>NC_048601.1:66160939-66888439 GCF_003668045.3 Cricetulus griseus
TGATTTTTCTTTTAATACTAAAAGGAAATTGTGACTATGAACGTATTTCTTTTTCTTTCTTTTTTTTCTTTTTTTTTGGTTTTTTGAGACAGGGTTTTTCTGTGGTTTTGGAGGCTGTCCTGGAACTACCTCTGTAGGCCAGGTTGTTCTGCCTGGGCATATTTCCTTTTAATACAATCCAAAACAGTGACTGTAATATAAAGAATAAACAGTCTTCTTCTTCTGGATTATGTTATTTGTTAGATGGTAAATCCTATGGTGCTGGGTAGCTACTTGGATATTAGAACATTTGAAGGATGTTCAGGATATACCCATAATACTCATAAATATGGCCTATGAAACCAAAACTAGAGCTGTAAAAATCTCATTACGGATCAGAGAAATGAAGCATCAATACATAATCTGGCATCAATACATAATAGAGGAGATGTGGCATCTGGATGCCATTATTGTTAGCCAGATAAACATGGTTCTCAGAGACCTGAACCTTATCAGAAACTTTCTGATGTAGAGCAATGATGTATTATATACTTCCTACTATAAGAATATATATATATATATATATATATATATATATATATATATATATATGAGTTTTTCTATGTATATATATGAGTTTTTCAAGTACCCAAACAAGAACATACCTCTAAAAAAATCTTTATATAATAGGTACATTAGACATTGTGTTTAAACTCCCTGATGAATGCAATGCACAGAATCACAATGGTCCTTACAATTGTTATTCACTCTTGCCCCTGCTGAGTGCCTCATTCACTCTGATAAACTCTGCTATCATTTACACCAAGCTGTGTATCTTGTCTTAATTATTTACAATAACTAAGGAGTCAAGCAGATAGAGTGAGTCCCCAAGGCATTAGTACTTACTGAGTTACCAACACAAATGTGTTGTTGATATTTGGATGCATGCTATTCTTTCTCACTATTTTGTGGCTTTGAAAATATGTATGTAATTAGAATATAATGAATTATGTGAAATATCAATGTACTTCACAACAAAAATAATTCTTAGCCTAATATTTTCTAGCAATTCAATGATGAACAGAGTATCTCAGGGTTCACACACTTTGAGTTTAACAAAGTTGAAACAGCTAATTATTAGAGAGCAATAGAACAGACACTTAGTGCCTTCTACTTCTATGATAAAGCAAATATAGTAAGACTTCATTTCATTATGGTTATCACTCATGAGAATGACAACAGCTTTGAAGAAAATGGTTTTTGAAAAGTCATAGATAGTAGAAATAAATCACACAATGAGGAAAAAAATCCCTATGTTACTAACATCAGCTGACCTCTTATATCTCTTGATTTGTGACTATAGTTTTGTGGTCCTTTATGAAGAAGAAAGTTGCACAGCCTTCAATCACACTATGCTGTCACTGGCAGCAGGAAATATTTTTGCTATATTCATACCCATCTCAAAGGTAACTCCAGACTAAATAATAAATTTTTTTCCTTGTAAGAACCTTGAAATATTCAACCTATCTTCTTCCATGACTGAGGAAACTTACTGTCCTTGCCCAATTGCAAAAGAACTTCATGATAAATGGCCTTTGTTAACATGTGAGTTTGTACTTTAAGGTGTTTCCTACCAGGACTACTACAAACTAACCTTCTGAAGTGTATCCTGAAGCCAATTAAATGTCTTCCTCTATTAGAGGTTCTCTGATCATGATGTCTCTTCACAGAAATAAAACACTGACTAAGACAGAAATTTGTAACAGAGACTAGGGTATTACTAGGATAGGTTCAACCATGCTTTTGTTTGGAGGAATATAAACTTTGGTACTTTCAATTAGGAAAGCAGTTGCACACTTTAACAAGGATTTAATGACCATCCTATTAGTAACAGGGAATACCGTGGTGTAGTGGGTGATTTGGACTATGGCAGGCCCAACTCAAGAAGTTTCAAATGCAAAGAACACAGCATGTGGCATAGAGAATATTCTTGTTATATTTTTGTAAAGAATGTGGCTGCTCTTTTGCACTTGTCCAAAAAAAAATCTTCCTGAGGCTAAATTAACAGTTATGTATTAACAGTTTTGACCAAGAAAATTTCTAGACAACTTAGTATTGATGGTGTTGTTTGGTTACTAATTGCCACATTTCTGCAGATCTATAATGAAAAGAAGCAAGCCAAACAAGGAGAAACAAAGCACTGGGGAACAGTTTAAAGAAAAATCTGTTCCAAAATGAAATAACAGGCAAGACTTGATCATGCTAAGCTTCCAATTTGTGAAAAGGAATTAAAGAAAAGCTTAGAGCTATGTTTGGTGGGACACACTCCTTTAATTCCAGCACCCAGGAAGCAGGGCAGGAAGATCTCTGACTTCAAGGCTAGCCTGGTCTACAGAGAAAATTCCAGAACAGACATGGTAAGGCAGTGAGGAAAACATCAAAAAGAGAACTCTAGTAAAAAAATGTTTTTAAAGGAAGGGTCCATGCTCTGACCACAGAGAGCAATAGAACATGACAGCTTTGGCCACATGGCTCTAGCTCTAAAGTCCAGGATGCAAGTAAGGAGATCTTAAATCTCCCTCTGTGATTAAGGAAAGCTACTGAGATCACATGTGTGGTGAAAGTGTCCTTGTAGAGAGGCCATTGCATAGTACTCTGGAGATGAATTCTGGATTGCCTTGAAGAGCTAGAAAAGGGAATGGAACCTACTCAAGAGAAAGAAATGTGCTAGAGTCAATACGGCATGCCAACGGACACTCACAGAGGGCCAGGTTTGGTCTTATACTCGTTCCCCAGCTATCAGACAGGAGTCCTTGAGCTCCCACTTGCTCAGGTCACCTGTTTCTGTCTCTTTCCCCAGCATAGTCTTGATCCATTTGCTCATAGCTCATTCCTCTATACAAGTGGATTCCAGGAATTCGCCTCAGTGCTTAGCTATGGATATCTGCTTCTGCTTCCAGCAGCCACTGGATGAAGGCTCTATGATGGCGTTTAAGGCAGTCATCAATCTCATTATAGGGGAAGGACATTTAAGGTAGCCTCTCCACTATTGCTTAGATTCTTAGTTAGGATTATCCTTGTGGATCCCTAGTAAACCTAGTAAACCTAGTGCAAGGTTTATTGTTAAGCCCATAATGGCTTCCTCTATTCAAGGTATCTCTTTCTTTGCTCTCTTTCTCTGTTCTTCCTTGTGATATCATCCCACATTGCCTTCTCCCCTCCTCTTTCTCTCATCTTCTACCCCTCCCCCATGCTCCCAATTTACTCAGGAGATATTGTCCCTATTACCTTCTTGGGGGTCCATATGTGTGCCTCTTAGGGTCCTCCTTGTTTCCTAGCTTCTCTTACCTCGTGGATTGTAGGATGGTTATCCTTTGCTGTATGTCTAATAACCACTTATGAGAGAGTCTGTATCTGGGTTACCTCACTAAGGATGGTTTCTTCTAGTTCCATTCATTTGCCTGCAAATTTCGAGATGCCTTTTTTTTTTTTTTTTTTTTTTTTTTTTTTTTTTTTTTTTACCACTGAGTAGTACCTGGTGTGTAAATGTAGCACATTTTCTTTATCCATTCTTTGGTTTAGGGGCTCCTAGGTTGCTTCCAGATTCTGGATCATACAAATAATGATGTTATGAACACAGTTGTGCTTTGAATGTGTACCCTTTGGGTATATGCCTAAGAGTGGAATTGTTGATCTTGAGGTAGACTGATTCCTATTTTCCTGAGAAACCGCTATCCTGATTTCCAAAGTATCTGTACAAGTTTACATTCCCACCAGCAACAGAGGAATGTTCCTCTTTCATCACATCCTCTCCAGCATAAGCTGTCATTGGTATTTTTATTTTGGCCATTCTGACAGGTTTAAGATTCTTTCTCAGAGTTATTTTGATTTTCATTTCCCTGATGGCCAAGGAAGTTGAGGAATTTCTTAAATGCCTTTTGCCACTTGTATATTTTGAAGATCATCCCACTGTCAGAAATGTGGTTGGTGAAGATATTTCCTCTTTCTGTAGGCTGCCATTTTGTCTTGTTGGCTGTGTCCTTTGCCTTAGAGAAGCTTCCTAGTTTCAGGATGTCCCATTTTTAAATATTGGTAGCAGTGTCTATGCTACTGGTATTGTGTTCAGGAAGTAGTCTCCTGGGCCAATGTGTTCAAGGGTACTTCCGACTTCCTATTCTAAGAGGTTCAGTGTGGCTGAATATATGTTGAGTCTTTAATCCATTTGGACTCAGGTTTTGTGCATTCATGGAGACAGATATGGATGTATCTGCAATCTTCTACATATCAGCAATATTTGTTACAGATGCTTTCTTTTTTCCATTGTGTAACTTTAGCTTCTTTGTCAAAAGTCAGGTGTTCATAGCTGTGAGGATTAATATGAGGGTGTTCAATTCAATTCCATTTAGACAAATGGTCTGTATTTGTGCCAATACCAAGCTGTTTACCTTACTATACTTTTATGATAGATCTGGAAGTCATGGATGGTGATTCCTCTGGAAGTTCCTTTATTGTAAAGAGTTGTTTTGAGTATCCTGGGTTTTTTGTTTTTCCATACAAAGTTGAGTATTGTTCTTTCAAGGTTTCTGAAGAATTTTTCTGGGATTTTGTTGGGGAATACATTGAATCTGTAGATTGCTTTTGGTAACATAGCCATTTTTACTATGTTGATCCTGCCTATCCAATAGCATGGGAGATCATTCCATTTTCTGATATCTTCTTTAATTTCTTTCTTTAAAGATTTAAAGTTTTTGTCATATGGGTCTTTCACTTGTTTGGTTAGAGTTACCTCATGATATTTTATGATGTGTGTGACTATTATAAAGGGTAATATTTCTCTGATTTCTTTCTCACCCATTTATTGTCTATATATAGGAGGACTATTGATTGTTTTTAGTTAATCTTGTATCCTGCCACTTTACTGAAGGTGTTTATCAGCTGTAAGAGTTCCCTGACCAAATTTTTCAGGTCACTTATATAAACTATCATATCATCTGCAAATAGTGAAGTCAGACTTCTTTCTTTCCAACTTGTATCCCCTTGATCTCCATTTGTTGTCTTACTGCTCTAGCTAGAACTTCAAGTACAATATTGAAGAGATATTGAGAGACTGGACAGCCTTGTCTTGTTCCTGATTTTAGAGAAATCACAATAAATTTTGCTCCATTTAGTTTGATGTTGGTTCTTGGTTTACTTTAAATTCCTTTATTATGTTTAGGTATGTTCCCATTATCCCTGGTCTCTCCAAGAAAATTTATCTTGAAGGTGTGTTGGATTTCATCAAAGAATTTTTCAGCTCTAGTGAGATGACCAAGTAGTTATTCAGTTTGTTTATCTGGTGGAATACATTGGCAGATTTTTCATATGTTGAACCATCCCTATATCTCTGGGTTGAAGCCTATTTGATCATGGTGGATGATTTTTTTCTGATGTGCTTTTATGTTTGATTTGGCAGGATTTTATTGAGTATTTTTGCATCTGTCTTCCTGAGGGATCTTGGTCTTTACTTTTTTTTTCTTGGTTGTGTCTTTTTGTGGTTTAGGTACAAAGGTACTTGTAGCCTTGTAGAAAGAGTTTAGCAATGACACTTCTGCTTCTATTGTATAGAACAATTTGAGGAATATTGGTATTAGCTCTTCATTGAGTTTCTGGTAGAATTCTGCACTGAAGACATCTGTCCCTAGGCTATTTTTGGATGGGAAAATTTTGATGACTGCTTCTATTTCATTATAGGTTATAGATCTATTTAAATTGCTTATCTGTTCTTGATTTAATTTTTTATATGATACCTATCCAGAAAATTGTCGATTTCCTTTACATTTTCCAATTTTGTGGAGTACACATTTACAAATTATGATCTGATGTTTCTTTGATTTCCTCAGTGTCTGTTGTTGTGCCCCCCTTCTCATTTCTGATTTTGTTAATTTGCATGTTCTGTTTCTGCCTTTTATTTAGTTTGGATGAAGGTTTGTCTATCCTGTTGATTTTCTCAAAAGCCAACTCTTTGTTTCATTGATTCTTTTCTTTTTTCTACTTTATTTATTTCAGCCCTCAATTTGATTATTTTCTGGCATCTACTTCTCCTGGGTGAGTTTGCTTCTTTTATTTTAGAGCATTCAGGTGTGCTGTTAAGTCTCTAGTGTGACTATTCTCCAGTTTCTTTATGTGGGCACTTAATGCTATGAACTTTCCTCTTAGCACTACTTTTAAGGTGTCCCATAAGTTTGGGTATGTTGCCTTTTCATTTTCATTGAATTCTAGGAAGTCTTTAAATTCTTTCTTTAATTCTTCCTTGACCCAGGAGCAATGTTTTTGAGCATTGCTCAATTTCTATGAGTTTTTAGGCTTTCCGCAATTTGTGTTGTTGTTGAGTTCTAACTTTAAAACATTGTGATCCAGTAATATACAGGGGATTTTTTCAATTTATTTTGTATCTGTTGAGGTTTGTTTTCTTGCCTAGCGAGAATGTGGTAGACTTTAGAGAAAATTTGATGTGCTTGCTGAGTAGAATGTATATTCTTTTGTGTTTGGATGGAATAGTCTATAGATGTCTGATAGGCATTCCCAGTGATAAGAGTGGGGTGTTGAAGTTTCCCACTATAAGTGTGGGGGTTTTTATGCATGATTTAATTTTAGAAATGACTTTTACAATCATGGGTACCTTTGAACTTTGGACATAGATGTTCAGAATTGAGACTTCATATTGAGGTATTTTTCCTGTGAAGAATATTAAATGACTTTCTTCATGTCTTTTGATTATTTTTAGTTTGAAATCTAATTTGTTAAATACTAGGATATCTTCACCAGTTTGTTTCTTAGGCCCATTTGATTAGGAAATCTTTTCCCAACCCTTTATTCTGAGGTAAAGTCTGTCTTTGAAGTTGAGTTGTGTATCTTCTATGCAGCAGAAGGATGGATTCTGTCTTTATATACAGTGTCTTAGCCTGCATCTTTTTATAGGTTAAATAAGACCATTGACATTAAGGGGTCATAATGAACATTGATTGTTGATTCTTGTTTTTTTACTTGTTGCTATTAGTGGTATTATGTGTTCATTTCCCTTTTGTTTTGGCTTTTGGTAATGTGGGGTTATCTGTTGCCTAATTTTGTGATTGTAGCTAACTCTCTTGGGTTAGAGTTTTCCATCCAGTACTTTCTATAAGGCTGGATTTGTGGATATGTATTCTTTAAATCTGGTTTTGTCATGGAATATCTTCTTTTCTCCATCTATACTGTTTGAAAGCTTTGGAAGGTATAGTAGTCTGGGCTGGCATTCATTGTCTTTTAGTGTTTGTAGAATATTTATCCAGGACCTTCTGGCTTTTAGAGTTCTTTTGAGAAGTCAAGTGTAATTTTTATAGGTCTTCCTTTATATATTACATGGCCTTTTTCCTTTACAGCTCTTGATATTCTTGCTTTATTCTGTATGTTTGTTGTTGTGCTATTATGTGGCAAGGGGACATGTTTTTGTTCTAATCTTTTTAGTATTCTGTAAGCTTCTTGTACTTTCATTGGCATGTTCTTCTTTAGGTTGGGGATTTTTTTCTATGCTTTTGTAGAGTATGTTTACTGTGGTCTTAGCTGGGCTTTTTCAACCCTCTTCTTTACCTATTATTCTTAGGTGTTGTCTTTTCACTGTTTCCCTTATTTCCTGGGTATTTTCTTTTAAGGATTGTTGGATTTAATGTTTTCTTTGGTTGATGAATCTATTTCCTCTAGTGTATCTTCAACACATGAGATTCTCTTTTCCATCTCTTGTATCCTGTTGGCTTTGCTTGCATCTGTACTTCCTGATTGTTTACCCAGATTTTCTTTATTTTTCCAAGATTCCTTCAGGTTGTGTTTTATTTATGGCCTCTATTTGAGTTTTTAAGTCTTGAACTGTTTGAATTATTTCCTTCACCTGTTTGATTACATTTTCTTGACTCTCTTTGCTGTCTTTAAGACATTTGTTGATTACTTGGATTCTTTTTGGTTTGTCTTTTCTTCCATTTATTCATTTTTTGTTAGTCTTTTTTCCATTGCTTTAAGGGAGTTTCTCATGGGAGTTTCTCATTTCCTCTTTAAGGGCCTCTATCATGTTCATAAGTTATTTTAAGGTTACTTTTTTCTGCTTTATCTGTGTTGGGATGTTCAGGTCTTGCTTTTGTAGCATTCCTAGGATCTGGTGGTGTCATATTACTCTTTATATTGTTGATTGTATTCTTATATTGTCATCCTCCCATCTATTCCTCCAGTGGTTACAGGTGGGGTCTCTCTATGGTGGGTTGGGGGCAAAGGCTCAGATAGTGCAGAGTAGTGATGGATGGTTTGGGCTGCCCCGAGGTCTCTGGGGATTTGGTGGGCAGGACGAGGTGATGTGCTCAAGTCAAGGGCCTCCAAGGATTGTTATAGAAGGGCAGGAGAAGGCCAGGTGTTCACCTCTCCTTGTGGGTGTGTGGCCAAGGCTCTAATGGCAGCAAATTCTGGATGGTGTGGGCTGCCCTTGCATCTCTGGGACTTTTGAAGTTGGACTAAATGCATTTTCCATTAAACTGTGGTTACAAACCAATGGAGGCAGGAAATGGAAAGTAGAATGTTGAATGAAAATGACTTCTGTAGCTACACAGAGATTGGCATTATTAGGAGGAGGGGCCTTGTTGGATTAGGTGTGGCTTTGTAGGAGGAAGTTTGTCACTGGGGACAGGATTTGAGCTTTCAGATGCTGGAACCAGGCACAGTTTCTCTTTCTCTCTTCCTGCTGCCTGTTGCTCTAGATATAGAATTCTCAGGTATCCCTCCTGAATCATGTCTGCCTCTGTACCACCGTGCTTCCCACCATGACAACAATGGACTAAACCTCTGGATTATAATCCATCCCCAGTGAAATGTTCTTCTTTATAAGTATTGCTGTGGTTATGGTGTCTTTTTAAAATCCTAACTTAAACACTAACCTAGCCTGTGCATCATTATAGACAAACAACCTCACTCATTATTGTCTCAACTTTGGTAATGAGTGCTGTCTTGCTAACTGTCTGAATGTTCAGTTTTGTGTCTGAACAGCTGCTACTCCACATAGTGAGGATGACACACACAAGGTAACTTTTACAAGCCCACTAGTGATTTAGTACACAGAAACCTTGGTAGCTTCAAAAGCTCAGGTGAGGAACTTAGACCACATCCTGTCCATAACTTCTGTTCATGATATATTAATAGACTTTTATACATAGTATAAACAGTAAGAAGATGCCACGAAATGACTTTCTTTTCCCACTCAATGAATTTCCTTCTGTCACAACAGATAGGTTTAAATTTCTAAAGATGACTGAACATAGTAAGGTCTTGTTCTTATTTACATTACCCTGTCAACCTCCTTGTATCATCTCCCTTTGTCCCTCACTTTTGCTATTATTCCTAAAAGTTGTTACCATGTAATCTTTTATCTAAACGCCATTATCTTCAAACACCATTATCTTCTTGAGTAGTGAAAATTCAAGTACTTGACACTTGTCACATGTCCAAGAACCTGATATTTGGCCTTGGCAGGCTGTGGGCCTAGAGGGAATCCAAAGACTGTTGTTATGCTGAAGTAACAGTAATGAAGTGACTCTTTAGGGCATTTTCATATACTCATAGCACAGTGAGTCACTCAAGTCATCAGAGAAGCTTCATTTTGCAGTAGATGGTAACAGAGAGACTCACAACTGAACAATGTGCAGAGAGTGAGGAACTTTGGAACACTTAGTCCAAAATGGCATATCTTTCACACTCAAATCTACTCTCAGGTCTCAGCCAGTCCTAAAGAAGAAAAGAAAGGAAGATTGTAAGAGTCCGAGGAAATAGAAGAGACATAGGAAGCAGTGGCTTCAAGACACAACAAAATTCACACAGATAGACTCACAAAGACCATGACAGCATGCAGATGGTGTGCATAGGTTCACTCTAGATGAAGTCTAAGCACTGAGAAGTGAAAAGCTCCCATCCCTAACCAAGAAACTATGGCAACTTCTTGCAAAAGAGAAAATAGTTTTCTGTAATAGCTTCACTGGGAATACAAACCACACTTAAGGGTAGACAATTGTGCAGTAATCTTTTGGTACATTGTGAAGCTGTGTCTTTGGCAAGGTAGGTTCTGATTGATTTAATAAAGAACTGAATGGCCAATAACTAGTGAGGAAGAGGTTTTGGGCAGAGAGAAAGAAGAGATCACTCTAGGTATGGAAAAGATGCCAGAGAAGATGGAGAGAAAGCAGGATATGCAGGAGGAGAGGTAAAAGCTATCAGCCACATGGCAGTATGTAGATTAACAGAAATTCATTAATGTAAGTTATAAGAGCTAGATACAAATAAGTAAAAGCTAAGCACAAGCTTTCATAATTACTACTAAGTCTCTGTGTCCTGATTTGGGGGCTGATGGTCCAAAGAAGACTTCCAGTGTAGGCCCCTTACTCAACAGTAGATTGCCAAAACAAAATGAACTTAATCATGTATTTGTAGACTTTTTATTTTCATTTTGCCTTGTTTGGCTATTTTTTTGGGTTTTTTTGGCCTTACTGATATGTTGCTTGTATATTACAGTTTAAGATGTTATCTTTGTATGCTTCTATTTTTCTTATGTGTGTGTTTCTTGTGCTTTTTCCTTTTTTCTTTTTTGTTTTACTATTCTGGCTTGGTTTTTCTTTGTTTATTTATTTGTTTTCTGAAGGGAAAGAGAAGGTGTGGAGTTGGTGGAGGTAGATAGAAAGAGCTGGAAGAAGGAAAATCATAATCAGAATATGGTGAATGAAAGTAATTTTCAAGAAAAATAAAGAACTATGAAAAATATTTAAGTATTTTGTGTTTGCATACCCCTGACATTATTCTTACATGTCTGAGTCATTCAGTACAGAAATTTGAATAAGAAATCTTTCAGTGTCAAACCTAACACAGAAAAGGACCTTCAGAGATTGCTCAGAAGTTAAATCATTCATGCTTTTGCAAGGCACCTGGGTTCAGTTCCCAGGACCAACATCATGGCTCACATCCATATACAACTCCAATAAAGGAGGATTTGATGACATCTCCTACCTCTATAGGCATCAAACACACAAGTGGTGAGTATACACACATGCAGGCAAAACACTAGCACATGTAACAAAAATACATCAAAATATTTTTGAAAATTTAATGTACACCATGGGCCTAAGTGTTTGCCAGTTTTTTTTTTTTTTTTTTTTTTTTTTTTTCGTTTGCAACATCCAGACAACTATGGGTAAAATAGTCATTTTATTTTGTCCCATTTCTGGGTTCTTCTTTGGTGTGCAAATTAATCTAAAATTACTGTCATATGGAGATTAGAATTCCCAAAAGCACAGAAAACACTATCTCTGTATTTTCTAGTTACTACGACTTGTATAATTATTTACAGTTTATTCTTTCAGATTTTATTTTATAAAACTTAATATTGTTAGTTGGTAAAGAAGTAAAATGTTGGGTAGTCACTGGAATTTATACTCCTTCTTCTCAGATAAATACATTGTATATCTTATTAACTGCTCAATACTGGAACCAGCATCTTGTAATTGTCCTGTGTGCATGAAACTTTGATTGGAATTTTATAAGCTGAGGTAGAATAACAGGAACCTTCTTGGAAATGAGGAAAACAGAGTTAACAATTTCCTAACCTGACAACAAGTGGATTCTCTGTTGATATAATACTCTATCCAACAGTCATCACTTCTGGGGTTCAATCTGGGGAGAAAATATGCCACTCACTTCCTAGTGATGAAGTACTTTTTTTCAGTCTCTGAGTCCCTTAAATATATCTTGGACTTCCTCAAATCAATCATGTAGCACCAGCAATCCAGAGTAATGGTTCATTTCAAAAGGTTATTGAACTAATGAAAGGTTTAGGGAAGGAAACTAATTCATTGGTGGTGTGCAACTCAAGCATATCTTCCTTTTCTTCTGTTGTCAGACTAAACTTAAAAAATAAAGCTTACCTACAAAAAAAGAAAATGAAACAAATGAACAACAATAACAAAGACAAAACTGTGAAGTATTTTATAGAACCACAAATGACATCTGTATAAGTGGCATGTATATTTTATCAGAGAGAATAAGTAAAGCTTTTGTTTATTATTTTTAAGTATTAAATATTACCTTTATATATTTATTTTTCACCTAGCTTACAAAGTTCCAGATTTCCTTATGGAACTTGTCTCAATCTTTTATTTTGGTTGGTTTTCTCCCTTCTACTTCCCCTTATCTTCTTGATCCTTCTTTTTCTGATGTGACCTTTCACAGTCATTAATCCATCTTCTTTCTGCTGAATCTATTGTCTTTCATGCCCTACTTCCCTTAAAGCCTCTTATATTCTAGTCTCAAGACCCTTCCTTAGCTTTCTGGACTTACATTGTTCCCACCTAGATGCACTGTTTTAAGAACAGAAGTTACTTTCTGCATATGTGAGAACACAGAGTCTTTTGTTGTTTTCCTGAGTCAGGGTTATATTTTTTTAAATATATTTTCTTTGAACTTTTTAATCATCTTTCTAAACTTGTGGCTACTTCTAAAATAAAGAAATCTCCAGCTTCAATCGGTGTAACATTGTTAGGCACCACATCCATGAAGGACAAGTATGGTCTAATGTAGAAACTCCAACAAGGAGGAAAACTACTGGATCACAGATTTTTGACATGATTTTTTTTTTTATTTTAATACATCATTTTCTCATTTTACATACCAATCCCAGTTCCCACTCCCTTCTCTCCCCTGTGTCCCCACCTTACTCCACCCCACCCCATTCAGTCCTCAGAGAGGGTAAGGCTTCCCATGTACAGTCAACACATTTTGGCACATCATTTTGAAGCAGGACTAAGACCCCCCCATATCTAGGCTGAGCAAAGTATCGCTCCAAAGAGAATGGGCTCCACAAAGCCAGTTCATGCACTAGGGATAAAATCTTGGTCCCACTGACAGTGGCCCCACAGACTACCCAAGCCATACAACTGTCACCCACACTAAGAGGCCCCAATTTGGTCCCATGCAGGCTCCCCAGATGTCAGCCCAGAGTCAGTGAGCTCCCATTAGCTTAGGTCAGTGGTCTCTGTGGGTATCCCCAAAATGGTCTTGACCCCTTTGATCATATTATCTCTCCTCCCTCTCTTCCACTGGATTCCGGGAGCTCAGCCCAGTGCTTAGCTGTGGATCTCTGCAGCTGACTCTTTCACTTGCTGGATAAAGGTTCCATGATGAAAATTCAGGTAGTCATTGCTCTGATTACAGGTGAAAGACAATTCAGGTACCCTCTCCACTAATATTTAGGGTCTTAGGGTATTTTTGTGGATTACTGATAATTTTCTTAGTCACAGGTTTCTCCTAATGACTCTCTCAATCAAAGTATCTCTTTCCTTGCTCTCCCTCTCTATCTTCCCCCATCTCTACCACCCCATTCCCTCATGTTCTCCTTCCCCCTCTTCCCCTCCCCCTCCCTTTCTGCTTTCTTTTCTCCTCTCCCATTATGCTCCCTATTTTCTTAGGATATCTTGTCTATTTCTCTTTTCCAGGAGAATACAGGTATTTTAGGGTTCTTGTTACATATCTTCTCTGGGGTTTTGGGCTATAGGCTGGTTATCCTTTGCTTTACATCTATTACACACTTATGAGTGAATATATGCCATGGGTTTGAGTTACCTCACTCGGGACAGCTTCCCATGTTTTATCTCATATTTACCATGTAGAGCTATATTAACAATAAAATTCACTGTGGAACAGTGTGGGGATGCTGAAAGGAACGCACTCCAGGAAATAACTTGAATATTGCATTTTGCTATTCTCATTTCTCAAAGTCTGTGAATCTTTAAAGTTGGTTCATACCTGGCCCTGCAAATTAATATGACATTTTTTTCTAAAATGGACATTTTATTGACCTCAGAATTGATTTTAATTTCAATATAATTTAATGTATACACAATAATGATTGTTCGCAAAGAATTATCTTCAGGACTTCTGTTCGATCTCTGATGCATTCTTTTTAAATTTATTTTATCCACTGTTATGACACATTTCCATTCTTTCATTTTCTATGGCCCAATTTATAATTCTATCCTTTTACTTTGTCCTTTCAATTCACCCTTTTCCTTTGCCAATCAATGTCTATAAATACCTGAAGATTTTATATTGGATAAAGATCTGTAGCATACATTGGGGTTTATAATCAATATTTAGATTTAATGGGTGTGTTTAAAGAGTAAACAAACAAGTACTTTATTACTATAATTCATCACTCAAACTATAGCAAAGCATTAATACATTGAGCTTCTAGGGCAAAACTGTTAATTCCTCTGTCCTTAAAATGTTAGATTCTTTAGCTTTGTTTTATTTATATGTATTTTGTCATCCTTTGTAAAGAATCACAATTAAAACCACATAGAAGATAATATCCAGTGTTCAAATCTCTCCCAGTATCTCCAGGTATCAGACAAACCTAGAATGGTACACATGTTGGCAGTACGAGTTCTAATTGCTATTAATAGTAAAAACCCAGAGTCAGATATCAGGATAAATGCTAAAAGATCAGAGAGACAAGGGAGCAAGTTGCAGCTACCTCTTACCTGCCCAACCTCTTAACCAAAAAGAGCAAAGTTCCTGTCTCTTCCCTGCATTATCACTTTCTCTCTCCTCCCAGCCATATCATTAATTGATTCTTCTTCTTAGGTGCTGGGATTAAAGTTTCCACCACTACTTTGCCTCCATGGTTAACTCATAGCTATCTTTGCCCTCTGATCTTCAGGCAAGCTTCATTTGTTACAGTACAAAGAAGATATCCCCACATTTCCCCTTTTTGGCTGAAATAAAAAAGATTATAATTAATAGAAGAAAAACTATATATAATAGGAACAATAACAATATACAATATATACAGGCAATAAATACATCAACAATGTCTACTCCATGAACAATTGACAAACTCAGACAAAATATTCTATATCTATCCTACCTTGGTGAGTCCAAATGGTTGTACATAACTAGTTTTCTATTCTTACTTGTAGTACCAAAACTATCTTTTTATGTCTCTCAACCTTATTTACTTTACATTTTTTACTGAATTTCTTTTCTGAATCTGGTAACAAGGGAAATTATAACCGTAAATATGAAGTCTTCAATTCCATCAGAGATACAGGAAAGAAATATTATGCAAATAAGCATCAAGTACAGGCAAGCAAATTCAAAATAATGTGAGAAATAACAGAAATATCTAGTTTCCTAAACAGTCACACAAGGTTCCTCTGCAATGTCGGGGCATCCATCTTTGACTGAAAGGCATAGTATATCTGACAGAATTTTCTGTGAAGCATGATATTCTGAAGGGCTGTCCTACTTTGTCTTGGCAAAGTTCAGAAATCACTTTATTTTGTGTCCTGCTTGTCAAATTTGGACACCATACTGCCAGCAATCAAGGCAAGAGTATTTTCTTGCCCAGTGGCTTAATTTTGTCACAAAGAAAGTAAAATTCCATGTGGAGTTGATTTGGTACCCATCATCTTCTCCAAAGTAGATTGATGCTGCCAAGAGAAAAAATAACTCAATGTCATAAAAAGAAGAACTTATGTTATTAAAACCTCTTAATTGCCATATTCTGTAGATCTCTGAAGTGTTTGAAGACAGCCTGTCTATTTAAATTATATCTCTGTTTGACCTAATATGACTACACATTTGATTGTAGTAGGTGACTAATTGCTAACCTGCTTTCAAGGGTAAAAAATTGCATTAATTTGTTAAATGAGTTGCATATTACAATACCTTGAACAAGATTAAAAATGTATATACTGTATGTTCTAACAAAATCTTGAATATTTATCAATATACAAAAATCCATATCAATGTAAAATATTTAAATCTAGTAGTTGTCTTTTGGTTTAAAAGTAGATTCAATAAGCTACCATTATCCTACCATGGCTATACTCCTCTTTTTTTCTTTTCAGACAAAGATTCCTGAATATTCCTTTGTTCAACTTTTTTTTCTGATTATTGCTAATAATAACTTGTAACCAACTACCCTAAATTGTTACAGATATCCATAATCCACTGAATAAACAACAAACCATCCACCACATCTCTTGGGGATGTGGGTACTGTGTTCTTAAATTCACTTCCAGCTGTCTTGGGATGACAGCATCTTTAGGTTATCCTGAAAAGAAAATATGAATTAATTGTCAAGTCCTGGGAGAGGTAACTATATCATTCGTCATCCAGTCTCTGATTAATGCGAAAGTGCAGGGCTTCTCTCAAGTCCTGGCTAGAGTAGTTTGGAAGGTTGGATCATTTCCACTAGCCACCTCAAAATTGTCCTGAGCAGTTTGTAGTCCAAAGCAGATCTTTTTTATGTGGTATTTTTCAGCTTAGTTGTGTTATCATAGTCTTGGTGGAATCAACATTTGGGGCCCTATCATCCTTTTGGAGACTTGAAAGGTTTCTCTTAGGCATGGCTATGGTTCATTACAGAAAATGTAAATGATTTAAATGTGATATGTAGCAGATCTCAAAGAGGTTAAAAGATCAATATTTGTTATGTGTATCCAGAGAACAAAATTCTAATTCCTAGTTATCTGATAGAGACTCAAACCTGAAATTATGTGCAGAAAGCAGAATGAAGCCTTTTTCTAGAATTAGTACTCTATATGACCATTAATATCATGACAAAAATTTAAAATATGTGTATATTAGTCTTATAAATTATGAAGTAGTATTTATACCTTAAGGAAAGCTTTGAGTGTCAAAATAAAAACCAATGGATTATGAGATCACTGACAGTAAAATAGTCCTTATATTTTGTTTTTTCTTCTGTCCTATATCAGGTAGCTTCTTTGACTTGAGGCAGAGATCATGGATTTTACTTTAGCATGCATACTTGGGTTTAGAGAAGGAGAGAGCCACACTCCAACTTTGATTTTTAATTGGACCAGGAATACAAAATGACCATTTGCATTATATGTTTGTAGAGAAAAGCAGAAACAAACATTTGGGAAAATCCATAAATATTTATTCTGTTGGAGATGTGATATACTAAAGGCCAATTTATTCATTTTCTTGGGACATTTTTTCATGTTGCTTCACATGTCTTATTTGTCTAGCAATTTTCAGATTCTGTAGCTGGATGCCTTCCTTCTCTTCTATGGAATCCCCACACCAATAAGACACTCAGTTCCTGACTCAACCCTGCCTTATCACTTCCTCTCTCTCTCTCTGATTTTGCCCAGCCATCTTATTTCTTGTTTCCCCCTCCCAGCCACTAGGATTAAAGGTGTGTGTCAGCACTGCCTGGCCTCTATGGTTAATAGTGGCTAGCCTCTGATCTTTAGGAAAGCTTTATCACCACACATGTCCACATACATAAACCAATAGAAACAGTCTATCCTCAATACCCACTAAAACTTCAAAGCAGAGCCCACAGTGTGGTAATGTTCTGTTCCTTATGCTCTTATTATCTAGTACATTTCCTAATGTGGCCACCTTTCTCAAGTAATAAATGTTCACATGTCAACTTTTCTATTACCTTCAAATGCAAATACAATTCTTTAAAGATTTACCACCCCCATCTCTTAAGTTTAGATGGAATTTCTTGATATGACAGCATTTGTCCTTACAAAAAGAGAAGGTTTAGGAAGCATGTACATATTTGGTCCTCTTCCTTCTTAATGGTTTAATGATTGACACAAACAAAGGTGTTAAAACTGAGCACACTCCAAGGGAAAGAAGCTTTACCAAACTATTTCATTAAATAATTTCCATTTAGCCACAGAAGGGGGTTGACTTTCATTGAAAGTTTTATTCTAGCTAGATGTATTTCCAAAAAAAATATTTCTTTCCAAAATAATGTTGAAGGATTTGATCCATAGTTAGACATAGTTGAAGATGGATTTGAATTTTTTGTCTTCTTGCCTCAACCCACCATGCACTGGGTTTACAGTTACCACCACCCTTGATTTATAAACTGCTGGAAACTAAGCACAGGGTCTCATGCATACTAGATAATGACTCTATCTACTAAGGTGTATAGTTTGCTCAAGTGTCTATTTATTTTGAATAATTCTACTTTGGCCTTATTTTACATGTATCTATATTCTAAAGTTATATAACCTCACAGAGATATGTGTGGAAGCCATTTACATTCTGTTATCTCAACCATGCTAGGAAAACCAACTCTAATATTACCCTATACCCACAATTATATTGCTGTCATCAAGACACAAGGCAAGAAGCTCATTTTTCTGCTGTCCACTAATTTCAAGATTTTAGAAATGTGAGGTTACATTCTCTTATTTATCATAAAATTGGTCAAAAGAACAGACACATCAGCATTTTGCTTATTTTCAAATAAGAATAAATTTATTCAAGGCTCTAGAACACAAGTTTTGATTATTGTCATCCAACAGCATAAAAAGTACAAAACAGATCGGTGTATTTCTAATATATTAAAACAAAATGTACAGCCATATACAGTACACCCTATAGGCAGAGAGGAGGGGTAAGAGACTGTGGTTGGGGTCTAGTAATCATTTATCTTCACTTCAAAGGTTGTTCAAGTATTTAAATCCATATGTAATATTTCAGCAAGACTTCTAGGTATCATTTATCCCTTGATAACTTTTATATACTAAATTACCTTAAATAATATATATTTCATATTGAAGAGTTATTGTATAGGGGATATTTTTACTAAAGAAGAATAAACAGTTACCTAAAAACCAAGAAAAGTATATCACACTGAACTAAGCATAGTTTTCATTATTTTATAACCGTGATTCGGTTTTCATCACCCATAAAACATTAAGAGTAGATAAAAATGTCTAGCATGTGTGACAGGAGAAATGGCTTAGTGATTAAGGGCATTTTCTGTTGTGGAAGCTGACTGAAGTTTGCTTCCTAGGCTCACAAATACCTCTGAAACTGGTCTGTAAGGGCACAAGCATGTATCGTAAATGAATATACACAGACAGGAACACATAAATAAATGTAAAACAGATCAGCTTTTTTTGAAAATAATTTTTCCTCTCATACTATACATGCCAACCACAGTTTCCCCTCCCTCTACTCATCTCACTCTACCCATCTCCTCTCTTTTCCAGATGCACTCCTCCTCCTCTGTTTTCTTTTCAGAATAGAGCAGGACTCAAGAGATGACAGCCAAACAGAATAAAACAAAATAAAAAAAATGACATTTTGGAGTTTGGTATATTTGTGGGACTTTTTAACAATGGAATCAGGGGCTGGGTCTTGGGAACCAACTCCTCTTACTGGATTGCCTTGCTCAGCATTAATACAAGGAGAGTTACTTACCCTTACCTCAACTTGATATGCCTTGCTGGTTGATTCCTATGGGAGGCCTGCCTCTTTTTGAACAGAAACAGGATGAATGGATTGGGAAATAGGAGGAGAAGAGGGAGGGGAACCTCTAGTTGGGATGTTAGTTATATAGATAGATAGATAGATAGATAGATAGATAGGAAAAACAAGGCAAAGGCTCTCTTTTAGAGTACAGAGAAGGCAACCCAAGTGGAGGAAAAATGGATAAAGAGCAGGCAAGAGTCAGTGATATACCCACTCTTGCTGTTAGGAGTCTCACAAAGACACCAATGTAACAGCTATAACATATATACAGGGGACTTGGTTCAGACCCATGCAGGGCCCCTCCTTGCTGCTTGAGTCTGTGTCAGCACTTGTGAGCCCTGATTAATTGACTCAGTGATACATGTTCTCTTGGTCCTCCCCACCCCCTCTGACTTCTACATTCTTTCTACCTGTTTCTGTAGAGTTCCTTTCCTGAGGGGCAGTAGCAGACAGAGAATTCTAAATTAGACTCTGCATATATTGCTGTGGGTCTCCACATTTGTCCCTGTCTGTTTCCAGAGGAAGACTCTCTAATGACTTCTGGAGAAGGCAGTGATCTATGAGTATAACAGAATATTATTAGGGATCTAAGTGTTGGTCCTTTCAAAAGAAAATCAAGATAAACAGATCACTACCCTTAATAGCTAAAAGGAAGAAAAGGAAGACCTAAGTTAACAGGACTAAAAGTGAACAAGAAAATGTTACAACAAATACTAAAGCAATTCTGAATAGTTGTTTGGTTTTTCCCCACTCAGGTCTGCTGGTCATCTTGTGACTAAGTGTGACGTGCTGTGCCCTTCCACATTGGAGTCTGCTGACCATCTTATGACTAGGCTAGAGGGAGAATACTTGAATATAATAAAAGCTCTATCTAAGAAACATACAGTCACCATTACCCTAAATGGAGAAAATCTTGGTAACATTCTACTAAAGTTAGGAGTGACAGTGGTAGTTCATTGTCCCCACATCTTTTTTATGTTGTGCTTGAATTACTATCTGTAGAAATGACACAAATGATTTAAAAGAAAGGGATATAAATAGAAATAGAAAAGCAAATATTTCCTATTTGCAGATGACATGGTGCCATACATTAATAGATGCCCAAAATTTTCCCAGAGAACATCTAGAAATGATGAGCAAATTCAGTAATATGGCAGGATACAGAGTTAAACTGCACAAATCAATAGGTTTCTTATACACCAACAATGCAAATACAGAAAAAGAGCTCATAGAGACCCCATCCACAACAACCTCCACTCCAAAAATCTAGGAATAAACCTAAGCAAGGAAATGAAGTTACTTTACAATGAAAACTTTAATTCTCTCTAGAAAGATCTAGAGCAAAGCACTAGGAAATGGAAAGACATTCCATGCTCCTGATTGGATACAATTAATATTACAATCATTTTACCAAAAAAAAAAAAACATTTAGACTCAATGGAATCCCAAATGATGCCCTGATCTTATTTATTATAGAAATACAGAAAAATATTTTTATATTCATATGTTACCAAAAAGGACCCCAGATATCCAAAATAATATAGAGTGAAAACAATAGTACTAGTATTGCAGAGCCATGGTGACAATGATTCCCTCCAAGAGACAAAGACTTTATTTCAAAAACTCTAATATCATGCATGAGAATATTTCTTTTGTATTGTTTATCAAAGTTGTCCAAAAGATTCTCAAAACATTATATACTTTTGCTACTGCCCTTGATTACCCCATAGTTGGAATTTAAATTTATATTGCTGAAGAGAATTTTCACTTCTAATACAGGGACTAGAGGCCCCTACACAAGAACTGAACTGTGAGCCTTATACCTCATGATTAGCTTACATAACACCATCGACGTTATGAAAGCTTTCAAAGGAGGTAGGCAACCAACAGTCTACCCAGATCAATGACTGTGATCCAGAACAAGGATCTGCATGGTATGATATGTAGGGGAAGCTGTAGCCACACCTACTTAGGGCATGGCCAGGGTGACATAGAGTGAGAGGTTCAGGTGGCTGGTTGACTTTTGTTTTCCCTTTCAGCTTGCTGTACAGACTGTTGCCACGCGGGCTGGCTAGGTCACTTTGTAAGTAAGGCTTTTCCCTATTAAATACCCTTATATTTCTACCTGACTCTGTATTGGTAATTTCCCAATATATCTGGTTGTCAGGAGTGGGATATTGGAAACCTACACCCCATTTGGGACAGGCTGTGGGTTCAACCAGGCCAGCAGCCTAGGCTGGGAAAGCTCCCTTTCTCCACAGGTGCTCCCGGCTCCCAGCCAACCTGCTGCAACACACAAGTGCATTCCTGCTGCAGCTGAGTTGCTCAGAACCATCCACCCAGCTTGGAGGCAGTTTCTATTTGCCTACAGTCGAGTAGGCCTCTGCTTTCAGCAGGGGCTTCCCCTGGCCACTGCTGTGGTAAAACCACATCTATTTCAGTGGTTGCAGCCACAAGGCGGTATAATCTCTAAGATAAGCGCAGCTACTTTTGTGACCTCTCTCCATCACTGACCAACCACTGCCAAACGACACATGGAGTAGCTGAACGCCTGTGTCACCTGCTGGTCAAAGATAGTTACTGCATCTGGAGTAGAAATCAGGTAAAATTATGGCGGAATATTTATCATTTGTTAAAATTGGTAATATTTTTGCTTATTACATGAATTCAATGTTTGAGGAGGATGCTAATTTGCCATTTACAGGCCTATATGCCATAATGGCAGTTAGCCTACTGGTACAAATAATATTACTAGCCAGAGGACTCAGGAACAGGGACAGAGATAACCTCACAACCTGCTTGCAGGAAATAACAGCTTTACGCAATGAGGTTTTGGAGAACAGATTAGGTAAGACCACAATTGTGCAGCAAGCAGAAAAAAATTGGATGATAAGCTTGGCTCTGTGTCCAATACTCTAAAACAGAGCTGTCTGTTACTCAAGATGAGATGCAGCATATTTATGATAAGATAAACACAGAGAGATCCTCCATGTCTGAGGCCTTAGAGGCTAGGCTGCCAGAAGACCGTGAAAAGCTACAGAATATCTGCAGTCAGCTAGAAACTCAGATAGGCAATGTTACCCAGAAACTAGATACAAAGGTGCAAAATACCCAGGATATGGTTGAAGAATTGTACAATTCCAATCAATAAATTATTGAAGCATCTAAGGTAGCAGATCACAAATTTGAGTCTAGATTTGAATGTTTGGAAGACAATTTACAGTACAGGGCTGACAGATTACATAGTTCCATACAGTGGATTGCTGAGGACTCAAAATCAGCAAATCATGACCTCGAATCTAGTCTCTAATAACTAGGATGCAGTTTCCATGCCATCCAGATCCTGCCTAAGGATGATCATATTAAAGACCTAGAAAAACATGCAGAGGAGCAGTTAGAGAAATTTACAGATTCACTAACATGCTTGGAATCTTTTAAGATTAAGGAGATTGAAACTTTTCATAAGGTTATCATTACTAGGCTTAAAGATCATTGGGATGCCTCAGAGGCAGAATCACTCCAATCTGAGGCACCTACTCCACCCAGGTATCATGACAATTCCTCTAAGGTTGTTACTCATACACCATTAGTGTACCCAGCTACCATGGTAGAAAAGCCAGCTTCTAAGAAAAACCCTCATGGACAGATGGCTTATGAATGGCAAACTATTCAGCTGAAGGATCTTAAGACTATTAAAGAATCAGTGGTCTCATATGGTATCCATAGCCCATAAGTAAAACAGCTATTACATTCATGGGCAACCTTTAACAAGGTGACACCCACAGATTGGGAATGATTGGTAGCAGCTGTACTTGAGAATTCATGCCAAATCCAATGGAAGGCATTGCTGAGGGAAGAGGTGAAGCTCCTTGAGCATCAGGGAATAAAGGAAGGTTTTGAAGCCCCTCTATATAAAATTCTTGGTGAGGGTATTTATGCTAACCCAGAGGCTCAGGCTGAATATAATGACGATATACTGTCCCTATGCAGGAAAGCAGCATTAAATGCCTGGGATAAGGTTGCTGAGCCAGGAGAATGCCTAGAAGCTTATACCAGAATAGAACAGGGACCTACAGAACAGTTCCAGGACTTATTTGGAAGGTTAACTAGGGCAGTAGAATTACAGGTAACAGATCCAGAAATAAGACAATTAATTATACATACAATAGCTTATGAAAATGCAAGCCCAATATACAAAAGAATACTTTTGCCTTTAAAGATCAGATCAGCTCCGCTAGAAGAATGGGTTTTGTATGCAGCCAACATTGACTATAATCTGCAAGACACTAGAGCTTGGGAAGGAGAAGCCATTTCAAAAGGTTTAAAAGGCAACAGGAAATTAAATGTTCTAGAAGTGAGGATGCAAAGGCTTGGGAAGGAGAAGCACCTTACAGAGGTCAAAATAGGTACCAAGAGGCTAGAGGTTACTACTACTATGAACCTTGTGTAGGAGGAGCCTTCCCCTGGAGACCACAAAGGTGCCAGGAACCTAGATGTTTCAACTGTGGTAAAATGGGACATACTAAGAAAAATTGTAGACAAGCGAAATCTTTGTTTTTGTTTTGTTTTGTTTTGTTTTTTTGTTTTTTCAAGACAGGGTTTCTCTGTGTAGTTTTGGAGCCTATCCTGGCACTCGCTCTGGAGACCAGGCATGACTTGAACTCACAGAGATTCGCCTGCCTCTGCCTTCCAAGTGCTGGGATTAAAGGCGTTTGCCACCAACGGCCGGCTTTTTTTTTTTTTTTTTTTTTTTTTTTTTTTTTTTTTTTTTTTTTTTTTTTTAACAAACGAATTCTTACAATTCCTCATGTGGAAGGCCACTGCCTTCTGGATTGTGTAGAAGATGAGGTAAGGGCAGACACTGGACCAATGAATGTAGATTGACCAGGGACATGCACGGAAACCCATTAAGTCTGGGAAACCCCAAGGGAGCCCTCAAGAAGGCCCACAATTCGAGAAAGGTCTGGTCATTCCCAGTAGCAGTGGGAGACAATCTCTCACAGGACGAATAGATAGTTCTTTGCCTATTTTGAAAAATGATACTGTTCTAGATGGTAGTTTGAATAGTGATGAAGAATCAAATGTGAATGGACAAAATGAGAAATGCATAGTTTGTCAAGCTTCTATTAATAATAAAAGGACTCAGTTGAATGTGAAAATTAATAATAAAGTTATTACTTTCTTGGGCAGATGTAACTATCATTACCCCAAAGTCTTGGCCTCAGAAATGGCCTCTTAGAGAGGCAAATGTACAATTTTTAGGAATTGGAACTCTATCTAGAGTGTTAACCTGGTGGTCTGCATTGGACCGGAAGTACAGAAAGGGATACTGAAACCATATGTGGCAGATATACCTATAAATCTCTGGGGTCGTGATCTCTTATGGTAATGGAATACTCAGATTAATATTCTTCCAATGTTGGATACAAATTATATATAATCTTTAGATAGTAGAAAAGAGCTGGTAAGACACTATGGAAAACGTTTACTGTACAGAAACTAAATAAAAATGATGGACCTTCAGAGGAACCAAAGGCCCTGCCATTGAAGTAGCTTACAGATGAACCAGTTTGGGTAGGACAATGGCCTATGACCTCTGAGGAGCTAGAGGCTTTAGAAAAGTTAGTACAGAAACAACTAGAGGCTGGACATATAGAGGAATCTACCAGTCCCTGGAATTCTCCTGTATTTGTTATCAAAAAGAAGTCAGGTAAGTGGAGAATGCTGACAGACCTGAGAACCATAAATAAGGTAATTCAACCAATGGGCTCTCTGCAACCTGGAATGCCATTACCTTCCTTAATACCTAAAGTATGGCCTGTCACAGTCATTGATCTAAAAGACTGTTTTTTCACAATGCCATTACAGGAAAATAATAGAGAAAAAATTGCATTTACTGTACCAACTCTTAATAATTCACAGCCAGTTAGGAGATATCAGTGGAGAGTTTTGCCACAAGAAATGCTAAATAGTCCTACTTTGTGTCAGCCCTTTGTACAGAAACCTTTGGAAATAATTCTTAAGAAATTTTCACAATCTCTTGTTTAACCATTAAATGGATGACATTTTTTTATCAGATTCTAATAAGGAAACTTTGGAATGTATGTTTGAAATGGTGAAGGAAGTTCTGTCTCGTTGGGGGTCACAGATTGCCCCAGAAAAGATACAAAGAGGAGATTCTATTAACTATTTAGGTTACAAGATAGACTTACAAAGAATCAGATCTCAAAAGTTACAAATTAGGAGAGATCGTTATCAAACTCTTAATTCTCTACAGAAATTATTAGGGGAAATTTCTCAATTACAGACGATTATTGGTGTAGAAGGACATGACTGTAACGCATTTAAAAATGGCCCTTAAAGGTGATAAGGACCTAAACAGTCCGAGAACAGTATATATATACAATTAATGAAAAAAAGAAAGCTGTGAATTTTATGGAGAGAAAGATTTAGCACATGTCTCATATTTTGGAGGGTTGGGGAGGAGGATAGGGAAGGAGGACATGATGTAAATATATTTATCTAAAGATACTAAAATTTTAAAAGTAGATACTAGTCCCTAAACTGTCATATGATGTACCTGTGAAAACGTAGACTGCAGGCCTTAATTGTTTCTATGTAGGCCCAGTACTCAACCAAAGAATCTGCAATTTTTGTTATTCCATGATGCTAATGCAGCTAGTCTGTGGCCCACCCTTTTACTTATGTAAAGTTCTATGTAATTGCCTTTTATTCTTTTTTTGTTGTTCTCTATTCTTTCTTCATAGTTTTTCTAAATGCCAGAAAGCAAGGGAGATTTTCCTATAAAATTCTAGTTCCTTTATTTAAAAAATATTCTGTGACTACCACTATGGCATTAGAACTCAAATGTCTAGGGGCTAGTGAGCTGGCTCAGTCTATAAAATACTCAAAGTTTTGGGGAGTTTAACTTAGATGTCCAGTTTTGTTTAATTGATGGACATGGCCCCAGGCTTGTAATCCCAGGACTCAGGAGCTAGAGAGCTGATCCCTGGGTAAATTGACTATGTCTACTAGCTGAATAGGGTGAGCATTGGGTTTATGCATGTCTCAATACATTTGGTAGGACAATCAAGGAAGACTATGTGAACTTCTGGTCTCCATTCGTACATTCATATGAATATGCAGAGTGAACCTCATAGATGTGTGCTCATATACATTAAACTCATGTACACATATACATATTCAAATTCATGCAAAATAACCCCAAAATAAACAAAAAATACAAATATCCAGCTTGTGCCAATGGATTCAAAAGTAATACCACATTTTTTTGCAGCTAGATGGAAAGTTCTCTCTTATTTACAGAGGTAAGACAGTTTGTTTTATTTACCCTTTTGCATGCAAAAAAAAAAAAACCTCTTTTAAATCTCTCTTCAACTCTGAGTTTCAAATTCAGGTGTCAATGTTTACCATTTCTGGCAATTAGACTCTTGATTTGGGTGCTTTATCTAATTCACAAATAATGAATTGGGTATTTTTGATGTTTTTATTTAAATTAGAAAAAAATTATATATGAATCCCACCCAGTTCCCTCTTCCTCCCATTCTATCATGCCCCTCTCTGACCCCAATCCCATCCCTCTTCTTCTCCATAGAAAAGGTGAAGCCTTGAGAGTTTGTTTGGAGGTTATAGAAGGGGAGTGCAGCTACTCATATACTATTGATGGAAGACTGGTCCCTAGCAGAGGCCTTACCCTCTCCGAAGAGCAGAAGGGAGGTGGGGGGAGGAGTGAGGCGAGTTGGAGGAGAGGAGGTAGGGGGAACTGAGATTGGAATGTAAAAAAGAATTAATAAAAAAGAAACACAAACAAAACAAGGTGAGGCCTTCCATGGGAGATCATTAAAGTCTGTCACATCATTTGGGGCAGGGCATAGGCTCTCCCCCATGTGTCTAGGCTGAGAGAGTAGCCCTCTATGGGGAATGAGTTCCCAATGTCCATTTGTGCACTAGTGATAAATGCTGTTCCACTACCAGAGGCCCCATGGACTGCCCAGGCCTCCTAAATCACACCCGATATTCTGGGGGCCAAGTTCTGTCCTATGCTGGTTTCTGAGTTGTCACTCTGGGGTTCATGAGCTCCCCTTTTTTTCAGGTCAGTTGTTTCTTTGGGTTTCCTCAGCCTGGTCTTGACCCCTTTGCTCATCATTCCTCCCTCTATGAAACTGGATTTGGGTATTTTTAATCCATTGTATAAAGCAGAGGTCTTTGAATATTTATGGTACTGGGGTGGAGAAAAAAAATGACTGGATTTAAATGAAATCTGAGATCCCTGGCTAGAAAGCAAATGATGAAACACTGCACCCAAATTATCTAGATTCCAATGCTCTGTGAAGAGGAATTCTTTAACAAATAAAATTTACAGTCATAGGGCAGAACTGAAATGAGAGGTGACCCCATGGACTAGTCAGTGCCACCTAACTCTGGAGATTCAAGTGCTGCTTTCTTAATAATCAAGCACTGTCATTGCATTTAACTTATTTTTCTTAAACAGAAGTTACACAAATATGAGTGTTCTTCCCTTTGTTTACTTCAGTGGGTGTGGTCCTTTGCAGTTGTGATGATGTTGAGTTTGAGCCAATCTTGCCCTCTGTTCATATGACAGTGATATGAAGATGCAGTCCTACACTTTGTGACTTCCAAGGAATCACCCTCTTCCATAGGGTAATGAGCAGCTAATACAAGCTCTGCCCCTAGTTTATATTTATAACATCAACAAAAACATTTTCTTGATGATTCCTTGGGGCACCAGGAAATTTACAACATGATATCCACTACAAAGATTTCATGAAGGAAACAACAAAATTGAAGTGAAAAAAGGTGCAATAAAATGAAATAATGAAATGAACAAGGAACAAACATAGAAACTTATCTTGGTCTTCTGCTAAGATTATGGTAAGATGGAGGCAAGGTCTCCAGAAGTCTTCATAGTGAATCAACCCCTAGTGTCTCAGTTATAGCAAACTTGGCAGTATAAATAAAAGCTGGAAATAAGGATCTCATATCAAAAGGAAAAAAAAAGTTTTACTTTCTTTAAAAGTGCTTAAGCATGTGAAGAAGAGAAACAATATTGGGACAGCATATAAAAGGCACATTCATTAAAAGTTAATGGTGTAGGATACAGATAATGAGAAATAGAAATGGAATTCATAGAGACATATTATCTTTGCAGTGCGTGGCAAAATATAATGTATAATCAACATTACTGCAGAGTTCCAAGGGCTATTTTTATACCAGGGCCTTTAGAATCCAAACACATTAAAGATTCATGATCCCCAAACCATGTGTTTTCCACAGTTAGAAGCATTTATGTCAAGTGAGCAAACTGTTTGCTAACTGAAACACTAGCTTTCCCCATTGTAATAGATAGCATCGCTTTGCCTGACTCATTCATCCTGTAAGCATAAGGTGAATCCGTGTGACTGGATGCTCTTTTTTTTTTTCTTAAACCCACAAATTTATTGCTATTCTCTAAAGTTAAGTCTTCTCAGTTTCCAGTCCCCACAACCATAGTGACCATGGCTCTGTTCTCTGTCTGTCATGGATTCCCACAGTCCTCATGACTGTGGTGAGCATGGCTCTGTTCTCTACCTGCCATGAGCTCTCACTGTATGTTCATTTTTGACACATCACTGATTTGTTCCTTGGCCATCCCTTCCCTGACTACTTCTATTACTTGGCCCTTGAACGTTGAAGATGTAATACTCTCTGTGAGTCCTCCTAGTTGGTTACATCTGTGTCTTGTATTCTTTCTTGTGACAGGTGGGTCATGTATTAGTTCCCATCCCCAGGGCTCACTTTTACTCATGTTCATTCTCTTAACAAATATGACATTTTTTATGGCTGTCTCTAACATGCCAAGCAAAAATGATCACTTCCAAAGAATGTAGGATATACTCAGTGATTAATTTCAATGATTAGATATTAATAAAAGAAGCAAACACATAAATATAGAAGTCAGTCTGTGGCCAGTGTCACAGAGCAGAGGTATGTTGTGGTAAGAGCTCATAGATCTTATTGGGACAGACAGCAAACGTTTATGGGGAAGTTCATGTTGTTGTTTTCATCTGTTATTTGGATGACCTGTACATGATTTTATTTTTAAATTTTTTAAAACATTTTATTTATTTATTATATACATGACATTCTGCTTCCATGTATATCTGCACACCAGAAGAGGGCACCAGATCTCATAACAGATGGTTGTGAGCCACCATGCGGTTGCTGGGAATTGAACCAGAAGTACAGCCAGTGCTCTTAACCTCTGAGCCATCTCTCCACCCCCACATGATTTTATTTGTTAATAACTTGCATCATGTTTGAAATGAAACTGTCATTTCCTGATGGCCAGTGTACCCAGGAATTTTAGATGGGTGAAATTTCAGCATTCCATCCCTCCTACAGCTCATCAAACAAATGCTGCATTTTGTTCTTTTTTTTTCCTTTTTTTATATTTGAGTTACAAACACGATTGAATTACATGACAATCCCAGTTCCCTTCTCCCTCCCCTCCTCCCCTACCACCCCCCAACTAAAACCCTACCAATCACATATCCTTTCTTCTAATCTATACCTGTCTCAACCTTTCTGCTCCCTCATGACCTCTACATCCTTCTTCTTCTTCCCTTCTCATTCTCATAGCTCCCTCCGCCCTCTTCGCATGATGTCAATTTGCTCAGGGGATCATGACCCTTTTGGATGCTCTTTTTAAAGTGAGAAAAGTTCATAACTAGCTATACCTCAAAGAAAAATCAAATAAGTGTATGGGGCATGGAGGAAAAACAGAGGAGGAAGGAAGGTGGCAGAATATAGAACTTCTCAAGCAATTTTGGGAATCTGGCTGGGGGAGTATCTAGATCAAGTTAATTGACATACAAAAATACCACCCAAAATGTGGACAGCACCATTCTCTTGACAATGTCCCCAGAATATTTTTAAAAAGAGAAAAACAATCTCTTCCTGAGTGTGGATGCAATGGAACAAGTTGCCTCACATTCTTGATACCTTATCTTCTCTGCCCCGCTCAGACTATGAGACAAACTCATGCTCTTCTTCTTTTCAGTGGCTTCTGTCAGGTTTTTGCCACAGCAATGAGAAGAGGGGCCAATTCAGATACTATAGAGACTGGAGAACTATAATGCTTTTTAATGCAATTTTACAGGAGAAGGACTTTGGAGATCAAAGTGTTGTATATTTTCTCAGAGTTGGTAATCATCACACTCCATTCTTCTCCTGAGCTGTCTGATGTGGGTGCTGAGAACTGAAATCTAGTTGCCTGCAAGAACAGTACAATGTTAAACCACAGAGCTATGTCTGTAGCTCTTGGCTTTTCACTTCTAATAAGTGAGATGTAAAGATGAGTTAGAAATGAAAAATGATGGATGATATTACCACCGAGTTTTACGGATGTAATACAGCAGCTTCAGTAGAGTACTGTTGTGTTTCCAGACCTCTCTACCACTTATACTTCCCACCCTAACCTTACATGCTCTTCCAGTTTGGATCAAGTTTGGAACTTCTATGGTATTCTTCACTCCTTCAATATGTAGGATAAAATTAGCATTCTCCTCTCTCACAATTCTTTTATTTATGTATATGTGTGTATGCCTGTATGAGTGTAGCCTGCATGGGTAGGGTACTCAAAAGGGTCAGAAGAAAGGATTAGATGCCCCCCCTGGATCTGACGTTGTAAAGGTCATAAGATGGCTGACATTGGTGCTGGAATCCACTCTGTGTTCTCAGCGAGAGCAGTTAAGTGTTCTTAACTCTTGGGCAAACTCTTTAGCTGCTAGACAGCATATTTTCAATTCTAATTATGGCCATCTCATTTTACCGGACAAATTAATATTTAAGTTTGATATATTTAATATATGATTCCATTTTCAAAACTGCAATAACTAGCATTTATGAAATAACAGACTTATTTTGTTAAAAATTTTAGGAGCATATTACTTTTGACTTAATTTCTACATTAGACCACAATAAATCATTTCAAATGAAGTAAAAAGTGTAGTTACTTAATCTGATTTACAATAAAACTGAAGCTTTAAGGAATTAGTTTAAGCATAAATAGGCCATTTTGCATTTAAATTCAGGAAATTTTATTTCACTTGTGTCTATATAGTAGATGTCATTCTGTTTGACCCTTACACAAAAAGCAAGTTGAATTTGAGCAGTTAGTTTATTTTCCTCTTGTTATGTTTCTTTGCCCTTTCATTATATGACTGATTATCCATCCATATACAAGAAAAAGGTTCTTATTGTTTTCTTAAAGGAGGTAGGTAAACCTGTGGCCATTTTTACTTTGGGTATTATTTTCTATAGGACAATGCCACGTATATTTGTGGTCAAAGTGGTTTCAACTAATTACAGTACATAGCTTATTTTTATTGTCATGATCACATATGTATCATGTGTTTAGTTCAGTTTGAATTCCCTGGAAATAATTGAGATGAACAGTTTTGGGCAGTATGTTGATTGTTATATTTGCAGGTGATACACTAATAAAGGGCAGAGGAAGACAGGAATTGAGCTTAGAGGAAATATTCATTATATCTGAAAATTAGTTCTCAACAACTCCAGAAGAGAAGAATAGTTCTGCAGATGATTGAACTGTCCATAACAGGCCTGAGTTTTACGTGCTCTTAACTTACTTTCCAGAATCTGTCTCTGAATATGGTTGATACTGAAAAATTTTCTAGGAAGGTTGTCAACTGTGAGATCCCACCACCAATGTTTAGAAAAGAAAAATGTGTGAAGAAGTGATTAACCTTAAAAGTGGATTCTTGGTGGTTTAGTGCATTTGACACATGCTAAAAGAAAAAAAATCTATCTAAAAGGATGATAAAGTTCTCAATAAGTATGGCTAAGAAATGGAGACAAGACCTTGGAAGACTTGGTTTTTCAGTTCACCTTCATTCTGCACCTTTTGTTCCATGGTAACTAACTCTTATGGGTGAAAGCAAAAGTAAGAATCTTCTACAGTTGAATGATTAGGAAGTTTGGGTTTCACAAACATGTAATTTTAGTTCTTTCTCCTCCATAGAGGTGATATGATCTAGAAGTTGAGAAATTTATAATTCTTGACTAATGTACATCTTGGTTTTAATTAGAATTATTAGCATTACTATGACTATTAATAGAAAAGTGAACAAAATAATGCTGAAAATACCAGAGGGAGAAGAGTAGGTAGATTTTAAAATGTTATGAAACTGTCAAAATATTGAATAATTTTTTAGTGTTTCTATTACAAATTTATGGGCAAACCAGAAATTTTCACTATTCCTCTTCATTCTGTCAGAAAGCTGAAGATCAGAAGAATTTAATCACTTAACTTGACTCTCAGATTACTTAGGAATTTGGTAAATGATGCCTAAATCATTCTAAATTTCAGTGAGGTATACATCTGTCAGTCATCTGCTACAGTCAAAGAAATAAAGATTTCAAGCTCAGAAGTTTTCAGGACTTCTTCTTTTTTTCTTTCAGGACTTCTTATACAATTCATATCTGAAGTTTATATCACTACCTTGGTCCATAAGTAGTATTCCCTCTGGTACCAATCATTTTGCTAGTATGAGTTAAGATCTGATGTCTGTTATTTGCATATTTTTACAGCATCCAGGAAATTGAGGTAAAATTCCTGATTTTTGAGAGTTCTTGGGGAAATAATCAAATATAATAAAATAAAAGGGATAAAAATATTCAATATCAATATATATGAAGCAGAAATAACAATATAAAACAACTACATTCTTTTCTTTGTTCTCTTATTGTGACTTTACTGATTAGTATTTGTTCTTTACATCCATAACATACAACCAGAAGCATAACCTACATTGTAATTTGGTATATTTATTTGTTAAAAAACATATTCAGAATTTTTATACAGTGATACTTATCTGCATTTGTTTTCCTTTAGTTCATTTTTCTTATATTGTCTTTGGTTTTATGGTAATATGACTGTCATAAAATGAGGCAGAATTCATTCTTCTCTACCTTTTTGAAAGATTATAGGTAGGATGGATATTGTTTTCTACTTAAATAACAAAGAAAATTGACATGAGAAGTTACATGAAAATGTTATCATGTGTAAATTTCCAATTACAAAGTCATATTTCAATTGATCAAATCTAATAATTTTTATGTTTTTCTTGGACATCCTGTAGGCAATACCTGAAATCATGCTTTATTATATTCTTTACAAGCCTGAATTGATATATTTCTTGTAGTGCAATTCTCATAGTAACTTAATTAAAAGTATTGGTATTGTCTATTATTCCCCTTTCATCATGAGAATGGAAATTTTATTGTTTTTATTATTTTTTAAATTTTTATTTTATTTTTATACATGTAATTAGACCAATTTAAATTAGAAACAAGCTTCTTTTGCATGTCTATCCCAGTTCCCTCCTCCCCTGCCCCACCCCACTCCCTATCCCAAACCCTTTCTGCTCCCCAGGAAGGGTGAGGCCTCCCATGGGAGATTTTCAAAGTCTGTCAAATCATTTGGAGCAGGGCCTAGACCCACTCCCTTGTGTCTAGGCTGAGAGAGTATCCCTTTATGTGAAGTGGGCTTCTGAAGTCCCTTCATGTACTAGGGATAAATACCAATCCACTACCAGAAGCCTCATAGATTGCCTAGACCTCCAAACTGGCATCCTTGTTCAGGGAGTCTGGATCAGTCCTATCCTGGTTTACCACCTATCAGTCTGGGGTTCAAGAGCAACCCATTTTCCAGGTCAGCTGTTTCTGTGGGTTTCTCCAGCCTGGTCTTGGCCCAGTTGCTCATCACTCATCCCTCTCTGCAACTGGATTCCAGAGTTCAGTTCAGTGTGTAGCTGTGGGTGTCTGCTTCTGCTTCCACCAGCTACTGGATAAAGGGTCTAAGATGGTATATAAGGTAGTCATCAATCTCATTATGTGAGAAAAGCATTTAAGGTAGTCTCTGAACTATTGCTTAGATTGTTAGTTGGGGTCAATTCTGTAGATATCTGGACATTTCCCTAGTACCAAAATTCTCTTTAAAGCTATAATGTCTCCCTCAGACATGTCAGGATGGTTTCTTCTAGTTCCATCCATTTTCCTGTGAACTTCAAGATTACATTGTGTAAATGTACAACATTTTCTCCACCCATCCTTCAGTTGAGGGGCATCTAGGTTGTGTCTAGGTTCTGGCTATTACAAATAATGCAGCTATGAACATAGTTGAACAGATGTCCTTGTTGTATGAATGTGCTCCTTTGCGTATATGCTTAAGAGTGGAATTGCTTGATCTTGTGATAGACTGATTGCCCTTCTCCCAAGGAATCTCCATACTGATTTCCAAAGTGGCTGTACCAGTTGGCACTCCCACCAGCAGTGGGGGAGTATTCGCCTCTCTCCACATCCTCTCCAGCATAAGCTGTCAATGATATTTTTGATTTTAGCCATTCTGACAGGAGCAAGATGGTTTCTCAGAGTTGTTTTGATTTGCATTTACCTGATGACTAAGGATGTTGTGCACTTTCTTATGTGTCTTTTATCCATCTTAGATTCCTCCTTTGAGAATTCTCTTTTTAGTTCTGTTCCCCACTTTTTAATTGGATTACTTGGTGTTTTAGTGACTAGCTTCTTGAGTTCTTTGTATATTTTGAAAATCAGTAGTTCATAATTTGACTGATTCTGACCTGGGTGTTATGGCACATTCCTTTATTCTTAGCCCTCAGGAGGCAGAGGCAGGTAGAACTGTGAGATAAACATGTTGTACACAACAATTTTCCAGGATAGATAATGCTACACAGAAGCTCTGTCTCAAAATAATAATAATTGTAAATAATAATAATGATAATAATCTGACTCTTGTATTTTAATGTTTCTTCTTTTCCTTCCCTGTTATATGTTCTTAACCTAAGCTTTTACTCATTTATTTAGAAAGGAGGGTCTTATGCTCTTGTCTAGGTTTACACAGAACTAACTACATAGTTCAGGCTTATATTTATAATGCTCTCCCTGCCCCATCTTCCCAGGAAAGGGGTTTGCAGCAATAAGACATCTCATCTGGCAATTTATTCAACCTTTTACTTCTTTTTTCCTACTTTATGTTTAATTTCTTCAATTATAAAGTGAAACTGCTATTTTAGAATTTATGTATTTTGGAAACAATGCATGATAATATTCTCTTAACACTACTATGATGAAGATGTTCTGAATCAAAGCTATGTTGAACTATGTGATCATTAGTCATAGCAAACTAATTATCAAATGTGAAAGATTATAATGAAAACTTCTTATAATGGTAAGTGTGAACTCATTGTATATGAGTTACATGGTAATCCAGATACTAAAGTAATAAACATTGCTTGGAGTTCTTATGTGGTACTTAGACTTCAGCTTCAAATGCAAGTATGTAGAAAGACAGAAGTGAAGATCTCAAATGCCTTTGGAAAATGATACTCTGAGGTAAAACAACAGTGATAGCCTATAACATGCTTGGTTTGTGTTTGAGTTGCAGTGTGTTTTCTGGATCTTTGAATTCATAGCTCCCTAATGTTTGAAAAGTTTCTCTCCATTTTCAACCATATATAATGTTTGTAATTACTTTTTCACCTTTATTGAGAACAACACTTGTATCTATATTAGGGTATTTGAAGTTCTGCTTAGCTGTGAGCATTGTTTTAATTACTTTGTTGAAGAAATACTTATTAATTTTCCTTTTGTTTGCTTTTGAATAGCTTTTGTCTGTTTTTCAAATTTACTGATTTTTTCCAGATTGTATAATCTGCTTTCACCTATCAAGAGTGCACATGTCAGTTTATATATTGTTACTCATTTTAAATATTTAAATTTAGCTTGTTTATACTTCCATTATGTCTTTGGAGTTTTCTGAATACAATTGATGCCTTTGTGGCAATTGTTTAAATGTGTTTGGGAGATGGATATAACATTGTGTCATTGTACAATCTCTATTGATTGAGTTTCCTCTTTTCTCAAGTTCCTTTATTTGCAGGATTTCTTTGATTATAGTAAACACTGTACTTTTTAAATTAATGCCAAGCTATTTATAGTATTACATCCTTTGATCTACAATATAAAGAACTTTTGTTATTTATTAAATGAAGACAGAGGCTGCTTTAGTTGAAAATAATTTATCTCTATTACTAAGGCAAGACTTCTCTAAGTGTTGCATTCCAAGAATTTACTGAATTTATGTATTCTTTATTCTTGTTAGTAAGGATAGGCACTGTTCATGACCAGCAGGTATGTTGCCATCTTAGAATTCTCAGAGACTCAGTCCTTCACAGTGCCTTCCTGAATCTGCCAGAAACACTGAGAGTTGATTTTTCTAATATTGTTCAATCTTTGTTTGTGAACATTTATTATTTTAGAAGATAATTCCAACTACGAGATTTCAATCTCATACAATGGGATGAAGATAGAAGTAAATGGGTTAAAGGGAAAAAAGATCAGTTGATCATTGATGGATATTGACTGGATAAATAATGATGCTGGTGAGAGTGAAATGTCATATGAACTACAATCAAAGGGTCTTTTTGTCAGTGTGGTATATTGGGTTCAGAAGTAAACACTCTGCAGATAATGATATATAATGTATAATTGATACTGGTGATTAAAGCAGTGGCAAATCATATTAAGGATTAGTAATATATGCAATGGGAGAGTTGCAGTTTAGGCAGGTTAAAATGGAGCAGTCAAGTTGCTCAAATGTAGCTGGAATGAGGTTCAGGTCACAATGCCAGATTTTTCTTGGGCGACATGCAAGGTTCTTGATGGCAAGAAACCTGCTGGAAGACACACATTAACAACCTTCAAAGGAGGAATAATTAGAATTTATTAAACATGGTAAACTATATAATAAACTTATGTTGATGTTAGCAGAAGAAAAAAAAACTCCTATCTTCATACCAAACCTGAATCATACTTATGAGACACTTGTGACACATCTAGTGATATGCATGGCATTGGCTAGAAGGCTCTTAAGGATGAAGGGATTATCTATGAATATGTACTATTTTTAGCTTGTTATTGACGTTGGGATTAGATTATTTTGTAATTCTGTTAGGATAAACCAGAAAATGTAAATTATATATATGATACTCTTGAAAATAAATCTTGGCTAAAATTGGTAAAAATGATTTCTGACACCAAGTAAATACAATCCAGAAATTCTGGATTCATCACAGTGATGAATGCTGTGAACATGTTAGTCATCTTATTTGTATTCTTTGTCCTAACTAAATACACGTGATTCTGTGATTCTCTTTAAAGTAATCGCATTATTGTATACCAATTATTATAAATGTTTAAATATGTTTACAATTTAACTTTCTCTAAAAGGCAAAGAGTTTACATTTTACATAGGAGACAGAATTATTTTTAACTTGGGAAATGTATATAAAATATGACATCCACATATGAAAACCCAGAAGGCTGAGTAATTACAGGAACATCTTCCAAGTCATTGTTTATAGCAGCAATTTATTTAATTTGTACTTCCAAAATCAAAGCTTTGCATCATTAAACTTCAGAATTAGCATAGAAATAGATACTTGTTGTGAAAGTATAAAAGGATGTTTAAGAACCATCACAAGGTCTAACACTGTCATTGAGAAAAATGCCTTTACATCAAAATAGAAAACATTGGAAGTTAAAGTCCCATAAGACAAGAGCCTATATTTATACAAAATTTTATATATGATTATCTATTTATCTATATGTGTATAAAGCTTTAATAAGCATATGTACATATATGTGTACATATATCATAAATGTGTATATATGCATATACATATATGCATGTCTACCGGTATGATTGCATACATGTGCAAATGTGTACACATATTTACATATCTAATATATATATATTTATATATATAAAGCATATGGGTATATTTATATACTGCATACATATATGATTGTATATATATATATGTCTATATGTTTGTATATATTTATAAAGATATTGTATGTATGTGATCTCAGAATAATATTACACCTATTCACTAGTCTTTGAGTAGAATATACAGATGTTGTCCAATATCAGAAGCACTGGATATTTCATTAGTATTAATTCCTAATTTACAGCAGTACATTTTCTTTAATCATCAATGAAATAAGTGTTTTCTAATCAGTGATCTCTATTAATGTTGTATACATATTTAATTAGTTTGGAATTTGTATCATATCAGGAAATTTATATTGAAGAATGATTGCAATGGTAATGAGGTATTTTAATGGCATGAGACATTGGGATGATGCGTACTCAGCAAGCTGAAGATCAAAGCCCTTGATATTTTGAATGAACAGAGATTCATAAGACAGTTAGTAATGTAAGCTTCTGCGAGAAAGCTCTCTGATTCTAAGAAGAGAAGAGCTGCCTAGTTTTATACTAGATTATGGATTCACACTCTATTCATTTCAACAATGATTTTGGAATTTCTATGGTTTGCTAAGTTAATATTTCTGATATTTTGTTGCTTCCTGTCTCTACTTTGATCTAATTTTCATCCAGAGTTTTCTACACCCAGATACTCACTATGCATATGTAATTATTGGAACAGAAATATAACAAAAGGAAAGCAAAACATCTAATTAATGTTAAAATCAGTTTCAACCCAGTTTTTTTCTTGATGATTTTCTTATTTATTCTCTCTCCTTTTTCTCTCTCTCCTCATGTTTTTTTTCACAGCTTTTATATACGAACAGAATCTTCCAGAAAGTACAAGAGTCAAAACGGTTGCATTCCATTTGTTAAGTGAATGATTATAGGTAAAAACACGTTTTTCATCTCCATCACATGAGTAAGCATTTTATGTATTACAGGTGATAAACAAATTATTCCAAGAACACACATACATTCATACCCAAGCAACTTGTTATAGATTTACTGTGTGGGGAAGTAAGTTGTTTTTATCAGGTCTTTAACTGGCAGGCTGCATTTTGCAGTTACTAACAAAGGGCCAATTACTTGATTACTTATCTTGAAACATAATCTTTTTAAATTTTTTATTATTTTTGATTACTCATATTTAGATTTCCATCCCCCCATTTCCTAACACTACCCTCCTCCGATGTTCTTCACCCAAACCACCTCCGACTCATCTCCAGGGATAGTGAGACCCTCTACCAAGGACCTTCAAAGTCTGTCATATTGTTTGGGAGAGGCTCTAGACCCTCCTTGCTGTATCTGGGCTGCAATAGTATCACTTCATAGGGAATGGGCTCCCAAAGTCCATTTGTGATCTAGGGATAAAGACTGGCTCCATTGTGAGAGGAGCCATAGACTTTCTTGGGCTCCTAGCTGGTACCCACATTCAAAGACTTTGGTTTGGTCCAATGCTGCTTCCCCAGCTTTATGACTAGGATCTCCGTTCTATCAATAGGTCAGATCCACTGTTTCTGCAGGTCTCTCCATCCCCGTCTTGGTACCTTTGCTCAATCCTTCTCCCTCACCACAACTGAATTCCAGTAACATGGTTCAGTACTTTTCTATGGGTATCTGTTCCTGCTTTGAACCGCAAATGGATGAAGAATCTCCTTCCTCTCTCTACCCCCTGCCTCCAATTTGGTCAGGGATTCTTATCCCATCCTCTTCTTCGAGGAATTAGGCAATCTTCCCTTGGATTCCTCCTTGTTTCCTAGCTCCTCGGCAATGTTGAATGTAGGCTAGTGATCCTTTATGTATAAAAATCAAAAATGAGTGAGTACATACCATGTTTATCATTTTGTGATTGAGTTACCTCACTGAGGATGGTTTCTTCTAGTTCCATCCATTTGCCTGTGGATTTAAAGATTCCATTGTTTTTTTTTCCTGCTGAGTAGTACTCCATTGTGTAAATATAACAAATTTACTCAATCCATTCTTCAGTTGAGGGGCATCTAGGTTGTTTCCAGGTTCTGGCTATTACAAACAATGCTGCTATGAACATTGTTGAACATATGTCCTTGTTGTATGGAAGTGCATTATTTGGGTATATGCCCAAGAGAGGGATTGCTGGATCTTAAGGTAAACTGATTCCCATTTTTCTGAGAAACTGCCATACTGCTTTCCAATGTAGCTCTACAAGTTTGCACTCCCAAAAGCAATGGAGGAGAGTTCCTCTTTCTCCATATCCTCTCCAGCATATACTGTCATTGGTGTTATTGATTTTAGACATAGTGACAGGAGTAAGATAGTATCTCAGAATGGTTTTGAGTTGCATTTTCCTGATGACAAAGGATGTTGAGCACATTCTTAAGTATTTTTCAGCCATCTTAGATTCCTCTGTTGAGAATTTTCTATTTAGTTCTGCATTCTACTTTTTAATTGCAGTGATTGGTGTTTTGCTGGCTAACTTCTTAAGTATTCTTGTATATTTTGGATATCAGCCCTCTGTCATATGTGGGGTTGGTAAAGATCTTTTCACATTCTGTGGGCTGGCATTCTGTCTTGCTGACTGTGTCCTTTGCTTTACAGATGTTTCCCAGTTTCAGGAGGAAGGTCCCATTTATTAATTGTCGATCTCAATGTTTGAGCTATTGGTGTTACATTCAGAAAGCTGTCTCCTGTACCGATTTGTTCAAGGGTGCCACCTACCTTCTCTTCTAGGAGCTTCAGTGTAGCTGAAATTATGTTGAGTTCTTTGACCCATTTGGATTTAAGTTTAGTGCATGGTGATAGATATGGATCAATCTGCAATCTTCTACATGTCTGAATCCAGTTACACCAGCACCATTTGTTGAAGATGCTTTCTCTCTTCCAGTGTATAAACTTAGCTTCCTTGACAAAAATCAGATGTTCATAGGTGTGTGGGTTAATATCCGGGTTTTCAATTTGATTCCATTGGTCCAGCTGTCTATTTTTGTGCCAATACCAAGCTGTTTTCAGGACTATGGCTTTATAATAGAGCTTGAAGTCAGGGATGGTGATGCCTCCAGAAGTTTCTCTATTGTACAGGATTGTTTTGGCTATCCTGGGTTTTTTGTTTTTCCATATGAAGTTGAGTATTGTTCTTTCAAGTTCTGTGAAGAATTGTTTTGGGATTATGATGGGAATTGCATTGAATCTGTAGATTGCTTTTGACAAGATTGCTATTTTTATTCTGTTGATCCTATCTATCTTAGAGCATGGGAGATCTTTCCATTTTCTGGTATCTTCTTTAATTTCTTTCTTTAAAGACTCAAAGTTCTTAGTGTACAGATCTTTCTCATTTTTGGTTAGTGTTACCCCAAGATATTTTATGTTGTTATTTGCTATTGTAAAGGGTGACGATTCTCTGATTTTTTTCTCAGCACATTCATCTTCTGTATATAGCAGGGCTACTGATTATTTAGTTAATCTTGTATCCTGCCACTTTGTTGAAGGTGTTTATCAGCTGTAGGAGTTCCCTGGTAGAGTTTTTCCCGGGTCGCTTATATAAACAATCTTATCATCTGCAAATAGTGAAAGTTTGACTTCTTCCTTTCCAATTTGTATCCTCTTGATCTGCTTTTGTTGTCTTATTGCTCTAGCTAGGACTTCAAGTACAATATTGAAGAGAAAAGGAGAGAGTGGACAGCCTTGTCTTGTTCCTGATTTTAGAGGAATATCCTTGAGTTTCTCTCCATTTAGTTTGATGTTGGCTGTTGGCTTGCTGTATATTGCTTTTATCATGTTTAGGTAGGTTCCTGTTATTCCTGATCTCTCCAAGTCCTGTACCGTAAAGGGATGTTGGATTTTGTAGAAGGCTTTTTCAGCATCTAGCGAAATGATCATATGGTTTTCCTTTTTCAGTTTGTGTATATTGTGGATTACATAGATGGATTTTCATATGTTGAACCATCCCTACATTCCTGGGGTAAAACCAAATTGATCATGGTGGATGATTTCTCTGATGAATTTTTGGATTCATTTTGCCAGTATTTTGTCAAATATATTTGTGTTGATGTTCATGAGGGATATTGTAATTCTCTTTTTTTCAATTTGTCTTTTTGTGGCTTTGATACCAATGTAATTGTAGCCTCATAAAAAGAGCTTGGCAATGCCCCTTCTGTTGCTATTTTGTGGAACAATTTTGTGGCCCTGTACAGCAACTAGGTTGTAGTAACCTTAAAGATCATTTGTGACTACCAATCAGGACATGGTGGCTGATTCACTACTCTGGCTCCCCGTATTTTATTAGAAATAAGCTTCTTTTCTATGGCAAACCCATTTTCTTCTCCCTGCCTTCCTGCCATGCTCCTCAGGGAGAGTGAGGATTTCCATGGGGGAAGTCAAATCTGTCATATCATTTGGAGCAGTGCCTAGAACCTCCCCCATGTGTCTAGGCTGAGAGAATACTGATCCACTACTAGAAGCCCCATACATTGGCCAGACCTACAAACTTACATACTCACTCAGGTGGTCTAGATCAGTCCTATGCTAGTCTCCAAGCTATCATTCTGGGGTCCAAGAACAACCATTTGTTCAGATTAGCTGTCATTGTGGTTTTTTCCAGTCTGGTCCTGACCCTTTTGCTCATCACTCCTCCCTCTCTGCAACTGGATTCCAGAGTACAGCTCAGTGTTTACCTGTGGGTATCCACCTCTGCTTCCATCAGCTACTGGATGAAGGCTCTAGGATAGCATATAAGATAGTAATCAATCTCATTATCAAAGAAGGCCATTTAATGTAGCCTGTCAACCACTGCTTAGATTGTTAGGTGGGGACAAACTCATAGATATTTGAACATTTCCCTAGTGCCAGAATTCTCTTTGAACCTATAATGGCTCCCTCTATTATGGTATCTCTTTTCTTGTTCTCCTCAATTCTTCCCCTGACTAAATTATCCTGCTCTCTCACGTCTGCCTATCTCATTCTCTTCTCCCACTCTCTTTCTTCTAGATGCTTCTCCCCTTCCCCATACTCCCAATTAGTTCAGGAGATCTTGTCCTCTTCCCCTTTTCTGGGGGACCATGCATGTCTCTCTTAGTGTCCTCCATGTTTCCGAACTTCTTTGGTGGTATGGATTGCAAGCTGGTACTCCTTTGCTCTATGTCTAAAATCCACATATGAGTGAGTACATACCATTTTTGTCTGGTTTTGACTGGGTTACCTCACTCAGGATGGTTTCGTCTAGTTCCATCCATTTTCCTGTGAACTTCAAGATTCCATTCTTTTTTTCCCCCACTGAGTAAATGTGTAAATGTGCCACATTTTCTCCATCCATTCTTTATTTGAGGGGCATGTAAGGTTGCTTCCAAGTTCTGGATATTACAAATAATGCTTATATGAACATGGTTTAGAAGATGTCCTCCTTGTAAGAATGTGCATCTTTTGGGTATATGACTAAGAGTGGAATTGCTGGGTCTTGTGGTAGACTGAGTCCCATTTTCCTGAGGAAACATCATGCTGATTTCCAAAGTGACTGTAGGAGTTGGCACTCTCACCAGCATTGGAAGAGTGTTCCCCTTTCTACACATCCTATCCAGCATAAGCTGTCATTGGTGTTTTTGATTTTAGCTATTCTGATAGGAGCAAGATGGTATCACAGAGGTGTTTTCATTTGCATTTCCCTGATGACTAAGGACATTGAGCACTTTCTTATGTGTCTTTTAGGCATTTTAGATTCCGCTATTGAGAATTCTCAAAGTAGTTCTTTACCCTCCTTTTTAATTAGATTATTTGGTGTTTTGTTAACTAGCTTCTTGAATTGTTTGTGTATTTTGGAAATCAGGCCTGTGTCAGATGTGGGGTTGGTTAATAACTTTTCCCATTCTGTGGGCTGCCTTTTTTGTTGTTGTTGACAGTTTCTTTTGCCTTACAAATGCTTCTCAGTTTCAGGAAGTCCCATTCATTAATTGTCAACCTCAGTGTCTGTGCTACGGATGTAATGTTCAGGAAGATGTCTCCTGTACCAATTCATTCATGGGTACCACCTACTTCTTTTCTAAGAGGTTCAGTGTGGCTAGATTTATGTTGATGTCTTTGATCCATTTGAACTTAACTTTTGTGCATGGTGATAGATATGTATCTATCTGCAGTCTTCTACACACCAGCATCCATTTATGCCAGAACCATTTACTGAAGATGCTTTCTTTTTCATTGTTTAATTTTAGCTTCTTTGAAAAATTCAGGTTTTTGTAAGTGTCTGAGTTAATATAGAGTTTTTCAATTTGATTCCATTGGTCTACTTGTCTATTTTTGTGCCAATACCAAGCTGTTTTCAGGACTATAGCTCTATAATAGAACTTGAAGTCAGGGATGGTGATGCCTCCTGCCATTCCTTTATTGTACATGGTTGTTTTGGCTATGCTGGTTCATTTGGCTTTCCATATAATGTTAAAATGATTCTGTCAAGGTCTATAAAAAATTGTGATGGAATTTTCATTGGGATTGCATTGAATCTGTAGATTGCTTTTGGAAACCTTACCATTTTTACTATGTTGCTCCTACACATCCAAGAGCATGGGAGATCTTTCCATTTTCTGGTATCTTTTTAAAATTTCTTTCTTTATAGACTCAAAGTTGTTTTGATACAGGTCTTTCACTTGTTTGCTTAACATTACTCTATGGTATTTTATGTTATTTGTGGACATTGTAAATCATGATGTTTCTGATTTTGTTCTCAGCTCATTTATATTCTGCATATAGCAGGGTATTGTTTTTTTAAGTTACTCTTAAAACCTGCCACTTTGCTGAAGATGTTTATCAGCTGTAGGAGTTGCCTGGTAGAGTTTTCAGGTCACTTATTTAAACTATCATATCATCTGCAAATAGTGAAAGCTTGACTTTTCCTTTTCCAATTTGTATACCCCTGATCTCCTTTTGTTGTCTAATTGCTATATCTAGAACTTCAAGTACAATATTGAAGAGGTATGGATAGAGTGGACAACCTTCCTTCCTGATTTTACAGGAATCATCTTGAGTTTCCACCCTTTTAGATTGATGCTGCCTGTTGGTTTACTATATGATGCTTTTATTAGGTTTAGGTATGTTCCTGTTATTACTGATCTCTCCAAGAGCTTTAGAATGAATTGATGTTGCATTTTGTCATATGGTTTTTCATCATCTGGTGAGATGATCATGTGATTTTTATATGGTGGATGGATTGCATTGATGGATTTTCTTATGTTGAACCATCCCTGTGTCCTTGGGAAGAAACCTACTTGATCATGGTGGATGATTTCCCTGATCTGTTCTTGGATTTGATTTGCCAGTATTTTATTGAGTATTTTTGCATCAATGTTCATGAGAGATATTGGTCTGTAGTTTTCTCTTTTAGTTGTATCTTTGTGTGACTTGGGTACCAAGGTTATGAAGTCTCATAAAAGGAGTTTGTCAATGACCCTTCTGCTTTTTTGTGCAGAAAACTTTGAGGAGAATTAGTATTGACTATTCTTTGAATTTCTGGTAGAATTCTGCACTGAATCCATCAAGTTCTGGCCTTTTTATCTTGTTGGAAGACTTTTGATGACTGCTTGTATTTCATTATCAGTTATAGATCTATTTAAATTGCTTATCTGTTTTTGATTTAACTTTTGTAAGTGATATCTATCCAGAAAATTTTCCCTTTACTTTAGACTGTCAAATTTGAAGAGTACAGGTTTTCTTTTCTTTTTTTTAATGTTCTAGTGACTTTTATTTCTATTTGTTTTTGCATGTAGATTCATTAACAGGATTCTTAATTGTAAATTAATTCTGGTAGCATTTCTTTGCAAACTATTATGACTAATTCTTATTATTTCCAGCCTCAGAAATATAATCAACACCCTAGATATTTGGTCATTTGTGTTACCATCTGAAACTCTTAATTTTTTTTTCATGACAATCCAATTTAATAGCCATGACCATAAACCCATAAAAATTTTAAGTTTAATTTCAATGGAATTAAGAAAAATTTATTGGTTATGCTTCCAGAATTATCTGCATTGTTTAGGACCATCTTTTTATGGCTTTTGTTAAAAGTTTGCAATAAAAGGGGTTTAGTGTCTTTGAAGACTAAATTATATGTACATATTTGAATATGTATTTCCAGGTAATTCACCATTAAGAAATATTAAGCTTCTCTTTATACTTGCTTGAAATTTTGTTTTATTTTTTTAGTTATTTTTCATGTGAATTAGAAACAGGATTGTTTTACATGACAATCCCAGTTTTCTTCTCCCACCTGTCCTTCCCTACGCCCCCTTATCTAAAACCTTATTTGTCACACATCTTTCCTGCTCCCCCTGGATGGTGGGGCCTTCCATAGTGTGTGATAAGAGCCTTTTGTATCCTTTGGGATAGGGCCTAGGCCCTCACCCGTGTGTCATGGCTGAGGGAGTATTCTACATGGAATGGGCTCCCAAAGTCCACACCTATGCTAAGGATAAATACTGGGCTTCTACAGGAGGTCCCATAGATTTCTGAGGTTTCCTCAGAGAAACCCATATTCCTGGAGTCTGGATCAGACCCATGCTGGTATTCCAGCTATCAGACTGGGGAGCAAGAGTTCCCGGATGTTCAGGTCAGCTGTTTGTGTTTCACCAGCCTTGTCTGGACCTCTGTGCTCTTCACTGGTCCTTCTCTGCATCTGGGTTCCAATTCAGATCGGTGATTAGTTATGAGTGTCTGCTTCTACTTCCACCAGCTGCTGGATGAAGGCAAACAAGTCAGTCATCAATCTCATAATCAGGGGAGGGAAATTAAGCCTCTCCTCCATTGCTGAGATTGTTAGCTGATGTCATCTTTGTAGATCTCCAGACATTTCCCTAGTACCTGATTTCTCTGTAAACCAAAAATGTCTCCCTCTATTATGATATCTCCATTCTTTTTTTTTAAATTTTTTTTATTAGTTCAAGTTAGGGAACAAGTTTGTTTCACATCTAAGGCCCTTCTCCCTCTCCCTCCCCTCACCCCTATCCCTCTTCTCCCACCCTAACCTACCCCCCAACCCATCCACCGACCACTCCCCAGGCAGGGTAGGACCCTCAACAGGGGCTCTGCAAAGTGCACCAAATCTTCCTGTGCTGGGCCTGGGCCCTTCCCCATGTGTCCAGGGCCAGAGTGTATCCCTTCACTTGGGATGGGCTCTCAAAGTCCCTTCTTATACCACGGAAAAATGCTAATCCACTTCCAGAGGCTCCCTGGAGTGCAGAGGCCTCCTTATCCATGTTCAGGGGGCTGGATCAGTCTTGTACTGGCCTCCAAGATAGCATCTGGGGTCTATGTGCTCTTCCTTGTCCAGGCCAACTGTTTCTGTGGGTTTCTCCAACATGGTACAGACCCCTTCGATCTTCATTCATCCCTCTCTTCAACTAAATTCTAGATTTCAGCTCAGTGTATTTCTGTGGATGTCTGTCTCTGCTTCCATCAGCCACTGGATGAGGGCTCTAGGATGGCATAAAGAGTAGTCATCAGTCTCATTTTAGGGGAAGGGCTTTTAGGTTATCCTCTCCTCCATTGCCTGGATTGTCAGATCGTGTCATCCTTGTAGGTCTCTGGTGATCTACCTAGTTCCAGATCTCTTTTCGGACCTATATTGGTTCCCTCTAATATGGTATCACTAATCCTGCTCTCTCTCCTCTATTCTTCCCCCAACTCAATATTTCTGTTCCTCCATTTCCTCTCCTCTACTCCTCTTCTCATGCTCTTATTGTGGCAGCACCCACTCCCCTACCCTCGTGCTCCCAAGTAGCTCAGGAGTTCATGCCACTTCCCATTCCTGGGGTCCATTTATTCCTTAGAGTCCTTCAAGTTTCCTAGTTTCTTTGGTGAAGAGGATTATAGGCTGGTAAACTTTGCCCTATGTCTAAAATTCATATATGAGTGAGTACATAGCATGTTTGTCTTTTTTGTGACTGGGTTACCTCACTGAGGATGGTTTCTTCTAGTTCTATCCACTTTCCTGCGAATTTCAAGATTCCATTGCTTTTTTTGCTGAGTAGTACTCCATTGTATAAATGTACCACATTTTCTCTATCCATTCTTCAGTTGAGGGACATCTAGGTTGCTTCCAAGTTCTGGCTATTACAAACAATGCTGCTCTGAACATGGTTGAACATATGTCCTTGTTGTATGAACATGCACTATTTGGGTATATACCCAAGAGTGGAATGGCTGGATCTTGAGGTAGATTGATTTCCATTTTTCTGAGCAACTGCCATACTGATTTCCAGAGTGGTCTTACAAGTTTAAACTCCCACCAGCAATGGAGGAGTGTTCCTTCTTCTCCACATCCTCTCCAGCATAGATTGTCATTGGTATTTTTTAATTTAGCCATTCTGACAGGTGTGAGATAGTATCTCAGAGTTGTTTTGAGTTGCATTTCTCTGATGGTCAAGGATTTTGAGCACTTTCTTAAGTGTCTTTCAGCCAATTCAGATTCCTCTGTTGAAAATTCTCTGTTTAGTTCTGCACCCCACTTTTTAATTTCATTGTTGGTGTTTTGGTGGATAGCTTCTTGAGCTCCTTGTATATTTTGGAAATCAGCCCTCTGTCAGATGAGGGGTTGGTGAAGATCTTTTCCCATTCTGTGGGCTGTCTTTTTGTCTTACTGTCTGTGAAGCTTCTTAATTTTAGGATGCACCCCACTTTTTAATTTTATTGTTTGGTGTTTTCGTGGCTAGCTTCTTGAGCTCCTTGTATATTTTGGAAATCAGCCCTCTGTCAGATGTGGAATTGGTGAAGATCTTTTCCCATTCTGTGGGTGGTTGTTTTCTCTTACTGACTGTATCCTTTGCCTTGCAGCAGGTTCTCAGTTTCAGGAGGTCCCATTTATTACTTGCAGTCCTCAATGTCTGTGTTACTGGCGTAATGTTCAGGAAGCAGTCTCCTTTGCCAGTTTGTTCAAGGGTAATTCCCACTTTCTCTTATAGAAGATTCACTGTGGCAGGATTTATGGTGAGATCTTTGATCCATTTGCACTTAAATTTTCTGCATGGTGACAGTATGGATCTATCTGCAATCGTCTGCATGTCCGAATCCAATTGTGCCAGCACCATTTGTTGAAGATGCTATTATTTTTCCATTGTGTAGATTTAGCTCCTTTGTTAAAAATAAGTTTTTCTGTGGGGGACCAAACTCTTTCAGATATGGAACATTTTGAGATTTGGTCTTTGGTTTCACTAAACATGGAGCACCAGAAAGCTCAGGCCCACTATTGTATTGTTAATGCCAGTAAGGCTACCACTGTTTACTGTGGCCTCAGGGTAATATGCCTCTTATTTGCATCTCTATGTGCCTAAGCATCTGAATAGGCCCTCACCTGGGTGAAGGAGCAAGAGATGTGTGAGTAACTGGTGAGGACAGAAGGTGAGGAGTGAGGAGGGGCAAGTGGCAAGAGCAGAGAGGGAACAAAGAGGAAAATGTTTTTCCTTGTGGTATTGGCAGGATGGTTAAGAAACACCAGAAAAAAATGCTAATAAAGAAATGACTCTAGTTCCACAACATGGAACTGAGAGCTCTCTGAAAATGACAAGATGCCTGTGTTTGATCTTTATCGCCATTGGGTTGCTGGGAGCTTCCAGGTCCACACACCCCCACTCAGGCTGAACCTCATGGCTGTGGTGGGTTAAAGCTGAGACAAGCCAGGTCACGACAGTTTTCGTAGGTGCATGGGTTAATATCAGGTTTTTAAATTCAATTCCATTGGTCTATCTGTCTATTTTTGTGCCAATACCAAGCTGTTTACAGAAATATGGCTCTATAGTAGAGCTTGAAGTCAGGGATGGTGATGCCTCCAGAAGATCCTTTACTGTAAAGGGTTGTTTTGGCTATCTTGGGTTTTTATTTTTCCATATAAAGTTGAGTATTGTTCTTAAAATGTCTGGGAAAAAAGTGTGTTGGGATTTTTATGGGGATTGCATTGAATCTGTAGATTGCTTTTGGCAGCATTGCCATTTTTACTATGTTAATTCTACCTCTCCAAGAGCAAGGGAGATCTTTCCATTTTCTGGCATCTTCTTTAATTTCTTTCTTTAAAGTCTCAAAGTTCTTATGGTACATGTCTTTCACTTTTTTGGTTAGTGTTACCCCAAGATATTTTATGTTGTTTGTGGATATTGTGAAAGGTGATGTTTCCCTGATTTCTTTCTCATTGGATTTATCATCTGTATATAGTAGGGCTACTGATGTTTTTTTAGTTAATTTTGTATCCTGCTACCTTGCTGAAGGTGTTTATCAGCTGTAGGAGTTCCCTGGTAGAGTTTTTCATGTCACTATTGTAGACTATCATGTCATCTACAAATAGTGAAAGTTTGACTTCTTCCTTTCAAATATATATCCCTTTGATCCCCTTTTCTTGTCTTATTGCTCTAGCTAGATCTTCAAGTACAATATTGAAGAGATATATAGAGAGTGGACAGCCTTGTCTTGACCCCGATTTTAGAGGAATTGGATCGAGTTTCTCTCCATTTAGTTTGATGTTGGAAATTGTTTTGTTGTATATTGTTTTTATCATATTTAGATATGTTCCTGTTCTTCCTGTTTTCTCCAAGATCTTTATCATGAAGGGATGTTGGATTTTGTCCAAGGCTTTTTTGTCATCTAGTGAGATGATCATGTGTTTTTTTTTTTTTCCTCAGTGTGTTTATATGGTGGATTACATTAATGGATTTTCATATGTTGAACCATCCTTGCATCCCTGGCATGAAACCTACTTGATCATGGTGGATGATTTCTCTGATATGATCTTGTATTCCATTTGCCAGGATTTTATTGATAATTTTTGCATCAATGTTCATGAGGGATATTGGTCTGTAGTTCTCTTTCTTAGATGTGTCTTTGTGTGGCTTGGGTATCAAGGTTATTGTAGCCTCATAAAAAGAGTTTGGCAATGTCCCTTCTGTTTCTATTTTGTGGAACAATTTGAGGAGTATTGGTATTAGCACTTGTTTGTATTTCTGGTAGAATTCTGCAGTGAATCCAATGGGCCCCGTGCTTTTTTTGGTTGGGAGACTTTTAATGACTGCTTCAATTTCCTTAGAGTTTATAGGTCTGTTTAATTTGCTTATCTGTTCTTGATTCAATTTTGGTAAGTAATAACTGTCCAGAAAATTGTCCATTTCCTTTAAATTTTCAAATTTTCTCGAGTACAAGTTTTCAAAGTATGACCAAAGATTCTCTGGATTTCCTCAGTGTCCATTGTTATGTCCCCCTTTTCATTTCTGATTTTGTTAATTTGCATGATCTCCTTCTGCCTTTGGGTTAGTTTGGATAATGGTTTGTCTATCTTGTTGATTTTCATGAAGAACCAACTCTTTGTTATATTGATTCTTTGAATTGTTTTCTTTTTTTCAACTTTATTAATTTTCACCCTCAGTTTGATTATTTCCTGGCATCTGCTCCTCTGGGGTGAATTTACTTCCATTTTTTCTAAAGCTTTCAACCTTGATGTCAAATCTCTGGTGTGGCTATTCTCTAGTTTCTTCATGTGAGCACTTAGAGCTATGAACCTCCCTCATAGTACTGCTTTCAAAGTGTCTCATAAGTTTGGGTAAGTTGTGTCAACATTTTCATTAAATTCTAGGAAGTCCTAAATTTCTTTCTTTATTTCTTCCTTGACCCAGGAATGGTGCAATTGTGTGTTGTTCAATTTCCATGAGCTGGTAGGTTTTCAGCACTTTGATTTGTTTTTGATTTCTAACTTTAAAGCATGGTGGTATGACAAGACACAAGGGGTTATTCTAATATTTTTGTACCTGTTGATGTTTGCTGTGTTGCCGAGAATGTGGTTAATTTTTGAGAATGTTCCATGTGATGCTGAAAAGAAGGTATATTCTTTTGTGTTTGGATAGAAAGTTATATAAATGTCTTTTAATCCCAATTGGGTCATAACTTCTGTTAGTTCCTTTGTCTCTTTGTTAAGTTTCTGTCTGGTGGTCCTATCCAGTCGTGAGAGTGGAGTGTGGAAGTCTCCCACTATAACTGTGTGAGGCCTTGTTTGTGATTTGAGTTTTAATAATGTTTCTTTTATGAATGTTGGTGCCTTTGTATTTGGGGCATAGATGTTTAGAACTGAGACTTCTTCCTGATGGATTTTTCCTCTGATGAATATTAAATGACCTTCTTCATCTCTTTTGATCAATTTTAGTTTGAAGTCTATCATGTTAGATAGTAGGATAGCTACCCCAGCTCATTTCTTGGGTCCATTTGATTGGAGAATCTTATCCCAACCCTTTACTCTGAAGTAATGTCTGTCTTTGAATTTGAGGTGTGTTTCTTGTATGCATCAGAAGGATGGATTTTGTCTTCTTATCCCATCTGTTAGCCTGTGTCTTCTTAAAGGCGAGTTAAGACAATTAATATTGAGGGGAAATTAAGGTCCATTGAGTATATATTCTTGTTTGTTTTTGGTAGTAGTATTGTATGTGGATTTACCCTGCCTTTTATTTTCTGTTTTTGTAGAGTGGGATTATCTATTGCCTATGTTTATGAGAGTGTAGTTAATTTCCTTAGGTTGGAGTTTTCCTTCCAGTACTTTCTGTAGGGCTGGATTAGTGGTTACATATTGTTTAAATCTGGTTTTGTCATGGAATATCATGTTTTCTCCATTTATAGTGATTGAAAGCTTTGCTGGGTATAGTAGTCTGGGCTGGCATCCACGTTCTCTCAGAGTTGGTAGAATATCTATCCATGTCCTTCTAGCTTTCAGAGTTTTCATGGAGAAGTCTGGTGTAATTCTGATAGGTTTGCCTTTATATGTTACTTGGCCTTTTTCCCTTGCTGCTCTTAATATTTTTTCTTTATTCTGTATGTTTGGAGTTTTAATTATTTTGTGACGAGGGGACTTTCTTTTGTGTTCCACTCTATTTGGCATTCTGTAGGGTTCTTGTACTTTCATTGGCATGTCTTTCTTTAGGTTGGGAAAGTTTTCCTCTATGATTTTGTTGAATATGTTTTCTGCACCTTTGAGTTGGGTTTCTTCACCTTCTTCTATACCAATTATGCTTAGGTTTGGTCTTTTCATGGTGTCCCATATTTCCTGGATATTTTGTGTCATGAATTTGTTAGACTTCAGATTTTCTTTGCTTGATTGATGGTTTTAATTCCTCTAGGATATTTTCAGCATCTGAGATTCTGTCTTCCATCTCTTGTATTCTGTTTGTTATGTTTGCATCTGTGGTTCCTGATTGTTTGCTCAGCTTTTCTGCTTCCAGCATTCCCTCAGTTTGTGTTTTCTTCATTGTGTCTAATTCAGTTTTCAGGTCCTGAACTGTTTCCTTTAGCTGTTTAATTGTATTTTCTTGGCTTTTTTGGCTTTCCTTGAATTCTGGCATCTTTTGGTTTGTCTTTTCTTCCATTTCTCTGAAGGATTCTCTGATTTCCTCTCTTAGGTTCTCTATCATCTGCATGAAGTTGTATTTAAGGTTCTTTCTTCTGCTTCTTCTGTGTTGGGATGTTCATGTCTTGTGGTGTAGACTCTCTAGACTCTGGTGGTGTCATATTTTTTTCCCGTTGGTGGATGTGTTCTTATATTGTCATCTTCCCATCTCTTCTTCAAGTGGGTACAGTTGGTGTCACTTCTTTTCTGGTGTGTGTGGGTCCAGTATTCTCCAGGTGTGTACAATTGACTTTGATACTCTGATGGGTCTCAAGTTGGGTGCAGGCAGGACTGAGGCATGCACTCTCCATGTGGGTGAGAGCGGCACTTGTGTAGATATGTCAGTAGACTCTGGGTTGCTTGATCTTCAGGGGTCTAGTTATCCTGTTGTCCTCGGGTAGGAGTTCCCAGAGTGGTCAGACTGAAGTTGGGCCCAAACCAGGTGCTGAAGCAGCTCATCTCTGCACTCTGTGGGGACCGGAATAACCCAGCAATCTCAGCAGAGTCCCTTCTTCCATTTCTTTAAGGGATTTTCTCATATCCTCTTTTAGGGATTCTATCATTTTCATGAATTTGTTCTTAAAGTCATTTTCTTCTGCTTCATGTGCATTGGGATATTCAAGTCTTGCTGGTGTAGAGTCCCTAGAAACCAGTAGTATCACATTGGTTTTTCTGTTGTTGAATATGTTGGTGTTAGCTGGCAGTCTTTGGCTTGGCTGTAACCAGCTAGTATGGGATCAACAGCACACAGTCCTCAGGCCTCAGATGGCTCTTATTAGGACACAGGACAGTAGGCCAGAAACAGGCCCAAATTTATCTGTCCTCTGGGCAGAGAAAGAGATTATGGTGCTAGCTGGCCCTCTCTGGCTGGGTTGGACCCTGCTGGGATGGGATCTACAGTGCACAGTCACTAGGCCTCAGGTTGCTCAGCGGAGGGTACTGGAATGTGGGCCAGAAATAGGCCCAAGTTTATCTAGTCCCATGGGCAGAGAAAGAGTTATGGTACTGTCTGGCTGTCTCTGGGTGGTCTGGACATGTCTTTGATGGGATCCACAATCCCCAGGCTTCAGATCCTGGTTCCCCCTTTCAGTATTATTTGTGTTTAGATCATAACACAGACCAAAATCTTTAGCCTGAATGCAATCACACTATAGTAAAGGCAGAACAAAAACAATGAAATTAACAAAGTATAAAAGTTAAAATTAGCACTCACTTGTAAAAATGCATGACTTTGAAGTACTAGATCTCACTTGGCCTGTAATATTTTTAAATGCAAGTCACCGCATATTTTTGGATGATTGTTGGGCAGGAAAATTGATAGCTTTTGAGTTCTATCGACATATCTATCTTGAGTATCTTTGGTATCACAAATACGTTGAGGAATCTTAGTAAAGAAGTCCTGCCTCAAATTCCATGTCAGTGAGTGAGGATCTGATGAGTCTTCTACACTTTTTGTTTTCTTATAATACATCAACCTCCCTTAAGTTGCATATATTATTCTACATATCAGCAATTGGATTAATCCATATGTACCCAACTACAGAAGCCTGTATTACAATTAGAGGCAATCAGGATACAGGAAAATGACAGATATTAGCTAACTAGCAATTTTATTTATTTAACTTTTTAATAAAATTTAATTTTAGTTCATTGTACATTCCAACCAAAGTTCTCCCTCTCACCCTCCCCCAGCCCACCTCCCATTCACTCCTCTTAATAATTAAGGGCTTTCATGAAGAGTCAGCAAAGTCTGACACATTAAGTTGGGCAGGAGCAAGCCCCTCACCACCTCAGTTAAGGTTGAGCATGACATCCCATCATAGGGAATGGGTTCCAACAAGCTAGCTCATGCACCAGGAATAGAACCTGTTCTCACTGCCATGGGCCCCTCAGATATCCCAAGCTACACACTGTCTTCTACATATGGAGAGCCTAGTTCATTCCCATGGAAGCCCCAAAGCTGTAGTCCCGGGATTGATGAGTTTCCACAAGCTTGGTTCAGCTGTCTATATAGATTTCTCTATCATGAGGGGCATCTGGATCATCACCCTGGGAAGGCAAATCAGATGAGCTCTCCTTGGTAATCTGTAGGCAAAAGGGTCAGTAAAGTGTGCAGAGGTGGGGGGAAGGATAAGAACATGAGGGAACAAGATGGGGGAGGCAGAGCGGCTCAGAGAGGAACATCAAGAAAAGAGATACCGTGATAGGGAGAGCCACTATGGGGTTAGGGAGAAACCTGGTGTTAGGAAAATTCCCAAGATTCCACAAGGATGATCCCAGCTAAGAGTCCTAACAATAGTGGAGAGGGGGCCTAAAAGGGCCTTCACCTGTAATCAGATTGGTTAATATCCTAACTATAATTATGGAACCTTCATCTAGTAATTGAGGAACCAGATGCAGAGATCTACAACCAAGCACCAGGCCAAGTTCTGGGAATCCAGTCAAAGAGAGGGAGGAGGGAATACATGAGCAAGGGAGGTCAAGATCATAATGGAGAAATCTAAATTTATTTGTCAATAAGGAAAATATTCTGATTGTGAGAATTAACTTTTACATTACCCAGTACATCTGAGAAGCACCTGGTTGCACTGTATTCTGAAATCTTAGTGTATGTGAGTACTACTACCTTTTACTGTCATTACTGTAGTTACCACATTACATTCAACATCAAAGACAAAGAAAGACTAGGCATTCAAGGGAGTACAATATAAGAAGATTATGCTGAGCATAAGAGGAAAAGGTCTTTACTCATTGTCTTAGTTATTTTACATTTAGTTGAGACAAAATACCTGACCAAATGCAAGTAGATGGAGAAATGGTTAACTCTGTCTCATAGTTTTAAGGCAATGAAGCTTTCAAGCATGGTGAGAGATGTGACTTCAGGAGTCTGAGGATAGATGGTCATTCCATATTGGCAGTCAGGAAGCATAGAAAAAACAACTTTCAGATAAGGCTGGAAGACATCAAGACCTGTCTCAAAACATATTTCCTCTAGCAAGGATCTATTTTCCAAAGATTAGAAATCATTTCAAACAGCAGCACCTGCTGGAGACCAAGTATGCAACATATGAGACTATGGAAGATATTTGGCATTCAAACCACAGCATTTATATTTCTAGAAGTAATTGGTTTGAACTATAATATTTGATTTCTTTCAATGGAGAAATTGGGCTGAATAATATTAAACACATTCCACACAAAAATTCAGAGACAAACATGTGGGCCTTGCATTTCTACAAGCAAAAGCCAATTCCAACTTTGAATTACCATAGTCAAATTGAATAAGAAAGAACAAGACTTTAATTCACAATACAATGCGGACAAAAATCATGCCACACATTCCTCATCCATCACACAGTTGTTATCATGAAGTAACCAATTTCAGTTCAGCTCATGATAACTATATGAGTCCAATATCTGAAGTGAACTGTGACTTTCGCTTAAATTCTTTAAGGTCTTGAATCTATATATAAAGTTATAACATACTTTTCAATTACAAATTCAGGGAGTTAGTAAGAAATGTGTATAGTTCAAACATCTTGTTTTAATATTTATAGACTTTTATCACTTTATATTAAAATTCCACAACGCGTTCAATATATACCACAAAATATGTGGCTTTATTGTTCTTACAGGATGGATACAAATAAATTACATAAGGTCAGGGAATGTTAAGACACAATCTAAAATACAGAGGATAAATTTCTCCCAAGATATTCACTCACTCTGACCCTGATAACTTCCCTTAAGAACAAACTCTACAACAAACATAATTACTTTGTGGGGAAAAAACTCCCCCAAATTCACCTTACATACATTTAATAGGATCAAGTAATTTTTATTTGTATATGAGCATTTAAAATATTATTTTTTCAGGTCAGCTGTTTCTGTGGGTTTCACCAGCCTGGTCTTGACCCCTTTTCTCATCACTTCTGGCCCCCAGAGTGATTACTGGGAAACCAGAATGGAAGTGATCCAGATTCCACAAATGTGGGTGTCAGTGAGGAGGCCTTGGAAATCTATGGGGCCTCTTGTAATAGATCAGTACTTATCCCTAACATAGGAATGCTCTTTGGAGCCCATTTCGCATAGAGGGATATTCCTTCAGCCTAGAGACACAGGGGAGGACCTAGGCCCTATTCCAAATGATATGACAGACTCTGAAGACACCCCAGGGAAGGCCTCACTCTCCATGGAGAGCAGAAACAGTATGGGACAGGTAGGGTGTTAGTAGGGGCAAGGGAGGAGGGGAGAAAGAGGGAACTGGGATTGACGTGTAAAACAATCTTGTTTCTGATTTAAATAAAAAATGGAGAAAAAGACACTTAACAACAAATAAAGTAATCTAAAACAATAAGAATATTTTTTTCAGTTATTTACATACTCACAGATTTTACTTTGTCATCTATTTACTGCAACTAAAAGGAAGAAAGGATAATGAAAAAGTTTTGTCAACTTACTTAGTGTTGTCTATTTCTCTCTAAGCCTGGGAAAGCTGTGAGGCAGAAACTAAGTATGCAATGTGGGCTGACTGAATGAGTTGTGATTATTGAATAAATGAAAAAAGGAATATGAATTGTATTTGATGTAAATTTCACAGTAGCCATAATTATTGACATCAACCCCAGAATTTGACATGAGATCTTTCTTTATGGATCTGACCATCTTTGTAATATCACTTTGATGAACTTGTTCTTCAACAGACATCAATTTACTGTCTTTTATGTGGAAGGCAAGAGAGAGGAATCATGGAGAATCATTGAAATAACAAAATGTAACATGAAGAAATTAAAATTGTTTACATGAAATATATCTTCCATAAATTACTTGTATCATAATGCCTAGTCTACTTTACAGAAATAATAGTGACAATAAAACTAAAATCTGCTTTGTCCCACCTGTTTATTACTATTTAAATTCATAGTTTTAAGTCTATGCCATATATGCTGATGGACAATCCTCCCAATACTGTGGAAATTTGGGGAAAGCAGTTTCTATATAGAAGAATGTAGGTTTGACCATCACTATGTGGTGGCCATCTTTCTGAGAAGGCAGCATCATTTACTTGCTTTCAGAAGACCATTTAAAAAGTATTTAAAAATCACTAAATTAGTTCAGCCTGTGTGCTTTTTAAAATATCTTCTCAGTCACAGAATTTCATTGTGATACTTCTACTAATTCATATGTGTCTGTTCTTTTTCTTTAAACTGTTGACAATTTTTATTTAAAATTCCAATTCACATTTGAAAATGTTATGCATTTATAAGTAAAGTATGGTTATTTATCACCTGTTTTCCCCTTTAACTTCCCTCATACTTTCTCCAACAGATTCCCGCTAATTTTATGTCTTCGTACTTTTTGTTACCTGCTAAGTCCAGCTAGTGCTGTCCATATTGCATGGGTGTGGATTACCACAGGATTATTGGAAAACTACTAGTGAATACACTCTCAAAGAGGAATGAGTTTTTTTCCTAGGAAATTATCCATTGCCAGTCATTCCTCATCAGAGTGTATGGCCTGGGGCTCATCTTCCCAGGATTCACACTGCCTTATTAATCTTCTATAGATCTGTGCTGCTAACAACATTTTCCACGAGTCCATGAGTAGATAGCCATGTATACCCAGGAGATACCATTTCATTTCACAGCATCTGTTTATTATCCTCTGCATATTCCATTCCTTCCACATTTTCATCCATAATTTTCCCTGAGCCTTAATGATAGTGAGATTAATATGAGGCCTGATTTAGAACTGAACACTTAGTCTTTATTCTCAGTGACGTAGCAAGCCCCACCATGCATCTCTCTAAAGATGGCTGCCTATTCCAAAAGAAGCTTCTCTCACAAAGTCTGAGAACAGCCCAGATCTCTAGGCATCTATATAAATTCCTAGAAGTTAATTGACAGAATAACTATTTAGCAAAACAGGGAGGTAAGATCTACTCCAGGGCATAAGACTTTCCCTGATATGGGTTTTTGACAAGGCATACAATATCAGGAATGAAAATCTCCCTGTGCTGCAGGCCTTAAATTCTATCTACTATATGGCTGTGTATGCTGATTCATAAGTGAAGGAACATACTAGATGCAGAGTACTGTATTATTTCAGTTAACTGATGTTTTGTTCTAAAACCACTCCAAGAGAAGGAGTCCATGTCTGACAATGAACAGAACTAGTAAAAAAAAATAATCAATGGAATAATCCCTAATTATATTCTGTTAGACTATTGATCAGTCTTCATCAGAAAGGCTTCCTCCTGCAGCTGGTAAGATTAGATGCAGAAAGTCACAGTCAGACATTATGTAGACAGAGTCTAAATTAGAAGTCTTCATTGGGTCCCTCCCCTTAGAGATTGGGGTATCCTGAAGAAGAGAGGAAGGAAAGATTGTATGACTCAGAGTGGATGTGAGATACCAGGAGAGCAGGGCCCACCAGAAAACCTGAATAGGGCACATACAGGCTCACATAGTGTGAAGAGGTAAGGGGGGGTTTCACAGTTTTGTAACAGGTGCTCTGCATATATATGTTGTGGCTCTTATTCTGCTGTTCTTGAGGGAGAAGACATGTCTGTGACACTGTAGCCTAGTCTTGGGACTTTTACTCTTGTTGGGTTTAGATGTCCAGCTTAGGTGTTGGGGCTTTTGCTTTGCCTTATTTTATCATGTTTTGTCCTGTTATACTGTTATCTCTTGGAGACAAGCTCTTTTCTGAAGGGTGACAGAGGGCTAGTGGATGTAGGAGGTCAGGGAGAGGAAGCTGGGAGGAGTGGAGGAAAGGGAAATTGGTTGGAATGTATTTCATGAGAGAAGAATCTATTTTGAATTTAAAAAGAGAAAAGAAAGTACCCCACATAGTGGAAAAATCCCAACTACATGACTGTGAGATCTTTTTATTCAGTTTATCTATTTGAGTGTTATTACGTCTCAAATACGGATTCATATGAATTTCCAGTGGTTTCTGATCACATAGTGATCACCAGCCTAGACAACCTGACACTGAAATTCATTGTTACACACACACACACACACACACACACACACACACACACACACACACACACAAACAAACACACACACTCACACATGGCCCAATGTTACTGAAAAAAATGGTATCAGGAGGTTTTTGGTTACTTCATTCTTTTTTTAATTTAATTTAGAAAAAATCTTGTTTTACATGTCAATCCCAGTTCCCTCTCCCTCCTATCTTCCCATGCCCCCCACCAACCACCTACCATTCCCTTTTTGCTCCCAAGGGAGGATGAGGCCTTCCATGGGGGAATCTTCAAAGTCTGTTGCTTTGTGTCTAGATTGAGAGAGGATTCCTCTATAGGGAATAGGCTCCCAAAGTCCATTTGTACACTAGGGATAAATACTGATCCACTACCACATAGATTGCCCAGGCCTCCTAACTGACACCCATGATCGGGGGTCTGGGTTGGTCCCATGTTGGTTTCCCAGGTATCAGTCTGGGGTCCATGAGCTCCCCCTTGTTCAGGTCAGCTGTTTATTTGGGTCAGTCCTGGTCTTGACCTCTTTGCTCATCACTCCCCCCTCTCTGCAATTGGATTCTGGGTGTCTGCTTCTGCTTCCGTCAGCTAGTGGATGAAATTTCTAGGATGGCATATATGGTAGTCATCAATCTCATTATTGAAGAAGGGCATTTAAGGTACCCTCTCCACTATTGCTTAGATTGTTAGTTGGGATCATCCTTGTAGATCTCTGAACATTTCCCTAGTGCCTGATTTCTCTTTAAACCTATAATGCTTCCCTCTATTATGGTATGTCTTGTCTTTCTTTCTTTCTTTCTTTCTTTCTTTCTTTCTTTCTTTCTTTTTTTTTGGTTTTTCAAGACAGGGTTTCTCTATGTAGCTTTGGAGCCTATCCTAGCACTTGCTCTGGAGACCAGGCTGGCCTCGAACTCACAGAAATCTGTCTGCCTCTGCTTCCCGAGTGCAGGGATTAAAGGAGTGCACCAACAATTCCTGGCTTGGTATCTCTTTTCTTGTTCTCCTCAATTCTTCCCCTGAGTAAATCTTCCTGCTCCCTCATGTCCTCCTCTCCCCTCCTTTTCTCTTCTTCCAGTTCTCCTAACTCCCTCCCCATCCTCCATGCTCCCAATTTGCTCAGAAGATACTGCCCATTTCCCCTCTTCTGGGGGACCATGTATGTCTTTCTTAGGGTCCTCTTTTTTGTAGCTTCTCTGGCAGTGTAGATTGTAGCCTGGTAAGCCTTTGCTTTATGTCTAATTATCCATATATAAGAGAGGGCACACGATGTTTTTCTACTAGTACTTGATTCTTAATTTTGCAAAGAAACATTGGTCTACATGATCTTATTTTCTTAAGAACTGATTTTATTTTTGTTTATGTGTGTGTGCTCATATGAATATATGCCATGTGTGTGTAATTAGGTGCAGAAACTAGAGGATGGCATTGGATTCTCTTGAAACGGAGTTACAGAAGCATGTGAGCCCCATATATGATCAATGAGAAGTGAAATCCAGTCCTCTGAAAGATCACTTGAGTGGTTCAAAGGCATTTGTGTCAATTTCACAGAAGCAGGTAGCACAACCATATTTCCTAAAGTAACAGAGAATGCAGTTCTTTGTGTCCCATTGTTCTCTGGTGGATAGTAATCTCTAGATTAGTGTGCTATATAACTTCATCAACACTGGAAGTATCCTGTTTTCCTGCCATATGCTGTGATATCCAATATGTGCATTACAATTGAATATCTGAAAGGGGGCTAGAGAGCCCATGGAACATAATCTTAACTAATGTAATCTACAGCTTAAACCTGACAGACACATAATGCTGCTGAGACTCTTCGGCACAGATCAGTGCCAGCCAGAATAAATGATAATAAAAATACTGTAATAAGATATGCATGATAAATATAGATTTATATATAAAATCTGAAGCTGTACAGATTTCATTGCTCACCTCTGTGTTGAGCTATAGATATGACATGCAGTAACAATTAATAATATAATTTTTATATTTCTTATACATTAAGACATTAAAATTACAAAGTCTTCCAATGTAATCAAAAAACATGATCAATGATTTTCAGACTTTCTTAATATCAATAACTCTAAGGTAAAAAAACTATACAAATAGGATGACACTTCAGATGAAATTAAATACAGAAATATCTACATGACTAACATAACTTAAAAGCTCTCATTTCCCATTCAACAAAGAAGATACTGGAATTCTATGCAGAAAACTTCTAAGGGAAACAGATGATAATAAGATCATTCATTCATTCAGGTAATGAGTTATTCAACGAATGCTTGCTGATTTTTCAGAGACTTTCAGAAAAATGACCAGGACTAAAATCCTGACAAAGTGAAATACTGAATACACTGACACAAAGAAGTCTTTAAAGACTAAATGAATCACTGAATATTGAAGACTACTAGGATAAATGCAATCACTCTTGTCATCATTACATTTTATACCGATAGTTATGATAACTATGATGAGAGTCTAGATTTTCACAAATGTAAAAGCACACCTCCCTATATTCTGCAGTTCGTGAAGCATTTGTTTAGGAAAGGTATTATGAGTTTTTACTGTTTCAACTACCCACAAACAAACAAAAAACCCCAATGATAAAAGAAAATACTCATGTTATAACTAACAAATCTGAAATCCTGATAGTTTCTATTCTCCCCAGCTTTGTATATTTAGTGTTTCCAAATGTTATACAAATGAAATTATATATATATATATATATATATATATATATTGTGTGTGTGTGTGTGGTGTGTGTGTGTGTGTGTGTGTGTGTGTGTGTAATAAATTACAGGATCATACTATTGATTCACAAATTATGCCTTAGAGATGTTTGAAATTCAATGTATTGTAGGATAACAAATACTAATACTAGTTTGTACTTAGTGAATAATTACCATGAGAAATTCATTTGTGAGAGAGAGTCAGAGAAGAAAAGAAAATACAAGTACTTCACACAGGGCAGAGCACCAGAGGATTCTAGGTGAATAATGAATTAGTGGGGGAACGAGAAGTCTATGTGGTGATTTCAGCTTCTGATGAGTCATAAAATCTAAGGTGAAAGACAAAGACTAGAGAGTCAGTCCTTTCCTAAACTAAGCATGTGTTTTCCATCACCCTTTTCTCCATTTCTTGTGTTTATCAAGTATCCATGAGGGGATTTCATTTTAAAAAGAGAAAGAAGAAAATAAAATAAAAATATCACTTCAAATATGTGGGCATTGTGGAAATGCCATAATGTACTCTAGGCTGCTAGATAATATATTCTTTGCATGACAGTAAAACTGCACTCATGAAATCTCAACAATATGGTTGGATAAACAATAACACATACTAGCAGCCTTGTTGTACATGCTGGCACAAATGGTGAAAATTTCATTTCCAGATACAGACCTACAGGCAATCAATGGCTGCTGAAAGAATTAGAATTAGTGTTCCCCAGGAACAAGGCTCCTTCCTGTTTATCCAATCCCAAATGATACAGATCTGAAAACAGCTAGAGGTGAGCAACAATAAATTTTCTTGGTTTTATATGACAGACAATCAGACAGACAGACAGACAGACAGACACACACACACACACACACACACATACAATTCTCAAAAATTAAAAATTAAATCATAAAGAAGTAAATAAATACTGATGTAGTTCATAAATGACTCCTATTCTGGCTCTATCTCTATTTATAAAGCAAATATATAAACAATGTATGATCCTTATAGTTACTGGCGTTTTCATTGTAGCCTTTTCTTTATATTGAAATGTATATAATTAATATTGTTATTTAATGAAATTGAATAATATGTTAATCAATGAATTAATTTTCTTTAAGGTCACCATAAGTTCATAGAGGATATTCTGTCTCATTTATCCAAGAACAGTAGTGGCTGTTAAATGGGAAGCCATGCAAGTATGAAACTCAATGATCTTCAATTATTCATTAAAGTGCAAATGATTAGTTTAAGTGGATTTTATAAATCAAGAGAAGGAACAACTTCCACAAATGACATAAAAATGGCAGTAAGGCTCTCTTTCAAGTAATTAGCATTACTTTACTTGTTAACTTGTCTGTGACATAAAAGTAGCCTCTGTTACTTCAAGAGCCTACCACCTAATTCCTGAAACATGAAGCATTCTTTTAGGTTATGCACATTTATTTCTCATTATGTCTGGCTAGACTTACTTCTCATATCTTTTAAATTCTCAGAGTTATAGAGTAAGTGGTATCTTCTCCATCATTTTTGTTATGTGATAAAAGAGCATTCTCTTCAAAACATAGCTACCAGTTTCTTTTGTGATGAAGTTGACCTCCATAACTATTTGTTTCCCATTAACACTCCATTGTTTAAGAAAGGATAATTATAGTTGTCCCTAAGACTGAGCAATATTCTGAACTGTATTTTCTTATTATATGAGTTAATATTTGGTCATAAACATTGCTTGAAGTTCAGAAATATGAGTGGGCATAGCATCAGCAATTCTGTCTCCTCAATTTTATTATTTTTTTGATAATTCCATGGAACACAAGATGATTGGTAAAATTAACAAAGAAAAGAAGCTATGGAGATAATTCAGTTGCTAAAATTCTTGCTACCCAAACCTGAGAATTTTAGTTTAGTGACCCAGAAACCATGCTTTAAAAAATAGAAAAGTAAAAGTAAAACAGGCACAACAATAATTATGCCTTTTCTGGGGACACAGCTTAAACAGATGAATCTCTAAATCTCTCTGGACACTTAGCATAGCCAATTGGTTAACTTGAGACTTAGTGAAAGATTCTGTCTCCAAAAGATTAGGTGGAGACTAATTGAGGAAAATCTCTGATCTTGACTATTGACCTCTAGGTTCCTTATTCACATGCTTGCTTGTATGTATCTACACACACACACACACACACAGAGAGAGAGAGAGAGAGAGAGAGAGAGAGAGAGAGAGAGAGAATTGAAATAACCAACTGTATCTTATCAGATAACCGTGCTTAAAAGCTACAATTCAACAGGAATGCAAATTGTAGAAAACCTACAAACTCGTGGAAATTGAATAACACCCAATTCCTGGGTTGAGGGACAAATAATAAAAGAAATTAAAAACTTCCTAGAATTTAATACCCAAATTTATGTGACACTCTGAAAGCAGTCTTAAGAGGAAAGTTCATAGCACTAAGTGCCCACATGAAGAAACTGGAGAAAAGTCACACTAGAGAATTGACAGAATAACTGAAAGCTCTAGAGCAAAAGAAGCAAACTCACCATGGAGGAGTAGATGGTGGGAAATAATCAAACTGAGGGCTAAAGTCAATAAAGGAGAAACTCGGAAAACATTACTGCGAATCAATGAAACGAAGAGTTGGTTGTTAGAGAAGATCAACAAGATAGACAAACCTCTATCCAAACTAACCAAAAGGCAGAGAGAGAGCATGCAAATTAACAAAATCTGAAATGAAAATGGGGTACATAACAATGGACACTGAGGAAATACAGAGTATCTTCAGGTCATACTTTGAAAACCTATACTCCACAAAATTTGAAAATTTAAAGGAAATGGATAATTTCCTGGACAGGTATCACTTACCAAAATTGAAACATGTACAGATAAGCAACTTATACAGACCTATAACCTCTAAGGAAATAAAAGTAGTCATCAAAAGTCTCCCAACCAAAAAAAGCCTGGGGCCAGATGGCTTCACTGCAGAATTCTACCAGAAATTCAAACAAGAGAAAATACTAGTACTCCTCAAATCGTTCCACACAATAGAAGCAGAAGGGACATTGCCAAACTCTTATGAGGCTACAATCACTTTGAAACCAAAGCCACACAAAGATACAACTAAAAATTAGAACTACAGACAAATATCCCTCATGAATAGTGATGCAAAAATACTCAACAAAATATTGGTGAATTGAATCCAAGAGCACATCAGAAAAATCATCCACTATGATCAAGTAGGCTTCATCCCAGGGATGCAAGGATGATTCAACATATGAAAATACATCTATATAATTCACCATATAAGCAAACTGAAAAAGAAAAAACACATGATCATCTCACTAGATGCTGAAAAGCCTTTGACAAAATCCAACATCCCTTCATGATAAAGATCTTGGAGAGAACAGGAGGAACATATCTAAACATGATAAACGCAATATACACCAAACCAACAGCCAACATTAAATTAAATGGAGAGAAACTCAAAGAGATGCCTCTAAAATCAGTAACAAGACAAGGCTGTCCACTCTCTCCATATAACTTTAATGTTGTGTTGAAGTTCTATCTAGAGAAATAAGACAAGAAAAGGAGATCAAAGGGATAAAAGTTAGAAGGGAAGATGTCAAACTTTAATTATTGGCAGATGATATGGTAGTCTACATTAAGTGCCCCGAAAAACTCTACCAGGGAACTCCTACAGCTGATAAACACCTTCAGCAAAATAGCAGGATACAAAATTAATTAAAAAAATCAGTAGCCCTAATATATACAGGTGATAAATGCAATGAGAAAGAAATCAGTGAAACATTACCCTTCACAATATCAACAAACAACATTAAAATATATTGGGGTAACACTAACCAAAAAAAGTGAAAAACCTGTACAGTAAGGACTTTGAGGCTTTAAAGAAAGAAATTAAAGAAGATACCAGAATATGGAAAGATCTCCCATGCTTTTGGATAGGCAGAATCAAAATAGTAAAAATGGCCATCTTACCAAATGCAATCTATAGATGGCTAAAATCAAAAACACCAATGACAATCTATGCTGTAGAGGATGTGGAGAAAAAAGAAAACTCCTCCATTGCTTGTGGGAGTGCAAATTTGTAAGACTATTTTGGAAATCAATATTGTGGTTTCTCAGGAAAATGAGAATCAGTCTACCTCAAGATCCAGCAATTCCTCTCTTCGGCATATACCCAAATAATGCACATTCATACAAGGTCATATGTTCAACTATGTTCATAGCAGTGTTGTTTGTAATAGCCAGAACCTGGAAGTAAACTAGATGCCCCTCAACTGAAGAATGGATAGAGAAAATGTGGTACATTTATACAATGTAGTATTACTCAGCAGAAAAAAGCAATGGAATCTTAAAATTTGAAGGCAAATGGATGGAACTAGAAGAAACCATCCTGAGTAAGGTAAGCTAGTCACAAAAAGACAAACATGGTATTTACTCACTCATGTATGAATTTTAAACATAGAGCAAAGGATTACCAGCCTACAATTTTCTTAACCAAAGAAACTAGGAAACAAGAAGAACTCTAAGGGAAAATGCATGGATCCCAGGAATGGGAAGTGGCATGAACTCCTGAGCTAACTGGGAGCATGAGGGTAGGGGAGAGGGAATTGCCAGAATGAGAGGAGAAGAGGATGGGAGAGGAGGAAATGGAGGAGCAGAAATATTGAGATGGGGGAAGAATAGAGGAGAGCAGGATGAGAGATACCATATCAGAGGAAGCCATTGTAGGTCTGAGGAGAGATCTGGCACTAGGGAGATTTCCAGAGACCTACAAGGATGACAGGAACTGACAATCTAGTCAATGGTGGAGGGGATAACCTAAATGCTCTTCCCATATAATGAGACTGATGACTGCTTTTTATGCCACCGTAGAGCTCTCATCCAGTGGCTCATGGAAGCAGAGGCAGACACCCACAGATAAATACTGAACTGAACTCTGGAACCTAGTTGCAGAGAGGGAGGAAAGAAGACCAAAGGGGTCAGTACCATGCTGGTGAAACCCACAGAAACACCAGGTCTGTACAAGCTGGAGCACATGAACCCCAGACTACTGTCTGAGAGGCAGGCCCAGGACTGATCCAGATCCCTGAACATGGATGTCAATTAGGAGGCCTCTGCACTCTAGGAGGCCCCTGCTAGTGGATTAGTATTTTTCCCTGGTGTAAGAAGGTACTTTGAGAGCCCATCCCATGTGAAGGGATGCACTGTCGGCCTGGACACATGTGGGGGGAGGGGGCTAGGCCCGGCCCAGGATGGTGTGGTGTACTTTGGGGAGCCCTCATCGAGGGCCCTATCCTGCCTGGGGAGTGGAGTGTGGATGGGATGGAGGACACATAGGGGGTTTACAGAGGAAGAATTGGGAGGGAGGAGGAAAAGGGAGAAGGGATTGACATGGGAAGCAAGCTTGTCCCTAATTTGAACTAATAAAAATTTACAAAAAATGTGTAAAATTTAAAGTTAACAATCAATGAATGAGAAGTAACTTTTGAAATATCAGAGAGACATTAAATAGGAAAACAGAGAGAGAGTGTGTATGTTATATCGTGCTTACAGCTGTGGACTCTGTCATCTTTGTTTTCTAACTTGAGAAGCTTAGGAAAATTCTCTTACTCTATACTTCTTGGTACACACACTTTGAATTAAGAATCATGAATAGTGTACATATATACAGGTTCATGTAAAGTTTAAACTTAACAATATTGGAAACATCTCAAAATTGAGGGTAGCATCTTGACATTACAGAAAGGAGCCATGTTGTAGCCACACTGACACTTAATGAATGGATTTTATATAGCATTCAAAAGTTAATTCAGTCTCCTTGGGCTTTTTTTCAATCCACATTCAAAATGTGTTAATAGAACAGCTTTTTTTTCTCAATGAATCAATAGTCATAATCTTCGCAAGATATCAGAAGGCAACGTGAAATTGAAAGAATAAAGGAGATTTGGTGTATGATCCCCATATATGCACCATGTGAAGAAGGAAAGCACAAACATAATAGAAAACTGTTCGGTTTTTACCAAGTTCCTCAGAATAGCATACATCTGAAATGACAACGAATCTGCCTTTGTATACATTCAAACTATTTACATGAATATAAAAGCAAGGATGTAAGTATATAGTGAACTTACTTATTTAGAAATTATCAAATAAATATTTTTACTTCATGTATGTTGTAGTAAATAAGACTTCCGGGTTCAAAGTTGGACAAAATAGAAAGCTTGAGTTTAGTGAAAATACACCATTTTAAGTAATGGCTATTACAGAAGGTGCCACAAATAGAGTGCCCACACAATATTCTGCAGCCAATTCATTGTCATAGAACTGTATTTATATTTGATCTTACTGGTCCTCATGGATGGAGAATATATTGAAATAAATATTTAATTAAAATGAAAATTTATGTTTGAAGGAAAATGAAATTTCCACATGTGGTGATCTATACTTGTGCATATATAAAAGGTGAAGTAATCAAAATACTTAGTGATAGAATAAAATTACAATGGGCCACAGAGAGTTTAAATACACTTTTGGAAAAACTATATACAGCTTGATAATAAATTCTTATGCAATAACTTTTTCTTTATAATACACAGACATAAAAGTACATCTACTTTGTGATGATGACTTCTGCTTACAATATACTTGGCCTCTGAATCACAATTCAAGATATCAAATCTACCCACCAGTTTCCATTTATCTTCCATAATTCTTTCAAACATGCTTTAATAATGTGCCTAAGAATGCAGAAGTCAGTAATTTAAAATTGTATGTTTGTGAGCCTAGGCTAGTACTAAAATTTATATTTTCTGAGGTTCCCCACTGAATGGCTTTTGGGACAGTATTGCTGAATTTTATCACTCATAAGCAACCAAAGAAAGATTATAGTGCCTGTAGAAAAATGCAAAATGCTGGTAATGTCTGGATATTCTGAACACAATCTTTAGTACATATGAGCACTCATGCAGTCTGAAGTAAATGGTAACTATTTATCAACAACATAGCTTTATATAGGTATATCAAAATATAAGAGAGCACCTCTAATGTACCTGCTATAAAGTCATAATGACATAATGAAAGTTTGATATTTTGAATCTGTATGCAAATGCCCAATGTTGATCACCACCTCGGTAGACATTGTACTTCATGAATATGTGAAGCAACTATGTATAAAGCATAAGTTGAAACTAGAATAAAGCGTAACCCATTCACTCTTGTTAATTATTTTCTGTAGAGAAGATTGATAATGTTGATCCCACTAAGAGTATCTTAGTATCCAGGAAACATTGTTGATCAATATTCTAACAGAAATCTATCCCCAATAAAATGTGTGAAATATTTTTAAAACATGAAAAAGAAAAATTTTATTTCATTTTGTAATAAGATATCATTGTTAATGTCTGAGAAATAGAAATGGTCAAAATGTCTTTTAATCTTTAAAATATTTTAACTTAATTTTTGAAGTCAGTTTACATAGTAAATGGTGTCCTTTAATGATTTTGTATATATTTTATTTTGATCAGTATTCTACTTCCCACTCAGACCTCAAACCCTTCCCTCCTTTCCTGTGACATCTTTCCCTCTTCAGTGAGCAAGCAACAACACCCTGGCACATACTACAAGGACTTCATATCTCTTCACAGAAACACTAGAGTGTCCTGGTTTACTGTGGTTCTTTTCACAACATGGAGGGAAGGAAATCATTCTAGAAATACTCAACAGATGAACAGCCAAGTAAAATGTATGTATACAATGGAATTTTGTTTAACTGTAAAAACATTGAAATTACAAAAGCTTCTTGAAAATTGATGAAACTAAGATTCACTATGTTAAAATAGCTAACCTAAATCCAAAGTGATAGTATTTTAAAAGGGCCTGTTCTCTGAGTGCTGAAGCCACTGGCGGGGGGGGGGGGGGGGGGGCAGGGCCAGTTAGTCCCTCTGTCATGACTCGGGCAAACTCTCCCTCCCAGGATAGGAGGAAAGAGCCAGAGGAGGTGAGCAGGGCATCTTTCTTTTGCCCATATGGCAGATGAGGGGTGGGTCCATATCTCCCACCAGCTTTCTATCTTCAGTAGATAGATGGCAAGGGGCACTGGGTGAGGAGTTCATCTCTTCCTTGCCCATGACACCTTAGACAGACAGGTAGTGTGGCTAGCTTGTCCACTAGCATACTTTTAGGACTGGCTCACCCTCATTCTCACTTATGGGGTCAGCTATATTGTGCTGTTCACTAGAGGTATAAGGCATGCTCTACCATGTGCTATAGTTGGTGAGGGCCAGGGCAATATCTCCCTAGTTGTGCATCAGTAAGTGGCTAGGCCAACTCTGGGTAGCTATATCCTCACTGCTTTCAGTGGTAACAAGAGCCAAGGACAACAGCACAGACCTTGGCTCTGGTGAGGCCACAGATGAATCTGTATTTTTTAGACTCTTGTGTGACAATTTCTTTGAAGAATATACTTTCACTTACAAAGACTCTCCCTAATGAATCCATTGGGTATATTACTGATACATATAGTTAGGTATAGTACTTGGATTTCCCTCTAAAATATTTCTCAACAAACCATCCATTGTTCTTTCTGATCATGTGTTCAGCTCTCCTTTATGTTGTTTTTCATTTAATTCAGGAAAAGAGGAACAGTTAATAAAATTGTTCTAATACTGAGCATGGGTGAGAGATACGAGGAATACTCCAAGGTTCAAAGTTTTAGTTCTGAATCATCCAATGCTAACAAAAAATGACAAATAGCCTGCCTGTCAAAGTCTATGAATGTTAGATCTTAACCATTCAAACTGCTACATGTTGCACTTGTAAACATTTAGTACTCAGTGCATACACATTTCTCTGAAAACTCTGATGTTCATTGTTGCTGCTATATTGCAAAGCATAATTGCACAGAAAAAATGTATTTGTGAGTAAGAGCTTATTCCCTTCTGAGGAAATGCAGTAAGTCATGTGCTGTGATTGATTTCACAAAGAAAACATATTCTATGAAGTACTAAACCCCTTTGTCAATAAAATCATTTATTCAAAACTTTAATCTGTCCTGGTGACAAAGTTTTCCTCTTAGTTTTTGCTTAAAATTGATTTCTCTAACTTTTGCAAAAAATAAAAATAAACAAGTCTTATGAAGTTCTAAGTGTACTCATAGGTCGCATAAAAATGATTGTTTTGTAGCAGCTGAAATTTTGCATATTTAAAATGGATGCCTAGGTTTTGTATAAATGTATATCTTCAAAGCATACACATTTTCACATTTCTTTATTGAACTTTTTAAGGCTTCAGGGCATGAAATAATTACTTGACTCTAACTAATGTGGAGAACACACTCTCTATATGTAGATGTGTCCAGGGACAGGTCAATGGCACACCCTTTCTTCTGTATAATGTTGAGTGTTTTATCTGAGAGCTCAGAGAAGATACTTACATTTGTAATATTAGTCTGTACAAGGTTCTTTTCATTGTCTACTTACAGGAAGTGAGGGTGAGACTGCAGAGGAGAGGGAGGAAGAATAGTACAAGCTAGAGATGCCTTATCTCTCTTATGAGAAGATTATTCATATTAGCATGGGCTGCATTCTGACATCCATTCACCTTATTTGCAATTTCTATAGACACTATGTTTAAATAAAGACACCTTGGGAGATAGATTTTCAATGTGAAGACTGAGGTTGATACAAAGGTCAGTGTCAAATGAGTTCCCATATAGGTCTCTAAAGGAGAATTTATTTAACTTTTAATTTTTAGATGTCACAGCTTTAGTTAGTTCATAGTTATCACTAATATGTTCATTTAAATCCAAGAATGATTTTATCTATCTATCTATCTATCTATCTATCTATCTATCTATCATCTATCTATCTATCATCTATCTATATGTGTAATATATATATATATATAAAACACATGTGTATTATTAAAAATAACCTTTTATTTCTTATTATCACATTGAAATATACACTAGTATTTTTCCTTCAAGTTAAAACAAAAACAGGAATAAAGAAACATAGAAATAAAACCCCTGAAGCTCAGAAAATTCATGTGATTTCACAATTGTTATTTTATATAAGAAGTTGAGTCTATCAGGCAGAGTATTAACTCATGCCTAATATAATTGCAGGAGCCATCTAGAGTTTCAAAATGATACACAAAATAGTAACTGAAAATTTATTTACCCAAAAGGCACATCAGGCTTATATTTACTGTGCCTTCTTTTGGTTATATTGAAAATCCAATTGTGCTCTAACTTTGAATGTAAAATATTCCAGAATGACTATTGCATCATGTTTTTCTCTTCCAGTTCACACATATTGCTTAGCTGATGACATGACAAGTAGTTTTCCTTGTGAAGTGGCACAAAACCACTAGCGATTTTGGCTGCATAGCAAAAAAATGAGCACTATCTTTTTTATCATCTCTCTTGCATTGGTCTTTGGACTTGTATTAAACTTTGTACCTTTCCAACCTTGGAATAACATAAGTACAGATTCCAGTAGCATGACTCAGGAGATAAAAACAGTGCATTCCGTATTCTAACTCCTTTTATTTAAAAAAAAAATAATATGTTTTGTCTGAATTCAGGTCTATGAACCACTTGTGTGTCTTGAGCACACATAGGCCAGAAATAAGCCCCATGTTCCCCAGTGCTGAAGATGCAGAACATTGTAAGTTGTCATGCAGGTGCTGAGAATGAAATCCAGTTCCTCAGGAAGAGCTTCTAGTGCTCTCAACTGCCCACCCATCCCCAAGCCCCTACTTTTACCTAATCCAACAAAATAATTAATTTATTAATATATCTTTTAGCCTAGAAAGTTGCTGTAGCTGCTTACTAGCTCCAGTAGTATTTATAGTATTGTTGATGGGTCAGAGGTTTCACTTTAAACCACATGATGATATCTTCTGTAAAGACAGTTTTTCTGCATATATAGCAATCATTGTAAATTCTACTCCTTTTCTCATCTTATAGAATTATTCTTGATGAATTGTTGTCTTTTGGGGTCCTTATCATCCTTATTGGCAATGATGATTCATTTATTTTACCTTCCATGCTTGTAACCATGTCATTAAGGAATAAGTGTGAATCATCATAGCTGAACATTCTTATTCTGCACTAAAAGTTGTCATTTCTACAAGAATTCACTGTGGACATATTAATTTTCCCTGTGACATTATTAAACAAGGTATTTTTATAACAAGACTTAAATTTCAGTGTTATTTTATGTGGATAATAGATGAAGATTAAAAAGAAAGGCAGACAAAATGAGAAGGGGAACCTGTCATTTAAGTGGTCCTTACTATTATAGCTGCAGACTCAGTTCTGGACTCCATTCTGCCTGACACAACAGTAAGACCATGTGCCTTATTTTCTATCTTCACTGCAGAGTACAAAGAGGTTGCTTTTATTTATTTCATTTAACAGAAAAGAAAAACTAATGTTCAGAGATTTTTTTATTTTATTTTTTTATTTATTAGTTCTAGTTAGGGAACAAGCTTGTTTCACATCTAAGGCCCTTCTCCCTCTCCCTCCCCTCACCCCATCCCTCCTCCCCCACCCCAACCCTACCACTACCCCATCCACCCACCACTCCCCAGGCAGGTTAGGGCCCTCAACGGGGGCTCTGCAAAGTCCACCAAATCTTCCTGTGCTGGTCCTGGGCCCTTCCCCATGTGTCCAGGGCCAGAGTGTAACCCTTCATGTGGAATGGGCTCTCAAAGTCCCTTCTTGCCAGGGAAAAATACTAATCCACCACCAGAGGCTTCCTGGAGTGCAGAGGCCTCCTTATTGACATCCATGTTCAGGGGTCTGGATCAGTCTTGTACTGGACTCCCAGACAGCATCTGGGGTCGATGTAGTCTCCCTTGTTCAGGCCAACTCTTCCTGTGGGTTTCTCCAACATGGTACAGACCCTTTCACTCTTAATTCCTCCCTCTCTTCAACTATATTCCAGATTTCAGCTCAGTGTATATCTGTAGATGTCTGTCTCTGTTTCCATCAGCCACTGGATGAGGGCTCTAGGATGGCATAAAGAGAAGTCATCAATCTCATTTTAGATGAAGGGTTTTTAGGTTATCCTCTCCACCATTGCCTGGATTGTCAGATCGTGTTATCCTTGTAGGTCTCTGGAGATCTCCCTGGTTCCAGATATTTTCTTGGACCTATAGTGGCTCTCTCTGATATGGTATCTCTCATCCTGCTCTCTCTTCTCTATTCTTCCCTCAACTCAATATTTCTGCTCCTCATTTCCTCCCCTCAACTCCTCTTGCTCTTATTGTAGCAGCTCCCTCTCCTCAACCCTCATGCACCCAATTAGCTCAGGAGTTCATGCCACTTCCCATTCCTGGGGACCATTCATCCCTTAGAGTCCTTCATGTTTCCTAGTTTCTTTGGTGAAGAGGATTATAAGCTGGTAATCCTTTGCTCTATGTCTAAAATTCATATATGAGTGAGTCATGGTAAATGATTTTTTTGATATGTTCTTGGATTCAGTTCGCCTTCATATTTGGAGCATAGATGTTCAGGATTGAGACTTCATCTTGATGGACTTTTCCTGTGATGAGAATGAAATGCCCTTCTTCATCTCTTTTGATTGATTTTAGTTTAAATTCTAATTTGTTAGATATTAGGATTGCTACACCAGCTTGTTTCTTGAGCCCGTTTGATTGGAAAATCTTTTCCCATCCTTTACTCTGAGGTATTGCCTGTCTTTGAAGTTGAGGTATGTTTCTTGTAAACAGCAGAAGGATGGATTCTGTCTTCATATCCATTCTGTTAGCCTATATCGTTTAATGGGTAAGTTAAGACCATTGACATTTAGGGATATTAATGTCCATTTTACATTGGTTTTTGCTTGTTTTGGATTTATTGTTGGTGGTGTCATTGTGTGTGGATTTCGCCCTCCTGTTTCTTTTTGTGTTTGGTAAAATTAGATTATCTATTGCCTGTGTTTTTGTGAGTGTAGTTATGGAGGATTGGAGTTGGGTTGGAGTTTTCCTTCCATAACCTTCTGTAGTGCTGGATTTGTGGATATGTATTATTTAAATCTGTTTTTGTCATGGAATATCTTGTTTTCTCCATCTATAGTGATTGAAAGTTTTGCTGGGTACAGTAGTCTGGGTTGACATCCATGCTCCCTTAGTGCTTGCAGTGTATCTATCCAATACCTTCTGGCTTTCAGAATTTCCATTGAGAAGTCAGGTGTGATTCTGATTGGTTTGCCTTTATATGTTACTTGGCCTTTTTCCTTTGTTGCTCTTAATATTTTCTCTTTATTCTGTAGATTTGGTGTTTTGATTATTATGTGTCAGGGGGACTTCTTTTTGTGGTCCAGTCTGTTTGGTGTCCTGTAAGCTTCTTGTACTTTCATAGGCATATCCTTCTGTAGGTTGGGGAAGTTTTCTTCTATGATTTTGTTGAATATGTTTTCTGTACCTTTGAGCAGTATTTCTTCACCTTCTTCTACACCTATTATTCTTAGGTTTGGTCTTTTTACGGTGTCCCATATTTCCTGGATATTTTGTGTTAGGGATTTGTTGGACTTGAGGTTTTCTTTGGTTGATGAATGTATATCCTCTAGTGAGTCTTCAATAGCTGAGATTCTCTCTTCCATCTCTTGAATTGGTTTTACTCACATCTTTAGTTCCTGATTGTTTATCCAGCCTTTCCATTTCCAGCATCGCCTCATTCTGGGTTTTCTTTATTGTGTCTATTTCAGCTTTCATACTTTGAACTCTTTCAAGAACTTCCTTCACTTGCTTGGATGTTTTTTCTTGGGATTGTTTAGATTCTTTAAGAGATTTGTTTATTTCTTGAATATTTTGGTTTGTCTTTTCCTCCATTTTGTGTAATTTTTGTTTGCTTTTTCTTTTATTTCTTTAAGGGATTTTCTTGTTTATTCTTTAAAGGTCTCTATCATCTTGCTGAGATAATTTTTGAGGTCCATCTCATCTTCATGCTCTGTGTCAGGCTTTTCAAATCTTGCTGGAGTGGATTCCCTAGATTCCGGTGGTGTCATATTGGTCTTTCTTTTGTTGGGTGAAATCTTACTCTGTCTTCTTCCCATATCTTCTTTTAGTGGGTGCAGGTGGGGTCTCTCTATCTTCTCTTGTGACCCACTGGTGTGTGAGGGCCAGGAATTCAATGTCTGCAACTCTGTATGGTCTTGACTCTCCTGGTAGTCTCCTCACTCATTGTGGATTGGTTGGTGGAAAGTGATGGAAGAGTGGGATGTTTCCAGATTCAGGGAGCTCCTCCTTGTCTGTGTGTACCCCAAGCAGGCAGGTCCAGGCCCAGGGAGGTGGGGGTGAATGATGGTTTGGATGGGGGTTGGGTAAGGGCAGAGGCTCACTCACCTTGTTCCTGGGTTGGTCCTGGGATGGAATAGTGGGGTGCTACCAGATTCAGGGAGCAGGGAGCTCCTCCCTTCCTGGGCGTGTCTACCCCAAGCAGGCAGGCACAGGCGGGGGGGGGGGGTCAGAGTGAGTGATGGTTTGGGTGGGGGTTGGGTAAGGGCAGAGACTCACCTAGTTCCTGGGTCGGTTGGTGGAAAGGGATGGAAGAGTGGGGTGCTACCAGATTCAGGGAGCAGGGAGCTCCTCCCTGCCTGTGCATGTCTACCCTAAGCAGGAAGGCACAGGCTGGGGGAGGGGGTGGTTGGGATGAGTGATGGTTTGGGCTGAGGTTGGATAAGGGCAGAGGCTCACTCACCTCGTTCCTGGGTCAGTCGGCAGAAAGGGATGGATGAGTGGGGTGCTACCAGATTCAGGGAGCAGGGAGCTCCTCCCTGCCTGGGCATGTGTACCCCAAGCAGGCAGGCACAGGGCCGGGCAGAAGCTCACTTACCTCGTTCCAGGATTGGTTGGGGGTAAGGGCTGCTCAGAGATTTTTAAGTGTTTCTTTACACTGCATTTATAGTCTGTATTCACTTGGAGAAATTCATTTAACTCAAATCTTTATGTATACAAGTGTAAAATAATCCATACTTCAATCCTGAGGCTCAATTTGTCTACTCTGGTATCGTAAGTACTGAATATTGGGGTGTCATTTGAAGCCAGGTTTCCTTTTTGGACAAATAAATCACACATTGATGAAAATGTGAAAAGGTACCTACTGAGATGGCAATGATGAAATAAAAGAAAGAAAAAGATGATGACCAGCATATGGAATCTTTATATGCTCCACATTAGGCATTTTGACATAGCGAGTGATCTAAGCAACACGGAAACAGGACCAAGTAGAACAAACATTTTTCTAGTACTTTCTCCCAATAGCTTTCTTGTTTGCTATAGTTGTCTGTTGATAGAAACTAATGTTTATTTCAGATTGACACATGAATTGAATGTTAATTGACTTCCTAGAAGTGTTGATTTCAAAATGATTGACTGCAATAACAACTAATCTAAAGCCCATTATCAACTCTTTGAAAGAGCAGAAAGTCCAGGCCAAGAAAAAAAATAAACAGCTTCATTTGTTTTATTTTAAATCATTTAATTTAACTTTTACTCAGGAATAAATGAAAAGAGGTTTTGCCTATTTGTAAATATTGTTTGGGTTACCAGAACCAAAGAAGTAATAACTACAAAACTTTAAATGTATTTTTTAGCAATATTGTTGGATTACTTTAAGCACACTTGGAAAAATTATTGCATACTTTTGGCTGGGTAGTGGTGGCACACACCTTTATTCTCAGCTCTCAGGAGGCAGAGGCAGGTGGATCTCTGTGAGTTCCAGACCAGCCTGGTCTACAAGAGCTAGTTACAGGACTGCCTCCAAAGCCACAGAGAAACCCTGTCTCAAAGAAACCAATATATACAATATATATCTATATCTATATATTAAATTTAACATTAAAATATATTGGTTTAAATTAATTAAAATAAATAGAAAATGTCTGTAAAATATTTTTTTATATTTCAGGTCATGAAATGTATATATTTTGTGTCAACATTCTTGTGTGATTTGGGCATAATAAGATTATGTGCAAAAGAGTAAGAGAAAATGAAAAGGGTTTGTACTATAAAATGAACAAAGCAAGAATGAAACACAAATACTGGTAATAAATTTGTACAGGAGTACAGAAATGACACACAGAAGATAAGAAGTAATCTTGATATGACTGGGTGATAGGAAGTCATAAATATTCTGAAAATTTATGGATATCATAACTGCTAAAGGAAGGTGTCTGTTGACATTTTAATCATAAAGTGCTCCTGGTGATCTCATTAAAATATATGAAAGAAACTGGGATATTGAATTATGATGAATATGTGTTTTAATAGAGAATGTATGAGACAATTTATTGCATATCAGAGGAAGGGTAAAGACTGTTGTATCTCCAATAATTTGTTCCCTGCTTTCTGATGTTATTTGATCATTTCTTTTGGTTCATGGACCTAGCCCATAGGACGTTATCCTTAATGGTTAATTATTTCAGAAAGAGAAAGGGGATAACTAGGAACGTAAAAGGATATTGCTTGTATTGAGGGTACATTCATGATAATGCATTCAGCTACAGTAAGCTAATCTTTTTTCTGTAGAAAATGCAAGACACTTTCAGTTGGAAATTGTATTATGCACGTGTAATCTAATCCCTCAGAAGGTTGATGCAGGGAGATTGGAAGTCAGGTTTAAACCCAGCTAAACAGTCAGTTGGGTCTGTCAACTTGGGATACCTAACAGGACCTTCCTTAACAACAGATAAGCAAAATTTGATGAATAAAATGCACATAGATTTTCTTAGATAATTGAACCAAATTGTGTTCTTTAACAGAATAACCATTCATATATTCATTATTTTCAATGCCTTGCATGTTTAGTATTATCTACAGTGAAATAATTGTGTAAACCCACATTTAAAAAGAAATAGCATTGTGGAAATTGTTTCAGATAAAGGTGAAATGCAAATTAGTCATAAATAAAAGGTCTCAATAATATGAAGCAACCATGGAAATTCCATGATAATATGTAATTTGTAGTAAAGAAATAGAAAATATTTCTATGAACATAAAAAGTTTTTTTTACATAGTCATATAAATATTTTTTTAAAGCAAGGAATGTAAAATTTAGGCTAGTGCATGCTTGATCATTCAATATTTCAAAAAAATTGAAAGAAAAATCCCTTAGTCATTTTTCTATTATACACAAAAGTAAACTCAAAGTGGATTACAGTATTGAAATTTAGAGCTACACAAACATAATTTGCTACAAGAAACAAATATATTCATTATTACAAGAGAATGAGTTAGCATGGTAATTTCTCCAACTGATATAGAGATCAGAAATGATAAAGCTTCATAACTACTATGAATATTTCTAGTTTAATTAACATGGTGAAACTTCCTATATATCCCTGCATCCAGAGCTGAAGCTAACACTAGTGTTTTTGTTGTTGTTGTTGTCCAGAATATATAGATAAATGACTGGGCCAATTAATAGAGGAAAGAAACTATCTACTTGTTAAAGGATTGAGCATAATGTAGACAGTAGCTGACTTTTTCACTTTTTTGGAAAAACAAAGGTTTCACAGGGAGAAAAAACAGCTTAACAGTGAAAAATATCATAAACTCACAAAGGTAGATGACTCTGTTTAAAAATTGATTAACAACAGATCTCTTCAATATGTCAAAATGATCCATGTTAGTTTGTTATGAAGTTTTAACCATGATGAGTTCTCAGTGTATTACAAATGAATGAGTTGGAGCATCTCACTCAGATGGCAACAATAGGATCAGAAAGAGGAGTAAGGATTTGAGACTTGCCAGTGGCCCCTGAGCAACTGAAGTCTCACTGTAGAGCATCACTTATCTCAAAGAATTTTATATATTTTGATCCCTTAAGTGACTTCTATTGCTCATGCCCTATGAATTTATTTTAAACAAGAATCCTGTAGACTTTGCCTTTTTCTCCTGTTTCCTCCTAGAACCTGCATTAATTCACCCTCTTTGACCATTTTCAAATTAGTGATTCAAGTTATCTGAATAAAAACATCATCAATAATTTGAGCACTTTTGTCTTCTGTTTTTAGTTTGATGAAAACTACTATTACTTTAAAATTAAATTTAGCAATAGGTGGCAGGACAAGAATGCTTAATTTCTTAAAATAGGATGCCCTGGTGCCTCTACTATTAATCTGTGCCTTGCAAACTGGAAAACATATCACATGTACATTGCTATAACTTAAGTTTGCTTAATAAAATTCCCAGAAAATTAAATTCATGTCTGAAATAGGCCCTAGGGCGATGATCGATCTAACTATAATTTTTACAGCTAAGAAATAAACCTCTGAAATTGCTAGTTTGTAGTAAAAACACTGACAGAACTTTTAAAGTTCCATTTCCATCCTTGTTCCCATGCAGTTGTGCTAATATAAGTTCTTGTTGATATTTGAAAGTTTTGGAAGCAGAAAGAACTTCCTGAGATTTGTAGTAATAGTCAATGCAACACAGTAGCTCCTCTCAGTAAGCAGCTACAAATACTCTCTCTCCTCTCTTTTTCCTGTAGCTGTAAGGTCTAAGTCTGGAGCTAGGGTAACATAATGTGACTGTATCCTATCACAGGGAAAATGAGAATCTCAAATACTCCGACCTTACCTTCTGCTTGTCAAGTCCAGTTTTCTCTTTTTCCTTCCTTAAGAATTTATTCTATTATGCAGAACTACTTCAGTAAAGCAAGTAGAACTTGCCCTCTATGTCACGTATTTTACAAGTAAATGAAGTTGCCATGTATTCTTGGGGATTTGCTTTTCATTTTATTTTCAATGATGTTAAAAGACACTAAGGGAAGTCACTACCACACTTCACACTCCATTTAACCCATACAAGTGCCAAGGACCATACCACATGCACAAATATTACTAACAAAGCTGTAAATGCAGGTTTTTCAATATGAAACAAACACAGTATCCTACATACTGTTCTAGACCTCATAATATTTGGTTGTTAAAAATACAAATCTGGGGACTGGGGATATGGCTTATTAGACGATTGCTTCTTGCACAGGTAGGAAGACATGACTTGAGATCTATAGAGCATGTGTGAAAAACTCAGCTTGGCTAGGAAACCATAACTCCAGCACTGGCATGGGAAGTGGAGATGGATGACCATGATCATTGGGTTCTACTCCTCAGAAGCTTAGCCAAATATTGTTTACTCCAGATTTAGGGAAGACCCTGTCTCAATGCTGGAGAGATGGCACATTGGTTAAGAACTCTGGTTGTTCTTCCAGAGGATCTGGGTTCAATTCCAAGCACCCACATGGCAAGTCATGACTGTCTGTAACTCCAGTTCCAAGGGATCTGAAACTTTCACACTAATGCACATGAAATAAAAAATTAAATTATTTAAAAAAGACCCTGTCTCATGGAAATAAGTCAGACTCTGTACTCACTGATGTATGTATGTGTTTGCACCATACACAGATTTACTCAATACACACAAAACTTAATAAAGGAAACATTTTGTATGTTTTGTTATTACTTGGCAAGGTCCAAGGTTGTTTTTGTAGTTCTTGAATTTTAGTACATTAGAGAGAATAATGTATCTCAGTCATTTGGCATTTATGGAGCCATCCATAGCCAAACAGCAGCTAATGTCATAAATGAATGCATTTTAACATTCAACACATTTTCCAGACAGGAGGTAATGTCCATTGTAAAAATTCTGTGTTCCTGTAGATAAGAAAGAGTCATTTTATTAAAGATGCAAGACATTTCCTTAGATAACCATGCCTTCAAGAGATTTATTTAATGCCAAACACAGAGGTTTTCTACATGTATTGCTACCCTAAAGCCCTTCGGGGACCCTGTATTATATGGGATTGTTGAGATGTGTGAGTGGCTGAGAATTATAAAATTAATGGAATTGTGATTTCAGGCTAATTCCTTTCTTAGAATGCAGAATTATATTGAAATGCTTCCTTGCTCTTGCTTTTTTTAAAACCTAAAGAAATAAAACACATTTTTTCTTAGTTTTACTGAAATATAAGCAGATTGTCTCTAAAGTTATAAACGTAATTTTCTTCCAAAAACACACACCTTATGATATTATATAAAATATGAATAAATATTCCATAAAGGTATTATTTTGGGGGGTTTATTCTTTTTTTTCCAACTTTTTATTTGAATTAGAAACATGATTGTTTTACATGACAATCCCAGTTCCCTTCTCTCACCCATCTTCCCCCTCCTCCCCCAACTAAAACCTTATCTGTCACATATCTTTTATGCTCCCTCTGGATGGTGAGGACCTCCATAGGGTGTCATCAGTGTCTATTGTATCCTTTGGGATAGGGCCTAGGCCCATCCCTGTGTGTCTTGGCTCAGGGAGTATTCCTCTATATGGAATGGGTTCCCAAAGTCCACACCTATGCTAGGGATAAATACTGGGCTTCTACAGGAAGTCCCATAGATTTCTGAGGTTTCCTCACAGAAACCCATGTTCCTAGGGTCTGGATCAGTCCCATGCAGGCATTCCAGCTATCAGACTGGGGAGCAAGAGTTCCCAGATGTTCAGGTCACCTGTTTCTATGGGTTTCACCAGCCTTGTCTGGACCTCTGTGCTCTTCACTGATCCTTCTCTGCATCTGGGATCCAGTTCAGTTTGGTGATTAGTTAGGGGGGTCTGCTTCTACTTCCACCAGCTGCTGGATGAAGGCTATAGGATGGCATATAAGTCAGTCATCAATCTCATAATCAGGAGAGGGCATTTAAGGTAGCCTCTCCTCCGTTGCTGAGATAGTTAGCTGGTGTCATCTTTGTAGATCTCCAGACATTTCCCTAGTGCCTGATTTCTCTGTAAACCAAAAATGTCTCCCTCTATTATGATATCTCCATTCTTGTTATCATGTATTCTTTCCCTGACTCAAACTTTCTGCTCCCTCATGTCCTCTGCACCCCTCTTCTTCTCCCCTTCTCATTCTCCTATATCCCTTCCCCCCCCTTCCCTTGTTTGAAATTTGCTCAGCAGATCTTGACCCTCTCCCCTTCTCCAGGGGACCATGTATGTCTCTCTTAGGGACTTCCTTATTTATTAGCTTCTTTGGCAGTGTGGATTGTAGGCTGGTAATCCTTACTCTATGTCTAAAATCCGCATATGAGTGAGGACATACCATGTTTGTCTTTTTTGGATTGGGTTACCTCGCTCAGAATGGTTTCTTCTAGATCCATCCATTTTCCTGCAAATTTCAAGATTCCATTTTTTTTTTCTGCTGAGTAGTATTCCATTGTGTAAATGTACCACATTTTCTCTATCCATTCTTAGGTTGAGGGGCATCTAGGCTGCTTCCAGTTTCTGGCTATTACAAATAGTGCTGCTAAGAATATCATTGAACACATGTCCTTGTTGTATGAATGTGCTTCTTTTGGGATATGCCTAAGAGTGGAATTGTTGGATCTTGTGGTAAACTGACTCCCATTTTTTGAGGAGTCGCCATGCTGATTTCCAAAGTGGCTGTACAAGTTGGCACTCCCACCAGCAGTGGAGAAGTGTTCCCCTTTCTCCACATCCTCTCCAACATGAACTGTCATTGGTGTTTTTGATTTTGGCCATTCTGACAGGAGTAAGATGGTATCTCAGAGTTGTTTTGATTTGCATTTCCCTGATGGCTAAGGATGTTGAACACTTTCTTTTGTGTCTTTCAGATGCTTTAGATTCCTCTATTGAGAATTGTCTATTTAGTTCTGTACCCCACTTTTTAATTGGATTGTTTGGTGTTTTCGAGACAGGTAGCTTCTTGAGTTTTTTGTATATTTTGGAGATCAGCCCTCTGTCAGATGTGGGGTTGGTGAATATCTTTTCCCAGTCTGTAGGCTGCCGTTTTGTCTTGCTGACTGTCTCCTTTGCTTTACAGAAGCCTCTCAGTTTCAGGAGGTCCCATTTATCAATTGTTGATCTCTCAGTGTCTGTGCTACAGGTGTAATGTTCAGGAAGCAGTCTCCTGTACCAATTAATTCAAAGGTATTTTCCACTTTGCCTTCTAATAGGTTCAGTGTAGCTGGATTTATGTTGAGATCTTTGATTCATTTTGACTTCAGTTTTGGCAAGGTGATAGGCTTGGGTCTAACTGCAGTCTTCTACATGTCTGCAACCAGTTATGCCAGCACCATTTGTTGAAGACGTTCTCTTTGTTCCATTGTATAAATTTAGATTGTTTGTCAAAAATCAGGTTTTCATAGTTGTGTGGGTTAATATCAAGGTTTTCAATTCTATTCCATTGGTCTACCTGTCTATTTCTGTGCCAATACCAAGATGTTTTCAGGACTATAGCTCTGTAATAGAGCTTGAAGTCAGGGATGGTGATGCCCCCAGAAGTTCCTTTATTGTACATGGATGTTTTGGCTATCCTGGGTCTTTTGTTTCTCCATATAAAGTTGAGAATTGTTCTTTCAAGTCTGTGAAGAATTGTGTTGGGATTTTGATGGGGATTGCATTGAATCTGTAGACTGCTTTTGGCAAGATTGCAATTTTTACTATGTTGATCCTACCTATCCAAGGGCATGGGAGATCTTTCCATTTTCTGGTATTGTCTGGAGACCTTACCAGGTTTTGACCTGGGAGAAATGCCAAAGTCAGCGTGTTGGTTTTCAATATAAGTTTTACTTCACATTTATGTCAAAGCAATACATAAGCATAAGCAAACAATCCTAAGAACCACAGACAATAGGCTCACAGTAGGGGGTACCTCTCCTGCAGGGGCCCTCTTGGTATTCAGGCTGGGAAATCTCCTGAGGGCCTAGTGTCAGGGAGTCAGGCTCAGAATGGGTGGCACTCAGCTTGATGGACTGGTTGTCTTAGGTTAGCAGAGGAGAGCTCCAGGACATAGAGTCATGGTACACTCTAAAATTCCTAGTTCTGAGCTGGTCCTTAAATAATTCGTTAAATTGTGTTAATCACACTTTGCCACACTTCACACATTTTCACTCTTATCTACAACAGCTGTGCTGCATAGTGGGCCTATGCTCCCTTTCCTTTAATCTTTCTTCAGCCAGGCCTTTGCCTGCCTGGTTGTAGCCTCTGTGCTTATCTCCCTCCAGCCAGCCATTTGCCTGCCTAGTTACAAGGCTCCTTATAGGTATCGTCTTTAATTTCTTTCTTTAGAGACTCAAAATTCTTATGGTACAGGTCTTTCACATTTTTGGTTACTGTTACACCAAGGTATTTTATGTTGTTTGTCGCAATTGTAAAGGGTGATATTTCTCTGATTTCTTTCTCCACCAATGTGTCATCAGTATATAGTAGGGCTACAGATTTTTTTTTAGTTAATCTTGTATACTGCCACTTTGCTGAAGGTGTTTATCAGCTGTAGGAGATCCCTGGTAGAGTTTTTCAGGTCACTAATGTAGATTATCATATCACCTGCAAATAGTGAGGGTTTAACTTCTTCCTTTCTGATTTGTATTCCCTTGAACTCCCTTTGCTGTCTTATTGCTCTAGCTAAGACTTCAACGACAATATTGAAGAGGTATGGAGAGAGTGGACAGCCTTGTCTTGTCCCCGATTTTAGAGGAATTGGATTGAGTTTCTCCCCATTTAATTTGATGTTGGCTGTTGGGTTGCTGTATATTGCTTTTATTATGTTGAGGTATGTTCCTGTTATCCCTGATTTCACCAAGAACTTTATCATGAAGGGGTGTTGATTTTATCAAAGGCTTTTTTGGCATCTAGTGAGATGATCATGTGGGTTTTTTCCTCATTCTGTTTATATGGTGGATTACATTGATGGATTTTCATATGTTGAACCATCCTTGCATCCCTGGGATGAAGCCTACTTGATCATGGTGGATGATTTCTCTGATATGATCTTGTATTCCATTTGCCAGGATTTTATTGAGAATTTTTGCATCAATGTTCATGAGGGATATTGGTCTGTAGTTCTCTTTTTAAGTTGTGTCTTTGTGTGGCATGGGTATCAAGGTTATTGTATACTCATAAAAAGCGTTTGGCAATATCCCTTCTGCTTCTATTGTGTGGAATATTTTGAGGAGTATTACTATTAGCACTTGTTTGAATTTCTGGTAGAATTCTGCAGTGAATCCCTCTGGCCCCAGGCTTTTTTTTGGTTGGGAGACTTTTGATGACTGCTTCTATTTCCTTAGAGATTATAGGTCTGTTTAAGTTGCTTATCTGTTCTTAATTCAATTTTGGTAAGTGACAACTGTCCAGAAAATTGTCCATTTCCTTTAAATTTTCAAATTTTGTGGAGTACAGGTTTTCAAAGTATGACCTGAAGATTCTCTGGATTTCCTCAGTGTCCATTGTTATGCCCCCCTTTTCATTTCTGATTTTGTTAATTTGCATGATCTCTCTCTGCCTTTTGGTTAGTTTGGATAGCGGTTTGTCTATCTTGTTGATCTTCTCTAACAACCAACTCTTTGTTGTATTGATTCTTTGAATTGTTTTCTTTGTTTTGACTTTATTTATTTCTGCCCTAAGTTTGATTATTTCCTGGCATCTGCTCCTCCAGGGTGAATATGCTTCCATTTTTTTCTAGAACTTTCAGCTGTGATGTCAAATCTCTGGTGTGGCTATTCTTTAGTTTCTTCATGTGAGCACTTAGAGCTATGAAATTTCCTCTTAGTTCTGCTTTCAAAGTGTCCCATAAGTTTGGGTATGTTGTGTCAACATTTTCATTGAATTCTAGGAAGTCTTTTATTTCTTTCTTTATTTCTTCCTTGACCCAGGAATGTTACAATTTCGTGTTGTTCAATTTCCATGAGTTGGTAGGTTTTCTGCAATTTAACTTGTTTTTGATTTCTATCTTTAAAGCATGGTGGTCTGATAAGACACGGGATTATTCCAATTTTTTTGTACCTGTTGATGTTTGAGAAGGTTCCATGTGATGCTGAAAAGAAGGTATATTCTTTTTTGTTTAGATAGAAGTTTCTATAAATGTGTGTTAATCCCAATTGTGTCATAACTTTCTGTTAGTTCCTTTGTCTCTTTGTTAAGTTTCTGTCTGGTGGTCCTGTCCAGTGGTGAGAGTGTTGAAGTCTCCCACTATACCTGTGTGAGGCCTTATTTGTGATTTGAGTTTTAATAATGTTTCTTTTATGAATCCTGGTGCTTTTGTATTTGGGGCATAGATGTTTAGAATTAAGACTTCTTCCTGATGGATATTTCCTCTGATGATAATGAAATGACCTTCTTCATCTCTTTTGATTGATTTTAGTTTGAAGTTTATCTTATTAGATGCTAGGAGAGCTACCCCAGCTGATTTCTTGGGTCCATTTGATTGGAGTATCTTATCGCAACCCTTTACTCTGAGGTAAGTCTGTCTTTGAATTTGAGGTGTGTTTCTTGTATGCAGCAGAAGGATGGATTCTGTCTTTGTATCCAATCTGTTAGTCTGTGTCTTTTTATAGGTGAGTTAAGACCATTGATATTGAGGGAAATTAAGGTCCATTGAGTATTTATTCTTGTCTGTCTTTGGTTTGTTGTTGGTACTGTTACTGTATGTGGAGTTACCCTGACTTTTATTTTCTGTTTTTGTAGAGTGGGATTATCTATTGCCTATGTTTATGAGAGTGTAGTTAATTTCCTTATTTTGGAGTTTTCCTTCCAGTACTTTCTGAAGGGCTGGATTAGTGGTTACATATTGTTTAAATCTGGTTTTGTTATGGAATATCTTGTTTTCTCCATTTATAGTGATTGAAAGCTTTGCTGGGTATAGTAGTCTGGGCTGGCATCCATGTTCTTTCAGAGTTGGTAGAATATCTATCCAGGTCCTTCTAGCTTTCAGAGTTTCCATGGAGAAGTCTGGTGTAATTCTGATAGGTTTGCCTTTATATGTTACTTGGCCTTTTTCCCTTGCTGCTCTTAATATTTTTTCTTTATTCTGTATGTTTGGTGTTTTAATTATTATGTGATGAGGGGACCTCATTTTGTGGTCCACTCTATTTGGAGTTCTGTAGGCACTTGTACTTTCATTGGCATGACTTTATTTAGGTTGGGAAAGTTTTCTTCTATGATTTTGTTGAATATGTTTTCTGCACCATTGAGTTGGGTTTCTTCACCTTCTATACCTATTATCCTTAGGTTTGGACTTTTCACGGTGTCCCATATTTCCTGAATATTTTGTGTTATGGATTTGTTAGACTTCAGATTTTCTTTGCTTGACAAGTTTATTTCTTCTAGATTGTCTTCATCGTCTGAGATTCTGTCTTCCATCTCTTGTATTCTATTGGTTATGCTTGCATCTGTGGTTCCTGATTGTTTGCTCAGCTTTTCTGCTTCCAGCATTCCCTCAGTTTGTGTTTTCTTTATTGTCTCTAATTCAGTTTTCAGGTCCTGAACTGTTTCCTTTAGCTGTTTAATTGTATTTTCTTGGCTTTTTTGGCTTTCCTTGATTTCTTGCACCTTTTGGTTTGTCTTTTCTTCCATTTCTCCGAAGGATTCTCTGATTTCCTCTCTTAGGTTCTCTATCATCTTCATGAAGTTGTTTTTAAGGTTGCGCTCTTCTGCTTCTTCTGTGTTGGGATGTTCATGTCTTGTGGTGTAGACTCTCTAGACTCTGGTGGTGTCATATTTTTTTCCCGTTGGTGGATATATTCTTATGTTGTCATCTTCCCATCTCTTCTTCCGGTGGGTACAGTTGGTGTCACTTACTTTCCTGGTGTGTGTGGGTCCGGTGTTCTCTTCAGGTGTGTGCAATTGACTTTGATACTCTGATTGGTTTCAAGTTGTGTGCAGACAGGTCTGAGGCACTTGCTCTCCAGGTGGGTGAGAGCAGCACTGGCACAGAGATGTCAACAGACTCTGGGTTGCTTAGTCCTCAGGGGTGGAGTCATGCTGCCTAAGATCCCGGGGCAGGATTTGCCAGGGTGGACAGAAGGAAGTTGGACCCAAGGTAGGGGCCAATCAGCTCTCCTCTGCACTCTCCGTACTCTGTGGGGGCCAGAGTAACCCAGCAATCTCAGCAGAATGAGGATCCCAGCTTCCTCAGGGACTGATTCAGTCTGCCTTCTTATTCTGTGGTGGTATTTGCCAGGGTGGCATGTGGAAGTTGTGCCTAAGTTAGGGGCCAAATCAGCTCACCTCTGCACTCTGTGGGGGCTGGAATAGCCCAGTGATCTCAACAGAGTCAGGATCCCCCATAAAGGTATTATTTGAAATGAATGGAAACATATGCATAACTGATTTAAATTTCTTGTCATTCAAAACCTTACTTTGTTTCTCTCATTCTTCTTTTTCTTGCCATTGACACTTACATTCTCTTTATCTGGAGACAAGTCCTGAAAAAAAAAACAAAAGCAGCACTGGAAACTGTTAATATAGTTTAATCTGCCTAAAATTGATCAAATCTTGATCTTCACGATCCTGACACATCCTGTCAGACAGTTTATATAGAACATAGCTACTGAGTATTGTCATGGCAATACCTCACTAAATCATAAAAAAAAATGTAAAATTAGTCTGTCTCTCTGAGTTAACTATTGAAAGCAAACAAAACATGAAGTCATTGTGAACAGTGGTAATCACACATGTACACACAAGGGGTCATTTTGTCTAAGTACATTTCTGAGTGGTTTCTAGAGAATACACCTTTTGCATCCTTATTTATAGCTACAGGTATTGGTCTTTTTATTCTGAATACATTGAAATTTAATATTTATTTTGAATTTTCTAAATGTTCAATTTACTAAAAATGTACTTTTGAACATCTCTCCATAATCTGTTTTTTCTCTTTCAAAATAGATTGAGTTATTAAAAATAGGAATTATTTTGCCAATATAAGCACCACAAAATCAGGGGCTAGAGAAATGGCTTACCCATTATAAGTACTTAACTACTCTTGGCCAATATTGAAGTTCCATTCCTATCAGCTATCTCCAATAGCTCACAACCAAGAACACTTCCCATCCCTTCATAGCCTATGCTCCTGGGGAACAGAAGAGGCTCTCTTTTGGGCTCTTCAGGCCCTGCATTCATGAACATATAACACATTATACAATTAAAAATAATAACAGTAAATACTTTTTTAAAAGAACTAATCTTTTTACTTTATTTTTTCATAGTTTTAAATCACTCTGCTCTAGGAGCTAATGTTTAATTGAGCTCAAATTCTGAAGTTTTCATTTTATGCATATCACCTCAATATTTTTCAGGTGCATGTTTAACTTTCAGCTAAGGCTGAAATGTATGTTAACTCTTTTTGTGAAAAGCAAAACACTACCACACTACTGCTATATCAGGGAAAGAGAGGCTGTCAGAAATTAGACAAAGATGTGATATGGTGATATTAGGTATAGAAAGATAACCTCCTCCTGTTTCTGCTGCACGATGACTACTGCACAAATGTTCCAACAACAATCCCAAAATGCCTATCCTTACCTCATTCTATCATCTCACCCAACCTATGATAATTCCTAGAAAGTTTCCAGGTAATAGAAAATTCAACTACCTACTGAAGGTTACACACAAAAAAACCTATTCGTTAAAACCCAGGTATTCTATCTTTGAATAGACAATACCTAAAGAAATTGGGGTTCTGTGGAGAAAGATAATATTGGGCATGGATGGTTTACAATGTCAGTGTTTATGTGCAAACAATCCTCATAACCAGAAAACTTAAGTTATTTAACATTGCTATGATAAAAGGAACTGACATAAAGTCTAGTGTGAGATGTATTTTTCTTTTTATTTTGTAATTCTTTGTCATTTAAAATATATATAATTTCTATTAAGGCATCTCTTTCCTTGCTCTTCTTCTGTTTTTCTTCCAACTCGACCTTCCTGATCTTTCGTGTTTCCTCCTCCCTCTCCTTCTCCTCTCCTCTTTCTCCTACCATCCTCCCCCCTTTCCCCATACTCCCAATTTACTCAGGAGATCTTGTCCTTTTCCCTTCTCAGGGGAACCAACATGGACTCAATGAGAAATCTGGACCAAGGGAAATCTCCGGGGACCCATAAAGATTACTCCAATTAAGAATCTATGCAATAGTGGAGAGGCTGCCTTAAATACCCTTCCCTTACAATGAGATTGATGACTACCTTAAATGCTATCCTAGAGCCTTCTCCCATTAGCTGATGGAAGCCAAAGCAGAGATTCACAGCACTAAGCCAAACTCCTAGAATCCAGTTGTAGAGAAGGAGGAATGATGAACAAAGGGGTCAAGACCATGCCGGTGAAACCCACAGAAACAGCTGACCTGAACAAATGGGAGCCCTAGGACCCCAGTCTGACAGCTGGGAAACCAGCATAACACCAAACCAGGCCCTCTGAATGTGGGTGTCAGTTGGGGGACCTGGGTAGTCTATGGAGCCTCTGGCAGTGGAACAAGTATTCATACCTAGTGCACAAATGGGCTTTTGGAGCCCATTCTTTATGGAGGATTACTCTCTCAGTCTAGATACATGATGGGGGAGGGCCTAGGTCCTGCCCCAAATGAAGTGTCAGACTCTGATTATCCCCCATGGGAGACCTCACCCTCCCTGAGGAGTGGATGGAGGTTGGTGGGGGGAATGGGAGGAAGGGAGAGGAAACTGATATTGCTATGTAAAATAAGATTGACTTTAAACTGAGTAAAAATCTAAAAGCATATATGTAAGTTTTAATGATATGCCTTATTGTGGGTATGTGCAAGCAAATGCACATGCCTGTGGATGCCAGAAGAAAGCACTGGGTCCAATGGATCTGTAATTACAAGTGTTTGTGAGACACCTGTTGTGGGTGCTGGGAATTACATTCTAGTCTTCTGCATAGTCTTGCACACATATAATCGCCACACCAATCTCATTAATCTCTATAATAATCAGTGATTGGTCTGAATTGTATGAAGACTTTAGGCATTTTGAAAGCATTTTCTTATGAGTCACTTCATCTCACTTCTTTTGAAATTCTAAATGGGCATTTTTGTTCTATTCTAACAGAAATTAAACTAAAATTATACAGATTTCCCGTTTTGTAGAGTCCCACAATTTGGCAACAGCACATGCTAGAGATCCAGATTTAAGAGGAAGCTGGTGTCATTGCTTCTTTTGCACACTGGGCCATTCTTAGAGAAAGTTCAATGGTATATTTTTATATTATTGCATTATTTTAATAAATTTACTGTCATGCTTGAAATAAAAATGGGAATATGGTATACTAAAAAATAAAGAACAAAATGCATAGTAGCATTTGTACTATAGGGACTAGTGTTAGTTCAAATAGCTGTATCAAGATAGGCAACTTAAGGGGTTAGCTGCAATTCCCTCCACACTGAATCCATTCATGTTTTAGTCATCACTTCTATCTTGATGACAATCTTTCTTTCTTTGATTCTGCTCCCAACTCATTTCCACATGACATCTTGTAATACATAGTATTTAAGTAGTATTTTCAAGAATTGTATCTCTCTTCTCTGCCCATCTGAGTTTTCATAAATTAGTTGAGGAACCTCCATGGGGAATACAGTAGTGACAGCTCTGTGTGTAGTTTATTTAGATGGGCATGTTCAGTTCCAATAGGAAACACTACATGCCTTTGAATCCCTTTAGCTAGACTGTAGCTTTTGTTTCCCTAAAGAGACACAGATAGCTAAGTGAACACTGCTGATTGAGTTACTATTAATATCAATGCCCAAGAAGAGAGTTGGTGGTGAAGTGCTGAAGGATATCTTAAGATTTGATCTGCTTTAACTAAAAAGCTTGTTGAGACTCTAGTCTATGGGAAGACACATATATTCCTTATTTTTTTAATGTAACTTTAGTTTTTAACAAAGAAGGAGGATCAAATGAACCTTTGTTAGATATGTAACACTTTAATATGAGACCATAAATATCTGCTTCTCCATAAACTTTCCTTCTCTTTCATGCAAATCTTGTTAATTTGCCCTCAACAGTTCTCATTGAAACAAAAGCAAGCCAAGGAAATTTTAGTTGATTTCACTTATGGGGACATCATCTACTGTCATTTATATTTTCAGTAGAATTTGCTTGTCAACATAATGATTTTAGCCACCTTCTTTCCCTCATCTTTCTATGTGATTGTTTTCTTCACAGTCTTGTTCAGTACACCTTGCCACAAACAATAGCCATTGTTTGTTGACGTCAAGTTTGAGAAGACAGTGGACAAAAGAAGGTGTTTTATTTTTGCTTCTTTGGCTGCCCTCAAAATCCACTTTCTTACATAGCTGGCAGCCTGCTATCTCTGTCTTGGATACTTGCTGATTGCTCACTTTGCCTAACAATGAAGGCTATTTGAGTCTAGGTGGGGAGGCATGTTTGTGGCCTTTGAACATCAACCAAATACTTAGCTACCAATATGTCCTTGCCACCCTCTGGTTCATACAACCTCCCTCCCTCTCTTCATTTTCTGTGAAGATGTTTATAGCTTGACCTAATGTTTAACTGGGGGTCTCTACATCTGTTTCCACTAGTTGTTGTACAAAGCCTCTCTGATGACTGTTTGTTTGGCACCAATCTTTATGACTGTAGCAGAATATCATTAAGCATAATTACATTGACATTTTTTTCTCTTGTCTTGTTTGGTTCTATCCTAACTCTCTGGGCCATTCAGTCTCTGGGTCCTGATGATCCAGGCAGTGTGAGAATTGGGCTAACTGTTGTGGAGTGGGCCTCAGGTTGGACCAGTTTTTGGTTGGCAACTCCACAAGAAAACCCACAGAATAAACTAAGGTGAGCTCAGAAACTAACAGAGATTGAACCCATAAAAGGGGGCCTGCATGGGACTGATCCAGGTACTCAGTGACAATATGTGGTAGATTGTCTTCCTGTGAGACTCCTTACTGTGGAGTCACGGGCTCTCTTACTTTTTGCTGGCTTCTGGGATCCTGTTCCTCATATTGTCTTGCTTTGCCCGGACTTAATACAATGTGAGGTATTTAGTCTTACCACAACTTGAAATGCCAGGTTTTGTGGTTGTCCATGAAAGGCCTTCATTTTTCTGAATAAAAACTGAAGAGGAGTGTTGGGGGCTCAAAGGAGATGTAGGGAGATGGATTAGGTGGACAGGAGGGAGAGTAATCTGCTATTGGGTTGTAAATAAATAAATAAATAAATAAATAAATAAATAAATAGAATTCCACAAGCACATAGAAATTGTCAAAGTATTCTCTTCTGAGTTGTTATTCAGAACTTCTTATTCATCATCCAAAACCTGTTAGATGATCCTTCACTGGGAGCATGAAGATGTTATTAGTCAAGATTCTTTAAAGGATCACAACTAACAATAATAATTATATACATACATATATAGTGAGTGTGTTTGTATGTGTATGTATGTATATGTATGTATACATGTATATTAGATTGGCTTTTAGGATGTGGTTCAAGTAGTCCAATAATAGCTTTCTCAAGAGAGAAAGTATACAAGGTTTGATGTCTCTATTGTTCCAAACTGGTGCTGAGGTCCAGGAGATCCCTGAATAGGTGCTATTCTTCTGTCTGCATTGGAACCCTGATGAATTTCTATTTAATACTGGCTGCAGCAATAGGATAGACAAAATTTCCAGCAAGAATGAGGGCAAGCAGGCAGAAGGCAAAATTTTCTTTCGTGTGGGTTGCCAGCAGAAGGTGTGGATTTAAGGTGGGTCTTCTAGATTCATATAATATGATTAAGAGCAACTGAAATGCGTTTTGATTGATTACAGATGCATTCAAGTTCACAAACACTAACAACTGTCATAACAACTATCATGATGTCTTTTCTCTAAATTTTTATATGCCCATGAAGGAGTCTCTCTCCAGTAGCCTTTTTCTTTAAGATAAGTCTATTATTCCCAAGTTTATTAATCACTGCCACTGCCTGCATTCCATGACTCCTCTCTTACTTGCTAATGGTGCCGTAGTCTATATATTCTAGCACAGAATTCACTTTAGCTGGAGGTAAGATGATAACATCTTCATCTACAGGGTGATCAACTGAATAATCTTTGCCTGAACTTAAGGACTTTCTAGAGTGTTGAAATTTCTGTGATATAAATAGGCACACCTCAGTGAACTGACCTAAATTGGCTATATTATCCCATTCTATTCGCACTCAGACTTCATGGAAGGACGCAATTGAAGCTTGATATGGTCCTTTCCCAAACACCAGACCCAAAGGAGTTCTTGTCATTTCCAATAGAGTTTTCCTTGACAATGTAGCCTACAAACCCCTGAGGCATCCAGAAACATTTTAAAAATTCTGCCTCCACAATATGTGAGCTGAAAAAAATTCCTCTTTATTATCAAGTTCATTTTAACATTTTGTAAATAGCTCGAGAATTTCACAATTTTTCAATGTTTTTTGATAATTAACCCCCACACACACACTCCTCACTCACATCCTCCTGGCTCCACTCTCCAAAGCTTCCCAAATTCGTATACTTAGTTCTTTAGAACCTAATGGGAGTGTTTAGTGCTGCACAGACATGCTCATCATACCAAGAGTAACACATTTAAAGGAACCTGAATCTTCTTCCCCAGGAAGACATGACTAGCTCCTCAGACAGGGCTTTGGTTCATGAACCCCTGCCCTTTCCATACTAGAATGTTGACTGATGTGATCCAGTTTAGGTCTTCAACAAGACACTCGGCTGCTGTGAGTTTAAGAGTGTAGTGTTCTTTTCGTGTCCGCAGTTGTCTGCTCTGATACATTTGTTGAATCTTTGATTTAAAAGATGTCTTTTCATTTTGAAGCAGCTTTACTTTCCTGGTTTCCAAATACATTATTATCTTTTTAACGCCAGGTCTTCCTTTGTTTTTTTTTTTTAAATTTCTGTTGCTAAGTTTGCTTTGTTTTGATGTATTTCTCAAGGCAACTTACAAACATGCATTGTTTAGCCACAAGTGTTCATCCCGAGAAAGCTTCCCCATCGGTTTCATCTCTGAATACAAAGTACAGTGCATTAAGGAAAGAATGCCTTTATGCTCATAAGGCAATTTATTTTCTCTCATTTCTTTTTCCAACATTGGGCTTCCTTTGCTTTGCCATCAATAAATTCTGCTGCCTTGATTCATCCATCACAAACCTTTTTACACATTCCTCCACACCATGGCCTTGCTTATCAGGCTCTTAGGACAGGTTTTGATATGTGCAGGTTGTAACTGAAATGCTTTTATACTGGTGACTGCAATTTCCAGTGTGCGTCCATAAATAAGCTACAATTGTAAGCATATTTCACTGGAACGATTGGTGGTTTACACAACCTCAAAAAGACAGATATGTGCTCTGTTATTGGACAGCTATGGCTTATAGCCAAGGTCCTTTTGATGCTGCTGTCCCTTCATTATTCTTTCAAAGCTTCCATCTCCCTATAGGTGTTTTGAGCAGGTGAATAAAGCACAGGTTTTCCAGGCAAAGATTTTTCAGGGAAAGATTGTGCTTTCATGCTCTTTGCTAGTATCACTTGATCATCCCAGATGTTGCCTTTCTTGCATTTTACATAAAGAATGCCCTACTGTCTTACTATCATATTAAGAAACCAAGAATAACCTCAAGGAAGAATAGACAGAGTAAAGAGAGAAGATTTAAGGGGCATTTGCAGATTCAAAAAGTGATTACTTAAACTCAGCCTGTCCCTACATTCCTTGTTTAATTCTGTCTACAGTTCACTTTGAGTATTTGAAGCAGCTTTTCTACAGTTTTTTTTTCCTTTCTTCTGGCAGGTTGCAGTGACTCAGTGAATTTTTCCTTGCATTATAAAACTGTATTAGCATATTGGAGTAAAGGCTACAGAGATGGCTCATCAGTTAAGAATGTTTGCACTGAAAACTTCAAAAAATGTTAATTTTCTTTATTTTTAAACATATATCTGGATGTATGACAAAACAAGATTATGCTTACCTTATTTTCTTGTGACATGGCTTTAACCTTTCAAGCCCTTGAGACCATGCAACTGCTTAATTTTTCAAGAGCAACATAGACTTTTCTTTACTAGTCTAAGCTTTTCCTGTATGCCTTTGTAGTAACTAGTACATTCCTCTTTTCTAAGAATATTTTTACCTCACCCCCATTAAAATGGGTCCTCTGATCATAAGATCACTCATATACTTGATTTGTACATTAAGAACTCAGGAAAAGGTGACAGACATCTATCACAAACTAAACTTTTCTAAATTCTCTTGTGTCTTAGTTTTCCTCACCTCATGCCTTTCTAGCCTGCTCCTTTCCTGTAACATCCCTGTATACAATGCATCCATCCCTCTACTTAAAGTGATACGATTCCCACTCTGCTGCCTCACCACATCTAGTGAATCAAGCCATCACCTCTTCAAGTTGGCTAATACAGCAGTATTTTCAGTATTTGCTTATTACAATAAATGAAATGTCTCGGAAAATGACTCCTCAACTGTCAATGGATGATCCAATTTATCACTCTTTTGTGACCTTGATGTTCCTTTGCTTATGCTTTAATTCTCAAATGTGAAAACTCTAGCATTTGCATCACTATGCTATTGAGCAGACTTCTGTCCTCAAGTGGGATTCATATCGATAGTTTCATGTTTTAAATGCTGAGGACTGCGCCATTTTATTTCCAAACCAGATTCCTGATCTCTAGAACTATACACACACTAGTCATGATGAACATACTAAAGCATCACAGCTCCAAGTGTTCTGAGTCACAAAATATGTACTTTGAAATGACTATGTTGGTCCTATATGAATGTTGGCTGCATGATTTTCCGTTGAAGATTGCATCTGCCATAACATTTCAAATTCTAATGACTCAGCATATCACTGTGAATAAAGAAGTGTCCTTTAAAGAAGTAAATAAAATAATATGAATCTGTTAGTATGTTACATGATCCAATTTGACTGCTGTGGTACAGGAATGTTAGAAAAACAATGACACTCTGAAGAAGTACTTACTCAGATTGAGTGAAGAGGAAAATCCAGCAGACATCCTCAAGCAAGGATAGAAGCTGCAAAAATTCTGTCAGCATATTGATGCTGCACTCTTACTCTCTACCCATGAGAGAAAGAATTATGATGTCTGGTCACGTAGACGCTATTAAACTAGCACATGAGTATTTCTGAGAACAAGGGAGCTCTCTGTATTTGCAAAAAGTGATTAGCTTTTAATTATATCACTCACCAAACACCCCCACTTCCATTACACTTTGAGTATTGGTGTTTTCCTTGTCTCACTTCCCATACCCTCCTTCTTTTTGCTGCCAAAATACAGCTGTGCCAACTAATTCATAGATTATTCCCACATGAAAATTGTCTCTAAAATTGAGGCCACATTCTGAAGCATCAACCACAGCAATCTTTGTGAAAACTTTTGCAGTCTTTTCAGGTAGTTAGAAATCTCATAAAGTGCAAAACCCTTCAGCTTCATCTTTGCTTTCCTTGCGTTCTCCTACACCATGATAAGGAAGCTATATACACAGTAACTGCTGACTTCCTGAAATTCTCAATCCTTGATCCTTCCAAGCTTCTTTTATATCCCCTAATTTTAGAGACATCCACTCGAATGACCTACCCCATGTATTGCTTATTGCCACACAGCCAAGTTTGCTAACAGTTTCTAAGCCAGATTGCTAGCATGTATTAGAGTACCTAGTCATTAGTTCATAAGGCTTTTTCTCCATGGATTTAATATTCATATCTGTGATTTATAACTGTTCTTGCTTCATTCTTCACAACTGTTCTTACCTAGGCACCAGGTAACATTCATTCATTATTATTTTCTGGGACACCAACAAAGAAAGGGAACAATTTGGAGCTGAAAGATATTCGTCTAAATATCATTGTCATCCCAGAAAATAAAAGGGTAAGAGACACTTTGTTAATAGTTAACTAAGATTAACATGTGTATTGAGTAGCTTGCACTTTAGTTTCTTCTTACTTATTACTAATGTCAGGCTGAATTCCAGTATTGTAGACATCCAAATATTAAAATATGTCAACGATTATTAATAAACAGACCAAGATGCATTTATTATTATCTACTTTTGAACTAGCAATTTTCCCAACATGCTATGATTAGAATCTGTATTCACTGCACCCAGAGGGAAAATCCAGTTAAGCACTGTTCAAATCAGGCTTCCTCACAGGCAGGACTACCTCAGGTCAAGTGCTACTTAAGTGAAATGCAATCCTCATCTTTGGAGATTGCAATGAACTGTGTAAGACTGCAAGTGTAAAGTGTTGATTCTGTTGCTGCATATTTAGTTCAAGTCTAATTCATTCATCTGCTATTAAAGTTGGTACACAAAATGTCCTCCTTGCCTTACATTACAAAATTCCCAACATTCCACAAAGACAAACTATGGACAATATAATTAAGGCAAGGATAGAATGTTGTAAAAGTCAATATGCCTTTTATACCTTCCAAGAGTCACTAAAATTAGTCTGAAAAGATGGCTAGATGCAGTCTCTTGCTGTAAATGTTGTAAAGATAGTGTTTTGCAGTTTTAACTGAACAAAGAAGAAAGGAAACAGATAGACTCTATTCTTCTGGTTCAGCTCTCTACTTAAACTCATGAACCACATATAATATGTACATTATTAAAGATTTGGTGAGGTAAGAAAATGCACAAACACACATATTTGTAATAATTTTATTTTTGTATAATTTATTACCATATATTAATTATAGATGAATATATAACGGCGTGTTTCATTATGAACCTTTCTTAAATAAATGAAATAGATTTTATTTGTATTTGTTTTATAATACCCTCTATTCCTCCCCACTCCCAGTGATTTACTTCTCAGCCTGCCTTTCCTTTATAGGAGAATGGCATCTTTCCAATGATGATACAACTGAGAAATGTCTCTTTCTTCCCTCATCTAGAAGCCTGGAAGTCCTCAAAGCATGGCTGGGCTTTGTGAATCTCTCCTCATTCCAAGATGGAAGACTGTTAGGCCCAGACTTGTGTTGGTCCTATATAAGTAATATTCACTTCTGTGAGTTCAAGAATTCAAGGCCAGTTTCATGCACAGAAGATGGTTAGAGAAGGCCCCATGCTCTCTCCTGGATCTTAACTCCTTCCACTCCTCTTCTAACCTAGCCACAGCCCAAGACTGTATGGAATCCATTGTATCCACACACTCATCTTGTGTTTCTGCACATAAGAGGTCAAGCCTGTGAAAACTCTATTTGATTATAATAATGTAATAGTATGGATATGAGCAAGGGTATAATTAATAACACAAATAATTCAACTTTTACTAAGGGAACTATATTTTAGATAGAAATTTTATACACACAAATAAGTTAATGTTTATTTTTTTTCAAATTACTGAATAAGTAAAACTAGGATATTTGTAGTCAGCAGCATATTTCACCTATTAAGAAATGGCTTAGGCTACAATGTAGGTGCAGTCACATGACAGGTTCAATTTACAGCATAAAATCTTGTGTCTTGGAATATAAATTTTAGTGCTCAAAGAGCCTCATGAAGTGGTTTCAACTATGTGAAATAATACATATCTAACTACAAATTGACCACTTTTGTTTGATGATGAAGAGCAAAATTGTTTGTAATCTCCAGTCTTACTTGTACAATATTTGATAGTTTTTTAAAAAAATACATAGTAACTAAGTGACTAGAATAATGACCAGATTTTAGATATATTGCTCATTTCAGTACCAAATGGATAGTGGAAGAAACAGGATAGTTATCTTAAAATTGTCTGAAGATATCAGAGTAAGGTATTTTCATGAATATGGTTTTCATACTTATCTATATTTAACTGTCTAGTGTAAAATGTAGTAATTTACCCCACAAAGTGTTTTATAAGAAGTCAAGTCAGTTATTCTGGAAGAACAACAATGACAGACTGCATGTAACACTTTTCTATTTGCAAACATTGAAAAAATGGAAATTCAAATAACAGTCATAAAGTTAGCCAACAGATATATGTGCTTCATGTGTACATTCATTTCTTTAAAATTCTTTGTTTTAAATGCAGGTTTGTGTGAGTCTAGTGGCATGTGTGAGGTGTTGAGATGCCGTGGCTCTCATGGTCATCAGACGGCGACTTTCAGGGGTCAGTTCTCTCCACCCAACATGTCAAAGGCAGATCATCATTAGTTTTGCTACCAAATGTCTTTACTCACTGAGTTATCTTACTGGCCATATGTGTTTAATTATTTTATTTTAACAATTAACTTTTGTTTACTGAGTTAGTACCCTGTTACTGAGTTATATCTCTAGACCTAAGATATTTATATTTAAAACTCATTATTTATTCAAGCCGGGTGTTGGTGGCACACGCCTTTAATCCCAGCACCAGAGGCAGTGGATCTCTGTGATTTTGAGGCCAGCCTGGTCTCCAGAGTGAGTGCCAGGATAGGCTCCAAAGCTACACAGAGAAACCCTGTCTCAAAAAACCAAAACAAAAAAACTCATCATTTGTTCAAATAACACCTAGTATCAAATAACAAATTATTCTAATACATTGGTAATATTTATAAAAGTTCATCTTTAGATATTACCTCTAATATACATAATTTGGTGGTTCAATTTGTCCAAAAACTTTGTTCAGAATCAGTTCATAGAGAACAGATAAATGAAAAGCAAGTGATTAGAAATATTTTACTTCACCCAGAAACCAAAGATTAATATGGGAAATGTGGATTCTAGTTTCTGAAGTGAAAAAATAAAAATTTTTCACATTTATTTTGTAAATTATTCCTTTGAGAATTTCATACAATGTATTTTGATGATATTGACCCCATTTTCCTAACTCATCACAGATCCACTTGCTTCCATACTACTTCATGTCTTCTCTTTTTTCCTTCCCCCCCTTTTATTGAAAATAGAGTCTTTTCTCATACAATGTATCTTAGAGTTTCCCTCTAATCCTTGCTACTCCTCCCCACCTCCCATCCCATCTTATGCAATCCCTTTCTGTCTCTCATTAGAAAAAAAAAAAACAGGCTTCTAAGAGATAGAAACAAAACATAACAAAAAATATTAGATAAAAATCATCACATTAAGGTTGGACAGGAAAATGAACAGAGAGAAAAGAGCTCAAGATAAGGCACAAGAATCAAAGACTTCTGTTCGTACACTCAGAAGTCCCATCAAAACACTAAGCTGAAATATCTGTATCTATATATCTATGTATCTATCTAATATCTATATCTATATCTATATCCCCTATATCTATATCTATATCCTATATCTATCTATATCTATATCTATATCTATATCTATATCTATATCTATCTATATCTATATCTATATCTATATCTATATCTATATCTATATCTATCTATCTGAATATGCATAGACCAGCAGACCAGTGCAGCCAGTATGCTTGTTGCTTTAGTTTCTGAGTTCAAATGAGCCAGGCTCAGTTGATTAAGAGAGCCTTGTTCTCCTAGTGTGTCCCCCATACCTCTGGCTTTTACACTCTTTCCACCTTCTCTTCTACATTATTCCCTGAGCTCTGAGTGCAGAGATTTGATGGACTGGTTTCATTTAGCTCTGTATGTTCTAAGGTCCCACTGTTGTCATAATGTCTGGATGTGCATCTCTATATTTGTTCCCATATGCTGCAGAAAGAACTTCTTTGAGGATGGTTAAATAAGTTACTCATCTATGAGTACAGCAGAATATCATTCTCAACCATTTCATCACTATTCTTTTAAGACCAGTAGTATAAGTCATATTTGATTTAGTCACTGGTTCTTTGTCATCAAGCAGTGTTTGGTATAATTTCTATCATGTGGAGTGGGTCTTATGTCAAAATAGACACTAGTTCTTTCTTCCCCCAAGCTTTGTGCTACTATTACCCTAACATACTTTGCAGGTAGAACACCACTGTTGTTGGTTTGGTGTTTACATTTCTCTTTTGGTAGTCTGCAATGTATCTTCCCATACCAAAGACACTAGATTGTAGGCATTGTAGGCCTGAAGGTTCTATATATGTGCCAGTTTGTCTTCTCCATATTCAATGAATTGTGTGAATGTTGTCTTCAGCAATAAAACCTTGCTGTCAGTTTGTGGAGAGCAATCTATTGCTGTTTCCAAACAAATAGGTAGCTCTTTTCTGCTTTGTAAACTCATCTATTTAATATTTGAGTGAAGAGAGAACCATGGGAGAAAGAGTGAAAATGTAGCAACAAAAAGCAGAAAGAGAGGAAGAGAGAGAAGAAAGAGATTGAGAGATGAGAGAGAGAGATAGATAGATAGAGAGAGAGAGAGAGTCTACCCAAGGAAAAAAGGAACTCTTACTTTTTTGTTTTGATTATGTAAAGAATCAAGGCAGTGTAGAAGGATCTTGTGTCCAAAGTGAAATAGAAGCCTGAAGGAAGGAAAAAAAAAATGAAGTGAGTTGCACATGAAGTGAGATGCAGAGTTAAACACCTTGTGAGAAAGTTTGTGTAAAGAGGGAGAATTATAACCTAGAATGCAATAGAAAAGGCAGGTAGAGAAGAAGGCTTCTGGGGAAAGGAAGGGATTATGAATTTCATTTCTAAGACAGCCTGTGCAACTGGCATAGCTTTTGCAAGTCACAAGCTTTCCCTCACCTGCCAGTCTGCCGTTATTGTCAAATTTTACATATTATGTAATTTTTACATGATGAGCAATAAATTTGAATACTGAAGAGCAATTTCACCCTTTCATTAACTTCACAAAAGGTGCTTGAAATATAATTTCATGGGATTCTGGATGTTCTGTATATAGAGAAATTAATTATATCTTATATATGGGAATTTCAAATCTCTTCCCATTGGTAAAGTAAGAGGAATTATAATAGTCTGCTTTGCATGCAAAGGATTCCTTGTAGCATTATAATTTTGTTTGAGTGTTAATGTCAACTTTCATTTTTCCTTTGTGAATGAATAAAATTTTTCTCTAAAGCATGAGATGAGAACTTATTCATCCTGGTCTAGATTAGTCCTAGATTTACAGAAAATTCATATAAAATATTGCTTTTGGGGATTGGAGATGGCTGAGTCTAATATGTGTTGATAATCTGCATGTGCACATAATTGGCTAGATCATGTGTAGACAGACTCAATTTACTATCAATGTAACTTTCTCACCAAAGGTATTTTTATAACTACACATTACACTTACGGCTGTGGGACTGTAAAATGTTGGGTCATGTGTCTACACTATCTATACATTATATAGAAATTTTGAAAATCACTAGAGAAAAATACACAGTACAATTAATATTATAGTTTATTCCTGATGTTCTCATTGAGCTAATATTTCCCTTCAGGTTTTGATAATCCTGATAGGTATTCAGGACACTATGGGATTTCTCACAGACTTTTTACATCCTGAATCTGGCTGGTTAATTATGTTTATTTATATGTTCCTTCTTTAAAACCTGAGTGGAGGAGAGATGAACTCTGAGCATCAGTATTGACTTACTGGTTGTCTCCAATGAAGAAAGCATTATACAGTAGTAAAACATCAACTCTGCCTTAAACCTACTACTTCTCTTGGTGTCATTGCATCTTTACAAGAGGGAATCCCAAGCTATTGATGGTGAAGTCCTGTCCCCTCCAGGCTTCACACTGAAGGACTCTAAAATTTATTTCCTGAGACATGTACAGGCAATTAAAGGTAAAATCAAGGTTTAAATCCTAAAGAAGTGGCGTATATGATTTGCCTTACATGCATAGGCCTACTTAGGTTTGGGTAAGTCACTTTTCTTGTGATTTTTCTGTCTTGTGATTCCCACCATGTACATGAGGTCAGTCCCAACTGGTCTGTGTTTACTCCTGAGTGGTTACAGGCAATTGAACTCAGTTCCTCTGGAAAAACAGTGCCATGTCTTGACTTCTGAATATATCTCCATCACCCATTATATTTCTAATATATTTCTAATAGAAATAGAGTTTTTCTGTACCATCTTACTCTCTTTAGGATTAAAGTATAAAATTGGGTTTTTCTTTATTGACTCATTCCTTCCCTCTCTGTCTTTTGTTCTTCAGCTATTTTCATGTAAAATCCCATCAGGAAATCCTGACATACAAATGAGCACAGTTCTGTGATTTGGGGTTGCGGCTGAATTTGTGGATCAACACCATTCCATTGTTTCATTGTTCTATATGGATAGGATAGAGCAGGTGTTTCCCTGATAATAACTAAGATGAACGTTTGCATTAGGATAATTTACAGAAAATATGAATGACTCTAAAATGCCTTTATCCAGACTCAAAACAACTATTGCTTCATTGTCTCAGGACTATGGTTACTTGCATGGTGTCTGCATAAGACTGGCACTATCAACAGCCAGGTAAGGGACAGGGGCTCATAGGACCTTACCCTTTTCCACTACTGACTACAGGTAGATGGAAGGGGAGGAGTCACTCATTAACTTTAGTTGTATAGCCACTGCTGGGCCTTCCATGCTCCAAAAGACTGCTTGAAAATCATGGTCCAACAGATAATCATGATTATCCCAGGGGGTCGCAAAATAATATGGATAGTTGGGAACCTGAGAGAAATCTGGGTACATTTTATTTAAAAAATACAAAGAAATAATCAATTAAATTAAATTAAATAGGGCAATCATGACAAAAGATTAAGGGCAGACAGGCAAACATGGCAAGCCAATTACCCACTCACTAATTTGCAATATATTTTATGAGACTCCATTGACAGTGTAGATAATACTATTTATTGGAACAGTACAGTAGAGAACAAGAAATATGAAAACTTGATATGCCAGTGCCTTCCAGTTACTGATCAGTAATCCTCAGTTAACATACACGTTTAGGTTTTCTTTATTGAAGTAAAGAGGTACAAGGTAGTTGCAATCAGCCAGCAACAGAAAAAGTAGTTCCATATTCCTGAGAGTAAAACACAATCTAAACTTATGAAAGAAAAAGAAAAGCAAAGAAATAAGTTCCAAGAATATAACCTGTTGTAGAAATAGGTTCCCTTTTCTACATAGTCCATATTTCTATTTGGAAAACTGATAAATGACCAGATGGTTGGGTATGTTCTACCCCCATATAATACAAACAATTGTTTCAATCTGTAAATAAATAATAGACACTCTATTTTGTGAGGAAAAACAAAATACAAATGTGATAAAGATATGATCTTTAAAATATTAAATATATAAAATATGTATAATTGTATGTAGCCTGTTTAGTCTAATATTAGCAGCTGCAAAGTAAGAATATTGGCTTTAGCTATACAAAGACATTAATTTAAGGAAAGTATTAAAGTTCAGATAAACATGTGACATATGCATTTATAAATAGATGAGGATACCAAATAATTTTACAGTGTGAGTCTTCCAAAATTTTTCTTGTACAAGCTTACATTGGCTATCTGGGGTTCGTCTCAATTTCTTATGTGTTTCAGCATTTGCTTTTCCATGCCTGTAATGAAGGCCAATGGATCTTTAGGTAAACATGAGGATTGCCACCATTTTAGCAATGTAAACTTTCCCAATCTGTCCATGTGAACATCTTCCCATTATCGTTATCCATTGCAGTATTTATTGAATTTAGCATACTTTGATTAAATTCCTTTCTATTTATATCTTTGAATGGCATTATAGATGGAATTCACTTGTTTTCAAATGGCTCAGATATACAATATTCAGAAGTAAAGTTTACTTAGATGTGTTGATAATATATGTACAAATTTCGTAAATTTAGTTATTTGACCTACATCATTTCTGGGAATGCTTTTGCATTTTCCAAAAATAAAATCTTGCCTTCTTTGATCATTAGCAGTTTATTTGAGCTTTTCTGATTTAGGTAACCTTAATTTTTGCTTAATTGCTTAATTGCTTAAGCAATTTGCTTAATTGCTAAGGCAGTTTCTAGAATGAGGTTGAACAGAGGTGTTCCTTAGAGACCTTATTGTGGTATGGTTTGTTGGGTAAAGTTTTTTTAATTTATTATTATTTTATTTCATTTTGTATTCCAACCATAGTTCTCCCTCCCACCCTTCCTCCTGCCGCCTTACCTCTTCCCTTAACCCATTTCCCATCCACTACTCCCATAGGATAAGGGCTCCCATGGGAGATTGACAAAGCCTGGCCCATTAAGTTCATGCAAGACCAAGCCTGTCCCCAATGCATTAAGGCTTAGCATGGCATCCCATCCTAAGGAATGGACTCCAACAAGCTAACTCCTGTACCATGGATAGATACTGGCCCTGTGATCAGGGTCCCCTCAGACAGACCCTGCTAGGGAAACTTACAGGGATCCACAAGAATGACCCCAGCTAAGATTTCTAACAATAGTGGAGATGGTGCCTGGACTGGCCTTTCCCTCTAATCAGTCTGGTGAATAATCCAACTGTCACCGTAGAACCTTCATCCAGTAATTGATGAAACCAGATGCAGAGATCCACAATGAACTACCAGGCTGAGCTCCAGGAATCTAATTGAAGAGAAGTTTTCTTCACAAAATTCCTTTCTATTTTGAATTTTTTGAAGTGTTATTATAGAAATAGTAGAATATGCAAAAAGTTTTGGAGCATAAATTGATAATGATATGTTGCTTTCACCTCTTTAATTTCTTGTGGTGAAAATTGATAAAAATTTGATTAAAATTGGAATGTGAGCCACTGTGAAATCCTGGGATAACCTCCCTCCCTCCCTCCTTCCCTTCTTCCCTCCCTCCCTACCTTCTTTCCTTTCTTCCTTTTTTCCTTCCTTCCTTTCTTGATTCCTTCATTTCTTCTCTTTGTCACTGTTTCTGCTTCTGTCTCCTTCTCTATCCTTTTTGAGAAATAGTGTATCAGTGTTCATAAGGACTATTAATTTCAATTCTCTTTATTTTAAGTTAATTGTCTTTGGTATTAATTTAATGTTAGCATAATAGGATGAGATAAGTTTGTTTCCTCTTGTCATTTTTTAACGTTACAAGCATGGTACTATTAATACTTTTTAAATATTATATAGGAATCGACAGTGAAACAATCCATTCTTTGACTTTTTTTTAATGACATCTGTATTTATTTATTTATTTATTTAAATTAGAAACACGTTTCTTTTACATGTCAATCCATTTACCTTTCTCTCCCCTCTTCCCATACCTCCACCAACCCCCCTATTCCAACCCCTTTCTGCTCCCCAGGGAGGGTGAGGGCCTTCCTTGGGGGATCTTCAAAATCTGTCATATCATTTGGAGCAGGGCCTAGAACCTCCCCAATGTATCCAGGCTTCGAGAGTATCCCTCTATGAGGAGAGGGCTCCCAAAGTTCATTTGTGTACTAGGGGTAAATACTGAACCACTACCAGTGGCACCATAGATTGTCCAGACCTACAAGACTGACTTCCTCCTTCAGGGAGTGAGGAACAGTCCTCTGATGCTTTCCCAGCTATCAGTCTGGGGTCCATGAGTAACCCCTTGTTCAGGACAGCTGTTTCTGTGGGTTTCTCCAGTCTGGTCCTGACCCCTTTGATCATCACTCCTTCCTCTTTGCAACTGGATTGCAGAGTTCCGCTCAGTGTTTATCTGTTAGTGTCCCTGTCTGCCTCCATCAGCTACTGGATGAAGGCACTAGGATGGCATATAAGGTAGTCATCAATCTCATTATTGGAGAAGGGCTTTTAAGGTAGCGTCTATACTATGGCTTAGATTGTTAGTTGGGGTCAAACTTGTAGATCTCTGGACATTTCTATAGTGGCAGAATTTTCTTTAAACCTATAATGCCTCCCTCTATGATGGTATCCCTTTTCTTGCTCTCCTCCATTCCTCCTCTGACTAGATCTTCCTGTTCCTTCCTGTCCTCCTCTCCCCTCCTCTTCACACTGTTAGTATTTGCTGAAGGAGGCAGAGGCAGGAGGATCACTTTGAGGCCAGTCTGGGCTACACGTTTTTTTAACTAGAATGTCATTATTGATTCACTGTCTTGGAAACTTTCTTTTCAGTCTTTTCATATGTTTTACCTTTTTTAGCTCACTTGTCTAGTTCATTTCATGAGTTTGTATATTGAATTCATATTATTTAATTTGTTATAAAAAATCACCTATAATATTCTCTGATAAGATGTCTTATTTTTTTAAAATGAAGTTAAATTACTGTGCTAGATATTGTGAAGGCTTTTTTTTTCTTTTATTTATTTAAAAGGTCATCACTTGATAATTTTTATCCATTTTGTTAATTTTCTTTTCTTGATTCTTCTCATCTCAATTTCAGCTTTTATTTTTTCTTCTCTTTACTTAATTTAGAGTTCTTTTCTTGAATTTTAATATTTCAGTATTCATTATTCATTATTTCAGTTTTTCTTTTAAGATTGGTTTTCTTTTCTTTTCTTTCTTTTTTTTCTTTTTTTTTTTTGAGACAAGGTTTCTCTGTGGCTTTGGAGGCTGTCCTGGAACTAGCTCTTGTAGACCAGGCTGGTCTCGAATTCACAGAGATCCACCTGCCTCTGCTTCCTGAGTGCTGGGATTAAAGGCGTGGGCAACCAACGCCCGGCTTAAGATTGGTTTTCTAACTGATCACTAGGTGCTGACCTTATTACTTCTCATATACAAGGATATTTTTCCAGTTTTGCTCAACATTTCATAATTTTTCTTATTTCCTTGGATATTTAAACAAAAAATATTTGGTCAGTTCTTAAAGTGCTTGTTAATGTTCCATATAATCTTCTTTCATAATTTCCAATTTTATACCCTGTTATCAGATGAAATATTTTGTACATAAGTCTTTAAAACTTACGGTGATCTGTTTTATGGCATAAACCCTGTTTCTCCAAAATTTAAAGTGTGTTGTTGTGTCAATATTTAGGTGAGGAATCATACACAAATCTGTTTCTTTGAGTTGATTTATACTCCAGTTCCCTTTAGAAACTCTGCCTATTGGTTACATCTATCATTGCAATCATGATTCTGAACACTCTGTTGCTACAATGAATCTAAGTATCTCCTTCCTTATCTCTCAGCTCTTGCTTTATTTTTGATAATTACTGTTGTCAATCCTATTTATATATTAGTCCTTTTATCAAAACATGATGTCCTCTTTTGCCTCATAATGGTGTTAATTTAATTAATGATAGTATACCTCTTCTATTTCTGTTCTTGGTTAAAATTTGCATAGAAATCTTATTATATTCTTCCATTTTAGATTTATTTGGGACTTGAACTATTAGAAAACACCATCGTTGTCTACAACATTCCCACTCCAAAAAAAAAAAAAAAAAAAAAAAAAAAAAAAAAAAAAAAAAACAGCAGACACACACACACACACACACACTTAAAATAAAAAATTACCTGTTGATATTTTACAAAAGTTTCTGATTTTGTGTTAGGCCATACCCCAGCTCTCTTTGGCCAAATGTAACATCATGATAGGTCCCAGGCTGAATTATGTCTTAAACATTTATTCTGTGCTTGGCAATGTAGCTTAATGATAAAGCACTTGCAATCATGCTAGAGGTCCTATATTCTGTCCTCAAGAATGCAAAATATACATAAATATATGCACATATATATTGCATAGTCTGTCACTTTCTTCATTTAGGTAGCAACTTTAGGCTTCTTATATTTAATGATTATTGGTATGTAAATATTTTCCCATTTTACTTATGACATATCAAAAGGTATCTTAATTTATTCTTCCTTCCTTTTCCAAATCTTTTAACAAGTTCTTCTAGTTACTTCCTCCCTTCTCCTTCTTCTCCCCTTCACTTATTTTAAGATAAAGTTAATTTGTTGGATTGAATGAAAATTGTCTGCATAAAAATGATACAAAGGATTGACCTCCATGAAAATAGGGACCATGCCCTAGATTCTATAAATGCCAAGCCTGAGAAAAAAAGTACTACTTCTTTCCTCCTAGTAACAAAATAAACAATCTCAAATTAAGAAAGGAATAACGTAAAACTCTTGTACTCAATCTCTCAACTTAAACAGGGGAAGCAGGTGAGAAGCTACATTTCTAAAATCGCATTTATAAAATTTCTTAGCATACATTTTCCACTGTGTAAATTTGCCTACACATTACACTGCAGCTGTCACATGAGTTTCAAAATAATTTAAGTTTACAATCTATAAAATTGATGACTTCATATGGTTTGATTTGACATTCTATAACTCTTAAACTAGGAAATATTTTTCATGCCATGTAGAAAAAAAATGGTTTGTAGATTGATAGCTTCTGAGACTCTGTCCTTCACATCAATACTCTTAAAAATTGTTTAAACATACGGTGTCACATCCACACAGCCAACTGAAGAAAACATCATTTATAAGGAGTCTTTTTTAAGAATAGTGATTCAGAATTTGTAAAATTTGTTTGTACTGTTAAAAAATTGTTTTATCAAAACTTTAGTATATATTACAGCTGCCTTTGGTCTTACCTGAGCTGATATGTGTTTCAGTCAAATTCAGAATTACAAGACAGAGGAGGCTTCCTTCTGATTTTGCATTATTCTTACTGAATGGAGGAAAACACAGGAGAGGTATGAATTCTTTCAATATCACAAGGATGCAAATTTTAGACCATTGGGTTCCTTTTGTTCTTTCTACTCCAAGTGTAAGTAGGCAAATAGCAATCAATGCTTGGGCAGGGGATCTTGACATAGTGTTTGTATTTCAGCTCCTCATTTTTAGCAAGTGAATTGAACAAACGAAAATCAAATTCAGTAAACTAAATCCAGGAAGTGTGTGTGTGTGTGTGTGTGTGTGTGTGTGTGTTTCTGTGTGTTTATATGTATTTACTACTTTGGTGCCTTTTCCCTTGAAAAGTATATATATAATATAATATATATATATATATATGTGTGTGTGTGTGTGTGTGTGTGTGTGTGTGTGTGTGTGTATTTCGAGAAAGGGTTTCTCTGTGTAGCTTTGGATCCTATTCTGGCACTCACTCTGGAGACCATGCTGGCCACAAACTCACTAAGATCCTGTGCCTTTGCCTCCCGAGTGCTGGAATTAAAGGTGTGCCCCACCAATGCCTGGCGGAAAGTATATTTCAATTATACTTTCTGTGTTGTATTTGATCAACTATATTTCTCTCTCTCTCTGTATATTTCAAGGGAAATATACTCTTCAAGGGAAATATACTTAAAATATCCTTTTCAAGGGAAAAGGCACCAAGTAGTTTACTAATGGGTTATCTGACGCTTGTCTGAAAACCTATCAGAAAAACTCAAACACCAAACATAAAGTCTGATTAAAAATAATTTAAAAAAAATAGGGAGAGTTCTGGAATGCTCCTCCAACCACACATGGTTACTCAATTTTAAGATATAAATTTATGTATTCCTATGCCTTGCAAACTGAAACATCCAACTTTACTATTTCAGCAAATTTGTTAAGCTTTATCTTACCATGAGGATATGTTCCTTGAGAGAGACAGATACATGGACTAAGAATTCTAATATTATTAAGCAATAGATTTTCAGCAGGTCCAGAAAGCCACATCCAATGACCACTGTGCTATTATCATGTGAAATCACATGGTCAAAAATAATTGAGAACATAGCTCAGTGTAGAACATTTCAGAATACTCGGAATTCAGTCCCAGTGCTTTCAAAAATAAACAAAAAGTTCCACATTATAGAAAAATTTACAAAAGGATAAATAAACCTTTCTTTAATCTATTTGGATACAAATATAAAAGATATTGTGTAAAATGAAATCTTTCACATCCTTCACTTCATGCTTATACCCTTTATTTTATGTTCTCCAATCTGTGGTATCTGCTGAGTACTTGCGTAATTCCCCAAAGGAGTCTCATTAATCATTTTCTCTGCAGCTATTGTTGGGGCCTGATCAGAATGGAGTATTGAATCTCCAAAGTGGAGCAATGAATAAAGTCACCTGATGACACTCTAACTCCATAAATTCTCTGACTTCCATGTGATTACCTGATTCACACATGACAACACACATAAAGAGGTCCACATTCATACACACACACACACACACACACACACACACACACACACACACACTTAGTACTTTTCTAGGCTATATATCTATATATCTATATCTACATATAATTTTTAGTGGGACTTTGATAAATTCCTGTGAGTAGAATCACAGTCTTGTCTGTGGTTTGTGAAGTTTGGTGAAACCCACTTACATGGACTCCTGTCCCCACTACCCTATCTAAATCCTAATTAATGTATGTATACAGGAATATCATTTGAAAACCAAAAAGTAAGCTATTTCCTTTTCTTATTTCTTCATGCATAGATAAAGTTTTCTTCTGTGTGATGATTTATCTTAATGAGTTCCTCTTGATTTATTTTGCTAGAAAACTTTCAGCTTTCAGATGCTAAGTTGACATTAATGTTATTATTATCATCATCAACCACAAATGTTTAATTTTTCCTTGAAGTATGTGACCAGACCAGGGAAAATCACATTGAACTTATGTGGTTATATACTTCCATCTTGGTTGACAATGAAAGCTGCATAAGAAAAGTTGAGAGTTTGGCCCAAATTATAGTGCCACATGCTAGTTGTTCTTACAAAGTAAATGGGTAAGGGAGGTAAAATAATTAAGGAGGTAAAGATGCTTGCTGCCAAGACATAATTTCAGTCTTTAGAATTCACACAGTAATGCCCACATATACATTCACACACACATGCAAAACAAATACACAAGTATAAATGTAACAATTCTTTTTTAAGAGTAAAATGGATTTTGCAAGTTCTATCAGAGCGAAGTTTCACCTGCAATCTTAAATTTCACAACTACTGTGAATTACCATGAAAATAAAAGTCTCCATCTTTTATTAATGCAAGTATTATTCCTTTTTTACTAAAGAGGGCTCTCACTTGTTATAGTTAAGTGATTTTGTTTAGATTATATAAGGTGGAGCTATTAAGCACTATCATTTAGAATTATATGAACTCTTGTGTATGAAAACAATATTAGTATTCAATAAGATGTTTTCTTAAATATCAGTAGCTATGTGGGATTATAATATTCCTTATCTGAATATTGTTATGAATGTCTTCAGGGTTTAGTTTGTATCATTTGAAATCATTCTTCTTTATAATCTACTGAAATATTAATATACTTGAAGTACAAAATAGTTACAATTTAATACATTCCAGAAATATTATATAAATGTGTTTATTTGAGGAAATTAAAAGATATCATTGATGACACTTATTTTTGATCAGTGCTAAATTGAGTATTTTCTATTTATTTGAACAAGGTAGTTTATAAAAGGTTGTATTTAGCAAGTGTTAAATACTATTAAATTAAAATACAAATTCATTTACCTTGCAGTCTGATTTATATTATACTCTACTCTATTTCTCTGCAGAATTATACACTTAATTCTTCTAATCTTAAATAAATAGAAGTTTTCATTTCTTGAATAAAATAGCCTCTATATCATTGCCTTTTCATTAACTTAAAAATGTGAATGTCATAAAACAACCAAATGCTAGTGCAGTTGTATTCCTAAGACCTACCAGCTACCAGCTGCTGGCCTAGGGAACACAAGAAAACATCTGTGTCTGTTTCAGTTATCAATTTAAAAAGCAGCTGTTAGTGGAAATACATTCTAATTCCCCACGTTAATGTAAGCTTAGAGGGCAGGATAAAAATACTTGATATACATTCTAATTCCCCAAGTTAAATGTGAACTTAGAGGGCAGGATAAAAAATATTTGATTTTCAACACCCACATTAACAAATGAAATCAAGTAACCATTTGATAAATGATTCTTTGATTAGGAAATGGTGAAATAGATTAGCAGTTAAGAGCCCCGACTGCTTTTCCAGCAGATCTAGATTTGATTCCCAGAAACCTCTTGGTAGCTCACAATCTCTATAACTCCAGTTCCAATGGCTCTCAGATCTCTTTTGGCTTCTCGGGGCCCAATGAACATATAGTACACAGATATACAATACAGTTTAAACATTCATACACATAAACAACAAGTCTTAAGAGTATATAATTCATCTTTTATTTAGAGTCTGTAACGGTCCATTAATTTCAAGTAGTAATGATCTGCTATTTGGGAAAAAAAATAAAAAGTTAGATTGTAAGTGGCAATCTTTCTTTAAGTTGTATTCTTTGATATTCCAAATTGTTTTCTATATACTATAGAAAATGCAAATGATCATTTCTTAAGGAAAGATACGTTAATTATATCAGTTTCACATGTACGTCTGAAATCACTGGCTCTATCTCTGACTAAAGATTTGCTTCTTATATGATGAAGAAATCAAGCTCTTGAAATGTAGGTGAGGCTGTTGGGACAATATTCCTTCCTCGTTGTGCATCTAAACAATCTCTGTGGTTCCTTGAAAGTTCCTAACCACACACATCTTTGTGTGACTTCTTTGCTCAACAGGGTTGACCAGTTCTCTCTGCCTCACTCAGAAAAGGAATAATGTGATGATTTCAATACAAAGCACTACAGAGTGAGGAAGGCCGACTACACACTGTCAAGCATTTACCCAGAGGATACATGCTTTTCAATCTTTTTTCTTTATTTTTTATTTAAACTAAAACAATCTTATTTTATATAACAATCCTAGTTTACTCTCCCTCCAGCCCTACCATGGCCCTGCCCATCGACACCCACCCCCATCCACTCCTCAAAGAGTGTGAGGCCTCCCATGGCAGATCATCAAAGTCTGTCACATCATTTGGGGCAGGACACAAGCCCTCCCCAATATATCTAGGCTGAGTGAGTAACCCTCCAAGGGAATGGGCTCCCAAAGCCAATTAGTGCAATAGGGATAAATACTGGTTGAACTGCAAGAGGCCCCACAGACTGCCCAGGCTCCCTAACTGACATCCACATTCAGGGGTCCTGGCTTAGTTTTATGCTGGTTCCCCAGCTGTCAGACTGGCATCCTTGATCTCCCACTTGGTTAGGTCAGCTGTTTCTGTGGGTTCTGCAGCATGGTCTTAACCCCATTGCTCGTCACTCCTCCCTCTCTACTACTAGATTCTAGGAATTCAGCTCAGTGTTTAGCTGTGGATCTCTGCTTCTGATTCCATCAGCTACTGAATGAAGGCTCTAGAATGGCATTTAAGGTAGTCAACAACCTCACTATAGGGGAAGGGCATTTAACGTAGACTCTCCACTACTGCTTGGATTCTTAGGTGGGTTCATCCTTGTGGATCCCTGGACATTTCCCTAGTTCCAGATTTCTCTTTAAAACTATAATGGCTCCTCCTATTAAGGTATCTCTTTTGTTGATCGCCTTCTCTATTATTCCCTCAACTTGATCTTCGTATTTCCTCATGTTCTCCTTCCCCCTCCTCTTTCTCCTACCTCTGTGCCCCCTCTTCCCTTTCTCCCAATTTGCTCAGGAGAGCTTGCTCCTTTCCCCTTATCCAAGGGTCCTCCTTTCTTTGTAACATATTTCTCAATCTTGATGAAAACCTGATCTTGGGTTTCAGGTTTCTTTACCCATGGTTGTTTCAATTTTCAAGCTCATGGAAAGTTACCTTTTCAATTTCTTTTTGTTTAAAATATACAGAATCTGTGGCATACATAACTTCTTGTTTGAAAAAATTATCCTAACTACAGATATTTGAGTAAACACCAGTGCAAATTCCCAACAAAATTGCAGCCTCCCACACTAACAGTAACATGTTTTCTTTCTTCTGAAGCTGCACAAGATCTCTACAATGGCTTAGACAGTAATGTCATGATGCAAAGTAAAATATCCCATAAAAATGTCACGACAGGAAAAGTCTTTGGATTCCCCTTATGTCAGTATGAGATAATTAAAGGTTCTATAGTCCATGAACAAAACAGACAAACAACCCATTGAGTATATGAACTAACCGTAACTCCAGTGACAGAATACTTAAGGAAATTCAGTTTGTAAGGAAATATGTATTTTGGATCATGGCTTCAGAGATGTAGGCCCACTCCACTGGAGGAAGGACAAGTCTGATACAGCAAATATGGCCAAGAACTCATTACTGGGAGTTCACAGGCCCCAGGGCTGAAATTCTATTTTGTTATATAAGATGTTAAACATTTATACCAATAGATTAGTTCAGTTCTCAGACCTCATCAAGGAAGTTTCTTCTAAAAATAAAAATTCTTATGCATATGTTAAATTCATTGTCTCAACATAATGCCAGTTATGTTTTTTGAACAAACCAAAGAGGGTGCTTGAACTGAATCATGATACAAGAATATTTTTATCACATTTGAAAAGTTTTAATGTTAAACTTTGCCCAATATGTAATCAAAATCACATCAGAATCATTCATTGTCAGATATGAAACAAATTACGGGAAGTCTAGTCACAGAAGCAATGAACTTCTGTTAATCACATGTGTGACCTCAATGACATGATTCAGGTGGCTCTCATTACTTGGTCTGCAATGACTGCCAAATGCAATGAGTCAAGAAGGTCATTGAAAGAAAATGACCTGAATTAGAAATAACAAACTTATGCTTCTCAAAAATCAATAATGAATGACACCAAAATATAATCAATTAGTTTTAAAACTATAGAAATTTTATTCAAACATATATTATATAATAAAAGTGAGGACCATTGATAACAGTAAGAGAATAAAATGCTGGAAAGTTTCAATAAAAATGATCTTAAGGAATACATGTATTTCTCCCATGGAAACATGAGATTTCTGTACAGATTATCAAGGACTCAGAAATTTTGAAAAGATTTTTAAAGATGAAATGGCAAATATAAAGTCTACATTTGTGGACTGGAAGCTTCCTGGTGACAATATCACATGACTCTTGTAATAAGCGCTTGTTAATTTAGCTCCTGATTTTTTAATTTTTAAAAATCTGTGTGTATTCAGTTTTTTGAGCTCATATTTCTAGAACACTTAAAGTTATCTTAAAGATATTTTCAAAACAAAAGGTTGTCTCTCATAAATACAAATATAAGAAAGATATACTGGACATGTGTTATATGAAGAACATCTGGGGAGATAACTCAGTCAGTAATTAGAGTTTGCAGAGAAGACAAGAGGAATCAAGTTGACTCCTCATTACTAGGGTGAAAAGCCAGTAGTCTTATAACCCACATATTATAATAATCCATGTGCTTGAATGGCTGAGAAAGAAGTATCTATGTTACTCTGCCTAGACAGCACAGTGAGTGCTAGGTTCTATGACTCTGTGACACTGTCTCAAGAAGCAAGTGGGAGATCATCTGAAGACTAACAACACAGGTATCCTCCAGGTTCTGTATTGACATACCCCTGTAATACATGCACACACACACACACACACACACACACACACACACACACACACACACACACACTCATGAACACATGCATGAATTAAATTAAGTTAAATTACAAAAAGTAGGGGCTGGAGAGGTCACCTGATTGGTAAACCTAATTGGTAAAGTGCCTGCTGTTAAAAACATAAGATTTTGACTTCAGATTGCCAACATCCACAGAGAACACTGAGCAACTGTAACCCCAACAGTGAGATGATTACTAGGGTAGATATAGACAGATCATCAGAGCTTCCCAGAGAGCCTAAAAGAGTTGTTCAGCTTCAGTACAGAGAGACTCTGAAAAACCGAAATGAGAGCAAGCAATGAAGGCATCTAACATTAAATTCTGGTATATACATGTATACAAACATGCACATGTCCACACACAAGTTTTAAAATCATTATTCCTTGTGTTTAATGAAACTATTATTTTAGCTTAGATTTGCTGTTTCGTCAATTTTTCTGTAGGAAAATATTATTGATGCTATAGTTAGAAATCTTCAAATTCTCTTGAAACTGAATCAATTTTATTTTTCTATTAATTAAAAATCAAAATGATTAAATGTAATAAGTAAGTTGTCAAAAGATACCTTCAGAAAAGATATTCTAATTCTGTTAATAGAATGTTTTGAGTAAGTTAATTTAGAAATCTGTTCCATGAGGCATGATTTCTAAACACACACACACACACCTAAGAAAGTAAAAGCATTGAGAATTTATTTTCTAAAAGCAGTCATGAATTTTCTCTAGGTACGATGCTATTCAAACTGCCACTTCCAACCATCATATTAAAAAACTATGAGAGGGTAAAATATTTTATATGAGCAAGAAAACTTAATTAGCAATAATATATTAAGTGGTACAGGTTTATTACATTAAAAAATACATAGAGTACTTGGCATGCAATAAAATAAAACATTTAGTAATTAATGAATAGTTCATTAGTAATTAATAACACTATTTATTATTTATTAGGAATTTCTTGTGTTCCAATAACTTAAGTCATTAAAAGTAACAGATCTTTTGATATATTAAACTACCCTAAAATGTTAACTTTTATGTCTTCATATTGAGAAATAAAACCTTGAGGCTCAGGATTGTAAAATGGCAATTTTTTCCCGTAAAAGACACTATATGTATTTAATTTCACAAGCATGTTACTTCTTAATCAAAATCATGCTAGATGTATCTTTCCATTCTGAGTAGAAAAAAAGAATGGAAAAGGAAATGAAAACTGTGTATGTAAGCATTGTCAATTCTTAAGTACTGTTTTGCATCTTTACTTTCAAGCAGCCAATATTTCATTTCTTTTTAAAGTTTAAGAGTTTTTTTTTTTTTTTTTTTTTGGTTTGGACCTGAGGTGTCACTGTGCATCATGGTGATAATGTGTATCTGAGACTTGCTCACCTCTTAGCGGCTTGCGGAGGTATGCGCTAATGTCTCCTGTATGCACATGCCCACCCAGTAAGGTAACCTTCCTCAACCTGGATCAGACTTAAAACACTCCATCACTTACCGTTAGGGCCCAAAGCGCAGAAAAAAAGAAAACCTTAACACAAAGGTTTGGAAGACATTTAAGATCCAAAGTATGGCAAATCTGCACTAAAACACTTCTTGTGGGTTCTTTAAAAAATTCCCACACTAAGCACTGAGAGGAACTCCTAGACTCCAGTTGTAGAGAGGGAGGGGTGATAAGCAAAGGGGTCAAGACCCTGCCGGGGAAACCCACAGAAACAGCTGACCTGAACAAGGAGGAGCAAGGACCCCAGTCTGACAGCTGTGGAACCAGCATAGGAAGGAACCAGACTCTCTGAATGGGGGTGTCAGCTGGAGACCTAGGCTGTCTATAGGGCTTCTGGTAATGGAACCAGTATTTATCCCTAGTGCATGAACAGACTTCGGGAGCCCATTCCCTATGGAGGGCTACTCCCTTAGCCTAGATACATTGGGGAGGGCCTAGGCCGAACCCCAAATGACTTGACAGACTTTGATGATCATTCAGGGAAGGCCTCACCCTCCCTGGGGAGTGAATGGGGTTGTCGGTAGGGCACATGGAAGGATGGAAGTGAGAGGGAATGGGATTGATATTTAAAATAAGTTTATATACTAACCCTGGGAAACATCTTCTTTAGTTATAAATGAAGCCTGAATGGCCCTCTATATTTCATAAAATATATATAAAATTACACCATCCAATCACTGCAGGATTAAAATTGGCATTGCCCATGCATATTTTAAAATATGATGGGTCTTAGAAAACAAAAAGAAGCATCTTGGGTAAAGCATTCTTTAGCTTTTATTGTGTGTGTGTGTGTGTGTGTGTGTGTGTGTGTGTGTGTGTGTAAATACAACATGCTCAGTGTGTTCATTACCTGTAGGTATGTTTTCAGGGTTGACTGACACTGGATGGAGTGTCTACAACCACTGTTTTACTAATCCTTCTTAATTCCTAAAACCAAATTTTTAACATTTGTGTTTTAAAGCTTACTATTTCTCCAAGCTGGACTTCAATAGTACCCTTATTTCCATTTGTTATTGGGTCTCTATCTGAAAAGAGTGTATGTATGTTCTTTTTTCTTGAGGAATAATAATATTACACAGCATTCATATTAAATTTTAATTGAAAATAGCAATACAGTAAATAAAATAATTATTAACAGTCTTATAAAGAAACAAAAGAAGAAACATGAATACCAACTCTTCTACTTTTCAAGAGAAATTTTGTTGCCTTAAAATAGAATATAATCTGTCTAGGTTTCAATTTCAGTGGCTACAGCAAACAGAATTTCTGCTTTTTCTTGTGCCTATATGGAAACCATCTAACGGAAGGCAGATAACAGCATAGCACACCTGCCATAGATTTATGCTAGGTTTTCTGTCAGGTGATTTTAGAGTAAATATAGGGAACTTAATTCATAATTGATAAAAATTTAATTGTTCTTATTTGACCAGGTAGACCAGAAGATCCTTCTGGACACATCAGCCTATCTTTAACTAGCTTCACACTGATCACAAAATGTCCAGATTTGGAGATATATCTAATTAAGAAACATACTAGCCCAGATTTTTCTCATATATACAATTAGAAAATAGACAAAATAAAAGAAAACAATAAAATCAACAAATTTCAGATATTTTTCCATAATATATTCTGCAGCCATAAGAGAAGAAAAAAATCACTTTTCTTTAACCTGCTCTATAATGGAAAAATGGGCCTCATGTTCAGAAAGCAAAATTGGACAAACCAAACATTTATTATTTACAGTACAATTAAAAACAATGAAATAATTATAAATCTAGAATCATAGACTTGGTGCACCTGTGAAGAATCCCAGCAGGATCTGTGTCAGCATCTGGTGGGAGTCACCAAAAACACTAACTCTGTGAGGATACAGAAACTTTGTTAAATGAAGATGAAAAAGTAAGACTTGTACATTACAGTTCAGAAAAAAAAAATCCAGTAGACACAAGCAAGATGAGAGGGGGGCATCTCCTTGATTAAATTCAAAAGAAAACTAAAGGTTTGTGATGAAGCTTAATTTTCCTGGACGCGTCCTAAGAAGATGGCTGAAGGGTTGCCACAGGTCAGTGAATACTTAGGAAGGGGGATATTTCGATAAGGAAGACAATGGAATATCACTCTTTACAATTGAAGTTTTATACCAAATTTGATCTGTTTTCTGACTTTAAAAGAGAAGAATTTTTCCAGTGATAAATCTTTTACTTAGGTATTTGAGGCCCTGGGGTTACTCCTCAGAATTCCAGCTGGAACTAATAAAAAGATTGATAGCTGCATAGCTTAACCTACAGGGGGTCAAAAGTTCCTGTGAAATGAAGTAAAATCTTATCTTACTAAGAGTTTGTATTTTTATGCTTATATACAGATATGATACACTCATAGGTATTTGGATGGGCAGCCTGTGGGTATTAGTGAGCAAGCACATATATGCTTATGTGTGGGGGAAAGCATTTGATGTTGAGTATCTTTTTTTTCTAGATTCTTACTCATATATTTAGGCAGGGCTTCTCACTTTAACCAATAGCTTACCAATTTGGCTTTTCTAGCTAACCAGCTTGCTCAAGAGGATCCTATTTATCTCTTTGCACTGGTATTACAGGAAGGCTGCCAAAATACAAATATGAGATCTTGTTTGAATGGCAAGCACTTTACCCGGTGAGTCATCTCTTCTGCTCCTAGTAGCTTCTATTTTAACACTACTAAGGGGAGAAGAATAGCGATGCAGAGGACATGAGGGAGCAGAAAGGTTGAGTCAGGAGAAGAATAGATGATAACAAGAATGGAGATATCATAATGGAGGGAGACATTTTTGGTTTACAGAGAAATCAGGCACTAGGGAAATGTCTGGAGAGCTACAAAGATGACACCAGCTAACAATCCAAGCAATAGAGGAGAGGCTACCTTAAATGCCCTCCCCTGATAATGAGATTGATGACTAACTTATATGCCATCCTATAGCCTTCATCCAGCAGCTGGTGGAAGTAGAAGCAGACACCCACAACTAATCACCCAACTGAACTGAAACCCAGATTCAGAGAAGGATGAGTGAAGAGCAAAGGAGTCCAGACCAGGCTGGTGAAACCCACAGAAACAGCTGACCTGAAGATCCAGGAACTCTTGCTCCCCAGACTGATAGTTGGGATATCAGCATGGGACTGATCCAGAACCCAGAAACATGGGTTTCTGTGATGAAACCTCGGAAATCTATGGGACCTCTTGTAGAAGTTCAGTACTTATCCCTAGCATAGGTGTGGACTTTGGGAGCCCATTCCACATAGAGGAATCCTCCCTGAGCCAAGACACATGGGTGTAGGCCTAAGCCCTATTGCAAAGGATACAATAGATTCTGATGACACCCTATGGAAGGCCTCACCATCCAGGGGCAGAAGAAAGGATATGTGATAGATAGGGTTTTAGTTGAGGGGGTGGTGGTAGGGGAGGACAGGTGGGAGAAAGGAACTGGGATTGTCATGTAAATCAATCCTGTTTCTAATTCAAATAAAAAAGTTGAAATAATAAACCAATCAGAAGGAAAAAAATAAAACACAATCATTATGTAAACAAAGTAACTGATATGAATGTAGAATTACTTTATGAATAACATGGATGCAAATGTCTCCCAGATTATTCAGCATCATAGAGCAGAGGTTATTATTTTACTGCAAAATGCCACCACACCAGGATGGATGAGCAGACTCTTAACAATGATAGCTCAAGAAATAATTGCAAGTCTGTTGCTGGAAATCAGAATTAATAGTCAAAGATTCATTCATTTTACTGAACCATTTCAATTTTCATTAGCTATTGCATATAGACTCCTCGGTCTTTAAAAAATATCTCTTTTGGGTATATTCATACTTTAAATATGCATACATGCATGCATTGTACATTAAATATGTTCCCCATATAGTTCCCTACCCTAGGTTTATACACTGTTCTTCCTCCTAATAATCGTCTTTGGTACTATAAAGAGTTTTATTTCTACTTTAAAACCAAATCTGCAAATACAATTTTATATATCTATATAAAGTTTGGGAAAAATGAATAAGAGGACACATACAATATTTTTCTCAAAATGTCTCCCTTTAACCTAAAGGAAACCTGAGCACCAAATTCTCACAAATCATAGTCCAAGTCCAATAAACTTGGTTTGGTAGTCAAAACAAATAAAAATTCTCAGCCTGCCAATGTATGCAGGTCTGGAGAATAAGGCTGGCACAAGCTTCCAGTTCAATTTATTTAAAATGTAGGAAAATAAGCCACTTAAGCTTGATGCCAAGGCTTCAACTCAATTCCAGTACAGAACTACAAGTACTTGAAAGAGTAATGCCCAATTACTTCACAAATTAATTTATGTTTTCCTTGATCATTATTGAAACACTAAGTTTGATTCTGGATGCATATTTCAGGAGAAGAAAACAAAACTCTGGTATATGGGTAAAATTAAGAGATTTGGATCATCTTTGAAAATATGTGCTTAATGACAATGGTTAGCAAATAGTTTTAATGTTCTTGAGTGAAGAATGTAGTATTTTAAGCTTTAGTGACATTTTATTAACCTTGTAATTAAAATATAGCATTTAAATAATTGAATGAGTTAAGATGAAGTAAAGATAGTACTTACGTGGATAAGGAGATATGATAATACTTTTGAAATATGGAATACTTCTTTTCTTTTTTTTTGGTTTTTCAAGACAGGGTTTCTCTGTGTAGCTTTAGAGTCTATCCTGGCACTTGCTCTGGAGACCAGGCTGGCCTCAAACTCAGAGATCCACTTCCAGAGTGCTGGGATTAAAGGCATGGGCCACCAACACCCGGCATGAGAATACTGTTTAAAAGACTCAGATAAGGCATTACTGTAACAATGGGAATTGTCATTGGAAGCAAACACAATAGGAATAGACAATCACTTGATGTGTTTCAACATATGCATATGCGTTGAAATTTGCATATTCATTTTTCTTTTAAGTTTAGGGAGATTTTTGTTATTTTTCTTAGTATGTCTATTCACTCTTTTTTGTGCTCCACTGTTTCTGGTGTAAAACACATGTTGTTTTCTTATTGTTTTATGGTGTCTTATAATACAGCTTTACTACTTCTTAGTAGATAGGATATACCCATTGATTATCTCGTCTGTCTATTGACTTCTAAATGTTATTTATCAGGTTTTTATTTCTATCTCCACAATCAATAGTTCTGTAGTTTCCATTTTGCATTTTGCTGACTCCTATCTCTACCAAAGTTCTTATTTGTTAAAATCAGTTTTTTCTATTTTGTTTAGTTTGTTTGTTTGTTTGTTTGTTTGTTTGTTTTTCAGAACAGGGTTTCTCTGTGGCTTTGGAGGCTGTCCAGGAACTAGCTCTTGTAGACCAGGCTGGCCTCAATCTCACAGAAATCCACCTGCCTCTGCCTCCCGAGTTCTGGGATTAAAGGCATGCGCCACCACCGCCCAGCTATTGTTTAGTTTTTATATCATGTTTTTTTTTAATGTGTATAAGTGTCTGCCTGCATGTATATGCAACACATAAAAGCACCAGATATCCTGGAATGATTTTGGTCCATGATACAGGTGCTGGAAACCTAATTGGGTCCTTTGAAAGAGTTAAAGTGTTCTTTATCATCCAAGCCCCTCTCCCTCAAATATATATGGTCTCTTGTAGACATCTGGGCTTAACTGAAAATTAAGAAGCTGATTTTTCAATTGTTTCTCAGATAATTCACATGTCCTCAAATCCCGAGAGACTCTGTTAACTGAAAATTTACTGCCTGCCTTTTGGGTATCATGATTTCATGATACTAGTTCCAGGAAAAATTTCACCAATGTCGATATATTTGCGAGTATTCACTTTCTTCAGATACTTTAGACTGAATAATGTGGAGAAAGTACATGAAGTTCCTGGGCAGGAAAGCAGGTCAATGTTTTAAGGAAGGAAAATTGAAATGATCACTTTCTTTGTGTGGCATTTTGATTTACAAGTTCTTAAAAAAACTCATGTTGTGGCATATTATTTTAACTATGTAAAGATGGGTTACATCTGTGTATGTTGTGGTATATTACTTTAATTGTGTTAAAGTGTGTTGCATTTTTTATGCTACATTTGTTTAATGCTGTAAGTATGTGTATTTAATTATGTAAGGATATGTTGCATCTGTTTCACCTTGCCTGCCTAAAACACCTGATTGGACTAATAAAAAAGCTGAACAAACAATAGATAGACAGGATGGGGATAGTTGGGGCTGCCAGGAAGAGAGGATAAATAGGAATGAGAGAGAAGAAAAGAGAAGGGAAAAAGAGGAGAAAGAGAGGGACATGCCGAGGAGCCAGATGCCAGGCAGCTACCAGAAAGACACAAGAAGCAGCAAAAGTTACACAGAAGGAGGAAAGGTAAAAAAGCTCCTTGGCAAAATGTAGATGAAGAGAAACCGACAAGGCTAAAAAAGCTACCCAGAAATGAGCCTAAGATAGGCCCAGCATTCATAACTATTAAGAAGTCTCCATATCATGATTTGGGTCTGGTTGGTAGTCCAAAAGAGAAAGCATGGTGCACTTTAACACAAAATCTGAAGGATATTATAAAACAAGGCCACGACACAAGAATACACAATATAAGTAAAGCAATCAACAAAAGTATCCTATGAAAATACTTGATAAGATATTGCCATCTAAAGTACATATGCAACTAAAGTCACTGAATGAACAAACAGGTTTAAAAGTGAAAATGTTATAATTAAGCATGTCTTAAAAGAGGACATTTTAATGGGTGGCAAGTATTTGGTAAGTGTTCAACTTGACCAATCATCAGGGAACTACTTAAATTCCACAAGTAGCTATCACCTTATACTCTATTAATGGCTACTATCAGATAAGATTATAGGATGTATTGGCAAGAATATGGAGATACCAGTGTTCATTTATAACATTGGGGACAATGCAAATTGGTAGAGGTATTGTAGAAAACAGTATGGGGTTTACTAAAAAAAGTAGTAACAGCCTTGCTTTATAATTCTACAATCAATTTGGGGGGTCATGGACAACTTAAATGAAATAATTACCCCAGTAAATATATGTTTTCCTGGGTTCATTTCAGTGTTGTTCAAAATAGCAAGGCTATGGAAAGTCCCTAACTTTCTGTCTGTAGATAAAAGACTCATTTTATAGAGAGATCTGAAGATCTGCATGCTAAGAGAAATCTGTCTGGGTTGGACAGATAGAAATTGCATCTCACACTTACAAAAAATATTAGTCTCATAGAAATGGAGTGACTGTTGATGAGCAAGGCCTAAAAATGAGGGAAAGTGAAAGATGTCAGCCAGAAGGAAAAATATTACATTTTTGCAAAATTGATGGGATTCTGTAGTTGCAGTTTCACAGTGTGGCTGTAGTTAACAATTTTATATTGTCTGCTTGAACTTAGGTAGGCAGGTAAATATGATTTCACTACATGCAAAAAATTATTCAAATGAAGCAATGGCTTTTCCAATTTGTTTTATTGTTGCTAGTTTATGTATGTTTATATATAGCATATGTTACACTATATGTATATCATATTACTACTATATAATATCATCTGTTATATATTTCTTCAATGATCACATTATGTTCCTGAAAGATGTATTTTATGGAAAAATCACTCATTCATCATTAAATGTAGAAAATGGCAATGAAATGAATAGATTTTGAGGATCTGTCAAATACGGAAGATATAACCCACTTAGGTATAATAAGGGGAAAAGAGGACTTCCCAGATTCTTCTCACACTGAATCTGAGGTACATTACAGTCACTAACTAGAGTATGAATATCTTTCCTTTGTAATGAACATAGGGTGTTAACTGCAATGTATTATTACCATAATTTTTCTGAGAATAACAGCATTAATTATGATAATGTAATTATATACACTTAAACTCAAGCATAAGAATTTACTCCATGTTTTGTCATTTGGTTGCTGTATCTAAGAAAGAAAGTTGTATAGTTTGAATACATCTAAATAGTGAATAAAACTTTTTGAAACAATTTTTTTCTTTGCCTCTAGTATAGGTGTTCAAGGTTCACAGGAATGTGTACCATTAAGAGTAATTCAAGGGCATGCACCCAACTTTATGGCCACCTTTGGCAAAGCTGGTTATGTGATTTTAAAGTATGAACTGTTGTGCCCATATGCTGCTCTGCCAACTTTTTATTTCGACTCATTGCTTGTCAGCCTATTAGTTTTGTTTTTTGTTTTTTTTTTTTAATCTTTGACTTCCAGATGAATTTTTAATGGCATGGCTTCAAAATACCACAGAAGTAAATGATGTTTATATTTTGCTTGCAAAATCAGCACTTGAGAGAATCATTGCCTACAAATGAACCCTCCTAGGATCTTAAAAGCTGCAACCTCATCCAGATATTCAGATGTGAAAGTTGTCAGATAATCTGTGGACCCGTCAAGCTGCTGCTCTCAGAGTGATAGTGTTCAGACAGAGTACCAACAGTGAATAGGAATGCAAGACTCAGAAGTTTGCCTTTGAAGGATTTCTATGATCTGTGGTTGATAAAATCCATCACTTCTTCCAAAGAGCAATGGCTATATCAGTTTTAAGAATTTCAAAACTGGCTAATATTTTATAAACATGTATAAATGAATACAGTACAAAATTGTGAATATTTACATAATATTTTATGTTTATGAAGTATAACATATTATTTGGACTAATTAGTCTTTATATATCTTCAGGAGAATTTGCTTATAAAATTACTATTTCCTTGGATGGACCTAATATAACCTATTATTAAACTATTATGAGGAAGTCAGTTATTGTCTCTAAGTATGTGATGTAAAAAAATCTATCTCTTGTGGGGACTATTTAATATCAATCATTTGTTGTTAAATTTACTAATAAGTAAAGAAATACTTAAAGAAATTTGAGAGCAAGGCTTAAGTTGGAGGGCTAGCAGTAACACTGATAAAGTGTGATCCTTGCTCTCAATCCTGATGATGTGAGTTGAATCCCCAGGAAGAAAATGATGGAAAGAGACAACTGACCCTATCAGATATGCTTCTAACATATATAAACATGGTATGGCAAATGCATACACAGAGAGACAAACAGACACACAGTCTTTTTCCTTGTCTCTCCCACATGCATGTGCACACAGACACACAGACACACACACACAAACTCAGACACACACAAACACACAAACACACACACAAACACACAAACACACACACACACACACACACACACACACACACACACACACATGTCCCACATACAAATAAAATTAATAAATGGAATGGGAGAATTAGAGAGGGAGAAGGAAGAGGGGGAAGAGGAGAGAATATAGGGTGACAATAACACTGAGGGGCTTTAAGGGTTCTTATGGGAACTTACAAGAGAATATGATTAAAATATATAAATGTATTTTAAAAATCTAAAAGAAGTCAGCAAATAAAGAGGGAAACAAAGCTCCAACTAGAAATTTTCCACCATGGGAAATCTCTACTTCCAAGAATGGTTTATATCTAAATGAGCTATTGGTGAAAAAGGAGATCCATGGAAACCCTTCAATATCTAAGCTGCTGTTTGTTTTTCACAAACTGATGGTAAGACCAAAGAGATATATATCTCTTTGAATGCAAAAAGTTGAGCTAAAGCCTAGCTGTAGAGTTTGCCCCCACTGACTAGTGTTCATGGTACTGGAAGGTACTCTGTATGCTACTAGAGGAGAAAGATACCATCAATGAAGATACGCAGCCTGTGATCTGAGATGCTGATATGCCTGTGGGCTATGCTGGTATAATAGTGGCTCCAATGTGGCACTAATTGATAAACACTTCAAATGAAAATGACTTTTCTCCAATGAAGTCCCACTGGATATATAAACAACACTTAAGGAGGGCCCCATGCCCAGCAGTAGATGGTCAACAGAAAAGGAACTAAATAGTACTTTTGGAGAATTTTCTTCTCTCATAATGCTTTATTTAGGCTTCCTTCATTTTAATGGTCATTTTATTATATGTTATCATTTCTGGTTTTATGTTTTTGTGTTATGTGTATGTTTGTGTTTTCTTATGTTCTTTTTTAAAAATTTGGTGTGTTGTTTTTACTTTTTTGTTTTTCTAAAAAGTAAGAGAAAGAAAGCATGGGATTGGGTATATCGGGAGGTGGGGGGGATCTAGAAGGAGATGAGGAAGAAACTGTAATCAGAATATATTTCTTGGTAAAATTATTGTTAATAACGTAATTAAACAAATTTTATTTCATATTTAGATTTATTTCAACCTAGGATGAATTACCACACAAAATCTTTTTGATCTCAGACTTCCACAATGTTCTTTTGTGTCACTTCATGTCAATTCTCACTACTGAGATTGAAGTCATTTCCTGATTTTGCTGTCCTACAATTTCATGCAATGATGTGAATAGATTACACATGTTTCTGTGTCTGATTTCGTTCCCTAAATATATAATTTTTTATTCAGAATGTTGTTTAGGTATCAGTAATCTATTGCCTTTCATCACTGAATATGATTTAATGTATGTATAGAAAAACATAAAAGTAAAAACAACAAACCAAAGTTTTAAAAAAGAACATGAGAAACACACAAACACACACATAATACAAAAACAATATGATACAACTTTTTTGATTTCTTTTTACTAATAAAGATGAAACAAAGATTTACAAACAAATCTTACTAGGAAGATATGTTTTCACTTCTCTTGAATTACAGCTATGAATTACTCTGTTAGAAGATAGGCTCCTGATGGAAATGCATTCTTGCTTGAATTTAAACTCATTTACATTATACACATCTGGATATGTGTGTTGGGTTGATAGATTTAAGAGGAGGTCAACTGTAAGGGAACCTGTAGCCATACCTGCTAAGGGGCTTGCTACAGGTCTGCCTGACCATGCCTTCAAGGGCATGGGCAGGGTGACATAGAGTGAGAGGCAGTCTGGTAGCTGGTCACTTTTGGTTTCACTTTTGGCTTGCTTTACAGACTGCTGCTGAGCTGCTGGCTAGGTGGGTCTGTAAGTAAGGCTTTTTCCCTATTAAAATCCCTTGTACTTCTACCTGGCTCCGTATTGGTAATTTCCCACATTATCTGGTTGTCAGGAGTGGGATCTTGTAAACCTAGGCTCCTTTTGGGACAGCCTGCAGGTTCCATCAAGCCTGTGGCCTAGACAGGGAAGCTTCCTCTCTCCACAGGTGCTCCCGGCTTGCAGACAACCTGCTGCCCCACACAAGCGCATTCAGGCTGCCTTTGAGCTGCTCAGAACAGCCTGCCCATCTGGGAAATTTCCACAGACCTCCCCACTGTTACTGTCACAATTTCTAGCTGCAGGCACACCAAGTCAGACTGAGGCCTACCTGTGCCCAGAGGCATCCAGCCCTTAGTGGAGAGGCCTTGGAAGTAGGCCTTGGCTTTCAGCAGGGTCTGCCACTTCCCCTTGCTGCTGGCTTCCCCCTTACCCCTGTGGCTATAAAGCCACATCTTTTTCAGTGGTTGTGGCCACAAGGCCATATGCTAAGATAAGCACAGCTGCTTTTCTGACCTCTCTCCACAGGTGAGCAACTACTGCCAAACACCATGCTGAGTAGCTGAATGCCTTCGCCACCTGATCGTCAAAGGTAGTTACTGCTTCTGGAGTAGAAATCATGTAAAATTAGGGCAGAATATTTATCATTTGCTAAAATTGGTAATATTTTTTCTTATTATGTGAATTCAATGTTTGAGGAGGACGCTGATCTGCCACTTACCAGCCTATATGCCATAATGGCAGTTAGCTTCCTAGTACAAATAATATTACTAGCCAGAGGTCTCATGAACAGGGATAAGGGTAACCTAACCACCTGCTTACAGGCAATAACAGCTTTACGAAATGAGGTTTTGGAGAACAGATTAGGTAACACCACAATTGTGCAGCAAGTGGAACAGAAATTGGATGATAAGCTTGGCTCTGTGTCCAATATGCTAAAGACAGACCTGTCTGTTACCCAAGATGAGATGCAGTGTATTTATGATAAAATAAACACAGAGAGATCCTCCATGTCTGAGGCCTTAGAGGCTAGGCTGTCAGACCTTGATGAGCTAAAGAATATCTGTAGCCAGCTAGAAACTCAGATAGGCACTGTTACCCAGAAACTAGATGCAAAGGTGCAAAATGCCCAGGATAGGGTTGAAGAATTGGACAGTGCCATTTAATCAATTATTGAAGCATCTAAAGTAGCAGAACACAAATTTGAGACCAGATCTGAATGTTTGGAACATAATTTACAGTACAGGGCTGACAGATTACATAGTTCCATACGGTCGATTGCTGAGGACTCAAAATCAGCAAATCATGACCTCAAATCTAGACCCCAATACCAAGAAGGCAGTTTCCATACCATCCAGATGTTGCCTAAGGATGACCATATTAAAGACCTAGAAAAACATGTAGAGGAGCAGTTAGAGCAATTTACAGATTCACTAACATGCTTGGAATCTTTTATGATTAAGGAGATTGAAACTTTTCATGAGGATATTATTACTAGGCTTAAAGATCATTTGGATGCCAGAGGCAGAATCACTCCAATCCACGCACCTACTCCACACAGGTATCATGACTATTCATCTAAGGTTACTACTCATACACTATTAGTGTACCTAGCTACCATGGTAGAAAAGCCTGCTTCTAGGAAACACTCTCAGGGACAGATGGCTTGTGTATGGCAGCCTATACAGCTGAAGGAACTTAAGAATATTAAAGAATCAGTTGTCTCATATGGTCTCCATAAACCATATGTAATACAGCTATTACATTCATGAGCAAACTTTAACAGGGTGACACTCACAGATTGGGAATGATTGGTAGCAGCTGTACTTGAGAATTCATGCCAAATCCAGTGGAGGGCATTGTTCAGGGAAGGAGCAAATCTCCTTGAGCGTCAAGACATAAAGGAAGATTTTGAAGCCCCCCCTAGATAAGATTCTTGGTGACAGTATTTAGGCTAACCCACAGATTCAGGCTGAATATGACGACCATATACTGTCTCTATGCAGGAAAGCAGGATTGAATGCCTGGGATAAAGTTCTAGAGCCAGGAGAATGCCTAGAAGCTTATACCAGAATAGAACAGGGACCTACAGAACAGTTACAGGACTTCTTACAAAGGTTAACTAGGGCAGTAGAATTACAGGTAACAGATCTAGAAACAAGACAATCAATTATATATACAATAGCTTATGAAAATGCAAACCCAATATGCAAAAGAATACATTTGCCTTTAAAGATCAGATCAGCTCTGCTAGAAGAATTGCTTTTGCATGCAGCCAACATTGACTATAATGTGCAAGATACTGGAGCTTGGGTAGGAGAAGCCATCTCGAAAGGTTTAAAAAGGAAAAATGAGATTAAAAGTTCTAGAGGTGAGGATGTAAGGGCTTGGGAAGGAGAAGCACCTTACAGAGGTCAACATAGGTACCAAGAGGCTAGAAGTTACTACTACTATGAACCAGAACCTTGGGTAGGAAGAGCTTTCCCCAGGAGACCATGAAGGAGCCAGGAACCTAGATGTTTCAGGTGGTAGAATGGGACATAATAAGAGAAATTGTAGATAAATGAATTCTAACAATGCCTCATACAGAAGGCTACTGCCTTCTGGATTGTGTAGAAAATGTGGTAAGGGCAGGCACTGGACCAATGAACATAGATCGACCAGGGACATGCAAGGAAACCCGATAAGGCCAGAAACCCTGAGGGGGGACACAAGAAGGACCCCACATGGAGAAAGGTCTGGTCGTTCCCAGTAGCATTGGAAGACAATCTCTCACTGATAGAGAGTTCTTTGCCTATTGTGAAAAATGATACTGCTCTAGATGGTAGTTTGAATAGTGATGAAGAATCAAATGTGACTGGACAAAATGAGAAATTTATATTTTGGCAAACTTCTATTAATGATAAAAGGCCTCAGTTGAAAATGAAAATTAATAATAAAGTTATTACTGGCTTAGTAGACACTGGGGTGATTGTAACTATTATTACCCAAAAGTCTTGGAATCAGAAATGGCCCCTTAAAGAGGCAAATGTACAAATTTTAGGAATTGGGACTCTATCTAGAGTTCAATAGAGTGTTAAATTGGTAGACTGCATTGGACCGGAAGGACAGAAAGGGAGACTGAAACAATATGTGGCCGATATAGCTATAAATCTCTGGGGTTGTGATCTTTTACAGCAATGGAATACTCAGATTAATATTCCTCCAGTGTCAGATACAAATTATGTACAATCTTTATATAGTAGAAAAGATCTGGTAAGATGCTATAGAAAATGGTTACCAACCATCCATGCCGTACAGAAACTATGTACAAATGATGGACCTTCAGAGGAGCCAAAGGCCCTGCCATTGAAGTGGCTTACAGATAAACCTGTTTGGGTAGGATGATGGCCTATTACCTCTGAGAAGCTAGAGGCTTTAGAAAAGTTAGTACAGGAACAGCTATAGGCTGGATATATAGAGGAATCTACCAGTCCTTGGAATTCTGTATTTGTTATCAAAAAGATGTCAGGTAAGTGGAGAATTCTGACAGTCCTGAGAGCCATAAATAAGGTCAGTCATCCAATGGGCTCTCTGCAACCTGGAATGCCATTACCTTCTTTGATACCTAAAGGATGGCCTATCATAGTCATTGATCTAAAGGCTGTTTTTTCACAATACCGTTACAGGAAAATGATAGAGAAAAATTTGCATTTACTATACCAACTCTTAATAATTCACAGCCAGTTAGGAGATATCAGTTGAGGGCTTTGCCACAGGAATGCTAAATAGTCCTACTTTGTGTCAGAACTTTGTACATCACCCTTTGGAAATAATTAGTAAGAAATTTTCACAATCTCTTGTTTATCATTATATGGATGACATTCATTTATCAGATTCCAATAAGGAAACTTTGGAATGTATGTTTGAAATGGTGAAGGAAGTTCTGCCTAGATGGGGGTTACAGATTGCCCCAGAAAAGATACAAAGAGGAGATTCTATTAACTAATTTCCAAAGGATCAGACCTCAAAAGGTACAAATCAGGAGAGATCGTTATCAAACTCTTAATTCTCTTCAGAAATTATTAGGGGAAATTTCTCAATTAAAGACGATTATTGGTGTAGAAGGACATGACTTAAAGCATATAAAAATAACCCTTAAATGTGATAAGGACCTAAACAGCCCTAGAATATTGTCTGCTGAGACAGAAAAAGAGTTACAGTGAGTTGAAAACAGAATATTGGATGCACATTTAGATCAGATAAACCTTGATTTAGACGGTATTCTGGTTATCTTGCCATCCAGAGAATACCCTTCTGAAATTCTGATGCAGAAGGAAGACACTCTTTTGGAGTGGCTATTTCTGCCACATAAACAGAATAAAAAAGACATATATAGAAATTTTTTCTGATTTGATTTTAAAGACTTTGTCAACTGACTGGAAAAGATGCAGCAGAAATTATAGTACCTTTAAGTAATGAAGAAATTTCCTCTTATGGAATGAAAATCGATATTGGCAAATAGCTCTTACTGACTTTTTGGGAACAATTAGCAACAACTAACCCCTAAGTGAAAGAATTAAATTCATAAAAAGACAGTCTGGATTATTCCAATTATTGTAAGACAAACTCCCATTTCTGGAGTTCTTACCTTCTACACTGATGCCAAAAATCAGGTAAGGCAGGTTATAAAGCAGGTGAGGTAAGTCAAGTCCATATACATGTGTACAGAAGGCAGAATTATATGCAATTCTCATGGTGCTTATGGATTTTTCAGAACCTCTTACTATAGTTACTGATTCTCAATATGCAAAAAGAGTTGTCTTACACATTGAGACTGCAGTATTTGTTCCTGATAATATAGAATTAACCTCATTGATTTTACAATTACAGGAAACAGTCAGAAACAGAAGTAATCCTATATACATTACATATATCAGTAGCACAAGGCAATGATGAGGTTGATCATTTATTAATTGGAAGTGTGCTAGAAGCCTCAGAATTTCATAAGAAACATCATGTAAATAGCAAAGGTTTGAAAAAGGACTTCTCCATCACTTGGCAACAAGCCAAGGAGATTGTGAGAAACTGTCCTACTTGTTCCTTTTATAATCAAACTCCATTGCCAGCAGGTTGTAATCCTAAGGGCATTCTGAGAAATGAGGTTTGGCAAATGGATGTCTTTCACTTTGCACAATTTGGAAATTTGAAACATATGCATCATACTATATACACATTATTAGGGCTCCAATGGGCTACTGCTCTTAACTCTGAAAAAGCTGATTCTGTTATTACACACCTGCTAGAGGTTATTGCAATTATGGGTATACCTGCACAAATAAAAACTGACAATGCTCCAGAATATGTCTCCACTAAATTGGAACAGTTTTTCAAATATTATAACATAAATTATCACTGTTATACCACACAATCCTTAGGGACAAGCAGTGGTTTGAGAGATTTAATAGAACACTAAAGAAGATGCTCAATAGACAGTCTTGGAAGACTAAACCCCCAAACATAGGTTGCATAATGCTTTATTAATGCTAAACTTTCTTAATGCCAATGAGAACGGACAAACAGCTGCTGAAAGACACTGAAGTAAGGAGAAAACTGATGAACTGAATCAGCTGGCATACTTCAAAGATGTACTAACCTCTGTATGGAAACCAGGACATGTGTTACGATGGGGTAGGGGTTTTTTATTGGTTTCCACAGGGGAAGAAAAACTTTGGATACCATCAAAGTTGATCAAGATTCCAGTTGAAAAGGAAAAACCTCTCAATGAGGACAAGTGACAGGTATTCTGCTAAGGTATATCTTATAAACTAAATAGAAACCTCCCAAAGAAAAGGGAAGTGTTTTCCCTTCACAGGGAAACTCATCCAGAAGGCAAAGGACCCTGCATGGGTATATACTTAAGAAGAGAAGATAGCTATAACCATCAAACAAAAGGAACATGCGATACGATAAACTTTACAGCTGTATCTCAGAGAACTCTATTCCTCTTTATTTCCTAGTCCCTATTCAAGTAATCAATGCTGGATTTAGAGGTGGATTTGGCTTTCCTCCTCTAAAACCCAAGCAAGTTGTTTAACTAAACTTTAGAATTTCTGTATTGTATCCAGAAGTCTATTGATGTAATACAGAATAAGAGAAGAATTTGGGGACTATCCTTTTCTTTTCTTGGCTCTTTCCTTCAAGATATACACCCTCGTAATTGTTATTCTCCCATGGTTGCCTTTCCCAGTATGTGTACATACACAAGCAAGCATTTCTCTGCTAACAGTTTATGTTTGAGTCCCACACAGCCAATGAAGACCTGCCTGACAGGAATCCCTGGACATCCCGGAAAGAAAATGGGCCACACCTCCTTGACTGCACTGGATCCAACTTGCTCCATTTCAGCGGACACTCTGGCCAGAGCTTTGGCTACTGACCTCAATCAAGTTGAGGATTCCAAGCGAGGATCATCAATCAAGTGAATCCCATCTAACATGGACTGGATACAATCCATTCAAGACTTTCAATACACTAACATTTTCTTCCTACAGGATCCCATAAGGCTATCATGGTCCCATTTCAGCAGGAAGTAACTTGGAGGATGCTACACCCCCTGCCCCCATTTTTGTCACTTAGGATAGTGTATATACCTAATTAGGGATAGCTTGCTATTATTTATGGTTGGGATTGGAAGGAGGTGTTCAGGCTTGGACACCTCTTTCAGATGACTTTAGGGTTTAGTTAAAATAGATAGATAGGATGTGACATAAGCAGATTGTTGTGTCTTTTTATATTTCACCTTTATGATTGTTAATTTTGGATACTTTACACTTTTAAGTTTTAATCCTCTTTTAGAGTAAAAGGAGAATTATAGGGGAACCTGTAGCATGCCTGCTTACAGGTCTGCCTGACCACACCTGCAAGGGTTGGTCAGGGTGACATAGATTGAGAGGTAGTCAGGTGGTAGGTCACTTTTGGTTTTGCTTTCGGCTTGCTGTACAGACTGCTGCCATACTGGTAAGTAAGTCTTTTTCCCTATTAAAATCCCTTGTATTTCTTCCTGGCTCCGTATTGGTAATTTCCCACATTAGTCAACCCATCCTGTAGGATGAATGCAGGACATAGTAACTAGGAGCAAGCAAGCAAGAGCCAAGCACCAGAATGTGCCTGTCTACCTACTTGCCACCCTTTGCTTCCCAAGTAGACAGTGTGCTGTGTCCTCACACTGGGAGCCAAAATGAACACTTCCTTCTGAAGCTAGCTTTTAAGGCATGTAGTTTTTCCATTTTAGGACTGTTGCCATTTTGTTGCCATTTGTGTGAAATCATTCTTCATGTTGAAGGAAGATATCCGCTTCCTGGAGTACATACAACTAGTTAACAATAACATCATTAATGGTTTAGACAACCATGACAACAACAGACACTGCCAAACAACCCTGGGAGAGCAAAATCAGCTTCCAGTTAAAAATGATTATTTAGCCTGTAAATCATTGAAGAACCATTTGTTTCTAAGTTGTAGCATTATTCTCTTGTCAACCAATATGATTCTCGCCTACACTCTGAAACTGTTGATATTTTCAGAACTCGTTAATTCTAGGCAATGCAGTAATGCCATCCAGATTTAGTTTGTATTTCCTTAATTTCTATATATTGTTAATCAGAGTTGAATGCTATTTGCTTCATCTTTATTGAGTTATTTTCAAATATTTGGCCTGATTCTTCCTGAATGATTTATTGAGTTAGCTACAGATTCCAAAGGACTTTTTTCAGAAATAAAAGGGAGTTACATGTAAAATTCCTTCACTTGTGTTCAAAGGTAAAAGTTCTGAAAATCATAGCATGATAGTATAACCACAATGCTGGGATAGTTTTTATCAGTGACTCTTATGTCAGTTTCTAAGTTTGCTTATATTCATCTGTGATTGTATGTGATATGTATGTGTATGCTTTTATCATAATATCCCATCTTACCCCAGGTTTACAAATTTGCTTATATTGACATGTGATTGATTATATGTAGTATGTGTATATATATTTGCTTTCAATATTACATTGTGTGAAACACCTATATCTGCCAACAGTGTCAAAATGATAAGCAACTAATAGAAGTTATGGCCCAATTGGGCTTAACAGACATCTATAGATGTAGCTGGGCTTTCTGTGTAGTTGGAATTACTTATCATAACCTTCTCATAGTCTTATGTTTCACCATTTCAACAATATGTAGACATAAAGTATCACAGTATGCCACATTGGAGGTTTATGTTTTTTGTGTTTTATTTTATTCTCAAGTTTGTGGCTTTTAATTTCACCATAATTCCTTAGAAACCCAGCTATCTTCTTTGCATTGAAATCTCATTTCTTTTTAGTTCTGAATGCAATCCTGTAATATATTTTGCAATATTGTAGTCTCACAGTCACTTGTATAAAGAACTTTTACCTGTTTTCCAGCTTTGTGCTTACAAACAAAGCCTGAGTGCACATTTGTTTACAGGTCTTGTGTGAGCATAAATTCATTATTTTCATTGAGACTTGCCAAGAGATGTTGTTGCTTGGTTACATAAAATTCCAATGTTTGGTTTTGTAAGCAATCACTAAGTATGTCTTTAAACATAGCTGTGTTATTCTCCAGGCCTAGTCATAATGTATTGGTGATCAAGTTTTACATTTATACATCCTCTTTAGCATTTACTGTCAACACTAAGTGTTTTTTAGGGAGGTTTTAGTATACATTGTTCTGCTATTTCATGATTTTGAAGATCGTCTGTGTTTTTTTCCCATTTCTTGGTCTTTTGCATTCATATATACTTAATTATAGAGGTTGCAATTCTTGTATTATTGACTTGTTTTGTGTTAGGTTTTAAAGATCCCCTATACATCTAGATACCAACTGTTAGTCAGGTATATGGTGTGAAAATATTTTCCTGTATTACATTACATTTAATCTTTATATTAGCTGACTGCTATTTTGGGGTAACTGATTTTAGCTTTGTTTTTTTAACTCTCCTCATCCTTCTCATCCTCCTCCTTCTCTACCTCCTCCTCTTCTTATCTTGCTCTCTCTTATTTTTATTTTATATTGTTTAAGTACACAGCTGTATGTGTCTCCTTGTATGTATGAGCTTACTTCTGTGGAGTCCTGAGGAGTGAGTTAGCCTGCAGAAAGAATTGCATACAGGCTGTTATGAGCTGCTTAAGTGTGGGTTCTAGGAACTGAACACAGATCCTCCATAAAAGCCCTATGCACTCTGAGCCATTTATCCAGCTCCAGTGTTATCTTATGGTGGTTAATGAATATACATATTTTTCATGGCACCCATGGATTGGAAAATGTTTTAAAAAATTTGATGATGGGTGAAAAAGGCTCTTTTTTATGAGTATAATAAAATATCATTATAATTCATTATATCAACATGTTTTACTTCTCTTTTTATTCATTTTAGAGCAATAATATATGGTTTACCATAGACCTTTGGGCTGGCCAGTCTCTGGTTTTTGGTTTCACAAGCTGTGTTGAGAATGTGTTGCATGTAATGGAGTGGGCCTTGGGTCAAATCAGATATTGATTTGTTACTCCCACCATTTCATTAGTTTGTCTTGCAAGAAGTACACCAATGTAGATCAAAGGCTTTCTGTCTGACTTGGTATTTATGATTTTCTTTTTGTAGGATTCAGAGTGCCTTCCTATACCAGAGATACCAGAACATGGGGATGAGGGTATTAAGTGGGCAACAACTTGACTTCATGTTCAATGAGTTCTATAGATGTTATATATAGCAATGGGGATTAGTTGTATATTTGTGAAGGACAACCTGTTGTCTTAACAACAGACTAGCTTGTTTGATGATTCTCATGGGAACTCTTTGGTCAACAATTAAATTAGATCTAACCAAATCCCAGTATTGGAAGCTTTGTTTGATAAAAAAAAGATGGCTAGTTGGGATTCTACCCCCCCCAGTAATTGGCAATTTCATTTATATCACCTTCATATTTGTATATATTTTAGAAAATTTCTGCTGTTTTAGATTACCATACTAGTCTTCAAATGGCTCTTATTTTAGCTGTATCTCTCCACATTCCCTTTCTCAACCTTCTCACCCTCCCTGCTTGCTACTTGATCTTCCCAGCATGTCTATCCATTCAAAATTATCTATTATATTTCTCTTTCCTAATGATATCCATATGATGTTTCCAGTCCTTTACTCTACATATACCCTCAGTGGTTTTATAGATTGTAGCTTGGTTATCATTGACTCAGCAACTACTATCCACATATAAGTGACCATATGAAATACAGTAGTTGTGAGTGAAGATTGAGACACACAACTAGACATTAAACAGAGAGAAAACTTAGAACACTCAACCCTAAACTGGGAAAATCCATCTAATCCCTTCACTCAGAGCTCAGGGATCCCTGTAGAAAAGGAGGTGGAAAGACTTTAAGAGCCAGAAGGGATGGAAAAAAAAAAAAACAAGAAAGCCAGGACCTATAAATCAAACATGAGCAAAACTCACATGAACTCACAGAGACTGAAGCAGCAAGCACATGCCCTGCATGGGTCTGTATCCTGTCCTCTACAGTTATATTATGGCTTCAAGTTTAGTGTTTTTATGGGATTCTTAAGTGTGAAACTGAGAGGGTATCTGATTTTTGTGCCTTCTCCTAGGCTTTTTCCTTCTTTCTCATTTGTCCTGTACAACTTCAATGTGATAGTTTTATCTTATTATATTTTATATCATTATTTTTAATATTAACTCTTAAAAGCCTATTCTTTCATGATGAGAGGACAAAATGATATAGATATGGATGGGAAAGGAGATGGGGAGGACCTGGGAAGAGTAGAGGCATGTGAAACTGTAATCAGAATATATTTTGTAAGAAAAGAATCTATTTTAATAATAGGAAAAAACACTGAAAACCTATTCTACTCAGAATTTCTTACTCAGTATCTAAAATCAAATTGTTGGCAGGGCCTCAGATGCTCTGTACATTGCAGGTCAAAGTTATCCCTTTCTTCTTCCATGTTTTACAGGTGCTACAGTTTTGGCTTGTAGATTCTAAGTTTAATCATTACTCTACAGGTGTTTTGCAGGCCATAGTACTATGTGATGGTGTGTATGCAATGTATACTCTCCTCCTCTATCTATATCTCTATCTCATCTCTATCTCTATCCCTATCTCTATCTCTTTCTCAGTCTCCCGTTAATTTTTTTCAGTTTCCATGTATTTTGTGATACTTTGGTTTACTCTTCAGCATACTTTTATGAAAATTGTTCCATCACTCTATTGACATTTTATTATGTTTCTTTTTTCCTAGTTGTTTATATCTTAAATGGTATTTTTTTACTGTAACATTATTTATTTTTATTAATTTGGAAAGTATCATAGTCAAGAACATTTTAAATAAACATTTACAGTATTCATTTGAACATGTACAGTTAACTGTATTTCTTTGTGGTGGTTTCCATCCATCCATTAATTTAAGAAACATTATCAAGAGATTTATATTTTTTTCTTTTTTATTTGAATTAGAAACAAGATTGTTTTACATGTCAATCCCAATTCCCACACCCTCCTCTCCTCCCCTACCACCTCCCCCAACTGAAACCCTATCTATCACATATCATTTCTGCTCCCCAGGTAGGGGGAGGCCTTCCATAAGGAGTCATCAGAGTCTATCATACTCTTCGGGATAGGGCCATGTGTCTTGGCTCAGGGAGTATCCCTCTATGTGGATTGGGCTCCCAAAGTCCACACCTATGCTAGGGATAAGTACTGAACTACTACAGGAGGTCCTCTAGATTTCTGAGGTCTCCTCTCTGAAACCCACATTCCTGGGGACTGGAATAGTCCCAAGCTGGTATTCCAGCTATCAGTTTGGGGACAAAAGGCTCCCCATTGTTCAGATCAGCTGTTTCTGTGGGATACACCAGCCTGGTCTGGACCCCTTTGCCCATCACTCGTTCTTCTCAGCAACTGGATTCCAGTTTAGTTCAGTGATTAGCTGTGGGTGTCTTCTACTTCCACCAGCTGCTGCATGGAGGCTATAGGCATATAAGATATTTAAGGCAGTCATCAGTCTCATATTCAGGGGAGGGAATTTAAGGAAGCCTCTCCTCTGTTGCTTTGAATGTTAGTTTGTAGATCTCCAAACCTTCCCCTAGTGGCTGATTTCTCTGTAAACCTAAAATGTCTCCCTCTATTATGGTATCTCCTTTCTTGTTTTCTTCTATTCCCCTGACTCAACCTTTCTGCTCCCTCATGTCTGCCTCACCCCTATTATTCTCCCCTTCGCATTCTCCTAGCTTGCTCTCCCAGTCCTTCCTTGCTCCCAATTTGCTCAGGAGATCTTGTCCCTTTCGCCTTCTCCAGGGACCATGTATGTCTCTTTTAGTCTCCTCCTTGTTTATTAGTTTCTCGGGCAGTGTGGATTATAAACTGGTATTCCTTTACTCTATGTCTAAAATCCACATAACAATAAGTACATACCACGTTTTTCTTTTTGTGATTGGGTTACCTCACTAAGAATGGTTTCTTCCAGTTCCATCAATTTTCCTGCAAATTTCAAGATTCCATTGGTTTTTTTTTCCTGCTGGGTAATACTCCATTATGTAAATGTACCATATTTTTCTATCCATTCTTCAGTTGAAGGGTGTCTAGGCTGCTTGCAGCTTCTAGCTATTACAAATAATGCTGCTATGAAAAATCATTGAAAAGGTGTCCTTATTGTATGAATGTGCTTCTTTTGGGTATATGCCTAAGAGTGGAATTGCTGGATCTTGTGGTAGATTGATTCTCATTTTCCTGAGGAGTAGCCATACTGATTTCCAAAGTGGCTGTACAAGTTGGCACTCCCACCAGCAGTGGAGGAGTGTTCCCCTTTCTCCATATCCTCTCCAGCATAAATTGTCATTGGTGCTTTTGGTTTTAGCCATTCTGACAGGAGTAAGATGATATCTCAGAGTTGTTTTGATTTGCATTTCCATGATGGCTAAAAATGATGAACACTTTCTTATGTGCCTTTCATCCATTTTAGATTCCTCTATTGAGAATTGTCTATTTAGTTTTATACCCCACTTATTAATTGGATTATTTGGTGTTTTGGAGACTAGCTTCTTGAATTCTTTGTATATTTTAGAGATCATCCCTCTGTCAGATGTGTGGTGGCTGAAAATCTTTTCCCAGTCTGTGGGCTGCCATTTTTGTCTTACTGACTGTGTCCTTAGACTTATATAAGCTTCTCAGTTTCAGGAGGTCCCATTTATCAATTGTTGATCTCAGCATCTGTGCTACAGGTGTAATGTTCAGGAAGCAGTCTCCTGTACCAATTAATTCAAGGGCATTTCCCACTTTGTCTTCTAATAGGTTCACTGTGGCTGGATTTTTGTTGAGGTCTTTGATCCATTTGGACTTAAGTTTTGTGCATGGTGATAGACAGGGGTCTCTTTGCAGTCTTCTGCATTCCAGCATCTGATTATGCCAGCACCATTTGTTGGAGGTGTTTTCTTTTTTCCATTGTTTAGATTTAGCTTCTTTGTCAAAAATCAGGTGACCATAAATATATAGGTTAATATCAGAGTTTTCAACTCCATGCCATTGGTCTATCTCTCTATTTTTGTGCCAATTCCAAGCTGTTTTCAGGACTATAACTCTGTATTAGAGCTTGAAGTCAAGGATGGTGATTCCACCAGAAGTTACTTTATTGTACAGGGTTGTTTTGGCTATCCTGGGTCTTTAGTTTTTTCCATATAATGTGGAGAGTTGTTATTTCAAGGTCTATGAAGAATTGTGCTGGGATTTTTATGGGGATTGCATAGAATCTATAGATTGCTTTTAGCAAGATTGCCATTTTTACTATGTTGATCTTACCTATCCAAGAACATGGGAGATCCTTCCATTTTCTGGTATCTTCTTTAATTTCTTTCTTTAGAGACTCAAAATTCTTATGGTACAGGTATTTCACTTTTTTGGTTAGTATTACCCCAAGGTATTTTATGTTGTTTGTGGCAATTATAAAGGGTGTTGTTTTTCTGATTTATTTCACCATGAATGTATCATCTATATATAATAGGGCTACAGATTTTTTTTTAGTTAATCTTGTATCCTGCCACTTTGCTGAAAGTGTTTTTCAGTCGTAGGAGTTCCCTGGTAGAGTTTTTTGGGTCACTTATGGAGACTATCATATCATCTGCAAATAGTGAAAGTTTGACTTCTTCCTTTCCCTTTTGTATCCCCTTGGTCTCATTTTCTTGTTTTACTGCTCTAGGTAGAACTTCAAGGACAATATAGAAGAGGTATGGAGAGAGTGGACAGCTTTGTCTTGTCCTTGATTTTAGAGGAATTGAGTTCCTCTCCATTTAATTTGATGTTGGCTGTTGGCTTGCTGTATATTGCTTTTATTATGTTGAGATATTTTCCTGGTATCCCTGATTTCTCCAAGACCTTTATCATGAAGGGTTGTCGGATTTTGTCAAAGACTTCTTTGGCATCTAGTGAGATGATCATGTGGTTTAGATCCTCAGTCTGTTTATATGGTGGATTACATTGGTGGATTTTCGTATTTTGAACCATTCTTGTAGCCCTGAGATGAAGCCTACTTAATCATGATGGATGATTTCTCTGATGTTTTCTTGGATTGAATTTGCAGTATTTTATAGAGTATTTTTGCATCAATGTTCATGAGGGATATTAATCTGTAGTTCCCTCTCTTAGTTGTGTCTTTGTGTGGTTTGGGTATCAAGGTTATTGTAGCCTCATAAAAAGAGTTTGGCAATTACCCTTCTGCTTCTATTGTGTGGAATACTTTCAGGAGAATTTATGTTATCTGTTCCTTGAATTTCTGGTAGAATTTTTAACTAAACCCATCTGGCCCTGGGCTTTATTTGGTTGGGAGATTTCTGATAAATGCTTCCATTACATTGGGGTTTATAGGTGTATTTAAGTTGCTTATCTGTTCTTGATTTAATTTTGGTAACTGAAATCTGTCCAGAAAATTGTCCATATCCTTTAGATTTTTGAATTTTGAGGAATATAGGTTTCGAAGTATGACTTGATGATTCTCTGGATTTCCTGTGTCTGTTGTTATATCCCTCTTTTTATTACTGATTTTATTAATTTGCATGTTTACTCTCTAGTGTTTGGTAAGTTTGGATAAAAGTTTGTCTATCTTGTTGATCTTCTCAAGGAACCAATTCTTTGTTTTATTGTTTCTTTGTATTGTTCTACTAGTTTCCACTTTATTGATTTCAGCCCTCAATTTGATTATTTCCTGGTGTCTACTCCTTTGGGGTATATTGGCTAATTTGTGTTCTAGAGCTTTCACTTGTGCTGTTAATTCTCTAGTGTGATTATTCTCCTTTTTCTTCATGAGGGTATTTAGCACTATGAACTTTCCTCTTAGCACTGATTTCAAAGTGTCCCAAAAGTTTGGGTATGTTGTGTCTGCATTCTCATTGAATTCTAGGAAATCTTTAATTTCTTTTTTTTATTTCTTCCTTGACCCAGGCATTGTGCACTTGGGTGTTACTTAATTTCCAGGAGTTTGTAGGTATTCTGCAATTCGTATGGTTGTTGAATTCTAACTTTAAAGCATGGAAGTCTGATAAGATACAGAGGGTTATTTTAATTTTTGTACCTGTTGAGGTTTGCTATGTTGCCAAGTATGTGGTGTATTTTAGAGAAGGCTCCATGTGGTGCTGAGAAGAAGGTATATTGTTTTGTGTTTGGATGGAATGTTCTATAGATGTCTGTTAAGCCCAATTGGGCCATAACTTCTATTAGTTGCTTTGTTTCTTTGTTAAGTTTCTGTCTGGTGTTTCTGTTCAGTGGTGAGAGTGGGGTGTTGAAGTCTCCCACTATAAGGGTATGCGGTTTTATGTGCCATTTGAGTTTTAGTAATGTTTCTTTCATGAACGTGGATGTCTTTTTATTTGTTGCACAGATGTTCAGAATTGAGACTTCCTCTTGATGGATTTCTCCTGTGATTAATAGGAAGTGACCTCCTTCATCTCTTTTGATTGATTTTAGTTCAAAGTCCAATTTGTGGGATATTAGGATTGCTACCCCCACTTGTTTTGAGGCCCATTTGATTGGGAAATCTTTTTCCAACCTTTAATTCTTAGGTACTCTCTGTCTTTGAATTTGAGGTGTGTTTTTTGTATGCAGCAGGAGAATGGATTCTGCCTTCTTATCCATTCTGCTAAACTGTGTCTTTTATGGGTGAGTTTAAAACCATTAATATTGAGGTACAGTAATGACCATTGATTGTTCATTCTTGTTTGTTTTTGATTTGGTGGTGGGGGTGAAATTATGTGTGGGTTTCCATCCATTTTTTTCTTTTGGCTGTTGGTAAAGTGAAATCATCTATTGTCTCTATTTTTCTGGTTGTAGTTAACTTCCTTGGGTTGCAGTTTTCCTTCCAGAACTTTCTGTAGGGCTGGATTGCTAGATATGTATTGTTTCAATCTGGTTTTGTCATGGAATATCTTGTTTTCTCCATCTATATTGATTGAAAGCTTTGCTGGTTATAGTAGTCTTGGCTGGCATCTGTGGTCTCTTACTGTAGGTAGAATATATATTCATATCTATTCATAACTTTCTGGCTTTTAGAGTTTCCATGGAAAATTCACGTATAATTCTGATAGGTTTGCCTTTATATGTTACTTGACCTTTTGCCTTTGCTGCTCTTAATATTTTCTCTTTATTCTATATGTCTGTGGTTTTGATTATTATGTGTTGAGGAGACCTGTTTTTTTTTAATGTTTTTTTTTTTTTTTTGGTCCAGTCTATTTGTTGTTCCGTATCCTTCTTGTACTTTCATTGGAATGTCTTTCTTTAGGTTGGGAAAATTTTCTTCTATGATTTTTTGAATATGTTTTTTGCAACTTTTACTTGGGTTTCTTCACCTTCTTCTATACCTATTAATCTTAGGTTTGGTCTTTTCACAGTATCCCATATTTCCTGGATATTTTGTGTTAGGTATTTGTTGGACTTCATATTTTCTTTGGTTGGTGAGTCTATTTCTCCTAGTGTATCTTCAACTCCCGAGATTCTCTCTTCCATCTCTTGTACTCTGTTGGTTATGTTTGCATCTGTAGTTCCTGATAATTTATCCAGCTTTTCTATTTCAAACATCTCTTCTGATTGTGCTTTCTTTATTGTCTCTATTTCTGTTTTTATGTCTTGAAATGTTTCCTTGAAAGATTTTTTGATATCTTGTAATTTTTGTTTTTTTTCTCCTCCATTTCTTTAAGGGATTTTTTCATATCCTCTTTGAGGTCCTCTATCATTTTCATGAAGATGTTTTTAAGGTCATTCTTTTCTGGTTCATGTGCACTGTGATGTTCAGGTCTTGCTGGTGTATGGCCCTAGTCTCTGGTGGTGTCATATTGGTTTTTCTGCCGTTGAATGTGGTTTTATATTATCTTCTTCCCATCCTTTCTTCTGGTGGGTATAGCAGGAGTCTCTTCCTCTCCTGGTGGGAATGGTACTAAGATTCCCTTCTGGTAGATGCAAATAGTTCCAAAACTCTGATGTCTGTCCTCTTCTCCTGGGCTGGTGGATGGAAGGGGGACTTGTTACAGGGGCCTTGCAGTCTCTGGGTGTGCTGGAGCCTGCCGGCCAAGAATGGATCCTGTGAGCAGCCCTCATGTGGGTTTTATATGTTTTGTGTATCTTTGGATTCAGAAAACATTCCGCAGCTGGTATTGGAGGTAAAGCAAATGTTGATGCGGGTGTATTCATGGGTAAATATGTAGGCCTGTGAAAAATCTTTGTCTCCTTGGTGTAGAAACTTTTCAAGTCTTTGTCATCAATTTTAGTTACAACTTCTTTAGGAAGGTGCGGGCACTTACAGAGTCTGGTTTGTGTACATTTGTATTTCTGCCTAACAGAACTTCCTTCTGTCTTAAAGGACTTCTAATATTTCTTCTTGATTTCGTTGGTTAGAAGTAAATTCTCAGTTTCTATCTGGAAATTTTTGTAATACTTCGTTTACTTCCAATTTTCACTACATGTACAGTTAATTCTATGTTAATGGGTTTTGTCAGATTGATGTTTTGTTTTCAAATTATCATAAATTATAATTATACACATGATTCACATGTCTACTACTAGCACTATGAAGGGTTTGACAGGAGAATCTACTAATGTCCAAGGCAGTCTGGATTACAGAATGGGTTCCAGACCAGCCTGGGATACAGAAAAATATACTATCTCAAATCAAACTATGGAGTCTATTATAAGTTCCCCAGCCTCAGAAAATGCCTGCGCCCCTAGCCCTCCCGGTCCTTCCTCTTTTCTTAAGAATATTTCAAATCATTGTCCTTTTAAATATAAGTGTGGGTGCGGTTCTTGCGTTAACTTTTAATTCTCTACTATTTTAGATTTTTGTGTATATATGTTTCAGAGTTTTAATCTGTCCCTAATGTTAGACATTTCTTCCATATTTCTTTAGCTTTCTTTTGGTTTTCTTTGTTTTGGGAGCCCATTCCACATAGAAGGATACTCCCTGAGCCTAGACACAGGAGGGTGAGGGGTAGGGCCTAATCGATAACATATGACAGACTCTGAGGACCCCCCCATGGAAGGACTCACCCTCTCTGGGGAGCAACAAGGGTATGGGATAGGTAGAGTGTTACTTGCGGGGGTCAGGGAGGCGGACAGGAAGAAGGAACTGGAATTGACATATAATATAATCTTGTTTCTAATTCAAATAAAATGGAGAAAAATGATATCTTGTTCTTGCCCTTTAGCTGCATCTCTCCTTGTCTCATGTTCTCATTCCCCCTTTCCTTCCTCCTTACTGCCACCTACCCCAAGTTTGTCCTGCAGATATCATCTAATTTCTCTTTTCAGTGTGATACATGTGTCTGTCTTAAGGTCCTCCTTGTTACCTTGCTTCTCTGGAGTTGTGGACTTTAGTCTGGCTTTGACCTATATGTCCTTTCTTTCTTTTCTCAGAATCTCAAAAGAAACATGTCTCTCTTTATAAGATTTATTTATTGAATGTTTTCTTATATTGCATCCTGACTGCAGTTTCCCCTTCTTATCTTCTCACATTCCTTCCCCCTTCCTTTCCTGAATCTGGTCCTCCTCAATTTCCCGTCAGAAAAGGGCAGTCCTTCCAGGAATATTCACCAAACATAGTATATCATGTTCCAATGAGACTAGGTGCCTCCCCTCATATTAAGGCTGATGATGCAACCTGGTAGGAAAAAATGGTTCCAAAAACAGGCCAAAGATTCAGAGGTAAACCCTACTCCAACTGTTAGGAGTCCCACAAGAAGATCAAGCTTCACAGTCATAAGTAACATATCTTATATGTTTATTCTGTTTTATTCTGCTGATATTTTTCCTACCATTCATTGTTGTTTTCAAAAGAAGGACCAATGTGAGGATCCATTCTTGGAAACTGACTTACCAGTGTTCTCATGCAGGTATTATGTATGTGTTTAACGTAGGCTAGTCTGTGACAGCACATGTCCTTCTCCATGTGCTGTGGTTGGTTTAGCACTCTTCTATAATGCTTTATAGAAATAGAACTTGTGCTTTCTTTATTTTACTTACCCATCACTATTGGGCTGCTGTGAAGGGACTTGATATGTTGTGTTTTTACCTGAAAAATAACACATTTGCGATATGAAATAGAGGGGGCACTTTAGAGGAAGATACCAGTAGTGGGTACCCTACCCTTCCTGTAGCCACATTGGGAAAGAATGATCAAGATTCTCAATCTGATAGAGAAGCTCATTGTTTACTGCACAGAATGTAGAATCCACCTTTGATCTTGTCTTTCCAAAAATGTTTAACTGAAGAGGGAATATGTGCCTAAGCATGGTGGTGTTATGCCATTTACTAGATGCCTGAGCTAGCATAAAGGAAAAGGAGGAAAGGCGAGAAGAAAAATATAATCTTTGCTTTCTAACTTGGTGAGATGTGAAGAAGATTTCACTGCTATCATGGACTAGAGCTTCAAATTGTGATCCAAAGTTAAATTAATTTATTTTTTCACTATAAGTGTGGGAACAATGGGGACTTGGTCTTTACTCTATGCTCAGCATGGAAAGCTTTAATTTTTCATTCTTATATAGGTATGCATTGCATAATATGAAATTTGATAAAAAACAACCACTCATCAAATAGCTCTGCTCACTAAAGAGACCATGCATCAAATAACACACCCTCGTCTGTGCTATTTTACTTTCTACACAGACAAAACATCACCAAATTGTATCATGAACATTTCATTAAGTTTCAAATTTTGTTTCAATATGCATGAACTCACACATATACATAAACACAGAAATATATAGTTCAAACATATTTCCAGTTTGATGAAATACTCCTGGTGAGATGGCCATTTTACTACTTAGGCGTATACCGGATTCGTGGCATTCACCCAAGTAAGGTACATTCAAAACACTTAAAAGCTTCTATTCTCCTTTCCAGAATAAATGAAAAATTTACAGGCAGCTTCAAGGGAGCAGAGTTGCTTTCAATGGAAGTAATTTAACTAAACTTCAGATAAAATAATATGAAGATGTGGCTTATTTCAACTGGAGGATTCTCAATGATTACATTTCTTTGGTTCACAAAAATTTGCATATGAATAGTAGTATTTTTATTTTATATAGTATAATATTGAAACATTGGTGATTACTCTAAATTCATGTGGCAAATTAAGTATTTAAGAAAGTTAGAATAAAATTGGCTGCTATATGCACTGAGAAATTAAAAATATGAGACTGTTATTTTCCATTTACTTCTTAAAAGCTCCTGAGCTGAGAGTGACTGACTGTAAGATAATTGTGATGTTTGCAAGGCATGCTTTAGCAATTCATAAATTCTTCTTCAAAAGTTATTTCTTCTGTCATTAGTAAAATAGCTCATAAAATATTGCAACATTGTTCACTTGGAAAATTTGAACATACTATTATGTTCAATTTTATATTCAGACAGACATGAAAAATAGCATTCTTCCACAAATGCCTAAACGACTATTAGTTCTAATTATTAAATCCTGACTGTCATATAACTCCCCCACAGCTTGCTATGTCTGTGAACACTTAGATCATAGAGTCTGTTTTATACAGTTCCGTTAGGGTACAAAGAGACTAAGTAGCATTTGCTGTGATTTGCTGAGGCATCATAAAGTGGATGCTGTAAGTATTGGAAAATCAGTTTTATTATTTCCCAGGTAAGAAGCTCATTTTAAGTAACCAACATACTTTACATGACTTAGGTAAGACATACCTATCACCTATTAGTGGACAAAAAATATTGGAAACACTTAAAATGCATCTGTGACATTGCTCTTTTATGTATAATAGCTTGGCAAAAGTCACCAAGTAAGCTTGTTCTGCTTTTGTATGGAATCATGCTATTTATACAAAAGTATGTCTTAAAATACTAACTTTCTCTGATGTTTAGGCAAATAAAATAAAACTCAAATTGCTAAAATTAATCAGACAGGGGCAACAATTCTTTAGGAAGCATTGGGCAATACTAACTTAATGTAAAGGTATGCTCTCCAACAGGGAATGCTAAACCTTCAGAGCTTGTGTTTGTATTAATGTGTAACAAATTTTGACTCAAAACACATTGACATCTGAGAAGTATGGACTACCCAAATAAACTTATCCCAAGTTGCTTGTGTTTACAGGTCCAGGAGAGGATGGATGCTGTTCTTTCAATATTGCATTACACTTAATTTTAAAAAGGCTTCTTTGGTAAACTGTTCTGTGAACATGATAAAATGAGACATGGCTGGCAGAGTTTTGGAACTTCTCACCCACACCCCATGAAGGTAACGTGTGTGCAAATGAAAAAGCACCAAATTATCCTTTATGTTTCTGGAAATGGTTGAGTGGTAACTATGTATTTGAATTTTTCAGCATTCCTATAGTGGTACTTTTTTGGAAAAATGGAGCTAAATACAGAAAACTCAAAATCAAACTTTTATCCATAAAAACTATTAACTGATAGAAATTATATATATATATATGTTTGAATGAGTAGGATAAGCTATTGATACCTAAATTACTCTCAGATTTAAAACAATGAACAAGATTCATTGATCCAACAAAAATTGTCACAAATATTTAGTAAACTAATACTGTGGATAAGAATATTGCTCAAATTTAATTTGAAGTCTATTTTGTTAGATATTAGGATAGCTACACCAGCTTGTTTCTTAGGTCCATTTGATTGAAAAATCTTTTCCCAATCCCTTACGCTAAAGTAATGTCTGTCTTTGAAGATGAGGTATGTTTCTTGTATACAGCAGAAGGATGGATTTTGTTTTCCTATACATTCTATAAGGCTGTGTCTTTTTATAGGCAAATTGTGTCAATTGACATTAAGACATATTAATGACCAGTGACTGTAAATTCCTGTTGTTTTTGGATTTGGTGGTGGTGGTGGTGGTGGTGGTATTGTATGCGTGTTTCCTTTTTTGGGGTTTATTAATGTGGGAGTTTGATAAAGTTGCCCATTTAGGACTGGGTGCTGCATGATTTCTCTCTGTGAATTATCCAATTGTATATTCCTGTGTTATTTTCCATCTGTTGCAAAACTTTTCTCTGGTAATAGTTGAGTAATGCATTGATCTCAGATTTTTTTGACTTTATAAATTTTTCATTTTCAGTGTTATTTCAGGTTGGTGAGACTGTTTCTATGTTCATGTCTTGAAATGTTTTCATTGTTTTGTTCAACTGTTTGCATTTTCATTAGGGAATTTTTTTCATATCCTTATGCAGGTATTTGTACATATTCATAGTTATATCACTATTTCAAAATCCTTGTCTTGTCCTTCAACTAGTTCCATTTCTCTGGACATACTGTTGTTGATTTACTGACTGCTGGGAAAGGCATAATGTCTATTGTGCTGACTGTGTATGTTTGTGTTTTTACACTAGTGTCTAGGCATCTGGAGTAATGCTGATTGAGGTGATAGTAGGTGTTGATATCTGGTTTTGTTTTTGCTTGGTGAATATTTAAATTTTTGTTTACCATTGCCCTTTCTAGATCTTAGGAAAGTGTGGTAGTTATGGCCTCACAGTTTTAGTGTTTTGTGGTATAAGCTGCTAACATAAAGCTCGAAATTGGCTCGAATGGAAGAGTTGCTCATAGACATCCTAATACATACATGGTCATTTGAATATTTTCTGAACAGATGCTGATTAATAACATGGCATTATAATTCCCAGTTGATGGTGAAGTTTTTATCAGCTATTAAAGATGAATTCAGATTTTCACTCACTCTTGTCCTTTATTTAACAAAATCCTCAATACTTTGTTATAAACATTATACCAGCATGTCCTCGTTATTTAGAGTGATGGCAGAGAAATTCCCCTAGATATAATTTATTCTAGTTGATGCTAAAATGTTGAAATATATTACATTTCCATTATGCTTTAAATGACATCCCAAACTGTATTCATGTGAAATTGGCGATTTAGCTGTTTTTTTTTTCTTTTTCTATTTTGCTTATCTTATATAATAGCTTCATTGCTCATCATGACATACATTGTCAAATTGTGTTTTGGTTATAGGAGCTACTTCTTTTCATATTTTATTGAAAATAGAGGTTTTTCATACACTATTCTGATTATGGATTCTAATCTCCCAACTCCTCTCATTTCCCCTCCCCATCTTTATCTATCCTGTTTCCAACTCTCTTTAAAAAATAAGTAGTTGGTAGTCTACTAACCTCCTGCTGGGCATGCACTGTTGAGTGATATTTTTCCTATAAATGAGACTATCTTGGAGAAAAATAAATTTACATTTCCTTCCCCCCACCAGGCCCATGGCTTATCTAGTTTCATTCCATCCCATGAAGTGGCCTCAAATCAAGTCAGAGATTTTCTGGTTATTCTCACAAGCTCTATGCCACAGTTGCACATCTTTCAAGCAGGTCACCTTTGCAGACTGAAGGGTTTGTGGTTAGATTTTTGCTTACCTTTTTCTTTTTTGTGTGCAGATGATCTTCCAGTATTTTGAACTTAAGCCTTGAATGATAAAGGCTCTAGGTAAGCCCTGATTTGACTTCTCCAGGTAATGTCTTCACTAATACATCCTTATGATCTGTTTGTGAAAAACAACAAATAGCCTTTACAATAACATGGGTACTATGGGGGTTATCATGTTGGCCTTTTGGCCAAAACCTCAAATATATGTAACATATTTCAGGTATTGTAAGCTTCATTTGTCAATACATGTGTAGTTAGGTCACTGACTACCCATTATTTAATGATTTCAATAGGATTGATTTCATATATGTTTATATTTAGGAAGTTTTTACTTTGTTAGGTTTTCATATTTCCTGTCAAATGGCTTTGAATTTATCTGTCCCTCCCTATATTCTTTCTACTGGCACCTTCCAATTTGATCTGTGCCTTCCAGTCCCGCTCCCTCCAATCCATCCATAACTATCTATTTCTCCCTGCTAAGGAGATCTATTACTCCCTTCCATCAGGTACTTTATACATAATATCTGGCTATATGAATTGTAACATTCTCATCAATGACTTAAGAACATATATATATATATATATATATATATATATATATATATATACGAGAATGTATAGCATGTTAGGCTTTCTGGGTCTTGATACCTCACTTAGATTAATTTTTTGATATCCATCCATTTATCTGTGATTTTCATTTTTTAATAGCTGAGTAATATTTCATTGTCTAGATGTACCGAATTTTAAATCTATTCATCAATTTAAGGGCATGGAGGTTACTATTCCTGGTTATTATGAATAGAGCAGCAATGAACATTGTTTCCCTATTGTGGCATAAAGCATGCTTTGGGTAAATGAACAAGAGTGGTATAGCTGGATCCTGAGGAAGATCAATTTTAAGCTCTCTGAGAAACCTCTACACTGATTCCAACAGTGGTTTTACAAGCTCTAACTGCCAACAACAATTCATGAATATTCTCTTTAATCCACACAAATTCTTACCAGCATGAGTTAATTTTTTTTAGTCTTGGCAATTCTGATTGGTATAAGATGAAATTGAATTTCCCTGTGACTACGAAAGTTGACCGTTTGTTAAATGCCTTTCTGTAATTTGTGTTTCCTCTTTTAAGAACTTTGTTTAGATCTGTACCTGAATTTTTATTTTTTCTCTATTTAGTTAATTATCCATCTCTTTTAGATTTTCTAGTTTGGTGGACTATGGGTTTTTAAAATATGTCTCTATAAGTCTCTAGATTTCATATGTATCTGTTTATATGTCTTACTTTTGGATTTTATTTTAGAAAATAAGATTTACAAACATTTATCCAAATTAACTAAAGGCATACAGAGACTATTCAAGGTAATAAAATTTTTCTAAAATAAAATCCAAATCTGTTTTATCATATTTTAAATTGTTTTATTATTTTATTGATTTCAGCCCTGGGTGGGATTATTTATTTTCCTCAACTACTCTTGGGTGTGATTTCTTCTTTTTGTTTTAGAGCTTTTATTTGTGCTCTAGGTCACTAATACATTGTTTGTACAATATTCTAGGTAGTTTGAATGATGATCTTGCTTCTTAGAACTGTCTTCAGTTGAGTCATAAGTTTTGGTATGCTGTGTTGTCATTGTCATTCAAGTCTAAAATCTTTTAAATTTCTTTTGTGACTCATTTATCATTAAGTAGTGAGTTTTTTCAGTTTCCAGGATGTTACATGTTTAATGTTCCTGTTGTTATGTAGCTTTAATCCATGGTAGTAAGAATGGATAAAGGGCATGTTTTGTTTGTTTGTTTTTCATATTTTTGTGTCTGTTGAGACATCTTTTGTGTCTAAGTATATGAGCGGTTTTGGAGTAAGCTACTTTCATCTTCAATATAGTCATTGTTGCCCATAAATTTCTTTCCCTCCTTTTCACTTTTCTTCTTTCTTTGACTTAAAGGGTTGTGGCATTTGAATATTTTCTACATGTTTTAAAAATGAAGTTCTACAATAAATGAAAGCTACAGGTCATTTTGGGGAACATCCATCCAGAGTATATCATATATTTAATAACAACAATTTTTTCTATCTTTTTATTTAAGTCAAGTTTGTTTTACATGTCAATCCCCTCCCACCCTGCACCTCACCAACCCCCTATGCCATCCCCTTTCTGCTTCCCAGGGAGGGTTTGTCTTCTCTCTCTCTCTCTCTCTCTCTCTCTCTCTCTCTCTCTCTCTCTCTCTCTCTCTCTCTCTCCCAGAGTTTTTCTGTCCTGGAACTCATTCTTTAGGCCAGGCTGACCTCAAACTCAGAGAGATCTGCCGGCTTCTGTTTCCGAAGTACTGGGATTAAAGGGATGTGCTACTATTGTCTGGCCCATGTTCTCGTTTTATGGTAGATGATATTCTCCTTGAAGGACCAAGATTTTATTCCTGGTCTTGGGTAGTACTGTACCTGGAAGGGTGCAAGTGTTTGCCAAATTGATCAATGATTTTTAATTATATGATATTCTGGGGGAAAGTCAAAATTCAGACTACCAACTTCAACTTTTTCCTAGCCAAGCAGCCTTAAACAAATCTTAAGCTTCTTAAAGCATTGGTTCCTTCACCTGTTAGCTACAAGGAATCAAGAACCCCAACCTGCTTAGCTTTTTTGAGGACTCAATGGACAAAGCTAGTAAGAGATCTTTGCTTTTATAATGAGTGCTTTCTGAGGATTCCCAGTGAAATTCGCTACTAGAATCTGAAAGCCTGGTTAATTTCCTAATGAATTCATTTTGTTCTTTTATTTATTTGTGTGTGAGTAGTTGTCATATATTCACCATGCATACGCAGTGCATATGGGACCAGAAAAGTACACTGGATTCCATGCATATGGAATTACAGTTGGTTATGAGCTGCCCCAGGTAGGTGATGAAAAACGAATTTTGGCTCATCTCCCAAGTCACAGACACTCTTAATATCTAAGACAGTTCTGTAGCCCCAATCTAATATTAACCATCCAGAAAATCAAAAACATGTAAATAATGTAAAATGCAAGATTCAAAAGAAGTCATTCACATTTATAAACTTAATGGCACAGACCTAAGATATTATTGTATTGAAAATAGCAATGATGAAACAAATCTTATGCAAATTGAATTGTGTTGCTAATGGCTCAACAATTATTTTGTGAACTTCAGCAGGCATAAACATACACACACACACACACACACACACACACACACACACACACACACACCCATATACACTTGCTCACACACTTTTCTATCTTATACAGATATATTCATGTACATATACAAACAAACATATACGTGAATGCAGGCACATATAAACACTTGTACATTGTATTTTGTACAATGTATTTTGTACATTGCTGAAAAAAGAATGATGCTTAGCAACAATTACATATTGAAAGTAAATTTCCTTATTCTATTTTCAAATTTGTTATAAACTAATCCAGTGAATTAAAAATAAATCTGATCAAACACTATTTGATATTGGTAAAACTCACTCTATCACTTTAATTGAACTTACCTACCCACAATTTGTTGTTATGTTTTGTTTGTGCTCAAAAAAATAAAGCTTTCCTGGAAACAAGAGTCTGAATCTAGCCATTAATTAACCATAGGGACCAGGCAGTGGTGGCACTTACCTTTGATCCCAGCACTTAGCATCTCATGCCTATGACCCCAGTACTTGGGAGGCATATTCTTTTAATTGCACTACTAGGGAGGTGGAGACAGGAAGTAATATGGTTGGGCAGAGAGAGGAATATAAGGTGGGACGAGAGAGGGTTCAGTCTCTTTACAATAGTAAAATATTTATTAAATAGATGAGTCAATAGGCATTTAAAAAGTATTACTCTGTGCTATCAGAACTTATGAGGGCCCAATATAATAAGATTAATGCAAAGTTTCCCAGAAAGATACATCTATATAAATATAGAATGTAAAAACAAATTACATTTGGATAAGTAGCCTATTAGTCATGAAGAAAAGAGACAGTGGGGAGTACAAAGTGTGGTACAGTCAGGTTGGTTAATGCAGCTTCAACTAGAGAATTGGCCAGAGGTTAGACACCTCACTGCCTCAGTTATTCAAACTTACAAAAACATGCTGCAAGTATAGCCCTTACTCCTATGAGTACAGGGGCAATCTCCCATAACCTTCAACTAATAAGAATAGAAATAAAAGACTCTAAGTACTTAAGCAATCAAGTAAGGACCATGAAACCTTTGCTGTACTAATCAGCAACTCTGTAATTATAGGTGATTTCCCAAGGTCCAATATAGAAGTCATCTTGAGGGCTTGTTAGGAGATAAAATGTGTAATGTTTTGGTAGTGTTAATCTTTCACAGGAATGCCATTTGAATCAGTGTTGTATACTTCATTGATTTATATAAAAATATTTACAAGGCACAGTTTTAATTGTTTTTATTAGTTCAAATTAGGAACAAGGTTGCTTCACATGTCAAACCCTTCTCCCTCTCCCTTCCCTTTCCCCTAACCCTCCCACCAACCTCCCAGGTGCCCCCACCCCATCCACCCTCCACTCCTCAGGCAGGATAGGGCCCTCGATGGGGGCTTCCCAAAGTCCACCACTTCATCAAGGTGTCCAGGCTGAGAGTGCATCCCTTCATGTGGGAGTGGCTTTCAAAGTCCCTTCTTACACCAGGGAAAAATACTAATCCACCACCAGGGGACCCTAGAGTACTAAGGCCTCCTCATTGACATCCATGTTCAGGAGTCTGGATCAGTCCTGTGCTGGCCTCCCAGACAGCAGTCTGAGGTCCATGTGCTCCCCCTTGTTCAGGCCAGCTGTTTCTGTGGGTTTCACCAGCCTGGTACTGACCCCTTAGTTCTGCATTCCTCCCTCTCTGCAACTAAGTTCCAGAGTTCAGTTCAGTGTATATCTGTGGGTGTCTGCCTCTGCTTCTTACTAGGCACCTTTTTAATTATCACATTCTTAATAATCATGTTATTTGAAAATTCTACACATATATGCAGTATATCTTTTCTATAACTAACCGCTTCTCCTTGCAACTCCTTCATAACAATCCATAATACATCTTTAACCTTCACATTATTCATTTGTTTGTGAATGTTGATTTAATTACTTATTTATTATACCCACTTAGTCCAATTAATAGTATATGGGTGTGGTGTCATCTACTGGATCATAGGTAATTGATCACTGATTTCCATACAAAGGAAAGTGCTCTTCAGGAAATTCATCATCTTCTATCCTGAAATTTTTTAATTTAAATTAGAAACAAGCTTGTTTTAAATGTCAATCCCAGTTCACTCTTGCTCCCCTCCTCACCTGCTCCACATGGACCCTCTATCTCATTCCCTTTTTGCTCCCCAGGAAGGGTGAGGCCTTCCATGGGGATCTTCAACCTTTGTCATATAATTTGGAGCAGGTCCTAGGCCCTCCCCCATGTGCCGAGGGTGAGAGAGTAGCCCTCTATGTTGAATGGGCTCCCAAAGTCCATTCATATACTAGGGATAAATACTAATCCACTACTAGAGGCTTCATAGACTGCCCAGGCTTCTTAACTGACAGCCACATTCCAGCAGTCTGGTTCAGTCCTATGCTGGTTTCCCAGTGATCAGTCTTCAGTCCATGATCTCTCCCTTGTTCAGGTCAGAGATTTCTGTGGGTTTGTCTGGCCTGGTCTTGACCCATTCCCTCATCAGTCCACCCTCTCTGCACAGGACTCCAGGAGTTGGAATCAGTGTTTAGCTCTGGGTGTCTGCATCTGCTTCCATCATCTACTGGATGAAGGCTCTAGGATAACGTATAAGGTAGTCATCAATCTCATTATTGGGGAAGAGCATTTAACATAGCCTCTCCACTATTGCTTAGATTGTTATTTGTGGTCATCCTTGTAGATCTCTGGATATTTCCCTAGTGCCATTTCTATAATGGCTCCCTCTATTATGGAAACTCTTTTCTTCCTCTCATCTATTCTAGCCCTGACTCAGTCTTCCTGCTCCCTCATGTCTTCCTCTTCCATCCTCTTCTCTATTTCTATTCATCCTAACTCCATTCCCCCCAACATACTCCCAAGTAGCTCAGAAGATATTGCTCCTTTCCTCTTCACTGGGGTTCTCCTAGTTTTCTAGTGTCTCTGCCAGTGTGAATTGTAGGCCGGCAATCCTTTGCTCTAAGTCTAAAATCCATATATGAGTGAATACTTACCATGATGTATGTGACTGGGTTACCTCATTCAGGATGGTTTCTGATAGTTCCATCCATTTGCCTGGGAATTTTGAGATTCCATTGGTTTTTTGTTGTTGTTGTTGTCATTATTTCTGCTGAGCAGTACTCCAAGGTGTAAATGCACCACATTTTCTTTATCCATTCTTTCATCGAGGGGCATATTGGTTGCTTCCAGGTTCTGGCTATTACAAACAATGATGCTATGAACATAGTTGAACAGATGTCCTTGTTGTATGAATGTTCATCTTTTGGATATATGCTTCAGTGGAATTAATAAATCTGGCAAGCTGAATCCAAGAACACATTAGAAAAATCATTGACCATCAAGGAGGCTTCATCCCAGGGATTCATGGATGGATCAACATGTGAAAATAAATCAATGTATTCGACCATATAAACAAACTGGAAAAGAAAAACCACATGATCACCTCACTAGATGCTGAAAAGCCTTTGAAAATAATCCAACACCCTTTCATGATAAAGGTCTTAAAGAGATCAAGGTTAACAGGAACATACCTCAACATACTAATAGCAATATGCAACAAACCAACATCAAACTAAATGGAGAGAAACTCAACATGATTCCTCTAAAATCAGGAACAAGCAAGGCTGTCCACTCTCTTCATATCCCTTTAAAATTTCACTTACAGTTTTAGCTTGAGCAATAAGACACCAAAAGTACTACTCAGCAGAAAAGAAAAATACTACTCAGTGAAAAAGAACAATGGAATCTTGAAATTTTCAGGCAAATTGATGGAACTAGAAGAAACCATCCTCAGTGAGGTAACCCAATCACAAAAAGATAAACATGGTATGTACTCACTCATTTTTTTTTATTTTTAGACATAGAGCAAAGGATCACTAGCCTACATTCCACACTGCCAGAGGAGCTAAGAAACAAAGAGGATGCCAAGATAAGATTGGATAGTCCCTCGAAGAAGGGGATGGGTACAAGAATCCCTGACAATATTGGAGCCCAGGGACAGGGAGATAAAGGAGATTCTTCATCCAGTTGCTATACAAAGCAGAAACAGACACCCATAGCTAAACACTGAAACATACAACTGGAATTCAGTCGTGGAGAGGGAGGAGGGTTGAGCAAAGGAATCAAGATGGAGTGTCCTGCAGTAACATTGGACCTGACCTACTGATAGAATGAAGACCCTAATCATAAAGCTGTGGAAACAGCATTGGACCAAACCAAACCCTCTGAATGTGGGTACCAGTTAGGAGCCCAAGACAGTCTATGGCTCCTCTGACAGCAGAGCCACTCTTTATTTATCCCTAGAGCACAAATGGACTTTGGGAGCGCATTCCCTATAGCAGGATACTATTGCAGCCCAGATACAGCAAGGAGAATCTATACCCTCCCCCAAACAATATGACAGACTTTGTAGGTCCTTAGTAGAGGGCCTCACTCTACCTGGAGAGGAGTCAGGGTGTGGCTTGGGGTGGGTTGGTTGGGAACATGGGAGGAGGGGAGGGTGATGGAATGGGGGGAAGGATATGTAAATATGAGTAATTAAAAATAATAAAAAATGAAAAAATAAGAAACCAAAAGGAGATCAAGTGGATAAAAATTGGAAAAGAAGAAGTCAAACTTTCACTATTTGCAGATGATATGATAGTTTATATATGTGACCCGAAAAACTCTACTAGGGAACTCCTACAGCTGATAAGCAGCTTCTGTAATGTGGCAGGACACAAGATTAACTCAAAAAAATCAGTAGCCCTACTGTATACAGATGATAAACACAATGAGAAAGAAATCAGAGAAACATCACTCTTTACAATAGCCACAAACAACATAAAGTATCTTGGGGTAATGCTAACCAAAAAAGAGAAAGACCAGTATAAAATTTAAGAAGATACTAGAAAATGCAAAGATCTCCCCTACTCTTGGATAGGTAGAATCAATATAGTAAAAATGACAATCTTGTCAAAAGCAATCTACAGATTCAATGCAGTCCCCATCAAAATCCCAGCACAATTCTTCACAGACCTTGAAAGAACAATTCTCAACTTTATATGGAAAAACAAAAGACCCAGTATAGCCAAAACACCCCTTTACAATAAAGGAATTTCTGGAGGCACACCATCCCTGACTTCAAGCTCTATTTTAGAGCTATAGTCCTGAAAACAGGTTGGTATTAGCACAAAAAAAGACAGGTAGGGCAGACTCTGAAGACACCCCCATGGAAGACCTCACTTTCCCTGTGGAGCAGAAATGGTATGAGATAGGTAGGCTGTAGTAGGGGGCAGGGGAGGAGGAGAGGGAGAGTGAACTGTGATTGACATGTAAAACAATCTTGTTTCTAATTCAAATAAAAAAATGGAGGAAAAAAATACAGGAAGGTCAAGGCAATTGAATTGAAAACCCTGATATTAATCCATACAGCCACAAACACTTGAGTTTTGACGAAGAATCTAAAATCATACAATGGAAAAAAGAAAGCATCTTCAACAAATTTTGTTGGCATAACTGGATGCTGGAGTGTAGAAGACTGCAGATAGATCCATGTCTATTGCCGTGTACAAAACTTTAAGGCCAAATAGATCAAAGACCTCAACATCAATACAGTCACACTGGACTTCATAGAAGAGTAAGTGGGAGGTACCCTCGTACAAATTGGTACAGGAAATATTACACGAGCAGAACAGACATGGAAATGGAGATTTAATAAATGGGATATTGGTACGGCAGTTCCTCGGGAAAATATGAATCATTATATCCTGCAATTTTTGACATGTTTATTGTATAAAGTTCTTGTGTAGGGAAATAGTTGCTGTGTGTTCAAGTGTGAAACAGACATTTCATATCCAGAGAACAACATTTAAGGGATCCCCAATCCAAGTCCATACAGTTTCAACCACTTTAGACACAGAAACTTCAGTTAGGTATAAAAATGGGCTTATGAAGAAACTCAAACTGGCCCACCAGACTGAACCAAATGATGACATGACAGCCTGCTTGATATCTGCAACTGAGAAAGGAGCTATGTTATCTAATGAGGAGATGAATCTCTCTAGTGCTTATAAAAATGCTGTGGGTGCCTGCCTGTACATCATCTTGTAGGGTTGTCTCAAGTGCAAGATAGAAAATGCAGAGGGAAAGCAACATATGTTTTGAGAATACAGAGAGAAAACTGAGACTGAGCTAAGAGACATCTGCAATGATATAAGGTCTCTTTTGGAATGGTTCTTCCTCCACTCTTCACAAGCAGAGGTTAAAGTCTTTGAAAATGAAGGGCATTTTAGATTCCTCTTTTGAGAATTCTCTAGTTCTGCACCCCACTTTTTAATTGGATTGTTTGGTGTTTTGGTGGCTAGCTTCTTGAGTTGATTGTATATTTGGAAATTAGCCCTCTGTCAGATGTGGGGCTGGTGAAGAAACTTTAACAAAAGTTATATATGTTTAGCTTAATACATTTGTGGCTTCAGAAGGGCTATTGTTAATGCTGCTTCCTTGTCTAAGCAAACAAACTACCTGCATATTGGTTTTGTGCTTCTGGGTAATAAAAGAGATAATTGGTTTCAGTCAAAGTGTAATTATTGTGGGTATTTCAATATTAGAATGCAAGACTGTGGTACAAACAGACATCCCATGGATGCATATTGGCATCCTGTCTTAGCATATATAAGCTTGACTTTCACCTCAGAGGCTGTCATTACACAAAATTATGACCCAGTTTACTATGTTCAGAGAAAATGGCTCACATTTCATCATTTGTAAAGTTATCTGCTGATTAGCTTCATTGATATATATGTGTGTTTGTGTGTGTGTGTGTGTGTGTGTGTGTGTGTGTGTGTGTGTGTGTGTGTGTGTGTTTAGGAAATCTAAGAACATACATGAAAGTAAGGATACAATAAAAATGAATTAATTAGCTGGGCAGTGGTGGCTTTAATCCCAGCTCTCGGGAGGCAGAGGCAGGTGGATCTCTCTGAGTTCAAGACCAGCCTGGTCTACAAGAGCTAGTTCCAAGACAACCTTCAAAGCCACAGGGAAATCCTGTCTCAAACCCCCCCCAAAAAAATATTAATTATATATCAAGCAGAGCAGTAAAAAATACTATACATATTTAGTGTTTAACTCTTGTTCTATTCTTGATTTTTATTTTGTGATTTTTTTCTTCTTTTATACATCTGTAACATACATGTGCTGTACAAATAGTTAATAAGGAAATATTTGAGACAATAGCTAGCTTTGTTTGATGTCTTCTTAAATTTTCATGAGCAAATGTAATTTTTAAGAACACATGCCTTAAGTACAATACATGTAAGTGAAATAAAAGGCTTGTGATTGAACTTTTCAGGTACATTCTGTAAAGATTTTCATATAAATTTGTTTGTTGAGTAAGGAAATTTTATACTGTTGGAATAGAATTTCTTATTTCCTCTTAGAAGCTAATGGCTTTTACCAATTTTGAACAAAAACTACCATAACAAAAATACTAACATACCTACATTTCTCAATAAAGTCCATACACCCGCTGCTTATGCCCCCACTCAATAAGAGAAGTGGATTTTTTTCTTTGTGAGGTGAGGATTGATTGAGAAAAGGCAATTTTAGTGTGTAGCATTTTCCAACAAGGGAAACACATTAGAAAACAATATTGTTCCATCATGCCATTGGATATCAATGGATGTTGAGTTCTGTGCTCTTGGATTTTAGGAATTTCTTGGTGTTCTTGCAGTCTGCCTTTGATTTCCATCCCTTTATCTGTTGTAAGGTGCACAGGATTACCTTTTCCATTTTCTGTCTTGTCATTAAGTATTCCTACTTGGTGGCCATGTACTAGGGGAAAAGCCACAGGATTTTTATGGCCCCACTGTGCCTAAGGTAGCCTGCTTCCTCTTCTCCTTGCACCCTGCAGAACCCCCTCATCATCTCTTGCAGCACAGCTCTCTGTAGTTGCATGTGTGTTTAAATTCCTGGAATTCCTACCTTGAATAGTCTACCACAGTCTACAATTTAAATACTTTCTCTTCCTCTTCTCAAATAAGGGTAGGGCAAGTCATACCCAAAGGGGACGCCCTATGGAGTTTACTTTACAGAAACCACCAAACAACAGAAACAGCTGACATAAACAAAGGGGAGATCATGAACCCCAGACTGATTTCTGGGAAACCCGCATAGGACTATCCCAGACCACCTGAATGTAGATGTCAGTTTGGAGGTCTGGTTAATCTATGGAGCCTCTAGTAGTGGATCAGTATTTATCCCTAGTACACGAATGGACTTTGGGAGCCCACTCCACATAGATGGATACCCTCTCAACCTAGACACACCAGAGGGCGGGGGGGAAGGGGGGGGCTAGACTTTGAAGATCCCACATTGAAGGATTGAAGGCCTCACCCTCCTTTCTTTGTGATCTGATTACTCTGAGAAATACCAGTTATTTTAGACAAATTGTCCCACAGACTGCATTCAAGTAAAAGTACAGTGGTATTTCTGGCTGTGAGTGTTTCCTGAAGAAATAAAATTGAGTTTATTTGCAATATTTTGATTCATCTTCATTGAAAATACATTTACTTTGATTTTGCTTGAGTCCCTAAGCCAAGGTGATTAAAGCTATGGAGAGCAAAAAGTCACCTCATTAAATAAATTACAAATGAAAACTGTCACATTTATCTAATTGGCTACTGGTAGGCATTGCTAAACTTGTTTGATTTTGAAATTGTGATATTTGTGATACCTGTTGTAAGCTATTGAGTTTATTTTTTATTAATAGTGCCTAAAGACAGAGATTTACAAACAAATAATATCTTGAACATGGTACTCAGTTTGCATGTTCCTACTCAATTTATTTTCTCACTACCAAGGATAGATACTCGGAAACTTCACAGCTTCTTCTGCATCAGCCTTTAATGGCTTTTCCTCTTTTGGTTTCCAAGTACAGTTTACCATTTTTCTTCTTCATGTCACTTAATTCTCCATGAGTTCTAATTATTTCATCCACCTTTCTGTCAAATTTCATTTTCCTCCGAACTGTTTTATTTACTGCTGTAACATTTCATCTGGATATTTTACAAGCAACATCCTCTGAAAGCCTTCTAGTCTTCAATGTCTGAACATTGTATGTTATCACTTTTCCCCATCTTTATAAGACACACTTTCCTGGTTTTCCTGTTATTTTCCTCACATACTCAAAAGTGAGTAGATTTGACCTGACTCTGTCAGCTTTACTACTTTTCAAATTTTCCTTTTCATTGCCTATGATGTTCCGTTTACTGTATCCTGTCACTAAATTGTTTCAATAGTCTCCCTTAAGCCTTCAAATATGTAAGTTTGATTCAAGTGACATGGCCAGAATAAACTTTCAAAAATGTAAATCTAGTACAAGTAAACCCAGTTTAAGACATCCCCATCCCTTGTTTTGTTGAAAACTAGAGGTGAACACTTTGCTAATAAAAACTTCTTAGTCTTTTTAGTACAAGTCATTATCTTTATTCTCTGTAATGCTTTCTTGAGATAATGTTTATCTCAATTTTCATATTATTATGTTGATGTATTTATGACATAAGATAGAAAAATAGACATCTCACAATTATCATGGACCTGTGTAAACTTCTTAGACCTAAATATCTTCTTCAGTCATTCCTGTTTGAACACCTTACTATTTCAAATCAAACTACATTTATAGTTTTATTTGACATACTTCAATATTAAATTTGTTTATTTTCAAGTGTAGCTATGTTTAATATTTTATACCTCCTAAAATAGCGAATGTCATTCAGAAAATACACCTCTTAATGTTTTGATAACCTTTTTTTAATTTTTTAATTAAAATATTAATTTGATATTCATTCTATATGTTAGAAGAACTGTAGGCCAAAACATATGGGATGTTTATCCCTTTCTCTTCATCAAGCAGAAATTAAAAACTAGAAACTTGTGTTTCCTAGCTTGAATGTTGCAGCAATTTCTATTAAATTTTATCTTATAAATCAACCCAAGCCTGGACTCCTATGATAAATAATTTCCATTTTAAATGTCATGGCTTTGACAAGTAAGTTACTTCAGACAACATCCATTATTCAAATATTAATTCAAATGTATTATGGATATGAAAAGGAATAGAAAAGTGTCAGAAAGATATACAAATTTACTTGAAATTTTAGATTAGGGGCACCATGGTATCTCAGTGACTTATATCAAATGCTGTTCAATTGAAAATTGTGTTCTGATGCTAGAATGATTTAAATTTGTTTTTAAGATGACTTGTGACATGCATATCAAATATTAATCTTCTACTTTACTTAGTTTCCTAATTTTTTATTTTGTTTTCATCAGAACATTTTCTTCAGAATCTCTGACATTATGCTGATTTTAAACTTCCTCCTCTAAGTAGCAGGTACTCCAACAAAAGGTCATTACCCACTCTAATGATTTAATAAGTGCACAAAAAGAAAACACTTTCCTTTTTGTATGAATGTGCTTCCTTGGGGTATATGCCTAAGAGTGGAATTGCTGGATCTTGTGGTAGACTGACTCCCATTATCTTGAGGAGTCACCATACTGATTTCCAAAGTGGCTATAAAAGTTGGTACTCCCACCAGCAGTGGAGAAGTGCTCTCGTTTCTCCACATCCTCTCCAGCATGAACTGTCATTGGTGTTTTTGATTTTGGCCATTCTGACAGGAGTAAGATGGTATCTCAGAGTTGTTTTGATTTGCATTTCCCTGATGACTAAGGATGTTGAACACTTTCTTATGTGTCTTTCAGCCATTTTAGATTCCTCTATTGAGAATTGTCTATTTAGTTCTGTACCCCACTTTTTAATTGGATTGTTTGGTGTTTTGGAGACTAGCTTCTTGAGTTCTTTGTATATTTTGGATATCAGCTCTCTGTCAGATGTGGGGTTGGTGAATATATTTTCCCAGTCTGTGGGCTGCCGTTTTGTCTTACTGACTGTGTCCTTAGACATATAAGCTTCTCAGTTTCAGAAGATGCCATTTATCAATTGTTGACCTCAGTATCTGTGCTACTGGTGTAATGTTCAGAAAGCTGTCTCCTGTACCAATTAATTCAAGGGTATTTCCAGCTCTTTCTTCCAATAGGTTCAGTGTAGCTGGATTTATCTTGAGGTATTTGATCCATTTTGATTTAAGTTTTGTGCAAGGTGATAGGCTTAGGTCTATCTGCAGTATTCTACATGTCCACAACCAGTTATGACAACACCATTTCTTGAAGATGTTCTCTTTGTACCAGTGTATAAATTTGGATTGTTTATCAAAAATCAGGTGTTCATAGGTGTGTGAGTTAATATCAGGGTTTTCAACTCTCTTCCATTGGTTTACCTGTCTATTTTTATGCCATTACCAAGCTGTTTTCAGGACTATAGGTCTGTAATAGAGCTTGAAGTCAGGGATGGAGATGGCTCCAGAAGTTCCTTTATTGTAGAGGATTGTTTGGATATCCCAGGATATCCAAACAATCCTCGATGTGGAGACAATGTGGAGAAAGGGGAACACTCCTCCACTGCTGGAGGGAAGTGCAAATTTGTACAACCACTTTGGAAATCAATATAGCGATTCCTCAGGAAACTGAGAATCAGTTTACCAAAAGATCCAGCAATTCCACTATTAGTCATATACCCCCCAAAAAAGTTCACACAACAAGGACATCTGTTCAAATATGTTCATAGCAGCACTATTTGTAATAGCCCGAACCTGCAAGCAGCTTAGAATGGATAGGGAAAATGTGGTACATTTACACAATGGAGTACTACTCAGCTGAAAAAAAACAATGGAATCTTGAAACTTGCAGGAAAATGGATGGAAATAGAAGAAATCATTCTGAGCGAGGTAACCCAATCACAAAGAGACAAACATGGTATATACTCACTCATATTTGTATTTTAGACATAGACTAAAGGATTATCAGCCTACAATCCACACTGTCAAACAAGCTAATAAACAAGGAGAACCCTAAGAGAGACATACATGGCCCCCTGGAGAAGGGGAAAGTGTCAAGTTCTCCTGAGCAAATTGGGAGCATGGGAAGAGGGGCAGAGCTAGGAGAATGAGAAGGGGAGAAGAGGAGTGATGCAGAGGATATGAGGGAGCAGAAAGGTTGAGTCAGGGGTAGAATAGTTGATAACAAGAGTGGAGATACCATAATAGAGGGATACATTTATGGATTACAGAGAAATCAGGCATTAGGGAAATGTCTGGAGATCTACAAAGATGACACCAGCTAACAATCTAAGCAACAAAGGACAGGGTACCTTAAATGCCCTCCCAGAATAATGAGATTGATAACTGACTTATATGCTACCTGATAGCCCTCATCCAGAAGCTGGTGGAAGTAGAAGCAGACACCCACAACTAATCACTGAACTGAATTGGAACCCAGATGCAGAGAAGGATGAGTGAAGAGCAAAGGGGTCCAGACCAGGCTGGTGAAACCCACAGCAACAGCTGACCTGAGCATCCGGGAGCTCTTGCTCCCCAGACTAACAGCTGGAATACCAGCATGGGACTGATCCAGCCCCCAGGAGCATGGGTTTCAGTGAGGAAACCTTTCAAATCTATGGGACCTCCTGTAGAAGTTCAGTACTTATCCATAGCATAGGTGTGGACTTTGGGAGCCATTCCATATAGAGGAATACTCCCTGAGCCAAGACACACATGGGTGGGACTAGGCCCTATTGCAAAGGATATAATATACTCTGATGACACCCTATGGAAGGCCTCACCATCCAGGGGGAGCAGAAAGGATATGTGATAGATAGGGTTTATTTGGGGGGGTGGTGGTAGGGTAGGACGTGAGGGAGAAGGGAACTTGGATTATCATGTAAAACAGTCCTGTTTCTAATTCAAATTAAAAAATTGAAAAAAAAATAAAAAATAATACAATGTTAACATAAAAAAAGAAAAGAAAACACTTTCCTCAAAGGCCAGTGGCACTGCCTGCTATTTTTGTTTACTAAACCCTACTGTGTGTCTTTTATCTGAGACTTTTAAACAGATGGTCATGGTCCATTAATGAAATAAATTAGCCTGTCTTCTCAATCCCCAAAACAAACTTATGTCTATATTACAATGTTTTAACACTTAGACTATCAAATATTAAAATAAACATAAAACTTTTGTAAGTATGGATAACACATAAATGTACCTAAAATAAAAATTGTGTTCATGGCTTATAGTATACTTACCACTAGGAAATATTTTGATCAGTGTTAAGTTCTATAATTTAAGTGAGACCACAGGTTTTGCTTGGTGTTTCCTGGTGAACTTTACATGCATCAGGGATGTGACATCATAGAGATCACCTACCAAATACCCAATACATTTTATTTAAGTTATTAGCTTGCTTTACTTATTTTTTTGAGATTGTTTAATACCTGATTCATCCATGAACTTTTAGTTTCCATCCTTTGTAGCTAATATGTTTTTTTGCTGTGTAAGAGTTATGATTTTTAACATGGTATTTATTATTTTCAGCCATTTATTAGTTTGTATGTTCTGAAATTTTCAGTTTCTATTTGTCTGTCTGTTTGTTCTGACCTTTGCTTATTTTAGAAGAGTTGCAATATGGAATTTAGGGTGGTCAAGAACTCTTGATTTTTTCTGCTTCAGCATTCTGAGTTTAGGGATTAGAGATGTGGGCAATCAATATTTTCTTCTTTTTCCTTTCTTTCTATTTAAATTTTCTCCTAATTTTAGAAAGTGTACATTTTTACACTATTACCATCTCTGGCCAGAGACTACATAGTGCACCTTTTCTTTTATAGATGTTTTTCAGATTTCCTACCTGTGTCCTTTGTTTTTCATTCAGTACAAATCTCCTGGAATTTCTGATCCCTCTTCCTTGTCAATGTATCTGGATTTTAAACAAGGAACTGGAAAAACATAAGATACATAGGGCAAAATATCAAAATGTCAACACGTGTGTGTGTGTGTGTGTGTGTGTGTGTGTGTGTGTGTGTGTGTTCTAATAGCAACTGAAATAAGATAATCTTAAGGAAGACAGACTATATAACACAATAGTATTTTGAAATTCACAGTGGGCTCCACTCACCTTATATGAATGGAAGATAATTTTATTCACTTGAAATAAAAAATATTCTCATATAATTATTACTGCATTTTGATCAAGCCTTTTAAAAAATGACAATGAAGAATAATTACTGGCATTAATGAAAAAGGACAATAAAGTGGGAGACTTGCTCATTTAAGATTCTTTCCTCTTTAGTCATGTGCAACAAAAGGCTGTTTCCTGCAGATAAAAAATGGGAATTAGCCTTAGGCAGGCTTACTCATGACTGTAAACCAATTGCTGAAAAATCATTGCTAATATAGACTGATTTAAATTGAATCAGATTTGCAAAGAATATACAACAGGATATAAGTTTGCAAACATTAGATGTGCTTAAGACATTCACACAAAAGGGAAAAAATCTTAATCAGATTTATTGGATCAATAGACAGTCCCAAATATGCTATTCTATGTGATAGCAAACACATTTTCTAAAACTGACATGTTCAAAGATGAAACATATTGAGGAGACATTGGAGAGAGTCAATTTTCTGTCCAAGAGCATGAAGATGGAGATTTAGGAAGGAATTCTTTACTGAAATTAAAGGAAGATTTCAAAAACCATATGTAGAAGCAGCAAGAAAGAGGAAAGATTTTTCTTATAGACTTGAGAAGATTTTACTTTTCTATGCTTTGGAAGTAAAGCATGAACACACTTCTGTGACTTTGATGAGAAGAAAACAGCATAAAACATATTTAGCACTACATAAGTTGTTAATTTAGACTACCTAAACCATACAAAATAGGTTTTCTCACTAAAAAAAAAAATACAAAAGTTTATTAACCGAATGACATGTACTGAGTCAGCTCTGTTAGCAAAGTACAATCCTCACAAAGACACAAGGATCATTTTTTCCCTGTTGCTGCATCCATTATGATCATTAATGGCCCTTTAGACTCAAAGTGCTGCATAGCAAAATTCTCCTTAACTGTGTCTTTCACCTCCAAGTTAGATTAGACTATATATCACAGGAAACATAAAGTAGATGAGTGGCCTTAAGAAATTCAGCAATGGTGAGATCTTTGATTTTCAAAATAGATTAAAACTAGGATGACTTCTGATAGTCCTGTAGAATAATCCCTCTGGGACTTTCAGCCTGTGAATGTCAGTGTGATTTTGTACTATAGAAAGGCTATCAATTGCCATGCAGAGAAGGCACTACAGAAAATTACCTCTCCTATATGCCTAGTAACATATAATTTTAAAATGAAATTAGAATATTTTAGTATGCTAACAAATTTTTAATATAGATAATAGTACTATTCTAAAATAACCGTGTGTAAACCCAATGTAACAGACGCATTGTGCATTTTTTAAATAAACTTTATTTTTATGTGAATGGGATAGTTTTTCATTTAGTAAGTTCTTTAATTATTTTAAAAATATATAATGCTTCCTAAAACTATGTAAATGTGAGTATATTCTTATAATTTATATATTGGAAGCTAATATCTAATATTATGGTATTAGACCAATATATTTTAAGTGTTTCCTGTAGCCTAGGATTGTCTGAGTCTTTATGTGTAAGATAGGCTGACCTTGACCTCCTTGTCTTACTGCCTCTACCACCTAAGTGTTTATACTATAGATAATGGTCACTAGCCTGATTACAGGGAGGTGTTTCATCATGTGTTTATGTTCTGAGGATCTATTGTCCTGAATGAAATTTGTGTCATCATAAATGATTTGTGGTGGATCTATTTCCGTAGTGATGATAACAACATAGTAGATTCTGGACCATGTGTTGTACAACACCAACATGCTAGACAAATTACACCCACTGGTGCTTTAGTGGTTCCCACAGACACACTCCACTTTGAACCTTAGCTTCCCTTTACACATCAGGATCTTCTGTTTTTCATGGTTTCTTCAATCACCTGTATACTAGTTGCATTCCCCAAACTGAGGTGGCTAATGTTCCACTCAGAGGTATCTAGCAAGTGTATTAGGAATAAGGAAGGAAACTATATAATTGACATTTTTACTGGCACACTTTTCCCCATAATTTTAAAACACACTAATCATTGATGATTTTGATTTTAGCCATTCTGACAGGAGAAAGATGGTATCTCAGAGCTGTTTTGATTTGCATTTCCATGATGCCTAAGGATGTTGAGCACTTTCTTAGATCCCTCTATTGAGAATTCTCTAGTTCTGTACCCCACTTTGTAATTGGATTAATTTATGTTTGGGGAACTAGCTTCTTGAGTTCTTTGTAAATTTTGGAGATCAGCCCTCTGTTGGATACGGGGTTGGGGAATATCTTTTCCCTTCTGTGGGCTGCTGTTTTGTTTTGTTGACTGTGTCCTTTGCCTTACAGAAGATTCTCAGTTTCAGGAGGTCCCATTTATTAATAGTCGATTTCTGTGTCTGTGCCACAGGTGTAATGTTCAGGAAGCTGTCCCCTATACCAATTCTTTCAAGGGTACTTCCCAATTTTTCTTGTAAGAAGTTCAGTGTTGCTGGAATCATGTTGAGTTCATTCATCCATTTGGACTTAAGTTTTGTGCATGGCAATAGACATGGATTTATCCCCAGTCTTCTACATGCCAGCATCCAGTTATGCCAGCACCATTTGTCGAAGATGCTTTCTTTATTCCATTTTATATCTTTAGCTTCTTTGTCAAAAATGAGATGTTCATATGTATGTGGGTTAATATCAGGGATTTCATTGGTCTACCTGTCAATTTTTGTGCCAATACCAAGCTGTTTTCAGGACTATAGCTCTATAATAGAGCTTGAAGTCAGGGATGGTGATGCCTCTGGAAGTTTCTTTATTGTACAGGGTTGTTGGCTATCCTGGGTGCTGGAGAGGATGTGGAGATAGAGGAACACTCCTCCACTGCTGAAGGGAGTGCAAATTTGTACAACCACTTTGGAAATCAGTATAGTGATTCCTCAGGAAAATGAGAGTCAGTTTACCAAAAGATCCAGCCATTCCACTCTTAATCATATAACCAAAATACAAGTTCACACAACAAGGACATCGGTTCAACTATGTTCATAGCAACATTATTTGTAATAGCCAGAACGTGGAAGCAACCTAGATGCCCCTCAACTGAAGAATGGATAGAGCAAATGTACATTTACACAATGGAGTAGTAATCAACAGGAAAATAAAAAACAATGGAAACTTGAAATTTGCAGGAAAATGGATGGAACTAGAAGAAACCATCCTGAGTGAGGTAACCCATTCACAAAAAGAAAAACATGGAATCCACTCACTCATATATGTATTTTACACATAGAACAAAGTAATTACCAGTCTACAATCCATGCCACTAGAGAAGTTAGGCAACAAGGAAGACTCTAAGGGAGACATACATGGAAGGGAAAAGGGACAAGATCTCCTGAGCAAATTGGGAGCATGGAGGGAGGGGAGAAGGAGCTACAAAAATGAGAAGGAGAGAAGAGGAGGGGTGAGGAGGATATGAGGGAGCAAGAAGATTGCATAGGTGGAAGAATAGAGGACAGCAAAATAAGAGATACCATCAGAGAGGGAGCCAGTATAACTTTAAAGAGAAATTAGGCACTAGGGAAATGTCCAGAGATCTACAAGGATGACACCAACTAACAATCTAAGCAACAGTGTAGAGGCTATCTTAAATACCCTCCCCAGATAATGAGATTGATGACTAACTTATATGCCATCCTAGAGCCTTCATCCAGCCGTTGATGGAAGTAGAAGGAGACAGCCACAGCTTAACACTGAACTGAACTGAAATCCAGTTGCAGAGGGCAGAGTGATGAGCAAAGTGGTCAAAACCATGCTGTTGAAACACACAGAAACAGCTGACCATAACAAGGGGGAGATCTTGGCCCCCAGACTGGGAAACAAACATGGAACTGATCCAGACCCCATGAATGTGGATGTCAGTGTGGAGTCCTTGGAAATCTATGGGGCCTCTTGTAGTAGATTAGTACTTGTCCCTAGAATAGAAATGGACTTTGGGAGCCCATTTTACATAGAGTGATACTCCCTCAGGCTAGACACATGGGGGAGGGCCTAGACCCTATCCCAATTGATATGACAGACTCTGAAGATTCCCCATGGAAGACCTCACTCTCCCTGTGGAGCAGAATTGGTATGGGATAGTTAAGGTGTTGGGGGGGGCAGGAGACGAAGGTAGGGAGAGTTAACTGGGATCAACATGTAAAGCAATCTTGTTTCTAATATAAATAAAAATGGAGAAGAAAAGCACACTTATCATTGGACATTGTGATAGAGTAATGAAGGTGCACTTATCAAACACCTTGGTTTTTTTTCAAGTGCTCAGTCTCTACAGCACTGTACCTAGTTGCAGACAGAATTCTCCAGAGATTGTACCTTCCCATTCACCCCCAAATCAGGTCTACCCTACTTACAATTATCCTGAGACAATGAGGCTGATAACATGATTATCTCTCTCTCTTTATCAAACAGAAGCCTTCAGTTCTCAGAAATTTTATGTTTATCCTCATCTACACATTCTCATATATAACTGCTTTTCACCATGTTTACTTCAGATCTCTGTCCTTAGATCTTCACATTTCCTTTTAGTCAGAGAGAAATGTTGATGAAAATGTTTTCTTTGTTTTTTAATCTTCAAGTACAGATAATAAGTAAGTTATAGTTTTCAAATTCTCAAGACTTGTCCTGCAGCTTAACTAAGCTCATGGAAACTACTGAACTCTAGACCTACAACTGTGGAGACCTCAGGGGACTGAACTAGGCCCTCTGTATATGGGAGACAGTTGTGAAGCTTGAACTATCTGAGGCGCTCCTTGCAGTAGGACCAGGATACAAACTTGGTACATCAGCTGCCTTGTTGGAGCCCATTCCCTATGGTGGGATGCCATGCTCAGTCTTAATGCATGGTAGAGGAGCCTGGGCTTGACCCACCTATTGCACCAGACAATATTGACTCCTGATGGGAGCACTTCCCATGAGGAGGAGTGGACTGGCTGTGGGCAAGGGGTGAGGTGAGGGGTACTAAGAGGAGGCAAGGTAGGATGGGAGAAGGTTTGGAAGGGAAAACTGTGGTTGGAATGTAAAATGAAATTTAAAAAAATATATAAAAGACTGTTGTCCTGTTTAAATAAGAGGTCATAGGAGTGAGATTACTCTGCTGATGGAACCTAGCATTAAATCAGGTCCAAATAGCTTGTCACAAACTTAGTTTAGTGCATTTCTAAAACCTCATCAGAACAGCTTTATTTTTATTTTTCAGTAGATTGTAATTAACACATAGCTGGTCAAGGTACCTAGAAGAAGTGACTATGGAATGCTCATCCCTGAATAAGGCATCTATATTGAGAGCATGCTTGCATATGGTACGAGTACATGCACTCTCTCTGTCTCTCTGTCTCTGTCTCTGTCTCTGTCTGTCTCTCTGTCTCTCTCTGTCTCTGTCTCTTTGTCTCTCTCTGTCTCTCAGTCTCTCTCTCTCTCACACACATTCATACACACACACACACACACACACACACACACACACACACACACACACATACACTCACACACACCACCCAAGCCAAGGGTTCATTGTGGAACATGCAGTGAGGACTCTAAAAATCAGAAGGACAGGATGATTATAGGAATAAAACCATTTTCTAGGTACAGTATGGCAGTTACACAAATGAACCACAGAAATTAGGACAGCATGTAAAAGACCTGTGCATGACCAAGACTGAAGAAACTCACAGAATGGAGGGCAAAGACTAAAATTCACTCTTCTGAGCAGCTATTGGTAATTAATACCTGCAAACTTAGGGTTCTTTAATGGTACAGCCTGTCTTACTTCTAATATGCATCCATGAATGTACACACACTTAAAAGTATGTTGGCAATACTGATGGGAATCCCCAGCTTTAAGAAAAATGAGGAAACAAAAAGTTGGATGGGTATGAGAGGAGAATGGAGAGCTGCTGATTATAATGAGCATATCAGCTCATGACCAGCCTGGAGAAAACCACAGAAACAATTGACCTGAACAAGTGGTTGATCATGGACTGTAGACTGATAGCTGGGAAACCAGCATAGGACTCTTCCAGACTCCCTGAAAGTAGATGTCAGTTTGTACATCTGGGAAATCTATGGGGCCTCTGTAATGGATCAGTATTTATCCCTAGTACATGAATGGACTTTGGAAGCCCACTCCAAGTAGAGGGACACTCCCTGACCCTAGACAGAAAGGAAAGGGTCTGTCTAGGCCCTGTTCCAAATGATGTGACAGACTTTAAAGATCCCCATGGAAGACCTCACCCTCCTTGGGCAGCAATAGGGGTTGGAATAGTGGGTTGGCAGGGCAGGGAAGGAGGGGAGGGAGAGTGAACTAGGATTGACATGTAATAGCAGTTAGTTTCTAATTTAAAATTGGTCTAAATACCATTATAAAAATAAAAATTATATAAAAACAAACAAACAAATAAATAAGAAGTCTAAAAGAAGTTTATGTGGGATCTTGAGGATAACTTATTTTTTACCTGTTATATGTAAAATGTTTAAGCATGTAAGGGAAATGAGAAACATACTATTTTTTACTTATATTCATTGTAATCATTCAATTAAAAATTGAATGTAACCACAAAAAAGAAATTTCTCAAATAATTAAGGATTTTTTTAAAGTTAAAAAGAACATGGATTTCTTCTTTAGTAAGGATGATAAAATGCTTGAAAGACAAGAGAGTGTCTGTTAAGAGTCACCAATTCTTGGGGGGGGTTAAGATTAGTGACAGGGCTGATGTTCAGAATATACAAACTCAAGAAACTAGATATCAAACTACCAAATATCCCAACTACAAAAACTGGGGTCATATATAAACAGAGAATTCTCAACAGAACAATCTGACATGGCAGACACCTAAGGAAATGTTCAACATCCTTAGTCATCAATGAAATGCAAATCAAAACCACTCTGATATTCCATCTTACCCCTGTCAGAATGACTAACACTAAAAACACCAATGTCAGCTTATGCTGGAGAGTTTGTGGAGAAAGAACACTCCTCCATTGCTGGTTGGAGTGCAAACTTAGTACAGCATCTGTGGAAATCAGTATGGCAATTTCTCAGAAAATTAGGGATCAACCTACCTCAAGACCCTGCAATATTACTGTTGGGCTTATACCCAAAGGAGGCACAATTACATCACAAGGACATTTGCTCAACTAAGTTCATAGCAACATTATTCATTATAGCCAAATCTTTGAAACAACCTAAATGCCCCTCAACTGAAGAATGGATAAAGAAAATGTGGTACATTTACATAATGGAGTACTACTCAGTGGTAAGAATCAATGACACCCTAAACTTGGCAGGCAAATGGACAGAACTAGAAAAAAACATTCTGAGAGTGGTATCCCAAAACCAGAAAGACAAATATAGTATGTACTCACTCATAAGTGGATATCAGACATAAAGCAAAAGATACCCAGCCTACAATCCACAAACCCAGAGAAGCTTGAACCCTCTTCCAGAAACAGATGGAGGCAGATGTAGAAATCCACAATAACCAATGGGCCAAGCTCCTGGGTACAATCGAAGTAAGGGTAGAGCAATAATATGAACAAAGGAGTCAAGACCATGATGGGAAACCCACAGAATCAGCTGACTTGAGCTAGTGAGAAATCACTGACTGAGGTCTGACAAATAGGGGATCTGCAGAAGACTGAACTTGACTCCCTTAATACAGGTGACAATTGTGCAACTGGGACAAAATATGAGGCCATTGGCAGTGGTTCCAAGATCTAATATTAATGCACAAACTGACTTAGTGTAGCCCATCTTTATGGAGAGATACCTTGCTCAGCCTAGACACAGGGTTGTGTGGGTGGAGAGGTGCCTTGGTCCTACCTCAATGAAATGATTGGACAGACTTAGTAGACTTCCTAGAAGAGACCTTATGCTCTCTGAGGAGCAGATGGGAAGTGAGAGGAGGCATGGGAGAAGCTGGAGGAGAGCAGGGAGGGGGAATGGGATTGAAATATAAAAAATGAATGAATAAAAACCGTCCCCACACAAATATTCAAACACAATGAGTTGTGGGATTGGCTAGTATGTTGGAATAATAATGTCACTGAGACTACTGGTATTTTTTCCACTTTCTGCTCTATCTTCAGAAAATCATCCTACATCAGCAATTGTCTAGAAGACAGCTATCCAACTTGATACATTACTTCTTCACTAACTGCATCTGAAAGCAAGAAGTAGAGACCCCCAACCTGCTCCAGACACATACCCCATTACCACCTTATAATTTTAATCAACTATCAAAACACTTCCTAGAAACATACTAGCAAATTCTCCTTTTTATCTGATTGGTCAGAATTGATTCCCATGCCAGTCCTTTAACTAATTGCTGTTAAAGACTTGTATTCCCAAATTAGTCGTTGGCCACTAGCATAAAACAGTTAATGACTTTCTTTGATAAGCCCCAGTCCTGGTTATACTTAAAAAAATTAATGAGCTACATGGAGCTGTATTTTTACATGTGCTCAATACAAATCTTTATTTTTGTGTTTTTTCCATTTACTTAACCATATTATCTCTGGATGAAGATGATAGTGCTCTGAAGGGCTATTAAGGCAAAATGAAATCCTAGACTAAATCACCACAAAAAACAAGATGAACATTGTTGATGTGTTCTAAAGAAAATATTTTTGTGAAAGCTTGTCTTTTTGAGTGTGAAGTACAAAGTGATGATATTGTTTAAAAATAACAGATTTTTTTCAGGCAAATATTACCACTCCTTTAAATAACTCTCTCACACATTATTGCCTTCTGCTAGCCTATGCCTGCTGTTTTTGGAGAAAGCATGACTATATATGGATTATACTTAAAAACCTCTGCCTGGAAAGTAAACTTATAAAGACTATAAAGATGTTTAAACCAGCTTTATGATACATTGTTTACATCAGGTAATAATCCCTATATAAACCAGTGTGACTCTTTAAAAATGAAATGAACTAATATCATATACCCCAAATCACAGTCTGTTGTAGTATATTAGTGTTTGTTTATATCAGAGAGCACTAGATCACAAGCCTACTCACCTTACCTCATTGTCTGTGAGGGTAGAGCTCCTCACTTGGTAATATCCAATTATAATTCCAGTCAGTGAATAAAGGATTTGGGATTTATTTCTAGTTTTTATTTATATTTGCTTTGTTTGCATGCATATTTCTTATTAGCTTAGATTGGGGATAGCTTCCTTTGCTGATATTAATTTATGGTATCTATCCTCCATGAGGATTTCCCATACTCCTCATGCACTTCCTCTGTGTTGCATGCAGTTAGTTTGTAGTGCATCCTGAATGATGCATGACTTAGTAAAGTATAGGAACTGCTTGAAACAGTAAAGGGAAGGAAGACAAGATATAGAGGGTGTCCTCAAGGAGAAGGTAATAGAATGGAAATAGAATAATTTCAACAAATGTGGGACTAATTGGTTAGGTCTTGAAAACAGTGAAAATAGAGAAGGAATTTCAACTTCTGAAGTTTTGTCAACCCTGGAGTCCTGGTGTTGTTAATGCTTTGAACTGCACATACACACAGTATTATTTATTCTTCTCTCATATAATACATCCTGATGAAAGTTTTCCCTCCCTCTGTTCCTCCCAATACCCTCCCATCTTCACTCTCCTTTATTTTCCTTCAGAAAAGATCAAGTCTCTCAGAGACATCAACCAAATACAACATAACAAGTCACAATAAGATTAGGCACAAATCCTCATATAAGGCATTCCAGTAGTAGGAAAGGGGTCCCAAGAGGCAGCTTAAAGAGTCAGAGAAATCCCCACTCCAACTTTTAGAAGACCCACAAAAATGCCAGACTAACATTAACACACAGTATTTGATGTAAAATTATTTTATACCCTATAGAAATTTGAACAAATAATTTTGATCATTCAATGAATCCCTTTCTTTATACATTTATTTATACTATCAGATATACATATATATGGTTAATATTTTGGAGGTTATAATCATTTTAACTTTTGTTCACTATCTCATTTCTTGTCTCTACTGTAGTGAGATATCTACCCCGCCCACACATTTGTGTCATCAGTGCTACAGGTGTGGGTGGGGTGAATATCTCATTACACTCCACAATGTATCTCTGGTAACATAGACAATAGAAATCTTCCAAATTGTTAGCACCTATTCTTACCTACTGAGTCAAGGTTACCTGATATGACTAGTTGACAAATTAAACCAGGCTCAATTTGGTGGGACCACAGCAAGACTGAAGCTGTAAAATTTTTATTAAGATCAATCAGACTGTAAATACCCTATCAGAAAGAGAATATAGTGATCAATTGATCCAGGATCAATATAGTTGTAATGCCAGGATACAATCACATTTGCAAGCTATACAAGGAAGAAAATGTTATTTCCAAGGTTGACTGTTCTGGGAAACTTTCATGCTTTCTTGCTTTCTAAGGGAACACATACAGAAACATTAAGTGGCCTGAACAATGCACTGCCTTGATTTCTCAGGAACTGAAAGACACATAGTAACTCAGGAGCCATAGACACTAACCTTAAAAATTTATTACACATGCCTTCCAAAGCAGTAAGGCAGGCCAACTCTAAGTCTGATTCCCTTCAACAAACAACTGTTCAAAGACATTCTTAACAAAATGTGAAAGAAGTACTCATGTCAATTATGCTCCTGTTTCTGAAAGTCTTCATGTAATCTTAGCTGGTATTTATAACTACCTTCCTCTACTAACCTTTCTGCATTTCCTCCTTCCACAGCAAGCAGTTCAGCAGATCTTGCCTCTTTTCCTGAAGGAGCGACCCATACCTTCATTTTGATAGCTCTATGTCCTTGTCATCCTTCCTGAATTAGTCTGACTTTAATCACAGGATATGACAGCACCAAGGATACCCTAAAGAATCACCTATACTACAGACAGAATCTTTCTCACCTCCCTTCTGAAGAAGCATTGCAGCTTCCCCAAGGTAATATGGGTCAACCATCCTTCCTAGCACTGTTATTCCTTTCTTAGCCTGTTGATTTAAAGGCACCAGAAGTCCAAAGTACCCTGGGGGAGTCGGAGCTCCCAGTTCAATAGAATACTTTGTCACATTCAAGATTATATCTTGTTCTAATAATGGGGAAGCATAAATTATCACTTTCAACTTAACAGATAACTATATAAAAATAACAGGATATCTTATTCATAAAATATCACAGAATTATTAGAGTCAAAGTAATTTTAGATCTTCAAAATATTGTCCTTCTCAGTAAGACATAAATCTGGTTTCCTACAATAACCAAGAATGCATTTCTTCTCAACATGTTCATACACATATATGTAGTGGTTCATAGTTACAAGAATTGCAAGGAAGAGTCAATTACATACATGAAGTTTTCTATATTCAAATTGGTAAAATACATGTGCTATAATATTGAAGACATTTTACAGGAAAAGAATATTCTGCACAGACAACATTTTAAAATTGCACTACTGGAATTAATAAAAATTGTCTTCATTGTGCCCAATTATTCAATGCTACTTAAGCATTTAACATTGTATATTTTAAAGTCTCTAAGAAGTGGAGATAAACCATTCCTATTTAGTAAAAACATGCCCAAATACAAAGGTTACATTTTTGGACTCTAAATAATTTCAATGGTATTTTAAAGTATTTATTCATCACTTACATTTTATTTTATTTCTTCTTGATAATGCCTTAGACAAAGGTATTTACCAGTTTAATATATATTTCTGTGCTTATTATCTGACTTAATTATTTCTGAATATTCCTGAGCATATTTATAGTGACTTAAATATTCAAAATGACTTTCATCAAAATTTTTAACAATTTGTAAGTGAAAAATGAAATACAGTTATTCTTTTTATTGTTTTTATATCAAACTACAATTTTTCATTCTCTCAGCTATATTGTGTTGTAAAGTTCCTGGAATTATCTATACCACAGATACTTACCTTTTTGACACTAGGAAAAGCACTTATTTGCAGAATGAAGGTCTGAAACACCCACTGTCTTATTATTCCACCCACAAGATTTAGACCAATGTTCTTCTAACTTTCGGAATTTCACTATCATTCCCAACATTGATGAATTAAAGTTGTGATTTCTTATCAAACCAACTGTTAATTTTATCACCCTTATTTTTGTAAAAATTTATGAGAACATTATCTTCCCAGTAGTTTGTAAATTTAGGTCAACAATATCAGAAGTTTTTTAACTATGGACCTTCTCAAACAAAAGTGAGAAATTATTACATTAGCTTTAGATTTATAGCTCCATGCTTCAGTAGATTTTTGTGAAAAAATATAAGGTTGTACACTATTAAACCATTAACTTTATTAATCTTAGACGAGACTTATCCAGAGGGATAAGTGACACAAGAGTCCTTAGCTTTGAAATTACCTGACTGGACTTTTTTCATATATATGTACATTTGCTGGCCTATTAAATATGTTAACTGTGCCTGAGTGAATTACAATGAATTGTTTTACAATTTCTCATATATGTGTCTGTATAAGTATGAGTGTTGTATATGGTGTGTGTGTTTGTGTTTGTGCTGATTTCATTTGGGGACACACATCTACATTCATACATGCAGAAAGCAGAGGAAAACACTGAGTGTCCTGCTCTATCATGCTCCAATTTATTCTCTCAATACAGGTATCTTAGTGGACCTGAAGCTAGGTGGGCAGCACTGAAGTCCCAAAGAACTTCCTCTTTCTGTCATGAATGCACTGAACTTACAGCCATATGCTGCCAAATCTAGCTTTGTCATTTGGTGCCTTTGGTGAACTGGGGTCCTCAAGCTTGGGCAAGAAGCACTTTACCCAGGTTATCTACCCAGACTCTAAAAATATGACTTCAGTGTAACAAACTATTTCTCATGCAACTTCTAAGGATAGGGGATTCTTAGAGAAGTGAATGAAAATTGACAGCCCCCTTCCGAATGCTGGCTGTGGATGCTATAATTTGGAGACTTGATTGGCTCAGAAAAGTGGTAGGTTTGTGTGAGTTTTGGACCAGGAAAAGGCTCTTCAACAGGTCCAGGCTTCTGTGAAGGCCACTTTACCACTTGGACCATATGACCCAGAGGAGCTGATGATACTTGAGGTGCTAGTGGCAGAAAGGGATAGTGTTTGGCACCTTCAGGAGGCACCTTTAGGTGAATCACAGAAAACAAAAAACAACAACAAAAAAAAAAGAAAAAAAAACAAAACAAAAAAAAAAAACCTTTGGGATTTTGGAGCAAGCCTGTAAGCAACACCTATTCATAGCCTCTATTAGTTCCTATCTCCATGTTTCAACACTAATTGAGTGTCTGTTCTGGCTTCCTTCAAAGATAGAGTTTGGAAGTATAAACCAAGTACATCTTTTTCTCCTCAACTTGCTTTTTTGGTCATGGTGTTTTAGCACAGTAATATAATTCCTAAGGCATTTTTTCTGTCCTCTGATGTGCATATGTGTTGTCAATGAGTACAAAGTGGTTTATAACTCCTTCTCACTTGGTCCAATTAGCGTAAGATTGCCAATATATTTTATCAATGTATATTTTGTAGACATGACAATCAACATCCCTTCTAATTAAGTTATGACACAGAGATGAAGCGTTAAAGTACCCTTGATACAAAACTGCAAAGTTACATCACTGGCCTTGTGAACTGAAAACAAATTACTTATGGTGGTTCTTATCGGCAGGTATTCAGAGAAAAGCATTTGCTAGGTAAATATCTACATGCCATATACTAGGTGATGTGCTAATTTGCTCAAGTAAGGACACCACATCTGGTATAGCAGCTGCAATTGGAGTTACTAACTAATTGAGTTTTCTATAGTCAACTTTCATTCTGCACAATTTGTCTCTCTTCTTCAATGGCAGATAGTTAAAGGGAGATGTGGTGGAAACCACCTTCCCTGGATCTTTCTAATCATTGATTATGCCATTAATTTCTGCAAATTCTTCAGGGATGTGATATTGTTTGGATTCACTATTTTCTTTGGCAGGGGCAACTAAAAAGACTTCCTTTTAGTCTTTTCAACCACAATAGCCCTCATTCCACAGGTCAGGGAACCAAAGTGAAAAGTCTGCCAAATTCTAAGTCTATCTTTCACAATTATACATCCTGGAACTGGGGAGATAACCACAGGATGAATTTGGAGACTCACTAGACCTACTGTGAGTCAAATTTCAGCCAAAATTCCATTAATGGCCTGGCTTCCGTAAGCCCAGATTTTAACTGTATGGTCACAGTGTTTCTTGGGATCTCCTGGAATCAGCATTAATTCAGAACCAGTACCAAATCGACTCTAGAAATTCTTTCCCCCATGTATAGTTATTCTTGTTACAGGCCATAGATCCCTCTTGGGAGGATGGGAGAAAGGCCAGCAATAAATCTTCTAGGTATTTTAAGAGTTACCAGGGGCTGCTTACTGTTCTTTATCTGGTATCATCTTTTCAAGTTTAAATGATGCCATCTTTGAGATTAAGATGTAAGATCCCAGCTATTATTAATAGTTCAATGCAAAAGAATAAAAGGGAGAATTTCTTTTAATTGAAAGTTAATAATTAAGTTAACATGCTCACATCTGGTAATATGTGTAATAATTCCAGCCTCCTTTTAACATGTTTCTTATCAAGTATTAACTAATACATCATTGAGAGTACTCTCCTTAGAGATTTCTATATAAGGTTGGAGTCTTATTTATGTGACAAAGATCGATACAGCTTTCAGTTTTTAACTGTTTCTAGGAAGACAATATTTATGCATGAAATTTATTATAACTAGTTGCACAACTCTTTGTAGACAGACATATCTAGATTGTATACCAACTTTATGATAGTTTTAAAAACATGTTTTTATTACTTTTGTTTATGTACTGGGGTAAAAGTGCATTCTTCCTATTGTAGACATGTTGGAATCAGAGTCTTACTAACTGGAGGCAGTTCCCTTCCCTCTATTATATCATCCTGATAATCAAACTTACATAGGTTTGCTGACAAGTACCTTTCCTGGTTGAGCCAATTCATCAGCACTATATTGGTTTTGATTCTATGTCTTCACATGACCATGGTTCAGCACTTCAAGTTTTATATGGATACATCAGATGACCTCTACTCTCTCAGGGTGTTCAGCATTCAGTCTTTCTCATTTTTTTCCCATAACTTTTTTATTTGAATTAGAAACAGGATTGTTTTACATGACAATCCCATTTCCCTTCTCCCACCCATCCTCCCCCAACTAAAACTTTATTTGTCACATATCTTTTCTGCTCCACTTGGATGGTAAAGTCTTCCATAGGGTGTCATCAGAGTCTATTGTATCCTTTAGGGTAGGGCCTAGGCCCACCCCCGTGTGTCTTGGCTCAGGGAGTATTCCTCTACATGGAATGGGCTGCCAAAATCCACAACTATGCTAGGGCTAAATACTGGGCTTCTACAGGAAGTCCCATAGATTTCTGAGGTTTCCTCACAGAAACCCATGTTCCTAGGGTCTGGCTCAGTCCCATGCTGGTATTCCAGCTATCAGACTGGAGAGCAAGAGTTCCCAGATGTTCAGGTCAGCTGTTTCTGTGTCAGGTCAGCCTGGTCTGGACCTCTGTGCTCTTCACTGGTCCTTCTCTGCATCTGGGTTCCAGTTCAGATTGGTGATTAGTTATGGGTGTCTGCTTCTACTTCCACCAGCTGCTGGTTGAAGGCATATAAGTCAGTCATCAATCTCATAATCAGGGGAGGGCATTTAAGGTAGCCTCTCCCCTGTTGTTGAGATAGTTAGCTTGTGTCATCTTTGTAGCTCTCCAGACATTTCCCTAGTGCTTGGTTTCTCTGTAAACCAAAAATGTCTCCCTCTATTATGATATCTCCATTCTTGTTATCGTGTATTCTTCCCCTGGCTCATACTTTCTGCTCCTTCATGTCCTCGGCATCCCTCTTCTTCTTCCTTTCTCGTTTTCCTAGCTCCCTCCCCGTCTTCCCGTGCTCCCAATTTGCTCAGCAGATCTTGACCCTCTCCCTTCTCCAGGGAACCATTTATGTCTCTCTTTGGGACTTCCTTGTTTATTAGCTTCTTTCCAAGTGTGGTTTGTAGGCTGGTAATCCTTATTTCTAAAATCCACATATCAGTGAGTACATATCATCTTTGTCTTTTTGTGATTGGTTTCTTCTAGATCCCTCAATTTTCCTGCAATTTTCAAATTTCCATTGTTTTTTTTTCCGCTGAAAAGGGCTAAAACAGAAGTGACTCGCAGCAGATGCATGATGTGGAACTGTCTATCAAGTATTAGAAATGAATGAGTACATGAATATTGAGGATCTCCAGAGAATTTCCTTCTGGCCTTTTGCTGTTTTGGTGTCTATGTGTAACTCATTACTTTTGAGTACAGCATATCCATTAAACTAGTTCTAATGAATAAAATGTATTGCAAGTTTCTGCCTCCCCCCTCTCTCTCCTTAGAAGTTCACATATTTTGAAGAGTTATACAGAGGTATCTAAGCCGTGATTTAAAGATGTCTCCTCACAGGCGGTTAAAACTTGAGAATTATCAATAGCTATACATGTGGAGTTAGAAGTGTATCTTCTGAAAATGTCAAGTGCTGTGAATGAGCTTCACAAGGAACTTACCAGATTGTTTCTGCTATGATTTGAACTTTGGACAAGATGTTGAACACTGTCTGTGAACAACATTATCTTCAGACAATCTCAACTTCATTTTTATCAATTGAAATATAATAAAATATATTATTTAAGTTTTGAACTATTTTTATGCTATATATGTATGCAGTGTGACATACATTTACATATGGATATGACTATTACTACGGTTTGGTTCCATGCTTCTTTGCTCATCTTCAAGCATTCATAGGTCAATGTTACCTATACTCTAAGAATTTATTTCCATAGCATTTAGGTGTAGAAAATATTCTGCCAAGTGCTTCAGCATTACTTGCATATCCATTAGGAAATACTATATTTCTCAAAATTTATATTAACCCAAAAAGTAAGATAGCATATCTGAAAAGATAATATCTTGAAAAAGTAGAGGTTGAAGTGATTATTGATATTTTCATTAAAAAATCTATTTGGGGGACTTCAATATTTCTGTTATATTATTTCATTAATGAGACAGAAATATATAGTTGTATTACAATTCCATGAACTCTATAAAAAGTAAAGGAGAATATGGAAAAGCATCATTGTCCACATATGGAAGTGAATGTCAAATAGACATGAAAGCAAACCATTTCCCCAAAATAAGCAAAGTGAACTATCATTTCTGTTTATTCTAATCAAATATATAAGGGATATAAAACTGTCTTATTTATAAAAAGAAAATAACAAAGTGAATATAAATATGAAATTGAAATTCGTGGGAGTGTATAAAAAGGGTATGGGTTGTGAGGAACATGTAATTAGGCTGGAGCTACAAGGATCCCCTGTTACTACTATGTTATTCTTACAAGTCCACACATGACAAAGACAGAACAGAAATACCATGAACTACATTTAGTTCTTCATATTATGAGTAAATACAGGTTTTTAATTCATACGGTAAATCTATTTCCTCAGGACATTTAGATGGATGAATATTTTATATAACATTAATCATTCATTTGACAAAAGGAGATGTCTTTGGGTGGTGTGTGTGTGTGTGTGTGTGTGTGTGTGTGTGTGTGTGTGTGTGTGTATAAGACTGTGATCAAATAGAACATTTGAAAGAAAAGTAGATATTTCAGGATGAAACATATTGCTCTTGTATCTAATACATTAACTGAGTACATAGGTCAACAAAATAAAAAGATACAAGATCAACTATTATAACTAGGCAAATACTATTATTTTATGTTTTATGCCTCTTTCCCTGGATTGTGTTTAAATGAAAAATAAATTTGTGTATTTGCATGGTAAGTAGCTAAATGTTTAACCAATGGCATACTTAAATTTTAAGCCACTGCTGAAGAAAGGTAATTTTATTAATGTAAACATTTGCAAAAATCTTAAAATAACTTTTAAAACTTACAAAGGAAAAACAATAATTTATACATATGGAAAATGCAAAACTTTTAAATTTACTATGTCATATACTATATTAAAGAAGTAATGGCAAACCACTTAAGAAACTCCAGTGATTATTGACCAGGGTTTCTGATGTGGGCTTAAAGCAAAGGTGCCTGGAGTCAGCAAGCCTGGGAGATAAGTAATGAAATCAATAGTGAATCAAGCAAGGTGCCAGCAAATGTGAAGAGTTACTTTGGTTCAGTCAGGTGCTACTAGAAGCCATCAAAACTAATCTGATGAAGCCAGCTCAAAACACCAGTAAAATGAAGAGAGTCTTCTGAGGTGAGCACATGCTTTTGCTGCTCTATCTGTCATTCTAATTCATCTGGTTTTACAGGATCACTGTCAATCAAGTAGATAAGGAAGGGTACAGCCATTGATGAGGATTTCAAGTGTGTACTTTTATTCCAGCATGACTTACGCAATGATAAAAGAAATTGTAGAAGTTAAAACATACTCTTGTTTTAAGAAACTTGTAGGGCTTTTAAATTGAGGACTAACATTTTAATAATAAATCAAGCATATTATAAATTACTTAGGGCAATGCATTATGAAAATGTGAATGTAGGAAATCTCACAAGGCTCTATCCCTAAATGAAGAGCCAGAGACAAATAATGGTTGTTGAAACAGGGAGAATTAGTCAACTGTAGAAACCAGCTCCCTGATAGGTTTTTCAATACCAAGGTGTCAGTGCTGAAATTATATGTGCAAACAACACTAAATGAACTCAGCCAGATCATTTATAAATTCATATGTATGTATACATGTGTATATATGAATTTATGTACATGTATCTGTGTTCGTGCATATCATATATATATGTGTGTATATGTGCTCATATATGTGGTACACACACATACACACACACACACACACACACACACACACATATATATATATATATATATATATATATATATATATATATATAAATTAAAGAATAGTTGTTCTTGAACTTGAGGTGGGGATGTTACAAATATAGAACTCATGAAATTCTCAGGAATATAAATTTTAAAAAAATATGATATATTTTATATGATTAGAGTATATATGTATTCATATGTTTTTCTATGTATATAAATATATTTACTATTTTATATTGTCTTACATATATAATATTTTGTGAGATTAACTCATTTATTAATTGCATTTGTACTGAAAAAGGAATTAAAAACTACAGTGAATAATTGCACAATTATAAGAAATTATTACTAAATATCATTTAAAATAAATTTGATAATTAATAGATACATTATAAAATTTAAAAATTAGGATTTCTCATCTAACCTGTTGGGAGAAATTTAATAATATGATGAGAACATAAAAAAGTATTTATATAAAGTATATGAGTTTTTTAATAAAAAAGTTGAACTAGTATTTTGTACATTGCTATTAATGGATGAAATTTGTTATCTAGAGATGAAAATATTCTAATTCATGAAATTTTTAGATGCTGTAACACATAGTTTTTAAATTGTGTCCTGTTTCTCAACTTCTCAGTTTATTATTCAGTAAAGAGGCCTGGGAAGCCTTTGGGACCTCTAGTAGTGGAACTAGTATTTATCCCTAGTGCATGAATGGGCTTTGGGAGCCCATTCCCTATCGAGGGATACTCTCTCAGCCTGGATACACAGGGGAGGGCCTAGGTCCTGTCCCAAATGATGTGTCAGACTTTGGTGATCCTTCATGGATGGCCTCACCCTCCCTGTGGAGTGGATGTGGGTTGGGATGGGGGAGTTAGTCAGGGGTATAGGAGGGAGATGGAATTGGGATTGGTATGTAAAATAAGATTGTTTTTAATTAAATAAACATTTATTTAAAAAAAGAAACTAAAGTTGTCTTCACATTCATCAGTTTTAAAATGTCTATCATCTCTGCCTCTGCTAAGCAAAAGATCTCAACATTGTCATTTTTCAAGGGCCACAAATAATGAAGCATCCTTTACTTGGTAAAAATTGTAGTTCTCTATTTTGTCATTTCATTGGACATCTCCTTTTCTCTTTTCGTGAAGGCCCAATTTATTTTCTCTCTTTTAGCTTTTTGAAATGTCTTCAAACTAAAGTAGTGATTAACTCTTCACCAAGTAAAAGATGTCATCTTGTACTTACAAAGGCAAAAAGTGATGTGGGCATGGGTTTGAAACTAACTGCCGAGCAGGTCACCAGTGGCTATACCCCTGAAGACAATGATTCTCTTTCTCCTTTGAGTCCTTGATTGTCATTGTTTCTGATTGAATTTAAGGCCCACTTTACAAGATTAAATCTTTAATTTTCATTGCACTTGGGCCAAGAACAATACCGTTGTCTGTTTTTTCTTTCTCTTATATGTACACCTGTGGGTGTGGTTTTTTGATCAAGGCAAATAGGTAAGTATGTGTGCATAAGTGCAGTAATAGAATGTAAGAAAGATAGAGTTAGTTCAATGTCAGTATCTTCACTCATCACAGTGTTTTTGAACAATGGAGAAACCTGGAGCTCACTCTTCTGATTAGCCTCAATAGCCAGCAATTTCTATGGATGATGATATCTCACTGTCATGCATGGGTGGGTTTTTATATGAGTACTGAGGGTATAAGCTCAGGTCTTCATGATTAATCAGCCAAATATCATGCCATTTTTTCTAATTCTATATTGGCCATTTCTGGTTCTTCTTTCGATTGTTTTAATTCTATTTATTCTTAATCTTAATATTGACAATTTGTCAATCAATAAATTTCATTGACTGGGATTGAAATTTTACCACTCATAGAAGGAGAAATTTCCACATGGATTTCTAAAGAAAAATCTAACCATGATTGTTATTTTAGCATTAATATGGCCCATGCACAACTTAAACTACTTAGGTAAGAATTTGTCTCCTGGTCTTCAAACTATGTCACTTAGGCAGCCTTCCGAACAACTGTGCATTCTCCCAATTAAGGCATATGCCTGACAAGCATCATTAATGACTTTGAATGGTCCTTTTGTTCTTTTTTTCTTTTGAAACTCCAAGCTACATCACATTTATTTACCATATTATTTCAGCTTGGGGAACCATTTTAGGAACTAGAAATAGGTACATAGATGACATGTTAAATTTTCATCAGCCAGTCTGAGAAGTGTTTTCCTATTTTCACATCATATCATGTAATGAAACATAACAGTGTGAAACCACTAAGTTGAAAGAAACTGTGTGTGGCCTGCATGAAATAAGAAATGGACTTTTACAGAATGTCAATCACAGTTAAAAGGTAGTGTTATGTGTGGGGATTGCTTTAACACAAGATTCCGAGGGAGATTTATGTTTTTGACAGTTTGATTTTTAATAATACATCTGGAAATAATCTTAATTACTCTTTTTATCTGGAGAAAAATGAGATTTGCTATTGAGAAATTCAGTTAAATTAAAATGATTCAGTTGATTTTTTTGGCAAAACTTGCATCCACAAATCCACACTTTCGCAAAGCATTTGCATATATAATAGTATTTATCCTCAGGATCAGAAGTATCTATTTTCTTAAAATCAAAGAAGAAAAGCTCTTGAGTGTCAGGTCCTGTGTATGTATTGGTCTTCTAATTAATATGTATTCAGAGACTTGATTAGGAACCTTTACATCAAATAATTAAACTAAGATGATCTACTGATAATGCTTCTGGTTCTGAGGTTTTGTTTAAAGCCACAGCATTAAACATTCAAGGCAAGCGTGGAATTTGAAGGTTCTAACTAAAGGTGGTCTTACCCCAGTCCAGAAAGTGTTGCCCTGATTATTCATTGCCTCTCCTGCCAATCGGGTTCAATACTTGCTTATAGATGTCTTTCTGCCATCTAAAACCCATTGAACAGAACTCAGCATTGGATGGCCCTGGGGTCACTTGATTAAAGACATGCTTGGGATACTGGCATATACGTAAAGCAAATGCAGCAGATTGGATCATTAAATTCAACATTCCAGCAATTCATCAATAATAAATTTCAAATATTTTTTCTTATTTTAATCTGATGAAATTCTGCAAACACAAAAGATGGAGGGTTAACAGACATTACATGCCAATTCAAACATGTAAATAGCCCAAGCTCTGAAAATCATCCTTGTTATAAAGCATTGTTGACAACAGTCTTGTTCTATTGTAAAAAACAAGAAGATGGGGTGTAAATGATGGACAATTAGGGAGCTCTAATCTGAGCACTCATTACTATAAAGGCTTTCAGCATGGTTAAACCCTTTCTTGATTTGCAAAATACAGGGTTTGACAGGGTGAAAAATCATCAAAGTTAAAGGCAGTCAACCCAGTCAACATTCTAGCAAATAGCAGAAGAAGACCCACAAACCCCAACCTCCAACAAAAGAGCTCTGGGTAGTGGATGGCTTTTATGTGAGGTATATCCAGATTTCTTAAAGGACGAGGGATGTGAGGAGTCAATCACAATATAGTGGATGGCCACAAACCCAGAAATATCTGAGTAACCAAATTGGAATAAATTTGTTACTAAAAATAGTAAAGGAAAACACAGTATTTCTGGTAAGGGAGTTGAGTAGATTAGGGATGAGTCTAAGAAAGAAGTGAACAAGATCAAATTACAGTATATAAAATTCTCAAATTAATGAAATTATTTTCAAAAATATATACTTTACAGCTGAAATTTATTGTGTTTTCAGTCATATAACCACATATACTTGAGGGTCTCTTTATTCTTGCAAGGTGCTGACAAAAAAAAAACATAATGTCCAAAATACATGTACAACTCAAGAAATTCAATATCACAAAACCAATTAGTCCAATTTTAAAATGGGGACCAGATACAAACCAAGAATTCTCAATAGAGGAATCTCAAATGGCTGAGAAACACTTAAAGAAATGTTCAACATTTTTAGCTATTAGGGAAATACATATTAAAATGTCTCTGAGATTCCATATTCCACCTGTAAGAATGGATAAGATCAAAAATACAATAACAGCTCATGCTAGAAACTATGTGGAGCAAGGGGAACACTTCTTCATTGCTTGTGGGAGTGCAAACTTGTACAGCCACATTGGAAATCAATATGGCAGTTTCTTAGAGAATTGGGAATTCATCTACCCCAAGACCCAGCTACCCAGCTATACCACTCTTCTACATATACCCAAAGAATTCTCCATCATACCACTAGGACACTAGCTCAACTTTTTTCATTGCAGCTTTTTTTTGTAGTAGCCAGAAACTGAAGACAAACTAGATGTCTCTCAACTGAAGAATGGATAAAGAAAATGTGGTACATTTACACAATGGAGTATCACTCAGCTATTAAATCAATGACAGCATGCAATTCATAAGCAAATGGATAGAACTAGAAAAAAATCATCCTGAGTGACATAACCCAGACCCAAAAGACAAACATGTTATTCCTCACTTCTGTGTGGATATTAGCTGTAATATAAAGGATAACCATGCAACAATTCAGAGATTAGATCAGAGGAAAGGCTCGAGGGATATCTATCTCCCAGAAAGGGAAATACAAGAGATAATGTGGATGTACTGGGGGCAGGTGGGATGGGAATATGTGAGATCATATTGGGAGGTGGATGGAGGGGGGTGAATACTGAAAGAGATGACTTGAAATGGGTGATTTCAGGGACAGATAGAAACATGGTACAAGGAAAAGTCCCAGGTATCTAAAGGGATGTCCCCAAGTAAGACTCATAGCAATCACAGCTATATAGCCTGAAGTGGCATTATTTTATGACAAGGCAAGTCTTCCTGTAGAGGTATTGAGACAACAACCCAGCAAATAACCTTTGACGTACAGTCTGTCCTGCTAATGGGATGTGTTGGGGTTAAGGGTGGTTCAGAGATTGTGGGAATAGTCACACAATGACTGATTTAGCCTGAGACAAATACCAGGAAAGTGACCCCACCATTGACACATTACCTGGAGTGACATAACCGAAAGGCTGGATGGCCCAGATACCTAGGGTAGAACCAAAAACAATTGGAGAAAAAAGTCAATATAATGATAACTAATGATATTCTGCTATACTTATAGATGGGTGCCTACCCCAATTTTCATCAGAGAGGTTTCATACAGTAATTAATGAAAACAGATGTAGAGACCCACAGACAAACATTAGGCCATGTCTTTAGAATCCTGCTGAAGAGGGGGAAGGATTGTTTGAGCCAGAGCGGTGAATTATATAGCAAGAAAACCCACAGAAACAAATAACCTAGGCTCATAGGAGCTTAGAGAATCTGAACCAACAACCAGGATGCCTGCATGGGACCAAAGTAGGACCTCTTCATATATGTGACAGTAGTGTAGCTAGATCTACTTGTGGAACTAATAACAGTGGGAGCAATATTCTTCGTTCTGAGTTGGCTTGGCAAATCTTAATACAAAGGATGTTCTTAGTTCTACTGCAACTTGATATGCCATGATTTATTATGCCATGGATATCTACCTCTTTCTAAAGTGTGTTGCTATTAACAAAGCTGAAAAGTTGCAGATATAAAGAGTGTTTTAACATTAGACATGGAGATGCAGAGTTTGGAGTTTGCCCAGATCACTATGCTCTCTTCTCCACATATTTGAAAGGTGAATGCATATCCGGTGCCAGTGATTTTTTTAATGAGATTTTATAGGTGATTATAGTTAAAAGATTGAATCAATCTCAGAATAGACTTTGAACTTTGACTTTTATTAATGTTGTTGAGACTGTGATAGACTATGGGGACTTTTGAAGTTGAACTAAATTCATTTTGCATTATGGTATTGCTACAAGCTTATGGGAGCCAGAGAATGGAAACTGGTAGTTTGGATGTACTCCGCCCCAATAATGGAGCAGAATTATTAGAAGATGGAGCCTTGTAGGGGTGTATGTGGCATTGCTGGAGGAAGTATGTCACTGTGGAGGTAGACCTTGAAGTTTCATATATTCTCTAGATACCATGTTTTCTGCAAGATAAAGGACTCTCAGCTACTTCTCAATCACTGTATCTACCTGCATGTCACCACGTCCCATCTTTATGATATTGGACTGATTCTCTGAAATAAAGGGAGCCATCACAATTAAATGTTTTCCTTTAAGGAGTTACCATGGGTGACAAGGTGGGGGGTATCTTTCCCTCACCTATGCCACCACATGTCAAAGAGGAGGCAGGGTCATCTCTTCTGCTCGTATGCCCTTGGGCCCAGGACTGGCACTTTGAGTTGCCATTTAATAATATCTACATCATCTATGAACCTACAGATCCAAAATTGCAGGATCTCCACAATACTAGAAAAAGGAAGTGTAGGGGAGCCCCAGTGAATGTTCATTGTTAATTTTCTGACAGAGGATAGAAGCCTCAAATTGGATACTTTCAAATGAAGATGGAAGGACTAAAGTGTGAAGCCACATTACTGATTCCATGACAAAAGTCTTCTCAATTTTTCTTTATTTCTTCTTTGTTGTTTTTCTGTTCTGGTTTGGTTTTTTGTTTTTCTTTTAAAATCTGTTTTGTATGGTGTGTGAAGGTTGCAAGGACAGACGATATATGCATGGATGGGAGATGGGCAGGAACATAATACATGATGTGAAAATCACAAAGAATCAATAAATGGTAATTAAAATTTAAAAGAGTTGGCGTGGTCATGGTACCTCTTCACTACAATAAAACTCTAAGACCATATCTAGCTATTTATTATCAATCAATCTATCTATCATCATCATCATCATCATCTTTTTTGCAATATGGTAATCCTTTTATTACGATAAAGAACTCTATTTCATTCTTGATAGTTAACCCTAGGCAGTTTTTATAACCATCAAAACCATTTGCTTCTATGCACAAAGGAGATCTGTCTATCATCTTTCATATATATATATATATCAACAATGTCTTCATGGAAGTGGATGTTTATGATTTTACTTGGTACATTTTTCAGGCTTGACAATCAAAATTAATTATCATGCTTGTTAAAAAACTATAAATCTTATAATGAAATGACATTTATAATCAAATTAAAAGCTTCTAGAGGCATGTTTCTTATCTCTTCTCTTTTATAAATGAAGAAAGTGCTAATCATCCCATGGTCTCACGTATACTATGTTAACAAATGTATGGTTGGTGTTGACATGAGACTTCTTAAGGATACATATTCCCCAGGCTAGAAATATGGCTCACAGTATAAGAGCTCATACTTCTCTTCTGGAAGACCTGGCCTTACTTCCCATTGATAACAATGGGAGCTTCACCTGTAACTCTAATTTCAAGGGATCTGATGTCGTTTTGTGGCCTCCTTGGACACTGTGGATACTTGTGTGTCCATGGTGCCCATAAGTACAGTCAGGAACACACACACACACACACACACACACACACACACACACACAGTCTTTGAAAAAGGAGTATATCTTCTCTCCTAATGTGGAAGAAATAAGACAAATGCATAATAGCAAAATTCATCTGTTCCAACAATTGGATATGTCATCAGTTTATGTCATCTGCTCCTAAGTAAGTCTGAAGGAATTGTAAATACCTAAATGTTTCTTCATTCTCTGAGTAGGATTCAAAGATGGTAGTGAATAATTTTCATCTACATTCAAATAGTACTCTAATATTAAAGGGGAGATTAAAGAAAAAAAACATTTGATTGTCAATGAGTCATTTTAACATTCATTCACCATGCTTATCCAGAAATCTAATTTCCCTTGATGTGACTTAAATGAGATATATGACTCATGGAGTTAGTTATTTGGAGAGTTGGTCCTCATTGGGTTCTACTGTTTGGGGAGGTTATTAGGAAGCTCAGTATTGCTGGATGAAGTATGTCACAGTTCAGGTGCTGAGAGTTATTAGCCTTAATCACTTCTAGTTAACTCCCTCTGTTTAAGGCTTTCTGTTGAAGGTGGGAGCTCTCAGCTTCCTGCTCTGTGGCCTGCTGTGATGTGTACCTCAGTACTATGGACATTTCTCTAACAATAAGCTGTAATAAATTCTTACTTGAGTTCTTATTTCATGGTATTTTATCATAGCAACAGAGAAGTAACTAACAAACATCTCTACATTTAACATTTGGTCTTAGTCTGTAAACAGAGTAATGGGTTCTTATAAACTAATTGTTATAAAAGTCACTTGATATCAATTCAGAATTGACAGCCATTAAGTTGATCATTCTTTCTGTATTATATTCTTCATATGTCTTCACAAAATTTCACAGGAATGTCTCAATAGCAACTTATCTTTACTTCTGCAGCTTTTTTTCTTACATTTCACTGACACAAAGAGGACTAACTATTCCTGACCTTGATATGGGCAAAATCAGTCTTCTGCTCCTGGCTTGAATCCTTCATCTCATCCCACCCAATTAATTCTTGTTTGCAAAATCAGTCAGAAAGAAATGCTTAGCTTCCCATTTCTATTTCTTTTAATTATCTAAAATCAGTTGAAACCACAATTTCTATTATACTTATTGCCAATGAATTTAATGATTTGACATGTGTGAATAGCAACAGCAACATTTGAAATTGTACCCTGAAGTTCATTTTTATGGAGATTTGTCACATGACACCCTCTTAAATGGCATGGACCCACCCATTCTGAAATATGCCCCCATAAGCTTTGAATTTAGCTCCAAATTCTCATTTTAAGACTTTTATCTTCCTGCTTATAAACTTTCCTTAATATTACACATAAGTTCTATAATTCTTTGGAATTATTAATGTGAACTCTTCCTGTGATTTTCTGCTTTCGCCCTGTTACAATTAGAAAAAAAAAAAAACATTTGAAATTCTTAGTGTTCTTTTTAGCAGGATTATTTACAGTCACACAGTTCTTCAAACCGTATCTGTTATCAAGTCCCTTAAAAGTTACATGGGAATTGTATACCAAAATATTATTTTAATACTATTTCTATAACAGATTTACTTAGACAAGAAATTATTTGTTGATGTTAGTTAAAATACTATAATGAACTTTTGGCCTATACTTGGATTGTGTCTTTATTTATTGATAGCAGTAGTCATTCACAACCAAATAATCATCTCTTTCCTATAACAAATTGCTCTTAGAAATGAGCTGCTGAATGATTTTAAGAATTGAAAATGTCTTCAATAGATGCATACATAAATGTAACTCTTCTAAATCTAACAGATGAGCCATATACCAAATATTATAAAAAAAACATAGCTGAAGTAAAACCCTAAGCAATATCTTTCAACAACAGAAGGGATGGCAACTATTTAATACTCTTTTGTGATACAGACATACACACAAATAGAAGGATTGGAATCCAAAATAATAATTGTAAATCCCCCTTAACGGTACGTAATTTAACTAACCAACTTCAGAACACTAGAAGGTGAACTTTAAGGAAATGAAAAACTAATACAGAGAATTGTCTAGAGAAATGTAGAGGATAGGAAGTAATACATACATACATACATACATACATACATACATATATATATATATATATATATATATTTGACATGTGGGAATAATAACAGCAACATCTTAATAAGCATTCTGTATTTGGAAATAGGCATGTGCAAATACACACAAAAACCTAGAAAATAATACATATCACTAATGAATAAAACACAAATTTAATATGAAAAGTCCTAGTGTTTGATAGGAGGGAGAATGAACTTACCATATGTGAATAATAGTACATTTAAGTGTAATTGGAAATACAAGTATATGTAATATGTATATATAGACAGGCATATATACGTGTGTGTGTGTGTGTGTGTGTGTGTGTGTGTGTGTGTGTGTGTGTGTATGTGTGTGTCTAGGATAGATAGACAAGCATAACCTAGAAAATAATAAGCAAATCTAAGAAACAAGGCACAGAAATATTCAGCCAAATCCTGGTATTTGTTAGGAGGGAGAAAATAGAATTACTTTACATACTCTACAAACCACAACTGAATTATAAAAATAAATAGTGTAAAATACATAAACTCTTGACATGTTTGTCATATCACCACTAACAGCACTACTAATAGTTTATTATTTTCTTAGTACAAAACAATATGAAAGTGTTATTATATATTTCATTGCTACCTACTTCCTGTAAATAATCTCCATTTTAAACAAGGAATCTATCTTGTTTGAATATAATTACCATTAAATTAATTAAATGCTAGTTCATGTTGTTGTTAAAGCCTAGTTCCTTTTCAGAATACATTACTTCTCTTTATTTAAAAAGAAACTTTAGAATACATTCTTTGTTTTTCTACATTAAAAAATGATAATCTTATAGATTAACTTTTAATGAAATTCTTGCTTTGTTTCTTAATCATTCTCTGTAGTGTTTGAAATTTTAAATCCTCACTAGTGGAAGTTATCCAATATTACTTTCCCACCATGTTTTGATGGTAATGTAATATTTATTCAATTTGGATATATCTTACTTCATGAATAAATATTTTGTTTTAGGTTTTAGTTTTCCATGTGGTGTAATTGTAAAATGTTTTGTTCCATTTGGATTGTTTTCAGCCAAGGTATTAAATACAAAACATAAAGCTAATTTTGTTTTCTCAACTTAGACACAGTTTTAGTGGTATACACTCATTGAATTAAATAATGGTTCTCACTATGTTGTTTTCCTTGGAGTTATACAGTAAAGACTGTTACTTAGAGAAGTGATTTTGTATTAAGTTGGATGATTTTTCTGGTCAAATACTGTGGTTCTATGAATACTGATCTTGGTACAGAGCAGCATAGAGTTATAACAAACAAATGCAATAGTGAAAATAAAATGAACTGGTTAACTGATCAAAGCTTGAAGAATTTGTTAGGAGATGAGAGGAAAAAATTAAGCTAAACATTTAACCCAAAACTTGGCCAAATCATGTAATTATTGTGAGGGATTACATTAGAAATTCACAGAATCATATTTAAAAAGAGGCAGAGACTGGGGTTGAGTTATATTCCTTCATGTAAAATAGAATTCCTAAGTCATAAAATTTGAGAATTGAGTATAATGATTTCCAACAAAATTCTTCAATATGTGAGCTGGATACACAATTGTGAACAATGAATAAAATTCAAATATAAGAGGTTATTTGAAGAACTATTTATTTATTTTATGTGTGCTGTGCCCCTTTTTGTGTGCATTGTAGGGAACAGAAAAGAGTTGCTCTTTCAAGAATAGCAAGTACTCAAAACCTCTGAGTCATGTCTTCAGCTCCCAGAATTTACATATTTAAAATTATAGTGTGAAGAAAAAGAATTATGAAGTAATGATTTGTAAATTATCAGTACATCCCTATGGTGAAGGTGGGGTTTCAATGAGTCTACCAAATCCAAGATAGATGATAAATAGGTATTTATTAGAGAAGGACTTACACAGCTAAGAGTAAGTAACCGCTGTGATCTTCCTGCTCCAGAAGATGCGGTCTCTGCCCTTCTGATGCTCTCTGCACCCAAGGGAGTGCTTGACAGCCCCTCCTTTACCTTATAATGGGTGGCATCTGCATCTCAAACCATGCCCAAAAGGGTGTGGCCACTTTCACAAATTCACTGGCAAGATGCCACTACAATATGGCATGCTCAGAAGAAGAAAGTGGCTATTTTTAGATCATTTGCTTATGATTTAGGTTTGACTCAGAATGAATGAACCATCTCAGTAGGACCCAGAAATACAGACATTAGACTATAGACAGTGTGGGGAAGGCCCTTTTTCTAATGATACATATTTCTGTGAATTTTAGGAAAGGCTGGCAATGTATTAGGAATTTTAGGCAAGCGGAAAAGCTTCTGCTCTAAGATGAAAACTGCCATATAGGTGCTAAATGGAGTACAAATGACTCAAAAGAAAAGTGAAAATATATATTCCAGAATTCAGAGTTTGGGAATGACTCCTTCCTTCCAGAGGTGACTCTCCTGTGGCTAATGTCATGGGCACAAAGGACAGAACATTTTTCTAAATAGAGTTGTTCTAAAGGGTTTAAAATATGGTCAAATTTGACCTGCTCAGAATTAAACTTGCTTTAGACCAATGGAGGAGAGATGTAGAATTTTATATTTATTTTTATGTGTCTGTGTTTCTTACATATATGTCTGTATGCTGTGCTTGTGGAGGGCAGAAGAAGATATTGGATCATGAGAATAGAGTCCCAGATTGTTAACTACCCTGTCAGAAGCTGGATCACCTGGAAGAGCAGATATGCTCTTAACCATGAGCCACCTCTCCAGTCCATCCTAAGTTATATTTCATGATTGCCACATCAGTGTATTTTACCTGATAAACACATGAGTCATTATCCAGAAACCACAGATCCATGGAGGAAAAATAATTTTACAATATACCTCAAAAAACAAGGAGTATAGTTGAATATTCTTCTCTTCCACCTGGATTTTCAATAAAGAAAACTGGGAGAACAAACTGAAAAGCTTAACAGCAAGCATCACCTAAGGGAATCATGCAGTTTCTGTGGTAATAGAAAGTAAGGTACTCAAAATTTAACCTATTTCTTACTTGCATCAACTGAAAGCACTGTGGAGAAGGAAGAAGTTTAGAACAAAATCTTTTTGTGATGAACAATAACAACAATAACAAACTAAAGGGATCTACAACAACAAGTAAACAAAGAAAAAACCTGGACAAAGGAGAAAATGTAAAGCTACTGCTTAGTAACAGGCAAATAAATTCCATAGTAAAAATATCACTAGTAATCTGAATTAATGTGGGGACATATTTCAGTAGGAATAATAAAGTCAAGAACAGCCTCCAATATATATTATATACAAAATTTAGAGGACATGGCCTAGAAAAGGGAACTCACTGGAGAAAAATTCAAGATACAGAAACCCCAAGATTCTATGAAATTTTTACTGTTTGTAGAGTATCTTTCATAGCATTTTGTTCCCGGATTTTAAGGTGCTCTTTCATTGTTTCTCCCCTTTACTTCTACAAATATGAAATTGATTAGGGGTTACTTATTACATTGCAAAGTAGAAGGAATAACTCTGTTTCCTTTTGCCATCATTTACCCTAGCTGGGAAAAAGCAAATGCAAGATTTTGCTAATTTTTCTACTAAATAAATCACTTGGCATACTAATCAATTACTGTAAATAACATTAGTATTTCTGACTTAAGCTCCCATAATTGCTTTGGGGATCTGAGAAAATTCATACAATAGAAAACCATAAGATAGGATGCGCAGTGGAGTTAGATATTTTGTTACTCTCCTTCATCTTTAACATTTAGTTTTCTTTCTTATATAAGAATGTACACTCTAAGTGAAAAGCTTAAGAGAGAGTAATACAGTCTGCAATGTGAATGGCATAACTCCAACAGGACATCTCATGGTAGTACTCACACTATCTGTTCACCAAAGCTGTTAGAATGTGTAAAACTTTTAGGTCTATCTCTGGGTTATTTAAGAGCACTGTGTTCTGAGCTGGGTAAATTGGCCTCTACTTTGAATCGCAGCTCTCAGGAAGCAGTGGCAGGCAGATGTATTTAAATCCAAGGCCAGTCTAGTCTACATAGAATGACCTTAATTTTTAAAAAAGAAAAGGAACTAAAATAAACAAAAATGTTCCAATGCATAAAATACTGAAAAATATTTCAATAACATTTATGTTGCTTATCATGTTCAAGTTTCTATACAATGGAGAAAAAAACATAATGGTTAAGCTTAAAATCCATTGTAAAAGTCATTATATAAAATGTGGTAGCTGCAGTACTTGAGATTTAAAAATCAATCATTAAAGGTAAACTTTAGCTTCAAATAGTGCTCAGAACATATTTAAAAGGTCTTTTTTTTTTGTTTTTTGGAGACAGTGTATCCCTGTACCTTTGAAGGCTGTCCTGGAACTAGCACTTGTAGACCAGGCTGGTCTTGAATGCACAGAGATCCACCTGCCTCTGCCTCTGCCTCCACAGTGCTGGGATTAAAGGTGTGCTACATAGAATCTTTTTAAAGAGAAGAAGATTTTTAGATATATTTCCCTTTTATTGAAAACATCATTTTTTTCACATAATATATCATGATTACCATTTCCTTCCCTCCATTCCTCCCAGGTGCTCCTGCTTCCCCTCTCATTCATATCCATTCCCTTTCTGTCTCTTATTACAAATCTAACCTGCTTCTGTGGAGTGATAATAATAAAACACAACAAAATGTAACATATTAGAATTGCAAAGCACACAAAACAAATAACAACAATAACAAAAAAGAAGGAAAAAAGCCAAGAGAAAGAGGAGAAATCACAGATATATGAGTACCAGTCATTTGAACACTCATGAATTCCATAAAAACAAAGGACTAGAAGTTATAATATATACTTGTGGTGATATATTATGATTTATTAAAGCTTGACTGAGGATTCAGAAAACTAGTCAGTCTCTGCCGGACATTGGTGGTACACGCCTTTAATCCCAGCACTGGGGAGGTAGAGGCAGGTGGATCTCTGTGAGTTCGAGGCCAGCCTGGCCTCCAGAGCGAATGCCAGAATAGGCTCCAAAGTTACACAAAGGAAAAAAAAAGAAAGACAAAAGAAATCAGTCAGTCTGCAGCCAGAAGTTAGGAGGTGGTGATACGTACTTTAATCCTATAACTCAGGATTAAGAAGTAAATGGATCTTGGTGAGTCCAAGGCTACCCAGATCTACACAAGATTGAATCAGTCTAAAAGAGAATTATAGCTCACACCTTTAATCCCTGGACTCATGAGAAGTATATAAGATAGGAACAAGTTCTCAGTATCAGACATTGGTTCTCCAGTCACATTGACAATAGGAGGCATTCATTCTCCAACCATGCTGAGAATAGGAATACTCCAGCCCTGTTAGAGATAAGAGCTCTCTGGTGTTCTGTCTGCTTTGCTTCCCTGACCTTCAGCTTGAACCACAATATCTGTCAGTTGGTCTTTATTTAACGTGTCATATACATACACTATATCCTCAAAGTATCAGCAGGGTAAAAGATAATATACATGATAAAATTAAAAGAAAGGAGGAGTTCTGACAGAACATTGTAAAACAACTGACATAGAGAGATGACATTGGGATCATTTTCTGTTGGCCATCTACTTCTGGGCATGAAGCATACCCTTAACAGTAGTTTGTTTCTCCCATGAGATTTTGTTGGAGACAAATATTTTTGTTTTGCTTTGTTTTCAAGTGGTTATCAATTGGATACAGCCTCTGAGTTAGGAATCCAGGCATGTGACCACTCTTTAAGCTCAAGTGCTCCAACTAGTGAAGCTCAGTGCAAACCATGTGGATGGTGCCTCAATCCTTGAGTTCAAATGTGCATCTATCACATTGATTTATTGGGTCTTGTTTTCTCAGTGCCTTCCATCCTCTTTAGCTCTTACACTCTTTCCACTTCTTCTGTCAAGTTTCCTAAGCCGTATGGGGAGGGATTTGATGGAGACATGCTGTTGAGAGCTAAATGATTCAACGTCTCTCACTATCTGCCTATAATCTGGCTTTGGATATCCATATTTGTTGTCATATGCTGTAGGAGGTAGCTTCAGTGATAATGGATGAACAAAGCACTTATCTGTGAGTATAGCAAAATTTCATTAGGAATTATTATATTGACACATTTTTGTTAGCTTTTTAGAACAGTAGTATTTTGTTTTAGACTAGGTCAATGGGTTATGTAGTCTCAGGTTCTTGGTCACCTAAGCAATGTCAGGTATGTGTTTCATTTGGTGGAGTATCCTTTAAGTCAAATCTGATAGTGGTTGATTTTTCCCACAAAGGTTATACCACTATACAACATATGCATAGCATATGTTGCAGGCATGACACTTATGTAGATCAAATGGTTTTTGAGTGGGTTGGTTTTTATGTTTCTCATTTGGTAGCAAAGTGTTTTCCTGTACCAAATATTCATATTATAGTCATTTAACATATTTTCTGTCTCTGAACTAAATGTTCCTAAAGTCAACCCGAATATCTTCACTTGAAACATCAGTTCTTCTTCGAAATTTTTATCTCCCTTTTTAAAGTTTTCTTTAGAAAAACACACATAGATATATAGATGTGAATGTTAAGTAGACATTCCCTCGAAATTATATTCTTATTCTCTCACAACATCTGTAGTCATTTCATAAAGTCTACAAATAAATCATCTTTATTTGACTAACAATTGTTAGGTTGGGATTGGTTGATAGGAGAGTAAAGTCAAAGAAGTATACAGTAGTCTCCAGAAAAATATTTGTTCTGCTATTCAGGACAACTGAAGGATGGCAATATCACCAAAGTGGAGACGGTATGCACCTAGCAGAAGGTGCTTGGGGTTTATAGTATGAATAAGAAGACTTTGGGGGAAGGAAGATTCCATCTGCAGGTCAGCAGTAAGTTCTTTTTCTGTTTCAAAGTGGTATATACAACTCAAGAGATATTTTGATCCTCTGATCAGAGAAATCAGAAACCTGACAACACACAGGTATTCTCAATGAAATCGACTTTATTGTCCAGAACTCATTCCTCCTGAGGATTTTAGTCATTAACACACTGTCTATTCTATCTGTATGCTGTACAACCTCTTCCCAATTCAAAACTCCTATGCTATATGTGAAGAAGAGGTTAGGCTGGGAAACAGGTAGTTTTCTCTGTTATCTAGAATTCCATTTTGGAGAGAAGCGATCACTGACCCAGGCATGTGCTTTCATCATCCTATTTTGAAATGATATATACTTTTAAACTACAAACCTCTCCTCATTTTTCTTGCAAAATCCATGATCAATATTTTCCTTTTCTCTGAAAGTCTTCTTCATCGTCACCTTTAGTGGTCAGCCACATGCTTCTGTTTCCTACTTGTTTTAAAGAAACAAACTGAGCTGTTCCTATGTCCTAGTTAGTGAAGTGGCAGAATGATTATAGGTCTGTGATTTTATTTCCAATTGCATTACCATTTGTTTCTAAGAGCAGAACCTATATCTTATTACATATATAAATTATCTAGCCATCATATCTGTATCTCTGTTATCTCTATCTCTCCATCCATACTCTATTTTAAATAGTTGTCAAGACTTGGTATTATGATAGCTGTTCAAAACTTAGCTGCTATGCTAAAGATTGGTGTAATGCTAAAATAATGCATAAAAAGAAGTAGACAAACCATAAGTGAGTGCTCCTGAGTGCTACTCCAAAAATGGCCATTGACTGATATCCACATCATAATGAAATTGTTAAAAGAATTTTTGAGCTGTCGGAATTATTGACTTCTATTCTTCATTTATATGAAATTTCCAAGTATTTTGGGTACACACAAAAGTTTGAGTGTTTTAAAGCCCATGATTCTACCAACAAGACACATCAGACATTTCCAAGTGGGTATTCAGGAATTCCCCACAGGTATTGTGACTGTTAAATTGGGATAGTAGATGAGAAGGCCATAAATAGAAGAGATGAAAAGAGTGAGTTTCAAATGTCCCATGGTTCTTTATCACCCTGAAGCAAGTCAGATGTGGAAAATCAAAATGAGGAAGGCTCTTATTGTGTCTTGTTTAGTCTTGAATGCTTAACTATGGATCCTTTACAAAACACATCATGTTTAATAAAGAATACACTTTATAATCACCCATGGGACTTTATAAATACATACTATACTTGGTAATTATAGATGCTTTAACTGAAGTGATTTTATACAAGATCAAGGCTCATGGGCTTTAAAATACACAGTCAATTGAGTAAAGAAGCATTGGCCTACTGAATCAAGTGTATTAATTATACTCAATGGCATTCTAAACTTGCTAAATTAGTAACAAGCCATTTACTGTGTAATGTTCTGAACATCTCATTTTCTCTCAAATACAATTTTTTCTCTCTTAAACTTTTTAAATTGGACTTAGTCTTGACCCGATAGACAGTATCCTTTCATTTTTATTTTTTTTTTACAATTTTTAAAAAAACAAAATTTAATCAGTTCTTTGAGAATTTTATACAATGCACTTGGAACATACTCAACCTACTCCATGAGCCTCTCTCATACTCACCTTCTCCACCCTCTCATCCCTTCTATCTAAATTAGAGTTTCCATTCATTTTCTCTCCCCTTCATCCTATTCATTGTTTTTTTTTCCTTTTTAAATTTAAATAAGAAACAAACTTGTTTTACATGTCAATCCCAGTTCCCTCTCCCTCCCCTTTTCTCCTGCCCCTCCCCCCACCAAACTGCTATCCCATCCCCTGCTTCACCCTCCAGGGAGGGTGAAGTCTTCCATGGGGATCTTCAAAATCTGTCATATCTTTTGGACAGGGCCTAGTCCCTCCCCTGTGTGTTTAGGCTAAGAGAGTATCCCTCTATGTGCAATGGGCTCCCAAAGTCCATTCATATACTAGGGATAAATACTGATCCTGTCCAACTTTTCAAACCATTCCTGGGAGTAGTTTGTGAATGACTTACCAGGAAGTTACATTGTTAAAGCAAATCCACTCTCTCCTGTCAGCTATCAAATGTCAGTAGCTCCTCAGTCAGTAGTGGGATTTTATGTCTGTCTTCCATTCACCATACTGACATCCTCATTCTGTTCTGGGATTTTGTATGGCTTGAGCTATTGCCTGCTGTTACAACTGCTGTAAGTTCATGTATGCAACTATCATATGGTGTGCTGAAACTACTCTTTGCTGATGTTATCCCCAATTTGTGTTCTTACAATCTTCCTGTCACCTCTTCTATGAAGATCCATGAGTCATGAGGGGAGGGGGTGATATATATGTCCTATTTAGAATTGAGCATTCCACAGTGCTTTATTCTCTGAACACTGACCAGTACAGTGTTTTCTTGTTAATTGTTGTCATGCATGAATTCATTATATACTCATATGCAAGTATCTGCAGAATCTAGAATAGAGTACTAGATCCTCTGGTGATGAATTTACATGGAGCTTTGAGCTGGCAAATCATGCTGGTAAATAAACTTGAATCCTTTTTGGGGGGTCTGTATGGCCTTCACAGCCAACAGAGTAGTAAGCTACTAGAGGCAAGAAGGCAGTTTGTTTCAACAGGACTCAATAGCCAGAATTGGTTTAAACTTCTCCAGTTTGACCTTGATTAGTTTATTTTCAATGTATTTAAGCACAGCAAAATTTAGTGAAATCTTTTCAGATTATAACTAATTCAATCCTGTATGTATAACAAAGCATGCATGAGTCTCCTTGAGGAATAAAGTAAGAACAGATCAGATATGACTATATCAAAACTCCTGTGAAGGCTAAATGGATATGTGCTATAGCTTGTGAAAACCAAGCTTATTATAAGGGTCTGCCCCAAAAGTCTATAGTCATATAGATAGTGTAAATGTCAGCACACTAAAATGCATTTACTCAAGCCTTCTGGGTAATTAACAGGTGTTGTGTTCCTTCTTTTGGAGGAACATCCCTGTGTAGTTAACATTCTAGGTTCTTTTAGTGCATGTGTGTAGTACAGAGACATCTGTTCTCTTTGAAAAACCTTGGGAATATTATAAAGTATTCTTAACTGCCAAGTCATCTCTGAAGTTCAATAATATCCTTTTTGACACTAGTGTACAATTTGATAAAAGCCTCAATAATACAAAGTGATCAATTACACAAATCAGAAGCTTAAAGACAAGGAAAAGAGATTGAGAAAGTGGAAGGGAGGCAGAAAAGGAAGAAGGAAGAAATGGAGGAATGGACAAAGGGAAGAAAGGGACAAAGTGTAGAAAGAAAAGGAGGGGCAGATGGACCAGGGTGAAGAAAGGCTGTAAAAGACTGAGAGTGAGTGACTGGAGACAAGTAAAGGAAATGAGAAAGTATGGGAAGTGATTAAAATTCTTAAGAAAGGAAATAGAAAGCAGGAGGGAGATATGAATATGAAGTAGGACACAAGGAAACAAAGGAAGAGAACAAGCTGAGGAAAACTGAAGTAACTGCTAAGTTTCAGCCAATGATATGCTGATTTCCTCCTTGCGCTGAAATCTAACCCATAACAGGAAAACCTTGTGTTTCTACCACTTGATATTTGCAACTTTTAATTTTACAAATAGAAGTGAGAGGCTTCCCACCAACACCTTAAAATAACTATTTTAGGGGAGATCAACAATGGTGAGAAAGGGAAGTTAGTGGATTGACAGTTTACGACACAAGGTGGAAAGATTTAACTGGTGAAGTGGTGAAGCATCCCAGATGAGGTGGTCTGAGAGTGAGAGTTTCACAGTAAGGAGGATTGGAGGCATAATCTGCTCAAGAGGGATCTGGAGATTTTTCCAATGTGCCTTCTTCAGCAGCCATCTAGGAAATGTTCTGGCAGCAGGCATTTCATGGTTTGCATTAAACTTCATTTATATTAGTGAAAACTGAAAAGAATAAAAGGATCAGCACAATGAAGACTCATATATCAATCCTCCCCTTATGTTTCCATCGGTTTCAGTTAAATATCTGAAGTTGCTATCACTTGTGCTCTATGAACAATAACCATCACACATAGCTCAGGTATTTGCTTGCACCCTTGGTTTCCACTTGGGGGAAGTTATTGCTCTGTTATCAAGTGAAGCCTTGCTGGAGGAAGTACATCACTTGGGCATCCTACTTCCAGGTGTCTCTCAATGTCCATAAGCCAAAATAAATAATTTCTTCCACGCCTTGCTATTTCATCATTGGGTCCTATCACAATAAGTAGTAAGTAATAGATCACCTCACATATATTCAAAAACTAACACAGAAAGCAATTCACACAAACACATACATATGAACATATTTATACACAAGTACACAGTCAACACCACATGGCCTTTTTTAGCTTCACAACTAGACCTAGAAAATGAAACCAAAAATTCAGATAACCTTTCTAAGTGTGTCATATGATTTTTTTTAGCTGGAAAAGAGTGATTCTAGGTTTTTTTAGGGGTATGGCAATAATCTGAAACTTTTTAGAACTGATTTTATTCATTTTGGATTCTGTTTTCAACAATAATTAACAGAAATGCTATGCTTTACTTGAAAAGGCAGAATGTCAGGATACAAATGATACTGAACAATTTTCTACTGTCTATGTTAATAACATTAATATTAGTACAGAAAGAAAAACAAAATCCCCTGTTCTGACATTTAATAAGGCTATATGCACATTCTAACTTGGACTAATGGCACACATTTATTTTTACCCTCATTCTTAATTTATTTTAATTGTTTCTTTAAAAAGTATAATGTGCTTTCTTTTCAATAACACACTGAGCCAAATTAGTGTGAACCGTATGTGTATAGTAATGGAGTCACTTATTGGTACATGGCCACACTGCAAAGAAAAATTAAAATTAATCTCTAGAGCCTAGCAGACATTAACTGCCAACTGTTGCTCAGCAAGAAGTAAGGACTCCAGAGGATCTCCTATGTCCATGTTAGAAAGAAAAAAGAACAAACATGAAGCTGGGAAAGGGATGTGTTATAAGGATTCTAAACATTATCAAAATATATCATATGAATGTAAAAAATTCCAAAAGAATTAACTTAAAATGTAATACTTATATTTAGACTATGAATTTGATCTCACAAATAATTAATATAGTCACTAGTACTTGCATAGAAATACATGTTAAGAGACACTTATATAAAAGGTGGTATACAGATATATTACAGATTTCCAAATATATAACTATATGTTAACCACTTCCACATTTGTAAGTACACACCATGAAATTACTTTTGACTAATTAATTTGAATCTAATAGTTTCTTTATGTTAGGACCAATTGTTGGTTTCAGAAAGACCTCTGAGACTTGCAGAGTGGAGATACAGAGAACATCAATAAGGGAAAATTACAATAAAACACATTCAAATTATGCAAATTGAAGCACAGGTCACATTACAAATGAAGATAGGGACTTCTCAGGTGAGGATACTATCTATTTTAGACCTAAAATACATTAAATAGACAATTGTGGAAAGAGAATCCTATGCATTCCTGAACATAGAGAGATCCTGTAAGGAAATAATCTGAGACTTACAAGGGAATACAAGGTACCAATAATAACCAATTATTTGACATTCACATTGAAACTTCAGATATACAAAGCAAATACCATGGAAGAGCCGACATCTTGGAGCAAGGTTTATTAGAAACAGACCCTGAGATTCTGGGAATGTATTGAAAATTACTCCCCCCCACACACACACACACATGATACAGCTTAGATTCCCAGATCATGAGAGAGAAACAATCAATTTTTATTTCCAAAAAGACCTGAGGTGTCTTCTGAATGACAAAACAAAATTTACAGCTCAGAATTTTTCCTACAAGAGTTAAGGCAACTTGGCTCCCCTCCCCTGTACTAGCCATCAATGGGATAACTTAATCTCTCTTGGAGAATATGAAATTGAAAGCATAATTATCCTCTGTCAAGTGGGCAAAATGGTTCCAATACCTTGGAGTAAAATCCTGAAGTCTCTTTTGCATATGTTAAAATCTGGAGAAGCTATGAAGACACAGAAATGAAAGAAAGTCCAGGAATCTTCCCAATCTCATGAAAACAACAGCACACTTCACTATATGTTGACACAAAATGAATTTTTTAAATGTGACTACTTCATGGTTAAAGAAAAGGATGAAAAAATGTACCCCTATTATCTCTATTCAGTTATAATTTCTGTCTAAAGGGAAACATGCACTTTAAATAAAATTCAATTATTTTTTTGGTAAATTTATTGGTTGTGCATGATGCATTTTGATTCTCCTTAAGAATCTACAATTAGGCTAGGCAGTGGTGGAATAAGCCTCTATCCCAAATTCCAATGGGATAGATGGGTAGATCCCTGTGATTTCAAAGCAAGCTCACTCTACACAGTGAGTTCCAGGAGAGCCAGGACTACCCAGAAAAATAAAATAAAAACCTGTCTTTATATAAATAAAGAAAGAAAATGAATCTAGAATCAGAGATAATTATCATTTCTACAAAATGTTGAACACCTGAGACAGCTATTCTGTAGGCCTACTATCTGCTACAGTAAAATGTTGAAATGGTCTCTTTCCTTCATGTTTAGCTTTTCCAAACATCACATGAAATAGTCAACATGTTTACAATAATGTTTTTAACTATGTAATTTCCTGCATATTTTAAGACAGATACATAGGTAGAAAGAGAGCAAGGAGAATCAGAGTGAAGGAAAGAGAGAGAGAAACAGAGAGAAACAGAGAGAGAGAGAGAGAGAGAGAGAGAGAGAGAGAGAGAGATCCAAAGAAGAGGAGGAGAGAGTTAAGTTAGAAAAGAGGAGAGAAGAGGGCATGGGAGATAGGGAAGGCAAAGGCAGGAGAGGAATTGAGAGGGAATCTGTAAGGGGAATGGAAGAGAAGGGAATGGAAAGGAGATAAGGAAGAGAAGGAAGGGAAAGAAAATAAAAGAAAGGGAAAAGGAAAGAAAAATGTGTTAGTCAATGATCTATTGCTGTGAAGAGACACCATGATTAAAGTAGCTCTTATACAAAAAAGATTTATCCCATTATTTTTACAAAGGGAAGCATAGAGGCAAGCAGATAGACAAGGTACCTGAGAGTTCTATATCCAAATCAAAGACAACTGGAAGAGCAAGACACTGGGCCTGGCTTGAGCTTTTGAAACACCCAAATCCTTTCTCAGTGACACACTTCCTTCAAGGCCACATCTATTCCCTCAAAGCCACACTTCCTAATCTCTCTCAAGTAGTACCACTACATAATGGCCAAGCATTCAAATATGTGAGCCTATGGGGGTCATTCTTATTCAACCACTATAAAAATTCAAAAGGAAAGTAAAATATAGTATACCTTGGTGAGGAAAACAGTTTGTCCTAATTAAGGGTCATGCAAATATATACAAAGCTTAAGAGATTTTGCCATAATACTTTAGAATAGAAAGTTGAGGTGAACAAAAAAATTAAAGGGATGATATTTAATGCAGACTGAGAAATAGTTGCTTAGAAAGAGGCAGGTAATGTTAAATAGGTGGATAAGAATGTGGTCTCCATCAGCAGAGAACATGTTTAATACATGTGAATGAAAAAATGATGTTGGACTGAGTACTTGGAGGAAAAGGAGAAGGGTGACAGGCTATAGATAAAGCAGGGCATATACAATGTTTTGTTTCTTTTGTTTGTTTGTTTTTTTGTTTTTTTGAGACAGGGTTTTCCTGTGGCTTTGGAGGCTGTCCTGGAACTAGCTCTTGTAGACCAGGCTGGTTCGAACTCACAGAGATCCACCTGCCTCTGCCTCTGCCTCCCAAGTGCTGGAATTAAAGCCATGAGCCACCACTGCCCAGCACATCTACAATGTTATTAGTTAGAATTAAAGATATGACATATATTTTAAGAGTAACAAATTCTGTCAGTGTGTTTCAACTTGCATTTGTTCAGAAAGATTCCATTTAGCTTTAGGTAACATTTTTTCAAATTCATTTTTTTGTACCTAGAATGCATTTTCTAAATAGAGAAAAGAGCATCTTTTATGTCACCTGCCTTGGGATTACACATTATGACAAGATTAAAGTAATTTTTAAATGATTGTTTGTTCATTTGTTGGTCTGTTTGTTACTTTGTACACACACTAGCATGTACCACAGTGTGCCATTGGAGGTCAGATGATGGCTTGCACACTCTAATTCTCTTTTTACACCATGGTGCATTCCAGGGACCACAATTCACTTCTCATGATTGACATCAACTACTTAACCTGCTCAGTCATCTCACTCCGAAGTTGTTCTAAAAGTTAACTCCTTTAAAAATTAAATAAGAAAATAAGTCTCTGTGAGTGTTTTTAGAAAGTTCTGATTTAACACAAAGTTTCCTTGATTGAAAAGAAATATTATCTGTGTATGAGGGAATTGTTCATATGTCATCTAGAGTTATTAAATGTCCAGGTTTGCCCTCTTTCCTCATTTTAATATATTCATTAATCCATTTTATCATGTGGACATGTAAACTTACCTCATACATTCTTCAAATCTCTGCAATTTTCTGTCTTTTAATTTTGAAAATACTAAACCAGAAGTAATAGCACTAAATTAGCCTGAATTCAGGTTCTATAGAAAAATTAAAATGGGTATGTTTAAAATTCTGATGACCAGGCTATTATGTGTAAGGAAGCAAATGATTCTAAGTATTAAACCATCTGTCTCTTTTATTCCATCCCATATAGGCAGAAAGAATGGGAGTCTCTTCTATCCCTAGTAATCTCACTTGACTGTGCCACTGCCCAAAAACTGAGGCAAGTTGCTGTCAGAGTTCATTTCTCCATTCGTTGTGAAGAGTAGGAAATGAGTAAATTGTAATGACCACTAATCACCATTGTTTTATAATATCATACTCTTTTGAATTGACTTAAGACTTAGAAATTTCTGACATCTCTGCAATTTAGAGACATCCAGAGAGAAACACTAAAAAGAAGAAATGAGGGAGGGAAGAAGGAAGGGAGAGCCATATCAAATATGTGCTTTATATTTAAAAATACTTAAAAGAGATTTCTATTCTATAGTTTTCCTAATACTGCTTCACCCTAATCTCTGCTGTAAATTCTCAAATTAGAACTTTATATGGTAGAATTCACATATTTACACTTTTATTATGATGTTGGTATTATTGGTGAATATTTTCCTTACTTGTATTTGTCTGCCAGTTGTTAGGGATTTTGTTCATTTTCTTTCCTAGAGAATGTAACTGCTTATTATTTCCTTTGAAATAGGCTGACAAGTTTTATTTGTATTCAATGATCACTTTATTCTTGCCAATAAATATTCAATTGCAAGCATTTTCATGTTGGAGACACTTGATATGTATTTTATGCAGAGGTTCAGCACTGGAAGAAAATAAATAAGATGCTTGCAACTAGTTCAGCTAATGCTAAGAGGAGGGATTTTATGGGACAAATCATGGCTTGAACATTAATTGAATGTTATATTTTTATTTTGGTCTTGCTGATAGTATAACGTTGGGATAGTTTTATTATTATGTTCAAAATTATGTTTCATTATCTTACAAAATTAATAAGTGAAAGCTTTAAAATCTTATTCAATTTTTCTTTACATATAAAATTTAGTCAATTGTGCAAATTTACCACACTTTCATTGTTCCTTCATCAGTTGAAGGGCATTTAGGTTCTTTCCACTTCCTAGATATTGTGACTATTACATCACTAAATTTGGTTGAACAAGTATCTGTGGAGTAGGATATCTAATTCTTGGGCACATGCCAAGCTGTGGGATAGCTGAGACCTGTTCTGTTTATTAGAACATCTATGTAAGACATCTTGAAATATAGTAAGATAATTCTTCCAGTAATCTTTTGATTCAGAATCTACTTGGGATATTTCATGGTCCCATACAAGTTTTACGTATGTGTGTATGTATGTAGGATTTTGATTGAAATGCCATTGAATCTATAAATTGCTTTTAGTAAGGACGGTAATTTTCCCAATATTAATTAATATTAATTTATGTGCATGAAATGTCATTCTACAAGCGTTTTCCATTCTATTTCTTAAAAGATAAATAAAATATTCAGATAAATGAACTAAATTAACAAAAATATATTGTGCTGTTTAAGATTTCCCAGATCCAGAAAGACAAACATCTTATACTTGAATTTGTGGATCCTACCTGTTCATCTTTACATGTTAAAACTACAAAGACAAAGATGACCATGGGCAGGAGTCAAGATGAAGGAACTCTTGAGAAGTATATAAGAGGATACATGTGCTAGAAAGCAGGGAATAGAAAAAGGGGGGTATGACTTTGTCTGAGGAGGAATAATGGAAGGAAAAACTAAATGGAGAGAGATGGTTAGTTGAGAAGGAGGGATGAATAGCACTAAGCATGCTGAAAAATGTTGGGGGAACACTGTATGTTTGCTTAATTCATGTGTATTTATGAACACATATATATTTAGTTAAATTTGCTGCTTGAATGCTGCTAGAACCTCTATAACAATTGCTGCTTAGAGGAATAATGGTTATCTCAAAAGCCATAGAATATTCAAGGAAACTCCCAATTATCAGATATGGAAAATTTATTTTCTAGTTTTTGGTTAGGGAAATGCATTATAAAGTAGGGTTTTACTGGAGACATTGCCTGCCTTCTAGAACTTGAAAGTAAGTGCCTGTAACTGAAGATACCATATACTTTATACAGTGGGCTTATAGAAACTATCTGGAACTGGTGTGGAAGTCTACTTTTAAAGTACTAGCTCTCAGTATCCGAAGGTGCTTTGCATGTTGCCAAGGAAGAAAAGGAATAAGTGGTCCTACCCCGAAGTAAAGACTATAAACAAAGAAAACAAACCAATGACCATCATGGAAGGATACTCCCAATGGTATAATAGTGACACACATCTTAAGAGAACCAAAAGCTGTGTAACTGAACAACTAAACTTAAGTTCAGGTCAAAAAATTTTTTGTCAAACTACTAGAGGAGAAATAGCTATTATCACTTTCCTAAGCCAGTATAAATATTAACTGCATTCTAAATTATTACCCTTATATACACAGATAATTGGAACTCTCACAGTTCATCAAAGAACCTTCTTTTGGCATTAAATGGAGAGTGACGCATAAATCTATCACTGGTCAAAATGCTGAGAAAAGGATGTTGGATGACCAATGACAAATAAGTCTTCAGCATAACCCCAACATCTGTGACTCAGTAAACCTCATGTCAGGAGGCAGACAGATTAAAGAGTCAGAGTGTCAGATAGTGTCTAACATATATGTGATAGAGAAGCTGTAGTCATAAAATCTCAACATTATGGTTGACAGTACAAGGCCTGCACAATGATTGGGGAACTATCACAGTGTCCTACTCACAGATGGAGAAATACAGACAATTAATGACTTAAAAGAAGGAGATTTGGTGTTATCTGGGGATAAACCCCCAAATTGGTTTTAAAATATTTAACAGTCAGTTCTTAGACACACACAACACACACACACACACACACACACACACACACACACATATATATATAACATATATATATATATGCAACATTAAACAAACTCAGCAGGTTTTATTTATATATACACATGACTATGTATAATAATACTATTATATTGTTTATTTATTTTATGTTCTGATATTTCCCTCCCTCCTCTCTTCTAAAGCTTTAGGGACAGATCGTGCTCTCACTGTTATGGGTCCCACAAACAGACCTAGCCACACAACTGTTAAATATATACAGAGGCCCAAGGTTGGTCACAAGAAGCTGCCCTGGATGTTGTTTCAGACTGTTTTCCTATGAACCAGGTTAGCTGTTTCTGTGAGTTGTTCTTGTGATGTAGTTGACTCCTCTGGCTCCTACAATCCTTCCTTCAGCAGGATTCCCTGTGGTCAGGCTGTTTGTGGGTCTCTACATCTTTTTCTATCAGTTACTGGATGAAGGCTTTCTGATAACAATCGAGGTAGTCACAAGCTCAGGCTATGTATCTACTATTGTTACCAGTCTTAGCTGAGATCAGCCTTGTAGATTCCTGGGAGTTTCCCTTGCATCAGGTAACTACTTGATCTCAAAATGCACTCCCCCATAAAATCTTTCTGTACTTTCTGGCTCCATGTTTACTCTACTCAGATCCCTCAAATTACCATCACTGCCCCAGTCAACCCAGGAGATCACTTTTATTTCCCCTTTCCAGGGAGATCCATACGTTCCACCTTGGACACCCTCCTTGTTTCATAGCCTCTCTAAGTCTGTGTGGATTGTAGCATAATTATCCTCTATTTTATAGCTAATATCCACTTAGGAGGGAATACATACCATGAACATACCATTTTTGTCTTTCTGGATCTGTATTACCTCACTAAGGATAATATTTTTTTTTCTAATTCTATCCATTTGCTTTCAAATTTTCTGATGTCAATGTCTTTAGAAGCTGAGTAATATTTCATTGTGTAAATGTACCACATTTTCTTTAACCATTCTTTGTTTGAGGGACATCTACATTGTTTCCAGGTTCTTGGCATTATGAACAAAGTTCAGCAACTCTCCTCCTGGTAGGATTGAGCATCCTTTTGGTATATACATAAGAGTGTTATACCTGTATCTTGAAGTAGATGGACTCTCAATTTTATGAGAAACTACCATATTGATTTCCAAGGTGGCTGTACAGGTTTGCAGCCCCAGCAGCAATGAAGGAGTGTTACCCTTGTTCTAGATCCTCTCCAGCAAAAGCTCTTTGTGGTTTTGATCTTAGCCATTCTTACAGGTGTAAGATGGAATCTCCAAGTCATTTTTGTGTCATGAACCGGCCTGTCTCAGACTTAACCCATGAGGTTTGGCCTGAGTGGGGGCAGTATGTACCTGGAAATTCCTAGCAACCCAGTGGTGATAAAGACCAAATACAGGCATCCTGTCATTTTTAAAGAGCTCTCAGTTCCATGTTGTAAAACTAGAGCCTTTTCTTTATTTGCCATCTTTTCTGCTGTTTCTTAACCGTCCTGCCATGACCATGAGCTCATTCCTGTCCCTCTTCTCCTCTCTGCCTTGGTCACTCACTCCTCACTCCTGTCTTCCCTTGTTACTCACACACCTAGCCCCCCTGCCCAGGTGCAGGCTTATTCAGATGCTTAGGCGCATAGTGATGCAAATTAGGAGGCATATTACCCTGAGGTCATGGTAAACAATAGTAGCCTTAGTGGCATTAACAATACAATAGTGGGCTGGAGCTTTCCAGTGCTCCTGTTTAGTGAAACACAAGGTTGGATCTCAAAATATTCCATAGCAGAACTTTTTTGGTACCCCACATTTTTAATTTGCATTTCTCTGGTGGCTAAGGATACTTATCATTTCTTTAGATGTTTACCTGATATTTAAAATTCTTCTGCTGAAAATTATTTGTTTAGACCTGTACCCCATTTCTTAAATAGATTATTTGTGTTTTGGTTATGTATTTTCTTGAGTTCTTTTGAAAGGCCAGGATTAAAGAAGACCTCCTCAGCAAACAAAATAAGGCCTAGGATATAGGGTGGCTAGCTGGTTCAGCAACTCTGTTCCAGGAAAAGGCTAGCCATAAAAAGTTAAGATTAGAATCTTAAAAACAATCTTAAGGAATAGGGAGTTTCCCCTTGTGTTTTCCCTCGGGACCCTTCACTGGTATTTTTGGTATTTTGGGTTGGAGTTTCTTTCCTCACTGGTATTCATGGTATTTTGGGTTGTGGTTTCTTTCTTTCTTTAAAAACCCCTATTCCCAGCCATTCGGGGTCGAAACTCCTCTACCCCTATGTGGGATATGAGCCCCAGCACGCTGGCTCCTGTCAATAAACCTCGTGCGATTGCAGCAAGGACAGTCTCTCGTGAGCACTTCGGGGGTCGTATCATCCGGAGACTTGAGTGAGGATCTTCCCTTTCGGGGGTAGGCCTTACACTTTATGTATTTTGGAGATCAGTAGTCTGCCTCATGTAGGCTAGTTAAAATTCTTTCCCATTTTGTAAGCTGACATTTGCCCTATTGACAGTGTCCTTTGCCTTACACAACCTTTGCAGTTTCATGAGGTCCCATTTATTGACAATCTCAGTGTCTGTGCTACTGGTGTTCTGTTCAGAAATTTGCTTCCTGTACCTATGTGTCCAAGGTTATTTTCCACTAAAATTAGGAACAAGACAAGGCTCTCTACTCTTTGCTTAACCATTCAATATAGTACTTAAGTTCTAGATAGAGCAATGAGACAACTAAAGGAGATTAAGGAAAATGGAAAAAAGATAAAGCATTGCTTATTGCAGATGACATGATAGTATATTTGTCATCCCAAAAGTTCCACCACAGACTTTACAGCTGATATACATCTTTAGTGAAGTGATTGGATTAACATGATTAACCAAAAAGAACAAATCAGTAGCCCTCATATGCAACTAATAAAAGGACTGAGAAATAAATCAAGGAAACAATAACCTTTACAATAGCCACAAACATTATAAAATATCTTGGGGTAACTCTAACCAAGAAATTGAAAGACCTATTGAAAGACTTAAAAATTAGCCAAGAAATGTAGCCCAGAAACTGACCAAGTCTACTACTATGACTTAGTGCCTGGAATTTACCAGCTACCAGCAATTACTACCTTACAAGGCCATAAGATAACTGGGTACCAAGAAATCCCAGATGGCCAACCTCCCCAAGGGGTTCATGAAGGAAGCAGATTGCCCCACCAGCCAATGTGTCAATAATTAACAATTAAGTGTCCCTGTGAAACAAAGAGATAGCTACCATTAGTTAGCACATCCTGAGGTCTGCAGGTTTTACAACTGGTGGGGTCAGGAGGCGATCTGATTCCCAGGCCTCCCCTCAAGACAAAGGGCCTCCTAGGAACCCATGACTCATGGGTTTAATGGACAGAGAATCGAGACCCCTCCCTAAGCTTATGGTTTTTTCCTTTGAAAACACCTGTGCCTGGGGTATGGGGCTGCTCTCTAGCCAGCATGCTGAGAGAGCCCATTTGTACAAACATCCACCTTTCATTAAAGCCTCTTGCTGTTTACATCAAGTTTCCACCTCCTCATGTTAATTGGGATGGCCGAAGTCCTGGGAAAAGATACTGGAGGCCTGAGCTTCTGGAGGGGGTGGGTGTAAGAACAATACACCTGGATGACCCCGCCCCCTAACAACGGAGCACTCACCTGCCATGCATTGTGACCAGTGAAGACTCTTGCGCGGGTGCAAAACCCCAGTGCACATATGCAACCTCCTGTTTAATAGGTCTTGCCACCCATCTCTCATCCCTTCTTTTTGGTTCCTCTTGGTTTGGCTGACTACACATCCCCCTCTCCCTCCCTTTCTGGTAAATAAACTCCACGTGGGTTGTTCATCCGTTGTTCCTTTCTTTATATCAGCAGCTGCAGCTTAAACAAAAGAATAACAGTGGGTCTTACACTATATGACAAGAACTTCAAATTTTTGAAGAAATAAATTGCAGGATGTATCAGAAGATGGAAAGGTATTCATGCTTGTGGATCTGTAGAATTAACATACTAAAATTTACCATATTGCCAAAGGCAATCAACAGATTCAATGCAACCCCCATCAAAATTTCAACATAATTCTTTATAGACCTTGGAAGAACAATTCTCAATTTCATATGGAAATCAAAAGACTCAGGATAGTTAAAAACTATTCTGCACAATAAAAGAACTGCCAGCGGTATTACCATCCCTAATCATAAGCTCTGCTAATAAGTTGTAGTAATAAAAACAGTGAGTGTTGGAATTAAAAAAGACAGGTTGATCAATGGAATAAACTTGAAGACCAAGACATAAATCCGCATGCATCTGGACACCTGAGTTTTGACAAAAAAAAAGCCACAATTTTTCAATGGAAAAAGGAAACATCTTCAACAAATGGTGATAATATAGCTGAGTATTGGCATGTAGAAGAATGAAAATAGATCCATGTCTATCACTTTGCATAAAACTCAAGTCCAAAATGGTTTAAAGATTTCAACATAAATCAAATTACAAGGAACCTGATAGAAGGGAAGGTGAGAAATAATAATATTTTTAAAAAATGAGTTAGATGTTGGAAAAGAGAGATATAAAGAATTTAAGGAATTTTAATATATGAAGTTCTCAGATGAGTTGTTCAATATGAGCTAATACTTCAAATTCAGTAAATTGCTAAATACATATAGGAGATGTCAAGATTTGTTCTAGGCACCTTTGCTTGTTTTCTATGTGTTTCTACAAGGATTAAAAAACATTTATGTAATGAAAAAATGATAAAAAAACACCATAAAATCTAAGACATATGCTTAAGTAGATTTGTACAACCACATGTTTACAGTCACTGAGTGGAATGAACCTTTTAAAGTTATTTGTTATTTATATTTTTTAGAATACCATTAAGATTTCTAACAGTTTTTGACTAGCATGCATTCAACAACTTGTTTTTCATTATGTTTATTAACATATCACTGGAGGTTTCATATAGGTAGCTAGGAACACACATATATAGACTGATTAATTAAATTGATAAATTTTAAATTCCATCTTAATCAAATGAAGTCCATGTCTTTTTCCCCAATTCCAATGAGGTAATTCATGAGAAACGCCTGAATTAAGATTTCAGAATAATATATCTGCAATTCTTCCCTTCCAGTAAAATATAATATGCAAAGCCTGCACCTTGCAAGTGGCCTTCTGTTCTTCCCTTGCCTGCTGCTTTAAATGAAAACAATAGTGCAATGCGCACATTTTATGTAAAAGAAAATACTGACAGATAATGCCCTGAGCTCAAGACAGTAGGTGAGAAATGTGAACAGAAAAGGTTTTTTAACTGATATTACTTATTTCATATTCAGGGCACATTTGCCCTTCAGACTTTCCCTGAAACATGTAATGTTTCAGAACCTGTGGATTCAAGTCACATCTCATTTCACTATTCTCAGGTACACAGAGATGCTTCAGGCATCAAGGCTGCACCTTTGGAACTCTATAGGAGTGAGGAAATTGTAAAGCCAAGGGTTTGTGGTGTTCACCGAGCACTCAGTCCTTTTCCATGCTTTCATGCACAGCTATATATCTGTGATGAATGACCACCTAGCCTTCAGATGAAAATTTCTATTACAACAAAATAATTAGTTAATGATTGCCAATATCTTAGTGTTTCTTCCTGATTTTTATCTCAACTGATAGAATTCAACCCAGCAGTTTTATTTCAAACTTTGATTATATAATCATATTATTTACAGAATACAACATAACCAGATTTTAATCACATCATGATCAAATCTCTCTTTGTTTCTCTAACTCTACAAACACACACACAAATGAGAAAATGATAGAGAGACAGACAGAGAGAGAGAGAGAGAGAGAGAGAGAGAGAGAGAGAGAAATAGAGAGAGAGACCAAGCAAAGAAACTCTATATTTTACATCTAGGTGAAAGGAAATGTCCATCATCCAAGCTTTTCCTCTTACTTACACACACACACACACTGTGACATATACACATCGTTTTCACAATATAATAGTCACACACACACATATATGCATATTGAGATTTATTGTCCTCATGTGTAAAGTTTTTGCGATAACTACATATACCTGATTATATTACATTTGTTGTTAATATAGTTATGACAGTGAGTTTGTATCAATGTGATATAATTAGAATGTACAGTTGATGACAGGTGAAGATGATGAGTGTAATGGAGAATTTTATATTGGTAATTGATAATAATATTAATGATGACAATGTAGATGATGGCAACAATGAAGAAATGATATTTCTTTGATAATACTAAGGAAACAAAGGGCAGACATGCTATTTCAAATCATGTTAAATTCTTTAGTGAAAAGCATAAAAACACAAAAGTAAATCAAATTGAGTCGGTGTGTTAGAGGAATTTTAATAATAATGTCTTATTGTAGTTGTCATCCCCAAAACAAGAAATTTATCAACAGAAACATTGAAGGTTCCAGTCAACATTCATATTAATGAAACACAACCACTGTAGAAGAACATAATAGGGCAAGATTCCTTTTTCAGAAGTATTTTTTGATCAGCATGGGAGTTTTGACCTGCTCCATTTCTGTTTTTTTTTTTTTTTTTTTTTTTTTTTTTTTTTTTTGGTTTTTCGAGACAGGGTTTCTCTGTGGCTTTGGAGGCTGTCCTGGAACTAGCTCTTGTAGACCAGGCTGGTCTTGAACTCACAGAGATCTGCCTGCCTCTGCCTCCCGTGTGCTGGGATTAAAGGCATGCACCACCAACACCCAGCATTTTTTTTTTTTGACCTGCTCCATTTCTGACCTGGGCCAGTTCACCCCTCCTTATGCAACATGGTGGACCCCGCTGCCAGAGGCCACCATATCGATGCCAAACTTAGTGTGGACACTGCTTCTGCATTGGACACTACACCCCAGAACTCCTGGACTGAAGGGATCCTCCTGTCCCAGCCTCCTGAGTAGCTGGGACTATACAACTATGTTCATAGAACCATTATTTGTAATAGACAGAACTTGGAGGCAACCTAGATGGCCCTCAACCAAAGAATTGATACAGAAAATGTGGTACATTTACACAATGGAATACTACCCAGCAGAAATAGCAACAGAATCCTGAAATTTGCAGCCAAATGGATGGAACTAGAAGAAACCATACAAAGTGAGATGACCCAATCATAGAAAGACAAAAATGATATATACTCACTCGTATGTGGATATTAGACCTAGTGAAAAGGATTACTAGCCTACAATCCACACCTCCAGAGAAGCTAGGAAACAAGGAGGACCCTATAAGAGACATACACATTCCCCCAGTGAAGCAGAAAGGGACATGAGCCCCTGAATGAATGGGGAGCATGGGGGGAATAGGAAGGGAAGAAGGAGAAAGAGGAGGGGAGAAGAGGAGGGGGGAGGCAAACATGAGGGATCAGGAAGATTGAGTAGGAAAAGGAATAGAGGAGGGCAAGAAAAGAGACACATCAATACAGGGAGTCACTATAGGTTAAAGAGAAATCTGGTACTAGGAAATTATACAGAAATCCACAAGGATGACCCCAACTAAGAACCTAAGGAATAGTGAGTGGAGAGGCTACCTTAAATACCCTTCCCCTATAATGAGAATGATGACTACCTTAAATGTGATCCTAAAGCCTTCATCTAGTAGCGGATGGAAGGAGAAGCAGAGATCCACAGCTAAGTTCTGAGCCAAACTCCTGGAGTCCAGTTTCAGAGGGGAAAAAATGACCAACAAAGCAGTCAAGACCACGCTGAGAAAACCCAGAGAAACAGCTGACCTGAGAAATTGGGAACTCATGGACTCAAGTCTGACAACTGGGGAACCAACATAGGACCAAACTAGGCCCCCTAAAGGTGTCAGCTAGGATCATTGGGCAATCTATGGAGCCTCTGGCAGTGGAAACAGGATGTATCCCAAGTACACAAACAAACTTCAGGAGCCCATTTCCCATTGAGGGATACTCTCTTAGCCTAAATACACAGGGGAGGGCCTAGGACCTGACCCAAATGTCTTGACAGATTTTTGATGATCCCTCATGGAAGGCCTAACCCTCCCTGGGGAGTTGATGGGGAATGGGATGGGGGGTCAGCGGGGGACATGGGAGGATGGGAGGGAGAGAGAACTGGCATTGATACATCAAATAAGATTGTTTCTATTTTAAATAAAATTTATAAAAATATGTAAATAGTTTTATGTTTTGTTACACTAGCAATACAAAAATATACATTTACGTATGTATATGTAGCATAAACAGACAAGGAGTTAAAATGCAACACATACCATATTTTGTCTGTTTTGTATTACTCTTACTACAAAATCACAGCCTGGGTAACCTTACAAAGAAAATAAGATCTCTGTGATCTCACTATTCTAGAGGTCTAGAGTCAATAATTGGATCTGGGGATATCTTTTGTTAACAGAGCCCTGATGTGGAGCAAAAATCAAGCAAGACACAATGATTAAGTGTGTGGGGGGACCACATAATACATTCTGTTTTCTCTCCCTCTTCTTATAGCCCACCAGAAGTCAATAATGAGTGTCTCTACCACAATGACCTTCAGGTACCTTGTAAAGGTACCATCTGTAAATATTATAATGCTATTAAGTGTCTACCCTTTTATTGTGTCATAATAAAATAAATAATATAAAATACTCAAATTACATTCAAACTGTAACACATCTGATCAAATTCTTATGATCAGTCCTTTTAACCTACCCTTTCCCTGAATAGTCAGTCACCATTAATTACCTTTTTTATGTACACCCTTCAGACCATTTTCTTTGAGAGTATGTGTTTGTGTGTTTCTGTGTGGTGTGATATATGAATGTATGTATATAACATATGTGTATAATATGTTTGTAGGTATATATGTGTGGGTCAACTATGCCTTGTGAGCTTCCATGGAGCCTGGCGGTTAACATCAAGTGTCTTTCTCAGAGCAAAATATCTTACATTGTAATCCAGTGAGTGGAAGTTGGAGAAGTCAGTTTTATAATGTACCATGAGCACACATCTGCATCACAGTGGTGTGGAGATCATCACTGGCCTAGAGATGTTCACCTCATGAAGGTTCTACTAGTTCCCTATATCATCAAGTCTGCAAAACATGATCATTTGTGGAATATTTAGATGTAAACTCTAACATGATAATGATCAAGAAAATAAAGGATGCCTCATCTCCACACGAGAAATAGTGCGAGATCACTGAATTGTATAAGAAAAAGTGTACCTCCTAGACATGAAACTTAGTCACATAATTCTCTGTGTTTATTCTAGGACTTCAGAAGGAAAAATGTAATCAAGCAAACTTACACATCAGAAAAGGGGAATAAAATTCAGGGACAATGAAAAGAAAAGGAGAATTCCTTTATCCAAGCATCAATTTCAAAGCTCTACCAGCAATGGAACAACATAATAACTACATCTTAAGGTCCTTAACTTTTCCAGCCAAAACATGAAGTATTTCAGCAATCTCACCTTAAAGCTCATTGACTGGGAAAAGACAAAAGTTAGGCACCTTAGGCAATTCCAATGACCTGTGGTTTTACATTACCATATTATGATTTTTCCTATATTTCCCCAGAGCCATTTCACTTATCAAATAAGACAAAGGGGGAGAAAGTTACTCAAAATGCCTTTGAAATGAACTTTAGAATCACCCAATTGTTATATATGACTAATTGATTAGCTAAAGACAATTTTTTATTCTGCCTAGAGAGATGAATTCACATTGCCATTTCCTTATTCTCACATGTAAGGCACATAGGACTTGAGCATGTGTTAATTACTTCCTAGTACCTCTCTTTCTTCAGGTCCTCGAGTTTAGACTTATACTAAAATATTTTCATAATCCCAAACTCTGTTTCAGTATAATAGATAGCCCTGAATATCAATCATGTTCAATGTCCAACTCACAAATACCAATTTGGCTATAGTTCACTAAAATCTTAGGGCAAATGCACAGGAAACTAAGGGTGTCAATAAGAAGTTACATTTCCATTCCCTCTCCTTGACCACAAACTCCACACCAAAGCAAGCAACACATACAAAAATGTTACGGATCATTAGTTGAAGATACGTTACATTTGATTATCATGTGGGACATTTGTTTAATGATGCAAAGAAGCGTTGCATTATCTTATGCTGCATTTGTTTAACTTTGTGACTTTGTGTTACTTTCCCTTTGGAAACACCTGATTGGTCTAATAAAGAGCTGAACATCAAAAAGCTAGAGAGGAGAAAGGAGAGGTGGGGCAGGCAGACAGAGAGAATAAGCAGAAGGATAAATCTAGGAAGATAGGAATAAAAAATCAAAGAGCAAAAAAAAAAAAGAAAGAAAGAAAAAGAAAAAACAAGAGGAGAAGGAGAGGAACATTACAGATCAGCAACCCAGCACTCAACAACACAGCAAGTCACAGTAAGAAAAGGGTATAGAGAATAGAGAAAGATAAAAGGCCAGAGGCAAAAGGTAGACAGGATAATTTAAGAAAAGCATCTAAAAGAAAAGCGGGCTAGAAATAAGCCAATCTAAAGTTGGGCATATTTAAGAAAGAATTATTCTCTATGAGATTATTTAGGAGTTGTGTGGTGGGCCCCTCAAAACAAACAACAAAACAGAAAATATGAACAAGACAGCAAAGACAGGTTTGTTTATTTTTAAATTTCAGAAATTAGACATAGGAATAGTAGCAAATTTGAAAGTGAACATGTTACTCCGAGTGCTTAAAGGATTCACCGGGAATTCTCTGAAGTGAGGCGTGTCTAGGGTACTGGGTGCCAAAGAAGTCAATGCTAGGATAAGAGTTACTGAAAGTTCACACTAGCTGGAGGGATGGTTCAGTGGGCAAGAACATTCATTTTTTCAGATTATTTGAATTTAGTCATAGCACCCATGTGGAAAAGCTCATGATTTCTGCAACTCCAACTTCAGATGACCAGATAAGCTCTTCTCAAGTGTGTACATCTGGATACAGATGGCACATGAACATGCATACACATACATATAAAATAAAGGTAGGTACAAAATTATTTAAAGTCAAGACAGTTCACATGCATACCAGTATGTAGTTTTCCTGATCAATTCTATAGACCCAGTAAAAGGAGGAGATCTAATCCTTCATGAAATTCAAACTTACTGGAATCATCAATAAGGTATGGAAGCAATAATTATCAACTAAAGTCTGACAGTCATATTAACACACTGTACAACAAATAAGAAAAGTTTTATAAAAACTAGAAAAGTTTCTATACCCTCTCTGCCAGTACAGCAATTCAAATCAGACCAAATCAAACTGGATAAAAAAAAAGTCCACATTTAATGGATATTCGGCTCCTAGATGGCCTTCCAGCCACACCCGCTCTCCCAGAGAGGAGAAGGGAAAGGGAGACTGGAACAACCATTATTCTGTTTTCTGGGGGACAGTTTAAATACCCTGTTGTTCTGAGTATCTCTGAGGATGGGGCCATCATTTGGTGGGCTTTCTGAGATGCAGCAGGGTTTGGAGGGAGGTGGGGGTTTGGAGGGGGAATTGGTCAAACTTCCACCATGACATTCCAGACTCTTTTGGTATATGGTTTCTAGGGGCTAGGGTGATGCTTTCACCACAACATTCCAGACACTTTGAGTATATGGATGATGGTTAATGTCTGGCTTTTTCCTGCTGACAAGGGACAATGTGGGGGAGGGAGAGAGTCTGGAGTCACTGGGTTCATGTTCAGCAGGTGGTATGAGTGAAGAATCTTCTGTTAGCTACCATCTATAGACCTCAGACACCTGTTCCTTGAGGAGTCAGAGAAGGCAGGTTGCCAGGAGAAGAAAAATAGATTGTTATCATTGGCTCTATGAAGAGGGCTAGCCATGGGAAGGGTGGTAACTGCCAGAAGGAAGGGAATGAAGAAGTGTACTGGTAGTACAGAAGAGGCAAGGTGAATGATTGAGACAGGAGAGCAGATGTGTTCTTCATTGCGACATCTTGGAAAACCAAACACCAGTTTTTGGGTAGGGTTCCATTTAAGCCTGGAGAACTGGTACCAATGGTGAATTCCTAGTAGCTGGTGCAGCTGCTGGCATTATCTGGAGGACCTTCTGTGGGTTTGCCTTGGCTCAGGCAGGAGGAATGAACCTGAAAGATATGTTCAAAAATGGGTGGGGTAGAATTGTTTTCGGGGATTGTTTTTTTATCAGACTAGGTTTCTTGATATAGAAGAACTTTTCTTGGGAAATTAACAGGTATCTGTAAGACAGCTGAAACAGATTTACATGTTGGCTTTAGGTTAAATGGCACGGACATTTTAGAAAACAATCAGAGTAAATTTACAACTATGAACCTCTGAAGTTACATCTGAAACCTGAAATCCCTGACTATGAAGCCTGTAAAAGAGGCACACCTGTCTGTACTTTTAGCAGGAAACGTAATGATCTAATGAGCTATCAGTATACCAAACACCATCAGATCTGAGAGGGATAAGTAGATGAGCAGAAATGAGACAGTTTTTATTTTCAGTTAAAGCAGTTCCAGGTTTTATTGAAATGGGAAGGAGGTGGTCCCATCCATCCCCATGGCAGGAATTGGAGAGGGAATTATGGGGCCCAAGAGAGAGATCAAAACAGAGTAGGTAGCTCCCCTGTCCAAAAGAAAAGTAATGGATTTACTTGCTACCTGCAGTGTTATTCTAGGCTCAGACCGGGCAATTGGAGTCACCAAGTCTGGACTGTGTCAGTCCTCCACCAACCTGAGTAGTTCGAAGGCTGGCAGTCTCAGCTGCTGTTATTGGCGAGGCTGGACCTCCTTGGTTTGGCATAGAGGATGAGCCCATATGGGGACACTTGATGTCCAGTGTACAGGCTGACAGGAGATGGAGCATGGCCTCATCGGTGGCCAAGTGTCCAGGCAGTATCTTAACAAATCACCTTCCTGCCCACATTTGTTGCGGGGTCCTGGTAGAGTTGACTTAGGATTTGCTCCAGCGGGATGGAACCTAGTGGTGGTTGACTTCCCTTGTATCCCTTGTAACCTCAGGGCAGCTGCTAAAGCTTGCACTTAGAGCATGGCCATATCTGGGCTGCCTCTTCTTGGAAACTGAAAAAAAAGAAACTTTTTTTTTTTTTTTTACCAATTCCTGTATGGGACTTTGGGGACTCCTCCTCAGACTTTTTAGATTTTGCTTTCTAATATCTGGCGCTGACTGAGAAAAGAAATGGGTGGCCAGGACCTTGGTTCCCATTGGGGAGGCTAGATCAAGGTGTAGAGGGGGACAAGGAGGTGACATGGAATGGTAGGAATGGGCAGTAGAAGGAAGGGTGGAGGAGGAACATGGATAAGGAGGAGGAAGTTGTTCTTTGGATTTGTCCTGGAAGGGGGAAGAAGTGGATGGGAAAGGAATGAGAGGAAAGTAGGCCACAGTATGGAACATGTGACCCCCCCCTTAGGGAGGAGGTTGGGCAGACAGGGTTGGAGTGGAGGAGGGGCCAGTCAGTGTCTTGGGCAGCAAGGTCAGGGCAGAATTTTCAGGGTCCCAGTTCCCAGATAGGCAGAATCTGGAGGCGCCCCGACCCTAGCCAACAAGAGTAGTGCTGTGAGACACTGGCTACTAAGGAAAGGGCTGGAGTGCAGTATCCAGAAATCGTGGACATTTGGGGGTTCTGTTCACTTATCCCCATGCTAGCAAAAAATTTCAAGATCACTGAAGATGGTAAAATCAAAAGTTCACTCTCATGGCGATCTTGTCCCATTGTCAAGAGCATATTGAGGCCAGGCCTTACTGCAAAGAGAAATCAGGCATTCAGGACATACGGTGTCATATAGCCCCAATTTTAAAAGTTTTGTTTAAAAATATATACCCAAGGACATTTGGGTATCTGGCTTTGAATGACAGGTGTCCATTTTACAAGTCTGTGTTGGAATCCAAAACCTAAGGGAATCCTTCCACTGTGGTAGGCCATGGCTCTAAAACAGAGGGAGTGTAGGATAATCCCTGGAAAAAACTGAAGAAGGTTTCCCACTAGACAAGGCAGGTCCTTGTCCCAGTAATAAGTCTGGGACAAAGCAATAAGACTGGGGTTACATTACACACAAACAAACTTAGGGTGGGTTTTTAGCATATTCATTTCTCTGTGCTATGTATAATATAAAAATTCCCTATTCTGTACCTTCTTTCTTTCTCCAGTTTAAGTGATATTAGAAGATCAAATACTCTATTCTACAAAGATGCACCATGCTGGGCCAATTAAGTAAATGGCTTTTCATTGCTCCTGTTCATGGTGTAACTTGGATTGTAGACCAGAAATTGTTGTTTATGGGATTTAGTCCTCAAAAATAAAAAAAATAAGCCAAAATTCCCTAAGAACAAATGCTACAAGACATTCAAGTTAGTCTGTAAACTATGTTCCTTAGAACATCATTTGTTTTGCAAAACAGAAGGTGCTATGGCTGCAAATAATTGCCAAATTCCTTTGAAGTCACTGTTTGGATTTGTTTACCTTAAACTAAATTATTCTTTTCTAAAATGTTTCTCAACTTTAAAATATCATCTTTATTATTGTCAAGGATTGCTAGAAAATGAGGTTAAATAGTTTTCCATCATGAGGCATGATGCTAATTTCATAATGTAAACAGACACTACATGCAACAAAGTGAAGCATTAAAGCTGCAGTCATTCCTTCATAAAAGACACAAATCAGCTTTTTAACCATCATCAAGATTCCTCTGAGCAAGCAGGGTGGTAATGGAACACCCCTTTAATCCCAGCACTCAGGACAGACAGGCAGTGGATCTATGTGAGTTCCCAGGTCCACACAGAGAGTTTCAGGACAGCCAAGACTATGCAGAGACTACATCTCAAAAAGACATCCCCCTGAGCTCAGGATTATGAACTAAACTGGTGACAATGAAGCCAGCCACATTGGGCACAACTTTTCCCTTGTTGTTCTTTAAGTCCCAAGATTCTACTTACTCAGTCTTGAACTCCCTTGTTGCTTTTTTTTTTTATATAATCAATTCAGATTTTAAAACATTTTTTTCAAAAGCATTGTATTCTGCATTGTATTCTTTTTATTTATTTTTATTTTTTGAGACTCAACTGTGAATACTATATTTGCATTGTTTCTACTTTTCTATTTTATTCTTTTTTTCTTTTTTATATTTGAATTAGAAACAAGCATCTTTTACATGTCAATCTCAGTTCTCTCTCCCTCCCCTCCTCCCTGCCCTCCAGCAACCCACTGTCCCAATGCCTTTCTGCACCCCAGAGAGGGTGAGACCTTCCATGGGGGGTCTTCAAAGTCTGTCATATAATTTGGAGCAGGGCCTAGAAGAGGGCTCACAAAGTCCATCTGTGTACTAGGGTGAATAATGATCCACTACCAGTGGCCCCATAGATTTTCCAGACCTCCAAATGGACCTCTTCATTCAGGGGGTCAGAAAGAGTCCTATGCTGGTTTCCCAGCTATCGTTCTGGGGTCCACGATCAACCCCCTTCTTCAGGTCAACTGTCTGTGGTTTTCTCCCGCTGAGCACTTTGTTCATGACTCCTCCCTATCTGCATCTGGATTCCAGAGTTCAGCTCAGTGTTTAGCTGTGGGTGTCTGCTTCTGCTATTGGATGAAGACTCTAGGATGCATAAAATGTAGTCATCAATTTCATTAATAGAGAAGGGTATTTAAGTTAGCCACTAACTATTGCTTAGATTGTTAGTTGGGGTCAACCTTATAGATCACTGGACATTTCTCTAGTGCCAGAATTCTCTTTAAACCTATAATGACTCCCTCTATGATGGTATCTCTTTTTCCCTTTTTACACCCATGTATATTAAATTAGCTAGTACATGTTTGTGAACCTGAGTGAGTTTCTGAGCACCATATGCATACAAAAGTCTCTGGAGTCAAAAAGAGGACATTGGTTCCCCTGGAACTGCAATTACAAGTGACTATGAGTCACCATTTAGGTACTGGGAAACAAGCCTGTGTCCTCTGCAAGAACAGTTAGCATTCTTAACTGCTTCACTATCTCCAGCCCCATGAAACCTTTTTAAAAAATTATTATTTTTTTATTATTTCAAATTAGGAACAAGCTTGCTTCACATGTCAATCCCTTCTCCCTCTCCCTCCCCTCCTCCCAACCCTGCAAAACTCCCCCTCTCCCTCCTCCCTCCCCTCCCCATGGAGGGTAGGGCCCTCCACGGGGCCTCCCCAAAACCCACAACATCATCAGCCTTCCTCCATGTGTCCAGGCTGAGAGACCATCCCTTCATGTGGAATGGGCTCTCAAAATCCCTTCTTAAATCAGGGAAAAATACGGAACCACTACCAGGGGCCACATAGAGTGTCAAGGCCTTCTCATTGACATCCATGTTCAGGGGTCTAGATTAGTCTCAGAGTGGTCTCCCAGACAGCAGTCTGGGTTCCATGTGTTCCCCCTTATTCAGGCCAGCTGGTTCTGTGGGTTTCACCAGCCAGGTCTCAACCACTTTGATTTTCATTTCTCCATCTCTGAAACTGGGTTCCAGAGTTCAATTCAGTGTATAGCTGTGGGTGTCTGCCTTTGCTTCCATCAGGCACTGGGTGAGGACCCTAGGATGTCATATAAAGTAGTCATCTGTCTTATAGGGGAAGGATATCTAGGGTATCCTCTCCACCATTGCCTAGATTGTCAGTTGGTGTCATCTTTGTAGATCTCTGGAAATCTCCCTAGAGCCAAATCTCTCCTCAGACCTATAATGGCTCCCTCAGTTATGGTATCTCTCAACCTGCTCGCCTCCATTCTTCCCCTGACTCAACATTTCTGCTCCTACATTTTCTCCTTTCCCCTCCTCTTCTCCTTATCTCATTCTGGCAGTTCCCTGTCCCCTACCATCATGCTTCCAATTAGCTCAGGAGATCCTGCCCCTTCCCTTTCACCAGGGTTCATGCATTTTTCTTTTAGAGTCTTCTGGTTTCCTAGTTCCTCTGGTGAAGAGGATTGTAGACTGGTAATCCTTTGCTCTATGTCTGAAATTCATATATGAGTGAATACATACTATGGTTGTCTTTTTATGACTGGGTTACCTCACTCACAATGGTTTCTTCTAATTCTATTCATTTGCCTGTGAATTTCAAGATACCATTGCTTTTTCCCCCTTAGTAGTACTCCATTGTTTAAATGTACCACATTTTCTCTAACCATTCTTCATTTGAGGAGCATCTAGGCTGCTTCCAGATTATGGCTATTACAAATAGTGCTGTTATGAACATGGTTGAACGTATGTGCTTGTTATATAAACGTGCATTATTTGGGTATATGCCCAAGAGAGGAATTGCAGGATCTCTAGGTAGACTGATTACCATTTTCCAGAGAAACTGTCTTACTGATTTCCAAAGTGGTCTTACAAGTTTGAACTCCCATCAGCAATGGAGGAGTGTTCCTTTTTCTCCATATCCTCTCCAGCTTAGATTGTCATTGGTGTTTTTAATTTTTGCCTTTATGGCCCATATAAGATGGTATTTCAGAGTTGTTTTAAGTTGCATTTCTGTGATGGCTAAGGATTTTGAGCACTTTCTTAAATGACTTTCAGCCATTTTCGATTCATCTGTTGAAAATTCTTTATTTAGTTCTGCACCTTTCTTTTTAATTTCATTGGTGTTTTGGTGGCTAGCTTTTGAGTTCATTTTATATTTTAGAAATCAGCCCTCTGTCAGATGTGGGGTTGGTGAGGTTTTTTCTCCCATTCTGTGAGCTGTTGTTTTGTCTTACTGACTGTGTACTTTGCCTTACAGAAGCTTCTCAGTTTCATGAGGTCCCATTTATTAATTGTAGATCTCAATGTCTATGCTACTGGTGTTATGTTCAGGAAGCAGTCTCCTGTGCAAATATGTTCAAGGGTATTTCCCACTTTCTCTTATAGAAGATGCAGGGTGGCTGGATTTATGTTTAGATCTTTTATCCATTTAGACATGTTTTGTGCATAGTGACAGAAATGTATCTATCTGCAATCATCTGCATATCTGAATCCATTTGTGCCAAAACCATTTGTTGAAGATGCTATCTTTCTTCCATTGTATAGATTTAGCATCTTTGTCAAAGATAAGGTGTTCATAGGTGTGTGGGTTTAATATCAAAGTTTTCCATTTGATTCCATTGGTCTGTCTATTTTTGTGCCACTACCAAGCTGTTTTCAGGACTATGGCTCTATAATAGAGCTTGAAGTCAGGGATAGCAATGCCTCCAGAGGTTGCTGTATTGTACAGGGTTGTTTTGGATATCCTGGGTTTTTTGTTTTTCCATATAAGGTTGAGTATTGTTCTTTCCACTTCTGTGAAGAACTGTGTTGGGATTTTGATGGGGATTGCATTGAATTTATAGATTGCTTTTGGCAAGATTGCCATTTTTACTATTTTGATTCTACCTATCCAAAAGCATGGGAGATCTTTTCATATCTTTTCATTTTCCGGTATCTTCTTATCTTCTTTAATTTCTTTCTTCTTTTTTTTTGTGTGGTTTTTCGAGACAGGGTTTCTCTGTGTAGCTTTTGAACTTATCCTGGCACTCACTCTGGAGAACAGGCTGGCCTCAAACTCATAGAGATCCGGCTGCCTCTGCCTCTGTCTCTGCCTCTGCCTCTGCCTCCCAAGTGCTGGGATTAAAGGTTTGTGCCACCAAAACCCTGCTAATTTCTTTCTTTAAAGTCTCAAAATTCTTACTGTACAGGTCTTTCACTTTTTTCCTTAGTGTTACCCCAAGATATTTTATATTGCTTGTGGATATTGTGAAGGGTCATGTTTGTCTGATTTCTTTCTCGTTGGATTTATCATCTGTATATAATAGGTCTACTGATTATTTTGAGTTAATTTTTTAATCCTGCTACTTTGCTGAAGGTGTTTTTCAGCTGTAGGTGTTCCCTGGTAGAGTTTTTTGGGTCACTTATGTAGACTATCGTATCATCTGCAAATAGTGAAAGTTTGATTTCTTCCTTTCCAATTTGTATCCCCTTTATCTCCTTTTGTTGTCTTATTGCTCTAGCTAGAACCTCAAGTACAATATTGAAGAGATATGGAGATAGTAGACAGCCTTGTGTTGTTCCTGATTTTAGAGGAAGTGCTTTGAGTTGATCTAAATTTATTTTGATGTTGGCTGTTGGTTTGCTGTATATTGTTTTTTTTTTTATCATATTTAGATATCTTCCTGTTTCTCCTGTTCTCTCCAAGATCTTTACCATGAAAGAAGCTGGGTTTTGTCAAAGGCTTTTTCAGCATCTAGTGAGATGATTATGTGGTATTTCTTTTTCAGTTTGTTTATATGGTGGACAATATTGGTGGATTTTCATATGTTGAGCTATCCTTGCATACCTGAATGAAGCCCACTTGATCATGGTGGATAATTTTTCTGAATTTTTTGTTAGTTTTTTTCTTCTATTTCTTTAAGAGATATTCTTGTTTCCACTCTATTGACTCTTTCATCTTCATAAAGTAGTTTTTAATGTTTGCCTTTTCTTATTCCTCTATGCTGTGCTTTTCAGATCTTTCTGGCATGGAGTCCCTAGATTCTGGTGGGGTCATATTGGTCTTTCTGTTGTTCAGTGTGCTCTTATTCTGTCTTCCCATGTCTTGTTCCAGTGGGTGCAGTTTGGGTCTCTCTATCTCCTCTTGTCACCCAATAGTATACATGGGCCATGATTTCAGTGTCTGCAGCTCTGCATTTTCTTGCCTCTCCTGGTATTCTAGCTCAGCAGAGGTCAGGGCTTAGACAGAACTAAGAGTGAGGTGTTTCCAGATTCAGGGTAGTCCTTTGTGTCTGGGCAGGTACACTCTATGCAGGCACAGGCCCAGAGCGATCCTGAGGTTTTGGGGGTCTTGGGCAGGAGTAGGGCAGGAGCAGAGGGTATACTCACCTCAGGGGAGGTCAGGCTGACAGAAGGGGAAAGAAGAATGAGGTGTTTCCAGACTCTGGGAAGTCCTTCTTGTCTGGGTGGGTCCACTCTATGTAGGCCCAGGCCCAGGAGATCCTGGGGTGATGAGGCAAGAGAAGGGCAGGAGCAGGTATATTCACCTCAGAAGAAGTCAGGCCAGTGGTGGGAGAAGGAGGAATGAGGTATTTCCAGACTCTGGGAGGTCCTCCCTCAGGAGAGGTTGGTGGAGGAGGAAGGAAGCATGGTATCTCTTAACTTGCTCTCTTCTATTCTTTGTCTGACTAGATCTTCCTGCTCCATTGTGCCCTCCTCTCCCCTTCCCTTCTCCCCTGCTCTTTCTGCTAACTTCCTCTCCCCTCTCCCATGCTCTAATTAGCTTAGGAGTTCTTTTTCCTTTTCCCTTCTCCAGGGGACCATGTATGTCCACCTTAGGGTCCTCCTTGTTTACTAGCTTCTCTGGCAGTGTGGATTGAAGGTTGCTACTCCTTTGCTCCAGGTCTAAAATCCATATATAAGTGAATCCATACCATTTTTGTCTTTTTGTGACTGGGTTACCCTACTCAGGATGGTTTCTTCTAGTTGTATCCACTTGCCTGCAAATTTCAAGATTCCATCGTTTTTTGTTTTTGTTTTTGTTTTTGTTTTTTTCTGAGTAGTATTCCATTGTGTAAATGTAGCATATTTTCTCTATCCATTCTTCAGTTGAGGGGCATCTACACTGCTTCCAGGGTCTGGCTATTACAAGTAATGCTTCTATGAATGTGGTTGAGCAGATGTCCTTGTTGTATGAATGTGCAATCTTTTGGGTATATGCCTAAGAGTGGAATTGCTGGGTCTCTTGATAGATTGATTCCCATTTTCCTGAGGAATCACCATACTGATTTCCAAAGTGGCTGTGTGAGTTGGCACTCCCACCAGTAGTAGAGGAGTGATCCCCTTTTTCCACATCCTCTCCAGCATAAATTGTCTTTGGGATTTTTTATTTTAGCCATTCTGACAGGAGTAAGATGGTATCTCAGAGTTGTTTTGATTTGCATTTCCCTGATGTCTAAGTATCTTGAGTACATTCTTATGAATCTTACAGCCATTTTAGATTCTGATGGGTCCAAACAGGTCCAATCCTCTGATGTCTCTCCTTCTCCTATGGATGGGGGTGGGACTGATACTGGGATCTTGGCAATCTCTGGTTGGGCTGGATCCCTCTGGGATTGTATCAGCAGTGCTCATTCCCCAGGCCTCAGGTGTCTATGAGCAGGACAGAGGAAGTTGTTCAGAAATCAGGCCCAAGCTTACCTATTCCCCTGGGCAGAGGAAGGGAATAGATCCCTTGCTGTCTCTGGGTGGGCTGGATCCCACTGGGATGGGATCCTTAGTGCAGAGTCCCCAGGCCTCAGGTGTCTTTGAGCAGGGCAGAGTGAGTTGGGCTGTTTTTACTTTTCTGTTTCTCCATTTAACTCTTTCTTTGTTCCCCAACTTCCTGTAAAATTAATAACCTCTTATCAAATTTATACAAATATCCACATATGTACATATTAATATGTACATGCAATGCTATATGAGTGTTTCTGTGTACATGCGTGTGTGTGTGTGTGTGTGTGTGTGTGTGTGTGTTTGTGATTTTTTTTTCAGGGGCTGACCACTGGTAATTAGATAATATATCAGGTGGCAGAGAGACAGACAGAGAGAGAGAGAGAGAGAGAGAGAGAGAGAGAGAGAGAGAGGTTGAATGGTACATGCCAGAAGGGTACTGAGAGATTGGAATGAGGGAGTAATGGATAGATATGATTATATTTCAAAATATAAATATATGCAATTTTCAAAAATAAAGAAAAGTTTAACAAATTATATAGTTCATGTCTTTAGTTCATTTTCTTTCTCATTTCTCATATGTTTTCACTTTATAAAATTCATGCTAATTCTTGGGCTTATATCCTCCTGTTATTTTTACTTTCTTGCTACCCGTTATCTTTTGGATAGAGTACAGTTGCTAGTATCATTGACTTTTAGGTATGTTCATTTTTCTCCCCTTCCTCTTAAATGTTGCAATAGTTCCTAAGCAAGCATTTTTTAAAACGTAAGTTTGTGATGGCTTCCTCCTCTTCAGTTGTTTAACTTATTCTAATTCCCTCTTAAATTATCTTCCTATGTTTTTGAATACCTAGAAATGGTACTATAGATAAAATCTTCTTGAAATAATAGCCCCATCTTTACCATTCACCAACATCAAAATTAGTCTCATCCTATGGAATCTAAAAAGCTGAATCAAAAAAACCCAACATCCATTATGGCACATGATTGTATGGAAATAGTTACCTGGTTTGTCCCAGATGTGCATGGTAGGTATTAATCATGGGAGGGACAAATGAGTCTTGGCAATGTTTCTTGTGGCTCATATCCTTTGTGCTCTCATTTCCTTTATAAACCTATGTTATGCGCAGAGCATGCTGGGATCACATTACCAAAGATAAGAGGAAAATTTTGTGCAGTCTGGATGCTATTGTGTTTTTCCAAATATTACCTTTCTAGTGTAAGGCCTTGTCTTCAAGTTTGTTCACATTATTCTGGACAGAATAGATGAAACCCAAAACTACTTAAACTGAGAAAAATCCATAACAGGATTCTAGGAAGTGAAGTGGGAAATTACCAATACTGGAGTCAGGTAGAAATACAAGTGATTTTAACAGTGAAAAGCCTTACTTACAGAGCGACTTGGCTAGGCGGCCTGGCAGCAGTCTGTACAGGAAGCCTAATAGGAAACTGAAAGTGCACAGTCACCTGACTGCCTCTCACTCTACCTCACCCTGACCACGCCTGCGAGCCAGCTCCTAAGCAGGTGTGGCTACAGCTTCCCCTACAAGGAAGACTATTCAAAGACAAGGTCCAAGAATGTTTAAATAATGAATATCAGAATCATTAAATACTAAAACAAATGGTAATTCACTGAAGTTCTTAAGAAAACAGAAACGTCATGTAGTTATCCAATGTTCTGACATTTTTCTCATGTTGAGTCTATCATCTTCTGTCGTAGGTCAGTCAATTATTAATGAAATCAAATTACCCCAACATAATTAAGTAGCACTGTTCAAGCATAAAGTCAGGAATATAAGATTCAGTCTCATATCTGCCTTCCTACAAAATCATTTCTGAGCTTTTCAGACTATATCATGTTCTCTCAGATAACTTTCAGAGTAGTAGAGAAAAGAAAATTAGCTACTCCTCTGCTCTGATCCATATGAAATACTAAATTTTATTTTTCAGATGATAGCAGTTGGGTATAATGAGTATATCCCACACTTCCAGGGTCAGAGTAATATAGATTAGCTATGGACCTATGAGAAACAGTAATATGAATAATCATACACATTTTTATTATTCATTCTTTAATCTATATGGTTTTACTATCACTTTTTTATTCATACCATGATACATGCCAACTTCAGGAAACCATGGACTTCTTTTATTTCACTTATTCCCTTCCTGGTTCCTTCAAACCTCTGTGAAAGTTCTTGACTTGGTAGGTGTTATTTTCTACAGAAAATTCTCTGTGTATGAGAGAATCATCTCCCATCAGAGTCACTAATTTCACTAGCTGATAGCAGACACAAATTGCCATCATCTAATATTTCAGTGTGGATGAATAATTTCAGTTTATCTAATAAATAACAAAAGTCTATGCATGAGATGTTAATAAATCACAGTTTTGCATCTTAAACAACAGGTTTATATAACAATGTATTGACTTCAGAAAGAAATTATACCTAAAAAGTTTTAGACAGGGTCTTTTGATGTCTACCCATGTTACTGTAGTCATCAACTTGTTACTTGAGCTAAAATATTTGAGATAATTAATGCAAAAAATTCATTTTGGATTATGTTTTGGAGATTTTATGCATGGTTCTTGACCCTGCTGTTTGGGGTTTCTATCAACAGCATATATGATAATTATATCACAAGACAATAAAACCTGATCAAAGTCAGTGTGTCCAGGAATGAAAGAAGAAAAGCCAGGTATACAATGTCTCCTTAAAGACATTGGGAAGATCCAATTTTCCTGACAATCATAGGCTAGAAACCAATCCTACATATAGGAACCATGTTTCTTACTAAAGACTTAATTGAAAACAAAGACAGATCAACAATAGAAATAGACTACCTGGTTTTGTTCTTCATCAGTTCTCTTCTGTTCCTCCTCATCTGTTACCTTCTCTTGAACTGTTATTTCTTATAACTTTCACTGGAGATGTATGCCTTTTTATTTATTTAAACATAGACAAATTCTGATATTTTTCTTCTTAGAAATCTATAGTGATTTCATTGCTATGCAATGCCTTCCCAGTAAAATTCTTGGCATTTCCACAAATCTTTTCAAGTTTCCCACCTTAAACCTAACTTTTCAGGTCAATCCACATATTATAAATCAATTCTAAATCAATAGAAACTTCATTAATCAAAAACTACATCATCTTCCCAGGTTACAATATTATAATTGCTAATGAATCCTTAGACAAGATAGTTAGTTGTTTTGCATCAATTCTATATCTTGTACTTGACATATTTTCATTTCTTAAAATTTTACTATATTTATTTATTTCACAGTAAGGATATGGGGGCACATACAAGCTGTATGCACTTGTGGAGGTCAAATAATTTTGAGCCGAAACAGACTCAGATTCGAGGCCCAGTATAACATCCTGAGCCTGGCTACAGTTTGGTGACTTGTCTCTGGCCTGCAACCTCCACATGGGGGTGACTCAGCAAGGCCTGATGTAAGACTGCCCCCTGCCTAGCTATCTGCCATCTTGGTAGAATATTATTGAACCTAACTCCTCACATCACCTTACTCCATCCTAAGATTCCCATCTCCTATCTCAGTCCCATATAAGTTCCTGCCTGTTGGAATAAATTGGGATCCTGCTTCGACAAGTCTCCTGACTCAGTGTGTATTTCTCCCCAGTAACTAGTAGGGGGAGAGTCTGAATCATTGATACTCACCATCCCACTCAGCCACAAGAAGCGACCAGGTGGACTGGACCTTCGCCAGCTCTACCTGCTGGAGAACTAAGCAAGAGAAGACCATTAAGTAGGCAAACATCCCCTTTGATTGTGTGGCACCTGGAGGTCCATCTAAGGTCCTTAGGCAATGAGTGTCTTTACTCATGAAGACATCTTTTACAAGTATCAGCTTATTACCTAAAGTGTGAAAGGAGACAGAGGTTAGAAATATCATGGTACTATGACAGAGACTATTACTTCATTCTTTGGAAGATGCTGTAGAACATTATACTCTAAGAAACAGCACCAATGGAGTGAGTTAAATTTCTGGCTCTAATTATTATTAGTTTATATTAATTATTAGAAATGAATGTGATATTAATGCCAATTTATAAACAAAAATCATCAAAACTACAGATAAAAGGTACAAGAACAAAGTTATTGATGTTATTTCCATTCTACTTTGTATCTTCAGCAAGTTCTCCAGTCTTTTTCCTTATCTTTACCCTTCTGTGATCTCTAGAGATGTTCTTATAGCTTGCTCATGCTGTTTGCTTTCAGTCTTTCAAACTCCTCAAAATAAAGCATTGAAGAACTAAAACTATTAAATGAAACACAAATTGTCTAAGAAGATTTTCTTCAGCATTTTTCTGTTTACAGGACACAAATACAACCTATAATATGCAAGTAGGCAAAAATAATCTAGAATTATTTTAAGAACAATGAGACTTGGAGAAAAAGCGCAGGAGCTAAGCACACTTTCTGATGTTCCAGAGGACCTAAGTCAGATTCCCGGGATTCACAAACATCTATAACTCCAGCTCTGAAAAATCCAGAGGTCTCTTGTGGTCTCCACTGGCACCCGTACACACATGGCAGATACACACAGAGACACACACACAAACAAATTATAAAAAAAAAACAGAAAATTGATTGCAGTTTTATAGCAAAACATGGAAAATACCTAACTTAATAACTGGAGAATAACAGCCTTAAAGTACAAACTTCCAAGTGTTTTTTTTCCACACTATTTGACACAGGGCAATAGAGAATAAATGTGCAAAAGAAATAAGAGAGTGACTTAACTACAAGAAGAACCTACTTCAGGAGCCATGCTCAGGTACCCTTGAGTCAATCAGTTGACTGGCAGCTTCCTTTGGGAAGTTGCTTGGTAGGTCAGCAGGCAGCACTTGCAAGAGCAGTGTTCCCTCCCCATCAGTCCGCACTCTCCAAGCTCATTTCATACTCACGGCACAGCTTAGGCATTGATTTAGGTTTCATATTTGAGCTTGGAAGAAATCGTTCTAAAACTTTCATTTTGCTGCTTCCCAGGTAGAGTTTGTGACATTCTTAGATTAATATTTTGTATTTATTTAAAACTAATCAGACGGGATTTCAGTGGGATCTAAACAGCACAAGTTCTACTTACATATACAGTGCAAAAATATCACCTTGAAATAAAGAAAAAAATTTACAAATCCCTGTGATGTGAAGTCAGGCTTTCCAGATTGAAAAACATGTACACCAGAATTTTCCAAACAGCATAGATATGTTGTGCTATGAAATTGTATTTTTTTAAAGAAGACCGGTTTAGAGAAATTTGTGTTTGTGTCTGTGTGTGTGTGTGTGTGTGTGTGTGTGTGTGTGTGTGTGTGTGTGTCTGTGTGTGTGTGTGTAGCATATGTAAGTGCTAGTATAGTGTGTGTGCATCCTTGGGTGACTATGCATGTGTGTTGGAGATTGAGCCTGATACCTTGCCTTTTCTTCCTGTTTTTCACCATGTCTTTTGAGACAGGCTCTCTCAGTGAATCTAAATTTCATCCCCTGACTACTAGACTGGCTGGCCTGGAAGCCCCAAGTTCCCCTTCTCTCCATATAACCTCTCATGATCTAGGGTTGAAGCCATGTATGATCATGCTCATGCATGTGTCCTGGAGGTATGAGATCATAGCTTCCTGTTTGCTTGGCAAACACTTTATATAATGATCCACATTTCAAGCTTAGAAAACAACTTTAAATGGTAAATTTTGTTTTATAATCTGTTGTTTTCTACTATTTATGAAAATAGCATGGATCCTAATGTATAAATTAAAGCCTTCGATAACATTGACTGTAAAGACACCTGTCTGCTGTTTGCTGGTTATTTGAGCACTGTTCATACAAAAGGAACATAAATCTAAACTGATTGGTTTGGAAGAGTTTAACATCCATAGAATAGTGGCTCTCCTTCTTCTTCCAGGGCAATGCTGCATTACTGTTTTGGTTCACTAAATTAAGAATGCTATCAAGTTGGTAGTAAATCCTGCATTATGAGACTGAGGAAACTCTAAAGGCCACAAGGAGGCCAAGAGCTCATATCCTTCCACAGAAACCAATTAGACACAAAGTTTAAAATTCAGCTTTTCTCACAGAAACTTGGACAGTGAACTGACAGTCCATCATTTCTTTTAATAGTCAGATTTAATGACTCAGCAGATGTCTCCTCTGGAGCTTAGATGCTGAAGGAGGTAAATTTAACGATGCTACATATTTCTGGAATTTGCTCCAAATGAGTTTTCCTAGTCCTATTTTCTAAGTGAGTGCCCAAACAGCCTGGTAAATAATCCCAACTGAATCTGTGTAGAAATTAGTCAACACAATACCATATTGTATTGCATGGATTTGATGATATGATCCTAAAATGGAAGACTTGTAAGTACATGCATGGTGTGTGTGTGTGTGTGTGTGTGTGTGTGTGTGTGTTTATCCAAGTCTGTGTAGTAGGAGATAGGTTTATGTTATCTCTGCAAATATGCTCTATATTCTCTCTCTTTCCTTTCTCTTTCTTGTTTTTTTCATTACATTTTTATACAGTTTTATTTAAATTAGAAACAATCTTGTTTGCATATCAATCCCTGTTCCCCCTCCCTCTCATCCTTTCCATACCCCCACTGATCCCACCCTATAACCATTCCACAAGGAGGGTGAGGCCTTCCTTGGGGTATTGTCAATGACTGTCACATCATTTGTGGCAGGGCCTAGGCCCTCTCCTGTGTATCTAGGCTGAGACAGTATCCTTCCATGGGGACTTGGGCACCCAAAGTTCATTTGTGTACCAAGAATAAATACTGGTTCCACTTCCAGAGGCCCCATAGACTTCCCAGGCCTCCTAACTGACACCCACATTTAGGGAGCCTGGTGTGGTCCTATGCTGGTTCCCCAGCTGTCAGATTGCTCAGCTGAGCTGTTTCTGTGGGTTTTCCCAGCATGGTATTGACCCATTTATTCATCACTCTTCCCTTTCTACAACTGGATTCCAGGCGTTCAGCTCAGTGTGTAGCTGTGGATCTCTGCTTCTGCTCCCATCAGCTACTGGAAGAAGGCTCTAGGATGGGAACATGAGGGATCAGGAAGATTGAGTTGGGGGAAGAATAGAGGAGAGCAAGAAAAGAGATTTAGTTCTTTTTTGTTCTGATTTTTATGCTGTTTTTAATTGTGTTGCATTTGTTTTTGGTATTGCTTTTGAGACAGAGTCTAACTAAGTGGAATACTGACTTAGAATTTTTTGTATAGACTGGGCTGTCTTCCAGATCTTCTAACACCTGCCTCAAGAGTTCTAGGTCTAAAAGCTTTTACCACTCAATATGGCTTATATATTCTTGTTTTGTATTGATTTTTATTGTTGTCTTGGGGTACTCCATATTTTTACTCTCTATCATTTATTCCTGTATCTTTTCTTCAAAGTATCATTCAATTTGAAATTAATATTTAGGAAATTATACAGCTGCAGTGGTAAGTATCACACATTTACAGGACTTGTCGGTTATGGCATCTATAAACCCTACTGTCAAGATTGTAAATGACTCTGCAGATGGATTGAAAGGAGGAAGATTATAATAACTGAAAGTCTAACAAATTTCTAAAAGTGTCTGTGTTCCAGACATAAGTCTGATTCCATTAGTATTGGTACATATGTATATAAAAGGAGAAAATAAAACTGTCTCAATCTGTTACAAGAGAAGATCTCAAAATTTTGCATGAAGACTATACTTCAGCAGTGATTGTGAGACCTGAAGCTCAGTTCATACATGTTCTGTCTTTTCTAGCTATAGATTAGAATAATTAATTTGCTGCATCTTCACATATTAAACCTTTTTCTCTACTATCAGTTCCCTTGTAGATGGCATTTGCAGGATTTCTGGCTAGAAATTAATTTTCAATATGTAACATATCAAAAACTTTAAAAGTCCTTTGCTTTTAAAACTTTTGCTCAGGGTTCAAAAGACGAAACTACAAATAATCCTTAGGAATATTTATTCATAAGGCAATAATACCAAATACAACTTTTATCCTGTTTTATCTATCAGAAGAATCCTTAATTCTTCTGAGTTTCTTGTCAGATGATGGCTGTTTAATTATGGTGTGATCTTGCAGCTTGTAACAGTAACACATACTTTTTATAAGAAATAAAAAGTACTGAATATTTCATAGTCTCATGATTTAAATAAGACACCTGTGCCTATTTCTTCAGACTGTGAATTTATGTGTTCATTATGAACTTGAGTCTCAATGCTGGGTGAGTACTTTAACACTGTATAAATCCTGAATTTTGGTCTTTAGCATAGAGTAATTGAGACTGGTGTCTCAGTACTCCTTGATCAAATTACATAGGCAGTAAAGTACTTCTGCTGGCTCCTATATTTTTATTCTGTTTATCCAATAATCACCACTTTTCCTTAAGTCATGAACTTTTAATTTGTTTGTTGATCTTTGATTTTCAAGACAGGGTTCCTCTGTGTAGCATTGGCTGTCATGGACCTCACTTTCCCATAATTCAGTAAAAGTATTGCAAATAACAGATTGGTGTCTTTGAAAAGATACATAAAATCATAATAAAGAAAGTAAAATACGGCTAATTAATTACTTTAAATTCAAAGTAATTTAATTACTTTAAATTCAAAGTATCTTTTCACTTAGGTTAGTGTTTTTGCTTTTTTTTTTTTCTGTACATCACTAAACATAGCAGATATGTTATCCTCTCATGAAATTAGGTTTAGCCCTTTCCTATACCTGTGAATCCTCCTGAAGGTAAAGGTCCACAGAACAGTCTCCCTTAAACAAATTAAGGGTTTCAATTGTCATCACACCTTCCATCATTCATCAACATTCTCAAAATGATAGTAACATTCTCAAATTGGCAAATCAGTTGAGAGAAACACCTAAAATATTGTTAAGGAATATATTCATGCCTAATGGCTTCAAACAGAGCAATGATTTGGAACACAAAAATAAAATCATTTACTCTAGTGTCATTTGATGGAATAACACCTAATAAATAAAGGAGTACCTATAGCTTCCAGGCTACATGAAGCACCATCCATCATGAATAAAGATGCTTCTTTTATTTCTCCCCTATCTCCTGAACATAATCCAAAGAAAATAATTAAAGCAGCATATAACAAAATAATCAAGACAGGAAGATATTGCAGTTTTACAAGAAGGAAGAGAACAGACCAGAAGAAATACTTTAATTTTGAAATAGAGGTGTGTGTGTGTGTGTGTGTGTGTGTGTGTGTGTGTGTGTGTGTGTGCGTGTATGAGTGTGTGTATGTGTGTTTGAGTGCATATGGATGTATCAGGGTGCCTTTGCATATGGAATACCAAGGTCAACTTAATGTATTGTTTTTTATGAATAATCTACACTTTGTTTGAGATTAGTATGGAGTTCATGGATTAGGCTAGAAGGCAGCCAGCAATAAAAATTACAAACACAGTGATTACAAACACAGAGCACCATACCCAGATGTTGATTTTGCTATTTATTTAATTTTTACATAGATTATCTGGCTTGAATTCAAATCATCATGCTTTTGAGGGAAGCATTTTGTCAATTAAGATGTTTCTTCATCCCCTGAATTATACTTCTAACTAAAATTAACAATTTAAAATTTAAATTTCTGATTTTCCACTCTTAACTTTCATAATTATTATGTTCTTTATTTACAATGAACATTTGCTTCATGTACATAAAATGTCAATCAATGTTTTACTTTCTGAAACCATTTGAAACTTATTGTAGGAGAAAAGATGGCCAGCCTACCCAAGCACAATTGGCCTGCTGCAGGTGTCCAGGCCAGCCTGTATGAGCAGGCACACGCAAGTCAGTCACTTTCTCCTTGAGTCAAGCTGCCAAGATGCCTCAAAGCACAGAGACTGCTGACAGAGACATCAATGAGGACAGGACATGCAGTAGCATCAGCCACCAGAGCCAAAAGAAATACCTTGGGATGGGTAAAGGCAGGTCTACCTTCCTTACTAAATGAGTCTGCAGTATTCCTATGATATGGATAAGTACTGATCTACTATAAGAGGCCCCAAAGATTTCCGAGGCCTCCTCACTGACACTCACATTCATAGGGTCTCAATCAGTTCCATGCTGGTTTCCCAGTGAACAGTCTGGGGCCAAGAGCACCCCTTTATTCAGGCAAGCTGTTTCTGTGGGTTTCACCAGCCTGTTCTTGACCCATTTGCTCATCACTCCTCCTTCTCTGCAACTGGATTCCAGTTCAGTTAAGTATTTAGCTGTGGGTATCTGCTTCAGGGCAGAATTCTACCAGAAATTCAAAGAAGAGCTACTATCAATACTCTTCAAATTGTTAGACACAATAGAAGCAGAAAGTTCATTGCCAATCTCTTTTTTTGAGGCTACAATTACCTTGGTACACAAGCTACACAAAGACACAACTAAGAAAGAGAACTACAGACCAGTATCCCTCATGAGCATTGATGCAAAAATCCTCGATAAAATACTGGCAACCCCAATCCAGGAACATATCAGGAAAATTACCCACCATGATCCATTAGCTTCATCCTGGAGATGCAGGGTTGGTTCAATATACAAAAATCTATCGATCCACCATATAAACAAACTAAAGAAGGAAAACAACATGATCAACTCACTAGATGCTGAAAAATCATTTGACAAAATCTAATACCCCTTCATGATAAAGGTCGTGGAGAGATCAGGGAAACAGGAACGTACCTGAATGTAATAAAAACAATATATAGTAAACCAACAGACAACATCAAACTAAATAGAGAGAAACTCAATACGATTCCTCTAAAATCAGGAACAAGACAAGGCTTTCCACTCTCTCCATATCTCTTCAATATTGTACTTGAAGTGCTAGATAGAGCAATAAGACAACAAAAGGAGATCAAGGGGATACAAATTGGAAAGGAAGAAGTCAAACTTGCACTGTTTGCAGATGACATGAGAGTTTATATAAGTTACCTGAAAAACTCTACCAGGAGCTCCTACAGCTGATAAATACATTCAGCAAAGTGGCAGGATACAAGATTAACTAAAAAAAAAAAAATGTCAGTAGCCTTACTGTTTACAAAAGATAATAGGGCTAAGAAAGAAATCAGAAAAACATCATTCTTTACAATAGCCACAAACAACTTAAAATATCTTGGGGTAATGCTAACCAAACAAGTGAAAGACCTGTATAGCAAGAACTTTGTGACTTTACTGAATGAAACTCAAGAGGATTCCAGAAAATAGAAAGATCTCCCATGCTCTTGGATAGGTAGGAGCAAAACAGTAAAAATGGCAATGTTGCCAAAAGCAATCTACAGATTCAATGCAATCCCCATCAAAATAACAGCACAATTCTTCACAGACCTTTAAAGAGCAATACTCAACTTTATATGGAGAAATAAAAGACCCAGGATAGCCAAAACACCCCTGTATAATAAAGGAACTTCTGGAGGCTTCACCATTCCTGACTTCAAGCTCTATCATAGAGCTATAGGCCTCAAATAGTCTTATAAATATGTTGGATATCGAACCTTAAGAATGTTTTAAAAACGGTTTAAATGGTTTATATTGTAAAATATTTTGAGTTGTATTTAAGTATGGGATATATATATATATATATATATATATATATATATATATATATATATATATATATATATATTATGCTATACATTTGAATGGATGTAATAAGAAGTCACAGACTTGAAAGAGCCAGGAGTGGTGGGTTCAGAGAGCACAAGGAAGAGAAAGTTTGAAATTAGATTCTCAAAACAAGTCATTTATATAGCTTATAGAGATGTTTTATTTCCTGGCTTTTGATATGATAAAAAATAAATAATACTTTGCCATTAAAAATATAGGAAAATAAGTTGTTCATCTATTGAATGAATAAAGGAGACATTAAGAATTAATCTTGTTCAGTTAGTGCTCCTTAAGCTTTAATGTCTATGTATGTAATATCTAACTAATTTCTATCAACTACAGAAGTGTATAGAAATGACTGTCTACAGAGTTAATAAAAATATAACCTTGAGTCAGGTGGACACCAAAATGAAGGTTTTCACAATGCAAAGAATTCTGTATTAGAAAGAAAAACTATCGTCAGCCAATGAAGCCTACACTGGCAATGTCTTTGTAATGGGACTTAGGTTGTCATGGGAACTTTGTAAAAATGTTAGGCAACAGAGAGAAAAAACTAACGTATTCTTTGAAGGGATATAAAAAGAAATATGGTTCAGGAGATAGTGAGCTTTAGAAAAAGCTTGTTACAAATCTGGTAAGTATCTATAGAGAAAAGAGAATTATTTGAGAAATCTTTAAATATTTTATTTCAAAATGATTATGAATATAAAAATAATTACAAAAGTAATGAAAAATAATCTACTTTAGATACATCAGGGATTTATGAAGACCAATGCATTTTATCCTTTGAATGATTTACAAGAGAATAAAATCCAGAAAAGTAAATGAAGCCCAGACTTTGTTAAGAAAGGGACACAGGGAGACAGATTCTTCCTGCCTGTTTGGATGTGAAGTGCTTGGAATGTTCTAGCTATCAGCCACCATTCCTAATTAAGATTAGAAATTTAGTAATTAATAATCATGATATCTACAGAGCAAATCTAATACAGAAAACTGAGTACTTAAAGGCAGATTGGAATTTAATAAAGTGGTCTAAAATCTTTCTAGAATTAATGAAAGAAATTCTGATACTTTGTCTAAATCCAGGAATATGTTTTATAGGTTTTTATACATTACTATAAGTAAGAAAGTTATAAAATCCAATGTGTGCTGAGTGTGTATGTTCTGTTATTACTAGGATACACAGTCTGGCAGCAAGCTCCCAGATCCTCTGTCTGTTATAATTTCACTACACTTCCTTCCCAATGTTCCTTGAACCTTAGGTGCAGTTGTTTTGTAGTCATATACATTGTGGCTGGGGTCCATTACTCTGAAATTATTCAGTTGTGGGTTTCAGTAATGGACTTATTCTATCAGTTTCAATGAGTTTTCATGATGAGGATTGAGGGATACATTTATTTGTAGGTATAATGACAGATTTTTTTTTAATTGTAGACTTATTGTAGACTTGGAGGAAACTGTAGGTTTCCTCCAAGATCCATGACTACTAGTGCTGTCTGGGTAGTTGGGTAGGTTTCCTGAAAAGGTCATGATTTCCTTCCTGAGTGGGTCTTAGGTCCAATTAGAGAGATGTTGGCTATTATCAATGAATGTATATCACTTCTTCACCCATATGGTTAGCATGAAATGCTGTTCCTTGTGCAGTCATTGCTGGATGGAATCTCTGGAATCTTTGCATGGAGTTTTCTGGTACCATGAAACCTAGTTCTCAGATAGAAGGCATTCGGGAGAGTTCCAGATCAGGGTCCTCTGGGTCCCTCACTTGAAGTGTGTTGTATGTAAATTTTAAAGATCATGATAACCTAAACATAAACTGAACAATGACCACAATAATAGCCATTCCTAACTTGACCATAAGTGCTCAACCCCACACAATGAATTCCAGGTCACTAAGGAATGAGAACAGGGGGAGAAACAATCTTTTCCAGGAAATGCAGAGAAGCTAGTTATACAATATCAAGTGATCAGCTATGAAAACATGCATACAAATAACATTATAGAGACAAAATAGGTTATATATGGGAATACACATATATCAGCAATAATGTAAGAATGAGGCCATGAATTTGAACAAGAGATAAGAGGAATTATATAGGAAGTTAGGAAGGAGAAAATGGCAGATGAAATATAATAAATAATGGGGGCCTTGGACATCAGTCAACTCAGAACTGACTGCTATAGTGTGATAAACCCTAACATGGTACTCCAACATCAGCCCTAGCACCAGCAGTAGCTCTTTCCCCTGGATACCTACCTGACCATAATTTGTGGCATAGACCTAGGCATCCTTGTTTCTGGCAAAATGGACCACAGATATTAACATAGATACTGGCTGTGGCAGGACCATAGACCCAGACACGGTTCTAGAACACAACTTAAGTTTAGATGTCACCATTGCCACATTTGGCATTACAGATCACATGGTTTGGCATGGCCTCCACTATAGTGTGACCCTCAGACACCCACCTGGATCCAGATGACTGCCTAGACCATAGGCCTCTGCATGGCCCTCAGTGTACCAAGAGTCACAGATACTATCTCATGCCCCCTCAGTTGTTTCAGGGCCTCAGTCCAAGATTGGCCCTCAGCAGTAGCCAAAACTGGGAAATGATCCTGGAGTCAGGTGGCCAGCAGGCCATTCAAGTTACTGTTTGTCACCACCCTTACCTCTTCTTACCTCTTCAGATTTGCCTCTGTCCCTAGGCCATGAACTACTTTACTCTCTCTCTCTCTCTCTCTCTCTCTCTCTCTCTCTCTCTCTCTCTCTCTCTTTCTCTCTCTCCCTGCCTCTGTCTCCCCCCTCTCTCTCACCCTTTCTTCTAAATCCTCACCCTGTACCCACCAACCACAACAATTGTGTCTGACTGCTTGGCACCAAACTGCAGGCCTTGGGTATGGAGATAGTGTTCCTGGTTGAGAACTACCTCTGCCTGCTGCATGACAAGGCAGGGAGCTGTTGCTGTTGCTTTGTTGAGGCCCGTGGCTAGAGTCTCCAGGCAGCTCTTATTTGAGTCCTGCCCCTGCCAGCCAAAGGATATGAAGGGGAGCTGTTGCTGTGCCATGGCCAGGAACTCTACTTCTCTGTTAAAATTTTATTTATGTTCACATTTATTTTCTAAAGAGCTAGAGAAAGAAACCATGGGTTGGATGTGTTGGCAGATGGAAATGATGTGGGAGATGAGGTAAGAGAAATCATGGTCACAACATAATGTACAAAAACATTATCCAGGATCAAGTATCAGTGGCAAGGGAAGTACACTGTCCAAGCTCTAGAGAAATCCCCAGTCAATGTGCCTGTCCTGGTTAATGTCCTATTGTGCTGAGACACCATGACTATGGCAATTCTTATTTTTAAAAAGCATTTAATTCAGGATTGCTTTCAGAGGTCCAGTCCATTGTCATCATGGTGGAAAACAAAGTGACATATTGACTTCTCAATGGAGAAGTAACCTAAAGTTCTGTATAATGATTCACAGGCTACACAAACACACACACACACACACACACACACACACACACACACACAGAGAGAGAAGAGACGAGAGAGAGAGAGAGAGAGAGAGGGAGGGAGGGAAGGGTGGGAAGGGTAAATAGAGAGAGGGAGGGAAGAGAGGCAGGGAGGGAGAGAGACAGAGAGACTAGGTCTGGGTTTAGCATTTGAAACACCATAGCCTGTAGTGCCACACTTCTTCCAAGGCCACACCTACTTCACCAAGGCCACATGTCCTGTTATGGAGTGCCACTTCCTAGTGATCAAGTATTCAAATCTATTAGCCTGGGAGGGGCATTCTTAATCAAACTACCACAGTGCCTATAAATCAGTGTTTTTCAACCTGTGGATAATGATCATTTTGGGGAGATCACATATCAGGTATCTTGCATATCAAATATTTATAGTGTGATTCATAACATTAGCAAAATTACAGTTATGATGCAGCAAGGAAGTAATTTTTTGGATGGGAGTCACCACAATATGAGGATCTATACTAAAAGGTTGCAGCACTGGGAAGGTTGAGAAGCACTGATTATAAGTGGTTCTCAATCAGAAGCTGCTGCAGCTATCAACTGTTTTGACTTCCATAGATTTCCCTTTGCTATCATCATTTTTTACCAATTTTTATCTCTAGTGGTATCTTATTATAAAATGAAAAACGTTATTTGAAAGTTGTCTGTAGTTAATGTTATAATTTGTATTATAGAAAGTCCCTTTCCTGGATTTAATTTTCCAACTAATGTTCAAATAAATATTGCAAGCCCTACTTTATTTACTTTGTAATTGAAAGATACATTCTGTCCATCATTCACTTTGCAAAATTTCAGTAAAACTTTTATTAAAAAAATGAAACTCATGTACATATAAAATGGCCAAGTTTCAAGGTTTTATCATGCCCTTCCTTTTTTCCTAAATAAGTAAAATATTAATGACTCAATATATCTCATAATGTATCTTGTCACTTTTGAAAAGTTCAAGAGCAAGGGATACTTTTTTTATCCCATTTTTAAACTCATTTTGATGGGTTGACATTATTTGACACTATGATGTTCTTATGCAAACATTGTTGACATACATTTCACTCATTTAGAAGCTAGAGGTGCTAAAACCCAGCAGTACTTTTGTTAACAGTGTAGAATCTGAGTAGGAAGGGAGAATCTCTTCAAGGGCTAATCTCCAGCATTTTTCGGGCCCTTTAGTGTTGGCCATCATGGAGCAATAGTGGTAATCAGGTAGAGACGATAGCAAGTAATGTCCTTTAGTGTTCCATTCATGCCACAGGCATACAGTGTTTGTTTCTATAATGTTACAAGTGTTAAAATTTTGCACTGACTCAGGAAGTTGGAGTATCTCAGCCTTTAGTTAAAGTTGACATTGCAGCTTCCAGGAAGGCATACCTGAAATTCTCAGCCCTTAGCAGCAGCTAGTGACACAGGATGTAGGGTTGACAGATTTTCACATGGGGTCTGATATAATTGGCCCTGAAGACTTGACAACCCTCTGGAACTCTTCTGGAGACCATAACCTATACTTCCTCTTCTCTAGCTCTTTGAAGTCTTTTATCTTAGTTTGTCCCCAGCTTTCCAAAATTCTTGCTATCCTTCTACTTACTCTGCCTTCTTCCTGCTCAAGTTGCTCTAAATCTGGTCAGCTTTTACTTCTGTCTGCCTTGTACTGGTAGAACTTGTGTTTTTCCTCTCCAGTCTCTGCTTCTTCCTTCTTTTATCAGCTCAGCATCTACTACTGAAAGTAACCAACTTTCAGTATTTCAACTTTTATTGAGCCTGATGCAGCTTTTCTAGAGTCTCACTAAGGAAACTTCAGCAGCCTTTGCATAAAGCCTAACAAGGTGGTGTTTGGAGCAATAACAGCCTCTTCCTACAGGACAAGCTCAGTCTTACCTCATGGACCAATCACAGACACTAAGGCTTGTGTTTTGGGCCAATCAATGCCTTGCCTCTTAGGACCAGCCATAGCAATCACTCTCTGACAGTTTATAGAAGAACCCCTGATTACTATCTAGGTGGAAAAGTTTGCAAGTTAACCAGAGTGTAGAGAGGTCTTCTGGCAGGAAGAAATATGGTACAGTTAGGTTCAAATGAACTCATTGTGGTTGCACCTTTAGGAGCTGAGTCATTCAGTCATGGCAGTCTGATAGTTCTCTCAATGTGTCTGTGGATTGTTCCAGATGGGAGCTGCAAATTTTAATTGGGCTTAATATGTGCCCCATGCATAAGGAGAGGTGGGTCCTGCTATCTCTCCCACTATTAAGTAGTGAGCAATGAATGGAATGGATATTTAGATGAAGTAAGTACACAGAAATCCTCAGTTCAGATAAAATCATCCATAATATCTCCCCTCTAGGTCAAAGACAAGGGAGTTGATTGTCTTTCCAGGAAGTGCAGGCAGTTGGGAACTTGGGAAAGAGAAGGCAATGTCTTGCTGGTTTGCAACTCCTGGGACAAATCTTGATGTGGGCACTAGTGTTTAGTTATACATGGCAACACCCATTGCTCATTGAATAATTTGGTCATACTTTGGTATTTCCACTTAAAATACTGGCCAGGAGGCAATGTAAAATCAATGAAATTCCTGATGTTACCTCTAAACACACTGCTATATCCAATAGCCAAGAAATTAGGAAGGTAACTAGGTTACAAAATATGTGCAAATCAAAACCAATATTGAAGAAATATTGATATGGGAGTAATTAAGACAATTTCTCTCTACTCTGTATGTATGTATGTATGCGTGTGTGATCCTATCTCTACATACATACACAGTGAAAATTATAAAGAAATAATAAAAATAGTATGGTTTAAGATTAGAGTAAAACTTTTAACATATTCATGAGTGAAAATATCAGACACATGAACCACAGATAAGAAATAATATTAATATCTTACAGTAAAACTAAAGAAAAGCAGTACTTAAAAATACGCCTTCTAACCATAGATATTTCTTAAACATTTGTATAAGTAGAGACGTTAAAATTGTAGAAAATATTCTAAGAAATAGCTTGCATTTTAATGGAGGTTACTAAAATCTAAAATGCATTACATTTCTTTAAAGTTATCTTTTGCTTTTTCTACAAATTATAAAGAAAAGATAATATTTAATAAAATATTAATGAACATAGGTTTTTTTGTTAATGTTGTTTCCGTTCTGGGACGAAAACTCAGGTCCAAAGACATGTTATACAGAGTACTACCACTGTGCAATATCTCCAGTTCTCCTCATAATATTTATAAATGCAATTGAATTAATAGCAATAATAAAATGTAAGCAAAATGGATGATATAATGTTTACTGGCAATTGAACCAATAAAAAGAAGACAGTCCTTTGTGTCTTATAATAGATCAATTTTCCATTCCATTGTCCCATATCATGAGATTCTTCAATCCTACAAAAAATGTATTAACTGGTTTTTATGTGCTCATTATCATGTTAATTACTATAAAGAATTATATGAAAGAAGACAGGACCTAAATCAACTAGCAAAGGGGAGAAATAAAATATAGCTAAAGTGAAAAATAAGAATATAAACAATGTTGTTATGGGTACTCAAAAAGGTTTTACAGCTCTGTGCATGGTCTCCATTTGATCTCAGTAACTCATCACTTTCTTAACTCACTTAGCCCATTCATCAGTTACTAAGTAGCTTTTAGCATCGTACATCAATATAAGTAAAATGCAAAGCAAATTTTCACTATGAAATAACCTATCCTACAAACTTAGAAAATAGAAAGCCATATAAAAATGGCATTCTAAACAATTCTCATTATTAGTCAACTAATGTAAGGTATTGCACTGAAGGTGTAATATTTCTCTCAAGTACACAGCTAAAAAAGTAAAGATTTTAAAAATGAGTAATTTAATGACGCCAACTTCAAGTGCTCTACTACATGCACTAATGAATTATATTCCCAGGTTGACTAAAAGTTTCTCCAGCACAACACAACACACAACAACACTCACACATGCACACCCATAGACACACACACACACACACACACACACACACACACTGGAACGCACACATGCACACCCACACATGCTCCTGCACACCCTTGCACATTCATATGCATATTTTCTCACACACAAAATAAATAAATGCATTTCTATAGGTATATCAATGTTGGGTAAAAAGGTCATATTTTTCATTGTAATAAAATGTATTTAGAATTTAAGATTTAGATTAACTAATTTAACTTTTGAGTTGTAGACTTCTATGCTTTTATTGACTAAGACCCAAGGTATACAAATATTGACAGCTTATTCTGTCAAAGAAGCCATAGAATTTTGGAAACTTGCTTTGTTTGTTCTCATATTTTAAAGTAGTTAATTGTTTTAGTAAATTTTTAAATTTAATTCTAAATATATTCTTTCCCCCTTTTCCCTTTCCTCCCTCCATCCCTTTCCATGTCTCTCCTTGGAACCTCTCCCATACATACCCCATTCCATCTCAAACTGATGGTTTCTTTTTCTTTATTATTGATACACACGCACACACACACACACACACACACACACACACACACACACACACACACGTTGTTACAAGCACACACACAAATATATTCATAGTTATAGAAATATCTGAGAAAATGATGATTCCATGTAGTTTGGCTTGAATGAATATTATTTCAGGGGTGACTGTTTTGCCTAAAATAACTTCTAGGGGGCTCAGCCAGAAGAGAGACGTTTTGTCTAATGGTGGGTTTCCATATAATTTTATCCTGTGTTAACATGTCCATTGGGTACTGCCAGTATCCATGTTTTGTTTAATCTGCCATATTTTTGAAGTGTTAAGTGTTAAGGTTCCACAACCTGCTGGATGGTAGAGTCAACTTGACACAGGATGGAGTTATCTGAAATGAGGCAGTGTCAGCTGAGAAATGCCTCCATAATATCTGGCTGTAGAGCATTTCTTAATTAGTGATTAATGGGATATGGGGTCCAGTCAGTTGTGGGTGTTGTGGTCTTTGGGCTGGTGGTCCTGGTTTCTATAAGAAATCAGGCTGAGCAAGCCATGATGTACATGACAGTAAGCAGAACTCCATAGCCTCTGCATCTGCTCCTTCCTCCAGATTCCTGCAGTGTTTTAGATTCTATCCTGGCTTTCTTCAATGACTGACTACAATGTGGAAGTGTAATCCAAATAAAGCCTTTACTCCTCAACTTGTTTTGGTCATGATCTTTCATCAAAACAATTGAACCCTAAGACACATCTAATTACTGGGAGACACAATCTTAAAACAGATTTCCTTATCATCTGGATCTATGCTTTGATCCTTGGGTGCCAAAGTTTTTTTGGTTTTTCTTTGTTTTGTTTTTGTACTAGGATGGGGAAGTGTAGTGTGCTGCTGCTATAATTGCCAACTGTTGAATCCACTGTGTAAATCAGTATAAAAAATCATTAAACAGCTAAAAATAAATGTACCATATGATCCAACTTACAGCTCTTTGAAGTATGCCAAAGGATGACATCCTATTCCACTTATGCTTACTTGGCAATGTTCACTGCCACTCTATTCACAATAGCTTGGAAATGGAAACAACCTAACTGTCCTCTGATAGACAAGTGGACAATTAAAGTGCGGTAGATATACAAAAAGGAATGCCATGAAGGTGTAAAGAAAAATGAAAATTTGTCATTAAATTTGTGATTAAAAATGTATCCCAGACCCAGAAAGACAAATGCCACATTATATCCCATCAGTGATTCTCATTTTTCTGCATACATTTTTAGACAGTTTTATTGACATGCCTTTTTAATATAAGCATTATGTATGTTTCAGTGAATGATGAAGCTTTAATCTACCTGAAAACTGTAAGATTTTCACACTCTAGTTAGTTACATTTAGGTATATTTGGCTTGGGTGGATATAGAGATCTGTGTAGATTATTTTTTACCATATACCCATCTACCACTTACTCATGCTGAGAAAAATCAAGCTCTAAACTCTAGCAAATTTCAAGCATATAACATAATATTAACTTTTGCCATGTTTTAAAATAGATACCAGCAAAATGTTCATCTGCAATTACTTAAATGTTTTATTTGTCCAACATTACCATTACCCCTGCTTAACTTGTTCTCTGAAAACCAGTGCTGTATATTCTTCTAATATATGGAATATTATTTTGAAATATTTTTCATGTTTAAAACAGGTATTATGAAGTACTGGTATTCTGGTATAGATTTCAGTATGTAGGCACCTCTAGTAATTTTTTAAAAAGACATAGCAAAGATACACAGTCTCATGGAAAATAAGCATTCTGTTTGTAGTAATCCCTGTACTTTTTAAAAATAAAGTCAATAGCAACCTCTTAGAAATTGTTTACAAATATTACTTTTTCTAATCCTTATATTGCTTTACCATTTTATTCACTTCTTTAGCAAGCAGAATATTTTCAGTTTGATTTGAACTTAGTCACACTTTACTTTTACTTGTAATTTTATTTACACAAACACACACACACAGAGAGACAGAGAGAGAGAGAGAGAGAGAGAGAGAGAGAGAGAGAGTATTGAGATACTGAGTACTTTTTTTAATATGTGTTTTAAAGTTGGCATACAAAAATCCTGTCTGATAAAGGTACACTCTTACTTATTTGAACATGACTATTCAGTCTTCTCAATATGATTCTTTGAATAGCTTTTACTGTGTTACGGTTTCATTTTGTCTCTTAGTTCTGCTGATGAGGTCTGGAGAGATGACTCAGTGGATAAAGGTGCTTGATGAAAAAAAATGACAATCAGAGTGTCATCATAAGAACTCACATGATTGGAGGTGAGAAAGGATGTCTGAAAGCTGTACTCTGACATCTACAGTTATACAAACATACATGCAACAATAAATATTTAATAACAATTCTTCATTATATCATACAATAAAGTTTGTTTCTTAAGTTCAGTTGATGTTATGTGTGGTGGTTTGAAAGAAAATGGCCTCCCAAAGGGAGTGGCACTATTGGTAGTTGTGCCATTGTTATGTAGATATCTCCTTGTGGAAGCAAGTATGTCACTGTGTTGATGGGCTTTGAGGTCTGTTTGATCAATCTTCCCTCAGTGTGACAATCAGTCTACTTCCTGTTGTCTGCAATGTGTAGCGCTTTCCACTAGAGCTACAGCTATACCAACAGCACCATTTCTGCCTGCACTCCATATCTCACTATTATGTTAATGGACTGAACCTCTAAACTGTAACTACCCAATAAACATTTACCTTATAACAGTTGTCATGGTCATGGTGTTTCTTCACAACAATAGAAACCCTAACTGAGACAGAAGTTGGTACCAGGGACTAAGGCATTGTTGTGATAGGCCTGACTATGTCTTTGGAAAAATTTTGACTAGGAATTTGGATTAGGGAAACAGTGGAATGCTTGAAGCACTGCTTAATGTGCCATAGTAAGAAAAACATGGAAGACAGTGGTGGTGAGTGTGATTTGATGAAATGTGGGGCCTTGCTCAAGATGCTACACAGAAGAAAAATATTAATGTGTGGCCTAGAGACTGTTCTTGTCATAATTTTGTGAAGAATGTGGCTGCTTTTTGCCCTTGTCTGGAGTCTGCCTGAAGCTAAATTGAAGAGTTCTGGATTAATTATTTTGGGAAAGGAAATACCAAAAACAGCATAGTATAGATACCTTTTCATGTGGTTTTTAGTGTTAATTATGATGTATAATGAAAAGGAGCAAGCAGAACAAATAAAAACATAAAATGAACAGATTGAGAAAAGAGGCACTAAGAAATGGAATAGAGATAAATCTTGTGTTTAAGGAGATAAACAGATTAAGAAGGAGAACACAGGGAATAGTGAGCTCTGGGTTAGATCCCACCCAGCTGAATTTCCAATTTGTGAAAAGGAATAAAAAAAAAAAGCTTATAGCCCAGTGTGGTGGTGCATGCCATTAATCCTGGCACTCAGGAGACAGAGGCTGGAAGATCTCTGAGTTTTTGTCCAGAGCAAGATCCAGGACAAGCTTAGGCAGTAAAGGTAACAATAAAAATCAAAAAGTTGTTGAAGATGCAATTTAATGAGGAAACCATGTTCCAGCCACAGTAAGAAGCTTTGGTCATGTGGTTCTGGATTTAAAGTTAAAGATTAGAAGAAAAGGGTTATAGAACTTGCATCAGAGTCTAAGGAAAGCCATTGAAGCCAAGCATGTATCAGGATATCATTATTTGGAGGCATAGACAGTCTGTTGAATGAAGCTGTGAAGTGGAAGCCTGGATTGCCTTTGAGCCCCCAGAATGTCTGAGATGTCAGTCACGGGGGCGGGGATACCTGCAAAGGGGATTGCTAACAGGGACTGGAACTAGCCTATTTTAAAGAAGTGTGTTTAGGTTAACAAAGATGGAGGGAGTTGGCAATCTGAAGATGGCTTTGCCATCAACATGGGGATACAAAGTTGTGAGTTTGTCCAGTTGGGTTTTGGACTTCCTTTAGTCCAGTATTTCCTCACTATGCTCCATTCCTTACATTTTGGAATGGAAATATACATCCTCTGCCATTATGTGTTAGAAGCATGTGATCTGTTTATTATTGATATTATGATGATGATAGATTATGATTTTGATTTTATGGGGTATTATAGTTAAGAGATTGTATGAATCTCATAAGAGACTTTGAACTTGAGACTTTGAAACATTGCTGAGACTGTGATAGACTATTGGACTTTTGAAATTGGACTGAATGCATTTTTGCATTATGATATAAGCCTCTGGGGACCCGTGAGTGGAATGTGGTGGTTTAAAACAAAATGATACCTGCAGGGACTGGCACTGTTGGGAAGTGTTGCCTTGTTGAAGTATGTGTGGCTTTGTTCAAGGAAATCTGTCACTGTCAGGGTGGGCTTTGAGATTTCTTTTGCTTAAACTTTCCTTAATGTGACACTCAGTTTACTTCCTGTTGCCTGCAAGATATGACTCTGAGTTACACCTACAGCACCATGTCTGCCTATGCTTTACCATGTTCCATCATTATGACAATGGACTAAACCTCTGAACTGTAAACATTCCATGCCAATTAAATATTTTCCTTTATAATAGTTGCAGTGGTCATAGTGTCTCTTCACAGAAATAGAAACTGGACGATGAGAATTGGATGATGTGGATTTGTGTGCTCTTTTCCATTGACCTATAGGTATGTACAAGGACCACACTATTTGAGTTACAATTGTTTTCTAATATGTTTTTAAAAGTAAAATGTTTAAGCATCCAGATTTGTTCTTCTAAAGGTTGTCTTGTCCATCCAGGAGATATTTTACACTTTCATGGGAATTTTACTTTTTCTCCAATTTCTGTCACAGTGCTACGGTGAATTTGGTTAGGTTTCTTCAGAATATATATCCCTCTAAGATACTGTAGTTTTCTTTGTCTTTGCTTTTATGTGATATTGTTACCAACATGATGGTGAAATTTGTTTTGAAAGAGTTCAAAATGAGTTCCTCTTTATTATAATTTAATGCTTGCTAAAATTTAGCAGATCAGCATAGCTCTCTGATTCTGGGATGACTACTGTTGGAGTGGTTTTGACTACTGATTTCTTGTTTGTTTTAATCTATTCTATTTTGATTAGGTCATGTTAGGATGTTTGTTCATAGGAATGTGTCCATATATTATGAATTAAATGATGTTGGAATATAATTATTCATAGTAACTTTCATAATAATTTTTTTCATGTGCATTTTCATTTGTTCATTCTCTCCCTTCCTTCCTTCCTTTCTTTCTTTCCTTTTTTCTTACATACAATACACACTGACCACAGTTTTCCATCCTCCTATACTTCCCAGGTGCCTCCTTCCACTTCTCTCTGCCCTAGATTCATTCCTCTTTGATTTCCTTTCAGAAAAGAGAAGTCCCCCCAGGAATATCAACAAAACATGACATAACATGATACAATAATACTAGAACAAACTGTTCTTTAATATATATATATATATATATATATATATATACATATATATATATATATCACATATATATATTACACATGTGAACAAGTGCGCATGCATGTGCGGACGTGCGTGCACGCGTGCGCTTGCACACACATACACACACACACACACACACACACACACACACACACACACCACCACCACCACACACTGTGCACACACTCTGTGTATGAATGTAGAGCCCAGAAGAGGGCATTAGATTTCCTATAATGAGTTACAGAAGTTGTGAACCACTAAACTCAGTATGGGTGCTGAAAACTTACCTTAGGTTCTTTGCAAGAATAGACAGTGCTATTAACTGCTGAGATATCTTTCCAGCACTTCATTCATTCTTACTTGGAACTGAACTAAGTCACATAGGAGTTGTTCTCAGAGGAGTCCTTTTAGTCATCTATATTATCGAGAATGCATAACAACCTACTAACACCAACATTTGGACATGTGAAGGAAGCATTTTCTTGCCTTCTGTTGATTTAATTTTATTTCATTTACTAGATTGATAGAAACAAACAAATCTTCAAGTATCAAGGCTTAGTTTGCAAAGAACATTCAAAAGAGGATCTAAATCTAACTGTCAGGGCTAGAAGAATGAAAGCATTTTATTCATAGTGGCACTATACTGTTACCAGTATCTGCTGGGAAATGCCTTGGCATTTTCCCTGAAATGAATATTCTATCATCTTCCTAGAAGTGGACTGCAGTCCCCCAAACAGCACATTTATTCTGCTTGCCTAAGGTTCTATAGTACAAAATGGGAGCATTAAAAATGTTGCTCTGTAGCACAGAGCCTCCAGCCATTTTCTAATTTTCCACTTCAAAGGTATAGAGTAATAGGTGACACTTTTAATTGTTTTTGAAATGTATAGTTAATATGTAGAATGTGAGTCTAAAAGAGAAAGAATGGGATTAATTATTCAATGCAACTGGTACATTTGCAAGCACATACTAAATGGGTATAATAAATAATGCATTTTCTCTTACTAGTTTAATTAATAGTAATCAAAAGTATATTGTCATATTTTCTAAGTAGGCAATATTCTTTGTTTTTTAAAGAAGTGATTTTTATGGATGCTTGGTATTGTTTTAAAAGGTAGCTATTCTGATATATTTTGTTTGGCTGAATGCTTATAATTAGATTACATACTTGTTTTTATCTTTTATATGATTGTAACTGCCACCTCACCTCCTGATTCAAAGCCAATAAAGAGCTTCTACTTTGTTTTGTTTCCTGGGGAACAAGTTTAATATTATATTAAGCCTGCTTTAAAAATCAAAATAACTATTTAATTATAATATGCACTAGTAAGAGGGCATGTCTTAGCAATACAGTGCTACAATTCTCACAGGATATATTTGCAGTTTGCATTTAATCTTCATCACACAAGTTAAATAAGAATCATTATAAACAGTAAATATTTTAAGGGTTAGTTCTTTTCAACTTGGCACATACTAGTATCACATGAGAAATGGGAACCTAAACTGTAGAATCAGATGGGCTTGTGTGATAATTTTGGGGCATTGTCCCACGTGATCGTCTCACCAGCAAGAACGACTCGGATCCTTCTGCAGTAAAGCTTTAATGCATCTTGAAAGACAGATGATCAGCTTCAGATTAGGGAGACCCCGAGCCAAGAATCCCGTCCCCTTATAAAGGCTCATAAGCTCCGAGCAGTGCGTGTACAGCTGGGATAGGTGGAGGACTCATCACCCTATATGACGTCAAGACTAGGCAAGTGGAAAAACACTGGGCACATGCGCACCAACGTTGTTTACTTGATCCGGCAGCGGATGTCAGAGCCATCTTGTAATGGCGAATGTGAGTGCGGCTCCTCACAGGGCATTCTCTTGATTGCTGATGGATATGGAAAAGCCAAACCCACTGTGGGTGGTGCCACACCTTGGAATGTGGTTCTGGATTGTATAATTAAATAAGCTGAGCAAACCATGGGGAGCAAGAGAATAGCAGTGTTTCTCCATTGCCTCTGCTTTAGTTCCTGGATACAAGTTCCTGGCTTGCCTTCCTGTCTGAGCGTATTTTTATGTGATATGCTGTAACGTATAATCCGTATAACTCCTTTCTTCCCAAAGTGTATTTGGTCCATGTTTTTTTAACTAGAACAACTACCAAATATGTACTACTAGTTCAGTTTGTACACTTTTTATATTGAAATGGTTTTATTGCTTTGATTATAACTCATGACTGTAGGTAATGTGATGTCTTAACAAAGACTGCTTAATGAGAGTAGGCATGTAATAAGTTTGATAGAGTATTTGCTTATCATGTATAATAAACTAGTTTTAATACTAAGTACTACAAAATATGCACCAACTAATACACTGTGCACATACTTCACTTAGCACTATAACTATAACTTTGCTTCTGCAGACCATTTTCAATTACATAATAGTATCTTCATTCCTAGTATGATAGTTGTTGAAACATTGAGCAAAATACTCATACAAGGAAGTATACAAACATGGCACTTTTTTTCTATTTTATCACAGGGGGCATCTTCTTTTTTTTTTTTTTTTTTTTGCTTTTCTCTTTCTTTTTTGTTTGCTTTTTTATTTGAATTACAAACAAGATAAACAAGATTGAATTACATGACAATCCCAGTTCCCTTCTCCCTCCCTTCCTCCCCTAACACCCTACCCCCCAACTAAAACCCTACCAATCACATACCCTTTCTTCTAATCTCACCTGACTCAACCTTTCTGCTCTCTCATGACCTCTGCATTTTTCCTTTTCTTCCTTTCTCATTCTCGTAGGTCCCTTCCCCCTCTTCCCATGTTCTCAATTTGCTCAGAGGATGGTGATCCTTTCCCCTTCTCTAGGGGACAAAGTTTGTCTCTTTTAGGGTTCCCCTTGTTTACTAGTTTCTCTGGATTGTAGGCTGGTAATATGTCTTACTCTATGTCTAAAATCCACATATGAGAGAGTATATGTCATGTTTGTCACAGGGGCATCTTCTTTAGTTGCTTCAAACAACACAAAATTCTAAGGAAAAATATCCATCAATAGCACTCACTGGTTATAATTATTATGATTTTCAATATGTGTATAGTCATATAAGTGCATCAGTCTATCACTTCAGCAATTACTTTTTCCTAGTAAGAATACAAGCAATCCTTTTATCTTAACCATCTTTAATTATACAATAAATGTCCTTCAATCAAATGTTTTACATTCCATTCATTGTGGAGATGATGCAATATTTGTTTTCCTACTCATTACTTATGTCATAGCTAATATTTATTATCAACTTGATTGGACCTATAATTACCTAGGAGACAAGCTCCAGACAGCCTAGATTTCATAACAATAAGAAAGATGGCTGAATGCAGTCATTATCACTTCTTCCTTACTGGATGCTGATAGAATGTGATCATCCAGGTTCTCCATGCTCAAGCTGTGTCTAGTTTCCAATCACGATGTGCTGTGCCATTGAACTATGAGCCAAAATAAATATTCTTTTTCTTAAACTGCTTTTTTTGGTGTATGTTTTAACAGAAAAAAAAAAAAACTAATGCAGACTATTTCATCTGAGACTAAACTTTGAGATCATTCACACGGCTGTAATGGACAGAATAATAGAATATTTTTTCTTATGTAAATGAATAGGATATTATTTCTGTGTATGTATGACCAGTTTTATTTATCCATTCATTCGAAGATGCCCATTTGCATTGATTTCATCTCTGAAACTGTTGAGATTATTTCAAGATTACTAAGAAAATATGCTGTGGAAAGAACAGTCCTTTGTAACTAATGCTGGATAAATGAGATGTTCACATACAAAAGAGACTAAGTAGAGCCCCATCCCTCACCATAATAAATATCAGCCCAAATAGACTTGGGATTTACCTTTCTTTCTTTCTTTCTTTCTTTCTTTCTTTCTTTCTTTCTTTCTTTCTTTCTTTCTTTCTTCCTTCCTTCCTTCCTTTCTTTCTTTCTTTCTTTTTTCCTTCCTTCCTTCCTTCCTTCCTTCCTTCCTTCCTTCCTTCCTTCCTTCTGTCCTTCCTTTCTTCTTTATTTCTCTCTCATTTTTGGTTTTTCCAGACAAGGTTTTTCTGTGTAACAGCCCTGGCTCTCCTGGAACTTGATTTATAGGCCAGGTTGGCCTTGAACTCACTGAGATCTACCTGCCTTTGCCTAACAAGTGTTGGGATTAAAGAAGGGCAGTCATCACAGCCCAGCTCAGATTTGGATTTTAAATCTAAGTCCCAAAATTTTAAACACTAGTAGAAAATGTAGGTATATGCTCTATTATAGTTGACATGGCATAGATATTTGGATAAGACTTAAAAAGCACAGTCAGACAAGGCAACAAAACTAGAAATGGACAATGGAGGCTTGTATTGGTTAGTTCTCTTAGTGCTCTAAGCCTATGGTTCTCAAACTGTACGTCACGACTCCTTGAGAAACCCCTATCTCCATAAACATTTACATTTCAATTCATAACAATAGCAAAATTACAGGTAAAAAGTAGCAATGGAAATGAATTAATCTGGAGGGACACTATAACATGAGGAGCTAGGTTAAAGGGTCACAGTACTAGGAAGACTGAGAACAACTGCTTAAGCAAATACTGATTGATGTGGAAGCATGGTGGTGTAAAGTAGTTGTATAATTACAACCAGGAAACAGAACAAAGAATACTAGTAAAGGTCCAGAAAAATATTTACTCTCCAAATGACTTGCTGTCAGAGAACAATTACCTTCTAAACCCTGACTTTTCCACCAGCCAAATAACCAACAATGCTTTGAATCCATCAAGGAATTGGTGCATCCACTAAGCCAGAGATACCATGCTCTAACTGGAACACTTTCAGTGGGACACATAGAAGATCTCTTATTAATGTGGCCAATTATGAATTTAGTAGACTATGTAATAAAAACTAATCGTCATACAGGGTAGGAAATATTGGTCATTAAGTAAAGTCTTGCCCACACAAGTATGAGGGCCTGTGTTTGGATTCTAAGTAACCACATAAAATCCATGCATGCTAGGACATGTATATGTCACTCCATTGATGACAGATGGCTACCAGCCACTGTAGCCTTAATGGTGTCATGATTATCCAGCTACGTCATGCTCCTGTGGCTTCTATTTTTCCAAGCAGGGTAGGCTGTGCCGTTGAACTTTGAGACAAAATAAACCCCCCTTTCTTAAGCTGCTTTTTTGGTGTATTTTCCTTTTTGAGACAGGGTTTCTCTGTAGCACTGGAGGTTGTCCTTGAATACTCAATAAGCCAGGCTGGCCTATATCTGCCTCCTGAGTGCTGCGATTAAAGGCATGTACCACCCGGCTTGTCAATGCATTTTTTAATATTTTTATTTAGTTAAGAAACAATCTTATTTTACATATAAATCCCTGTTCCCTCTCCCTACCATCTACCCATTCCCCCCACCAACCTCCCCATCCCACCCCCATCTGCTCCCCAGGGAGTGTGAGGCCTTCCATGGCAAGTCTGTCACATCATTTGGGGCAGGGCCTAGACCCTTCCCCATGTATCTAGGCTGAGAGAGTATACCTCCATGGGAAATGGGCACCCCAAATCCATTTGTGGACTAGGGATAAATACTGGTTCCACTGTCAGAGGCTTCATAGACTGCCCAGGCCTCCTAACTTACACCTACATTCAGGAAACTTGGTTCTATCCAATGCTGGTTCTGCAGCTTTATGACTGTGGTCCTTGAGCTCCCATTTGGCCAGATCAGCTGTATCTGTTGGTTTCCCCAGCATGATCTTGAACCCTTTGCTCACCACTCCTTCTTCTCTGCAACTGGATTCCAGGAGATTGGTTCAGTGCTTAGCTGTGGATATCTGTTTCTATCAGCTACTAGATGAAGGCTCTAAGATGGCATTTAAGGTAGTCATCAATCTCATTAATGGGGAATGACATTTAAGGTAGCCTCTTATTGCTTAGATTCTTAGTTGGGGTCATCCTTTTGGATCTCTGGACATTTCCTTAGTGACAGATTTCTCTTCAAATCTATAATGGCTTCCTCTATTAAAGTATCTCTTTTTCTTGCCAATGTATTTTTAAACACAGAAAAAGGTGGAGAGTAACTGAAGCATATCTCAACCTTTCCTGTGTGCACACATGTGCATGCATATGAATACATACACAGGTGAACACAAAACACACACACACACACACACACACACACACTCACATGCCCTTACAGGAACATGTCAAACTAAAGATAGTTTGCACAGCAAAAGAAACAATCACCAGATGAAAAAGTAAGATACCTAATTAACACCAGGCTGTAACTGTTTATCTGACCTGAGGGTAATATGCCTCTTATTTGCATCTGTATGTGCCTAAGCATATAAATAGGCTCTCACCTGGGCAGAGGTGCTGGTGGTATGGGAGTGGCTTGGGAGCAGAGAAGGTTAGGAGTGAAGGGGACCAGCGAAGAGAGAGAACAAAGGAGAAATGGTTACCTCATGGTACTAGCAAGATGGCTAAGGGACACCAGAAAAGATGGCTAATAGAAAAATAGCTCTGGTTCCAAAACATGGAACTGAGAGCTCTCTAAAGATGAAAAAAAAAAAAAAAAGAAAAAGTAAGATACCACACTGGAAAGATATTTTCAACCATAAATCTTAATGTGGCTAATAACTACAATATAAAAAGAACTCAGATAATGCAATGTCAATTATAGTAATGTCAATAAACTTGTTTATCCTTTGGTGAATAACCTGTGGAATAAATATTTTTGCGAAGAAAATATACATATAAAAATTTTCAATTTACAATCATCAAAGAAATCCAAATCAAAACCATGATGAGATATAACCCCACCACAGCTACAATGTATTCCTAGCTTAGGTGTGGACTTTGGGAGCCTATTCCACATAGAGGAATACTGCCTGAGGCAAGACACACTGGGGTGGGCCTAGGCATTATCCCAAAGGCTACAATAGATTCTGATGACACCCTATTGAAGGCCTCACCATCCATAGGGAGCAGAAAGGATATGTGATTGGTAGGGTTTTTGTTAGGGGGGGCACTGGTAGGGGAGGTGGGGAGTGAGAGGGAACTGGGATTGTCATGTAAAACACTCTTGTTTCTAATTCAAATAAAAAATCTGCAAAAAAGAACATATATGGCAAAAAAAACAAATAAATAAACAAAAGATTAGGATATTATATAGGCTAGTCTGTCTTCACACTCAATATGTACCTTAGGGTGACTTCTAAACCTGACTTCACCTCTCAAGTACTGGAATGACTGGCATGTACTGCCATGTCTGTTCCTTTGAGGCAAGCCTCAAACCAATTGAGCTACATCACCAGCCCGAGACTAATAACCTCATATACATGGTAAGTGGAAGTCACTATGTCTATACTCAATGTATATAACAGTGTGATGGTGCTATAATATTACCAATGGAACTGAAAAATTGTAAGAGCCAGAGGAACAGAGAAAGAGGTTCGCCACAGAATAATATCTTCCATGTTTAGCAGGAAAGCTGCATCCATGACATTTCAAAAATATGGTTGCCTAAAACAGACTTTTAAAAAGTCAACACTAATTGACATATCAGAATGCATGGGAGATTGTTAGAAGGCTTTACCCCCAGAAAAGCAAATAATGATTTCTCTTGGGACATGGCCCCCGATAGGCCAGCCAATCATGAAAGTTCATCGCTAAAATTATATTATTAACATTAAATTATCTCAGCATACTGTAGTTTTAAACATAAGTGTGAATGCGTGTAACAATTCTGGTTAAAGATTGAAAGTCCATCGATATGAGGCATGTAGGAAATGGGAGACTAATAGAGGGTGGAGATGAGGGGGAATTATATAAATACAACACTTATTTATGTACAACATTCTCAAAAAGTAAATAAAAAGAAGAAAACACTATCAGTTCCACTAGTAAGTGTAAAGCCAAAGGAGATGCAGTCACATTCTCCAAAAGAGGTCCACACTCCCTTGTTTATTACAGCCCACAACTTCTCCTAGCAAGTACTTAAAGAATAGCTAGTAATGATTGAGTGATGCAGCTAAACTTCAGATTGGAGGGAGCCCTACAACATAAGTATTTTCTTCATTTGATCTCTATTGTGGAGAATCAAATCTGTTTGCTAGAAATAATAGGATTGAGCAGTGCTGCTAGGTATGCAATCAATAATGTCTGCCTCAGTGATCATCTTCACATAACAAAAACTGAAGTTGGGTGAGATTAAGATCACTCATTATGATTTTTCAGAGGCTCTTGACAGTGGAAAGAATGTGTGTCCACACACTGTCTGCCACTGTGTTTATTACCACATTGTCCCGGTCTCTAAAACATGAATATACTGACTTGTACAAAGCTAAAGATAATATTTGCCATTTGTACATTTGTTTACAAAATTATATATGGATCTTAGAGATGGTCCAGGGCTAAGTGCAGTAGTCAATATTAAGAGGATCTATTTTCAATTTCCAGCACCTACATGGAAGTTCTCAACTTTGTAATGCCAGTTCCAGGGATTCTGATACACTTTTCTGACCTCCATGGGTACAGACATGCACGCAGGCCAAAACACATAACTCATAAAATAACTAAAGACAAATAATGCAAATTAAAATGACTCAGCTAAAATAAATATTGTAGAATCAGATGCTAAGTGTTTTAAAAAATGATTAAAATATAGAAGTTACTTTCTTTGCAACAAATTACTGTTGGTGTCACTGACTACTAGATAAATATAATTCCAGCATGCCTTGTCCCAAACAGAATGTACTTTTCTCTTTAACTCAGCAGTCGCATCTTGTATATCTTATACCTTTTAATATTTCAGTGGTAAAAACTTAAAGAGCCATCCACATGCAGACAATTGCAGATAGATTCATATCTATCACCATGCACCAAACTTAAGTGCAAATTGATCAAAAATCTCAACATAAATCCAGTCACACTGAATCTTCTAGAAAAGAAAGTGGGTGATACCCTTGAATGAATTGGTACAGGTGACCACTTCCTGAATATTACATCAGTAGCACAGACACTGAGATCTGTAATTAATAAATGGGACCTCCTGAAACTGAGAAGCTTCTGTAATGCAAAGGACATAGTCAGTAAGTCAAAACAACAGCCCACAGAATGGGAAAAGATCTTCACCAACCCTACAACTGACAGAGGGCAGATTTCCAAAATATAAAATGAACTCAAGAAGCTTCCCACCAAAACACCCAATAATGAAATTAAAAAGTGGGGTGCAGAGCTAAAATGAAAATTCTCAACAAAGCTATCTGAAATGACTGAAAGACACTTAAGAAAGTGGTCAAAATCCTTGGCCATCAGAAATGCCACTCAAAACAATTCTGAGATACCATCTTACACTGGTCAGAATGGCGAAAACCGAAAATACCAATGACAATCTATGCTGGAGAGGATGTGGAGAAAAAGGAACACTCCTCCATTGCTGGTGGGAGTACAAACTTGTAAGACCACTTTGGAAATCAGTGTGGCATTTGCTCAGAAAAATGGGAATCTGTCTACCTCAAGATCCAGCAATTCCTCTCTTGGGCATATACCCACAGAATGCACATTCATACAACAAGGACATATGTTCAACTATGTTCAAAGAAGCATTGTTTTTAATAGCCAGTACCTGGAAGCAACTAGATTCCCCTCAACTGAAGAATGGATAGAGAAAATGTGGTACATTTACACAATGAAGTACTACTCAGCAAAAAAAAAAGCAGTGGAATCTTGAATTTCACAGGCAAATGGATGGAACTAGAAGAAACCATCCTGAGTGATGTAACCCAGTCACAAAACACAAACATGGTATGTAGTCACTCATATATGAATTTTAAACATAGAACCAAGGGTTACCAGCCTAAAATCCTCATCACCAAAGTAATTAGGAAACAAGAAGGACTCTTGGAGAAGCATGCATGGACCCCTGTGAGGGGGAAGGGGCAGGATCTCCTGAGCTAATTGGGAGCATGAGGTTAGGGGAGAAGGAGCTGGTTGAATGAGAGGGCGAGAGTAGGAAATGGAGGAGCAGGAAGGTTTAGTCAGGGGAAGAATAGAGGAGAGCAGGATGAGAAATACTATATCAGAGGGAGCCATTATTGGTTCAAGGAGAGATCTGGCACTAGGAAGATATCCAGAGATCTACAAGGATGACATTAACTGACAAACTAGGCAATGGTGGAGAGGCTACCCTAAATACCCTTCCCCTATAATGAGACTAATGACTGCCTTATATGCCATCCTAGAGCCCTCATCCAGTGGATGATGTAAGCAGAACTAGACACCCACAGCTAAACACTGAACTGAACTCTGGAACCCAGTTACAGAGAGGGAGGTGTGAAGAGCAAAGAGGTTGGAATCAGGCTGGTGAAACACACAGAAACAGCTGATGTGAACAAGGGGGAGTGCATGGATCCCAGACTGATCCAGACCCCTGAAAGTGGACATCAATGAGGAGGCCTTGGCACTCTATGGGGCCCCTGGTAGTAGATCTGTATTTATCCCTGGCATAAGAAAGGACTTTGGGAGCCCATCCCACTTGGAGGGATTCTCTCTCATCCTGGACACATGGGGGGGAGCTAGGCTCTGCCCAGGATGATATGACAGACTTTGGAGAAGCCACATGGAGGGCCTTACAGAGCACAGGGGGGATGAGTTTGGGAGTTAGTGGGCGGAGGGGAGATTAGGGGGAGGGGAGCGACAGAGACAAGGGATTGGCATATGAAGCAGGCTTGTTTCTAATTTGAACTAATAAAGAATAATCTTTTTGGAAAAAAAAAGGAAAATAAAAAAACTAATTTTGAGATTCTCCCATGGTGGTTTCAAAGTTCATTGGATTCCTTCTTCTGTTAAGTTTTTCTATAATTGCACTAATTCTCTCAGAAACTGTCGTGAATCCAGACCTACCATTCCTTTCCTATACTGTTGCTTTAAGAGAGCAGAAACTTCAAAAACATTAAAATGACCTCTTCAATATTTAGTGTCTCTTGCTAATCATACAATCAAAAGCACAAATTCTCCAATTAAGATGCCACTCAACAATGCCTACTCATTACTCAATAAAAAGTACACAATTATGGAGTGACTTACTGTCAAATCACTTTCAATTGTGAAATGACAGATTTACATTCTAAATTCTAATTCCATTTGTTGAAATGAGCATTGAGATATGCAAAAATAAATAAATATGTTTGCATTAGATAATAATGAGAATTCTAGTCCTAGACTTCCTGGTTTTAAATTACAACTTTGAAACATCAGTCTTTGAAGTTCTTTCTTTAACAACAATTAATTGGGAGGCAGAGGCACGTAAATCTCTGTGAGTGTGAGGCCAGCCTGGTCTACAGAGGGAGTGCCAGGAAAGGCTCCAAAGCTACTCATAGAAAACTTTTCTCAAAATCAAACAAACAAACAAAGAATCAATCAAGGAATCATGGAGCAAAGGGTTTTCAGAAATTTACTACTATATTTGATTGGCTGAGTCATTGTCTTACATGTATGCTCATATGCTTCTTAGAGTCTTACCAGTCATCTGTAAGCAGTAAATAGATTCACAATGGTATGTTTTCCAGATAACAAAACATTTATTATTATTATTAGTAGTAGTAGTAGTAGTAGTAGTATTTGTTTACTGTTATTTTAAGTGAATGGATGTTTCCTGCATGTACTCTCTGCAGCACATGTATGCCTTGTGACTAAGGATTTCAGAAGAGAATGCTGGATTCCCTGCAGTTATACATGATCTTAAGCCACTAAGTAGGTATTTGGAATTGAAATATGGCCCTCTAGAAGAGCTGTAAATGGTCTTAGTTGCTTAGAAATCTCCTAGAACCCCAGAGATTGTTTTTTTTTTTATAAACACTATCTTATGTTACTATGAATATGTTTGTGTGGCATGTGCATTCATGTGGAGGAATGACGATGGCATTGATGACCTGGAGTTGGAGATACAGGAGGGTGTTTGTCTCCTGATGTGGGTACTGGAAACTGAACTCAGTTTATATATATATTTAGTATCTATATTTTATCTATATTTTTCTCATGAAATTGAATTATCTATGCACACTGATGGCATTGAAGTGAAATAAATCAGTACAATTACATGTTTATTGATCATTAGATAGAAGAGAGAAAAAAAGATAGATTTAAATGATAACCTATTTACAGCTCATTTCTAACTATACTCCAATATCTATAAGAGTACATTGAATCACACTGAGAAATTTTCAAGTAGAGTAAGTGAGATTTTTCCAAAATTTGGAACATTTCTTCCATGTGGCTTATTGGTTGTTATCTTTATTAATTTTTTTAAATCCATACCTTTTGTGTTGTGAAGCTAAATTTAACTAAGAGTTATAACAAGTATGAATAGTTGTTTTCCAAAAGGTCAAACCTAGTCTGAAAATTAGGATAACATGATAAAATCATCAAAATAAGCTTACATAACCAACTTTAAATGTTTTAATTTAAGATCAACTTATATTTACAATGTACAAATCCACTCTGGTGCTGATGAGCAGTTCATCAGAGTTCATCAGTTAAGAGTACATACTGATCTTCCAGAGGGTATGAGTTCAGTTCCCAGCACCTACATTAGGCAGTTGCAACCTATATAAGCCCTGTTCTAGGGGATCATTTGCTTCTTCTGGCCTTCACAGGTCTACACACACACACACACACACACACACACACACACACACACACACACCCCTAAAATGTCTTTTTAGATTTTAAGAATTTATTAGATGGAGAACATGTATTTAGAGACACGGAATTACTGAAACAAAACAAGTATATGGACTCTTCAAGTAGGGAGTAAATAAAAATAACAATTCCTTTACAATAGAAAATATTAATAATTTAACTGTTATTAGTGCTCCATTTCAAGCAAAATAAAACCCAATTGAATATGGCAAAAGGTTTGACAGACAAGGTTGACAATAATTATAAGGTGCTGGGAAATGATGAAGGAATTTGAGAGGCTCATATATGCTTGTTAATATTCAAAAGATTATAATTGTAAACAGGAGGAAAAGTTGTTTAAGCAGTATTCCAACTGGGTCACTAAGACTGCTAGCTTAATCAACATGTAACTAGACACTTCCCATAAGATAATTTCAACATAGCTATGTAGCAACAATTAATTTCAAGGAAAATTAATTTAAAAACAATTATTTTTATATATTTTAGGGTTTGTTGTTGTGCCTGATTTCATTTTAATATTTTTAAGAAAACCAAACATTCAATTTTGTTTAGTGGTAACTTCATACACCCACACAAAAGTATGTGTGATTGCTGGCATCATGTACATGCTAAAAATCTATAATATATGAACATCCTCCAGTGACAGTTTATTTCATCCACGTGGAATTGTGTCATTAGAATAACTATGTCTTTAATTATTTTCCTGTTATATAATAAATTTGTGGTAAATTTCTATAAAATACACCTATGTTCTCAGGATAAATTAATATAACATTTGCATGGCACAGATTATAAAATGAAATAAATAATGGACAAACTTTATAAGGACAATTGAGTATACAATAGTCTCCCTTTTAACATTTTTCTCCTTACCCATAATTTTAGTTACCTACAGCAAACTGTGGTCCAAAAGTTTTGCATAAAAACATTAAAGAAATAAATTATTTTTCAATACAGACTTTCACCTCATTATTTACTAAAATCCTATACATTCTGCTTATGAAACATTTCCACCTTGCATATGTTATTTTACCCACCTTTACTTACTTTGTAACTGTGCCAAATATGTAGTGGATAATTTTTGTTTTACAGGGCTTCTTTGTGTAACACTATTAGTTCTAACAATATACTCCCTGCATAAGCAGAGAGATTCTGGCAGCTCTGTGTGTCAGAGTGGGTCAGTTGTGTCAAAGATAACCCCCCAAAACTCCTGGTAAGTGAGAAAGCAGATGCACCCATAATAAGCAAAGATAAAAATATGATAAACCTGCTAACATCTGTGGTAGGAAGGGGACTGTGTAGGAGAAAAGAAAATCAGTGCTTGGGTCTGCAGCTGCTTCTCAAACTTCAAATGGTGCAGTCCTATTATGTGATGAGTCCTTGATGAATATAGAAGGGAATTGAATTGGTGAGTGAAAGAAACAAACACACTCTCAGTTTGGTCGTAATGTATTGTGACAAAGAGATCTGAGCCTTTGCAAGACCTCAGGAAAGGCCATGTGGGAACAAGGAATACAGGCTGCTAATTGTAAGTCAAGGTGGTTAATAGCACCAGGAATGTCCTTGGACTGATAATCAGGCATTTTCTGAGGAGTTTTCATATCCCCAGGCAGAGGTGACTGTTATACCACTATAAGAGTTGATACCATTAATTAAGAAGAAAGAATATGCCTTAAACACATTTTCAGTTTTGATAGAATTGGGCTTATGGGATGAAGGTGCCAAATAGCACCAACATTTAGGAAGTAAAAAGGAAACACCAGGGAAAAAACAATGGGAAAAACAAGTTCAAATTAAAATGTTCATTCAAAAGATTTTGTCAAAGGGACTTTTAGCTATCTCCAACCATCTGTACCAGAAGGCTCCATGACCCAGGAGTCTTTCAAAGCAGGTTATTTTCTTTCTGATATATCAAAAGGAAAAGAAGATAAACTACCAGATAGTGTTTATGGCATCTAGATGAGCTGTTCTTGTCAATAAGGCATGGAAGCATCTCACCAAGAATGATGCTTTTTGATTATATACATAGAGAAAGAAAATGTATATATAAATTCATCATAGCACATTGTTAATTATGGGTGTTAGTTTTATATCAATACTATTCAATTTGTTTTATCATGTTGTATACAAACCACATAAACATGGTATAAACAGAAATCCCAGCTATCTAAATTTGAAGGTATCCACTGGGGTCTTCAAACATACACTCTGTGAATATCCAAAGATGATGGATGGGTTAAGGTTCAAAGCAAGTGGTTTTTGACACAGAGTAAAATAAAATCATACATCAGTAGCTTTAAAATAATAAAAGACAGATTAAATTCCCTGTTGTTCATAGTCTAAAGATTTTAATGTAATAATCTTCCCTCAGCAGATTCAATCCTTCTGGGTTGGCCCTAGTGCTGAATCAGAGCACCAGCAGCAGCCTCACTTCTGCTCTGTCCTTTCATTTTCTGGATTCCACAGACCACACCTCTCTGAATCCATTGCCCATTCTTTAACATGTCCTAGTCCCCTTGGGCATACTAACCCATATAACCACAGTCCATGTCTGCCAGAAAGCCATATACGCTGCCCTAGACCTTCAGTACTTTTTCTGTTGCCCAGAAGACCCAATTCCTCAGGTTGCAGACCCCTTTTCTGTTATAGATATTTCCTATAGATAATATAAACTATCCCCTCTTGACCTCCAAGAAATCAGAATATAAACTTATAATCATCCCAAACCCAGATACCTCGATACCAACATAAAAAACAGAGTCAGTATAGGCAGGACACCATGTCTCCATTAGAGATCAACTAACCTACCATAGCAGGCCTTGATTACTACAAGACATAATCACAAGAAAAAGACCTTAACATCACCTGTGTGAATATGATAGAGATCCATAAAGAGGAAATGAATAAATCCAGTAAGGAAATCCAGTAAAACACAAATAAAAAGTGGAGGAAATGAATAAATAACTTAAAGAAAGCAATAAACAGACAAACCTTTACAGGCTGTGAGCCTAGCTTTAATGGTTGAGCCATTTCTCCAGGTGCAAGTGATGTGACATATTTTGTTGATTTCCCATGAGAGGTCTCATCCTGTCTGAGGAGTGGGTGGACCTGGGGTGGGAAGCCAGTTTGGGGAGCTGGAGGACAGGAGGCAGAGGGAACTTGGATTTGTATGTAAGTTGTTTTAAAAGTAAATAAAAAAGAAAGAAAATAAATACATGATTATCTCATTAGATGCTGAAAAAGCCTTTGACAAACTCTAATTTTCCTTCATGATAAAGTATTTGAGAGATCAGGGATACAAGGGGCATACCAAACATAATAAGGGCAACGTACAGCAAACCTATAGCCAAGATCAAATTAAATGGAGAAAACCTTGAACTGATTGCACTAAATCAGGAACAAGACAAGGCTGCTCACTTTTTCCATATCTGTTCAATGTAGTACTTGAAGTTCTAGCTAGGGCAATAAGACAATTGAAAAAGATTAAAGGGAATCAAATTGGAAAGGAAAAAAATTGAACATCAATATATGAAGATGATATGATAGTATATGTAAGTCACTAAAAAAACTCTGCAAAGAAACTCCTATAGCTGAAAAGCACCTTAAGCACAGTGAGTGGTGGGATATAAGATTAAGTCAAAAAAAAAAAAAAAAAACCAGTAACCCTCCTAAACACAAATAAACTACTGAGAAAGAAATCAGGGGAAATAATACGTTTCACAGTAGCAACAAATAGTACAAAATATTGTGGACTAACTTTAACCAAGCAAGTGAAAAACCTGCATGATTAAAATTTCAAGTGTTTAAAGAAGGACATTGAAGAAGATATTAGAAAATAGAAAGATATCCTATGCTGATGGATTGGTAGGTTTAATATAGTAAAAATGGCTATCCTAACAAAAAGAATCTACACATTCAATGCAATCCCCATAAAAATTTCAACACAATTCTTTAAAGAACTTCAAAGAACAATACTCAACTTCATATGAAAACAAAAGAAAACAAACAAACAAGAAACTGAGGATAGCTAAAACAATCCTGTACAATAAAAGAACTTCCAGAGGTATCACCACGCTGATTTCAAGCAGTACTACAGAGTAATAGTAATAAAAATGGTATTGGCATAAAACACGAACATTGATCAATGGAATTGCACTTAAGAGACAGTAATAAATCCATATAAGGATGGACACTAATTTTTATAAAGAAGCCTGAAATACACAATAGAACAAAAAAGCATAATAAAAATGGGGCTGATTTGATTGAATGTATGTATGTAGAAGAATGCAAATAGAGGAACCAAGGGATCAAAGTCAACAGGAGAATATGGCCCAAAGAATCACTTGACTGGGATTCATTGCAGCTCACAAAGATCAGGAAACCTGTAGGGGTCTGACCTATGTCATGTGCATATATGTTATGACAGAGTAGCTTGCTGTTCTTGTGGGGTTACTAACAGTGGGAGCAAGAGCTGTCTTTGATTCTTTTGCCTAGTTATGGAACTCCATTCCCCCTACTGCGTTTTCTTGTTCAGGCTTGATGTGATGATATGTCCTGGGTCTTAGAGTATGTAGTATGTTATGCTGTGTTTGGTTGATGTCCCTGGAGGCCTGCTATATTCTAAGCAGAGATGGGAAAATGGGGGAGAGAGTATGTTTTGAGGGAAGAGACTGGGGATAACTGTAGTCAGGATGTAATATATGAGAGTGACAAAAATCATGAAAATGAAAATCTTCTGTCAGGCAAAGGATACCGTCATTTGGACAAAGCAGCAATCTAAATAATGGTGAAAGAGATTTATTTCCTCCATATCTGATAGAGGACTAGTATCCAAAATATATAAGGGGCTCAAGAAAATTGCTAGCAAAATCTAAAAAATCCAATTAAAAATGACTACAGATCTAAACAGAATTCTCTATTGAGGAATCGCAAGTGGCTGAGAACCACTTAAATGTTCAACATCCTTAGTCATTAGAGTAATGCAAATCAAAACAACTGTGAGATTCCATCTTAAGCCTCTCAGAATGAGTGTGTTGAGATGCCATGGAGGAAGAGAGTATGGGGAAAAACAGTTGGGATTGGGCAGGATTCACTGGGGATTGTTTTAGAAACTCAATGCAGTGGAAACTTCCTGGAATCTATGAGGGCCATCCTAATGAGGACTCTTAGTAACAGGGTGAAAGGTTCGGGCATTATGCTGGCCTGCCCCTGTTACCTGGTGGAATCCACTCAGGCAATACCCTGGTCAGCCCAAGGTTCCCTGGGAAAGAAGTCTGCACACAGGTGCAGAGGACCCCTTTAAAAGATAGGTTCCTGCCCCTTTACTCCTCTTTCTCTCTCTCTCTCTCCCCCTGTTTCTCTGTTCCCCACTCTGTCTCTCTATGGCGACCAGCCATGGCGGTCAGCCATTACCCTCTTCCTCTTCTTAGTCTCCCCATTCTACCGGGCCTTATAATAAACTTATAGTCAATATGTCTGTCTCAGCAATTTCTCTTTTCTTCTTTTTAAACAAAAGAATAACACAGGGTATAGGGACTTTGATGTGACCATCTTTTGTAGCTAAGCAAGGCTTCCAGTGGTGGGTCCAGATTACATTTGTTTGAGTTGTTGGCTGTGGGGTTCCTATGGACATCCCCTAATAATAGGAGTTGATGCAAGACAGAGAGACTCACTCTGAAAACTGACATTGGGATTTATTTCCCTAAAACAATCACACAGAGCTCATTGAACACTGAACATGGAGAAGTTGAGCAGGTATCTCAATGGAGATTTTACCCATATGTTCTGTTCTCTTTGGTGTGAGAAGGTACTCTGCAGGCTATGGAAAGAGAAACTTTTTAGCACCAAGGCAGCCACAAAAACATTACGCTGTGTCTTCAAGATGTGCTGGGCAATGGTGGCACAGAATTTGTGGGAGTGACCAACCAATGTCTAATTCAACTTGAGACTCACTCCACAAAAAGAAGTCCATGTCCAACACAGTTTGGATGACGAAGAACTAAAGACTAAATGAGTCAGAGACCTAGGGTAGAACAAAATAATATAGTCTAAAAACACAACGGAATATTCCTAGTGATAATCTGCTGTATTCATAGATTATTGCCTTGACTAGTTGTCATCAGAAATGTCTTTCAGAAACAGATGGGAGAAGATGAAAAGAGAGACCCACAGCCAGACATTATGTAGAGAGAGAGTCTAAAGTGAAGCTTTCCAAAGATACTCTCCTCTAGGAGCTCAAGGAATCCTGTAGAAGATTTTGCAAGACAAAATGAGCTCTCAGAAACTGAAGTAAGCAGTTTGTTGGGGTCTGCCCCAAGGCCTCAGCATATATGTTGTCACTATTAGCTTGTTATATTTGCAGAACTACTGTCTTGGGAAGAAGGTTTGTCTTTGGGTTGTTTGCATGTCCTTGGTACTCTTTTCCTTCTATGGGTTTACTTTGTCGAGCCTCAATATAAGAGTTTCTCTCTTGTCTTATTGTAGCTTTTATGATCATGTGTCAGAAGCCAGCCTTGGTGACCCCATGCCTAGATAGACGCCAGAAAGTCTGGCATTCCACTCCCTCATCACAGGAGATTCCAGATACCTGCCTGAGAAGCAACTAACACCTATCCCCTCCCCCATTTCCCTTAGTTAGTGCTTGAGATAAACACAGGAGATTCAGGCCTGAGAACAATTAACTCATCCCTCCCCCCACCTCCTTTTTCTCTGCTCCTCCTTTCTCTTTAAAAAGATCCTTGGTTTCAATAAAATTGGCCTTGACAATGGAATATGCTTGGTCCCGCTCCTTCTTTCTTGCCCATTATTTGCAGGCGTGATCCACCTCGGACCCACGAATTACTGGAGCCCCGTGGGCCAGGGCAATCATGTTTGGTTATTGTGTCTTGGAGGCCTGATCTTTTATGAAGAGGGATGGAGGGGTAGTCTATACAGAGGAGAGAGGAGGTAGGGAGGATTTGGGAGAAATGAAGAGAAGAGAAACTGTAGTCAGTATGCATTGTATGAGAGAAGAATCTATTTTCAATTAATAAAAAGATTTTAATATATAAACAAAATGCCAAAGTAATATTTGGTATGCAATTCTTGAAATGAATAGCAATGTTAAAGAATAAAACATATATTGAAGTCCTTTTTAGAGCTGTTAAAAATGAAAACCAGAGTAGTATATTTCTGTAATCCCAGCTCTTGTGAGGTGAAAGACCTTGTCTCAAAACAAAGAAACTAACTAAATAATAAAGAGCTGAATGTTTTCACTCCTCAATAAACTTCACCAGTGAGTAATAATCATTGGGTATTTTCACATTCTTATGCCAATAAAGATCTATGTCTAAAACTATATCTGTGCATCTGTACACAGATATATTTTATATATTTGTTTATCATTTATATATTATAATTTTATATTATTTCCTGCACTCTAACTAATGAACAGTGTCATTTATATAGCCATATTTCAACTAAAGCATTTGCATTTAATTTTATTTCTCTTTTATGTGTGCATGTGTTCATGTGTGTCCGTGTGTGTCCATGTGTGTGAGTGTGTGTGTGTGTGTGTGTGTGTGTGTGTGCACTTGTGCATGTGTGAGTGTGTATGTGTATATGTATGTATAGGTGCTCACAGGATCCAGAAGAGTTCCTCAGATATCCTGGAGCTAAAGTAACAGGTAGTTGTGAGATGTCTGATACAGATTTTGAAATCATTTGCTCTGAAAGAGTAGCAAGTCCTCTTAACCTCTGAGCCATCTCACCATTCTTTTTTCAATATACTTCCTGGACATAAACAATACAAAGAAACCAGCAGCTATTTCATGGATTTTTATCAGCTAATTGATTTTTTTATTTCTAAATGTAAAGTTTTCTAACATCCAATTTCTTGACTCTTTTTCTCCTGGCAAATATGTTCCCATACTGTTGGGCACTTATATTATATATTATATTATATATTAAAGACTATTGCCAGGTGAAGTGGAAGATTAAACACAGTCTGTGAAAAGCCAGAGGTTATGATCTTTCTGTTGATTTAGACTCTGTAATATTTTCAGGAAATATTCAGTATGGGTTTGGAAGTCGCAGCCTCATTATGCCTAAGTCACGTGAAGATATCATCCTGGTAAAATGCAAATGTCTGATTTGTTTGGCTGTCCTGTGATTGGCACATCTGTGTGTATGTGGTACATTATGAGGAGGGAGGCCAAAAGAAAATTGTCCTGATGCACCTGTCCATTAGTGAGTCGTCATGCCTGGCAGAAACTTTCTGGCACCATCTGGTGATAATCTTATGCTCTGAAGCACGAGGATTCATGGGCCTTTTAATTTTTATCTCAGCTAGTATAATTGCAGATGCTATTCTTATTCAAAAATGGGCCACGTTTTGCCTACAGCCAAAAGCATCCAGCTTCCATTGATGTTAATGTGAGGGCAGCCATAAGAAAAAGTAAAGAGAATGCAGCTACTACCTCTAATTGTCTTATGAATCTTAATAAGCCTGTTTAGCTTAATAATACCCAATAGGGGAGAGTTTCATAGGTTATTTTTTCAGTTTCCATAAATGGAATTTTCTTGGACTCTTTCAGAAAAGGCTGCTTTTGATACAAAGGAGATTCTTTGCCTTCTGTAATCCAGAAGAGTATCACTGAGCCATGCTTTTCATACACAGGAAAGGATTCTGAGGGGAAAAACCTTGAAAATATTAGTACTGGCATTTTAGCAGATACAGAAAATGTATGCCCCCAAAGAATAAAGGCTTCAGAGAATTCATGCAGTGCCTTTTTACACAAAGACAAGTGCAATTTGTACAGAATATAAAGAATCATAGCTAATTAGATTGGTTTTAATTGAGTTTGTGCTAAATCCAATGCTTTATAGAACCATCAGGGCTGAACAGCAATGAAAATCAATTTGAAAAATATACAAGGAAATTGACTACAGAGGACTAAAATAGATAAATAGGTGTTGCTTCCCAGATATCAAATAAACTTCATAAAGCAACATCAGGACACTTTTAAAGGAAATAAATGGGAAATTTGCTTGCATTATTAAAAGTGACTAATTCTCACTCACTCAATTTTTAATTTCTAAATTATACCTGTGGCTATGCTTATTCACTGTGGAGGAAAAAATATACAAAACATGTCTCCTTCAAGAATGGATGTGCTAATCTTACATACATGAAATTCTGATAATGAGGCTAAAATCCCTGTCTGCTGATAACACTTAATCATGCTGTAAGTGAATAGAGAGCCCTGACCTGGTGCAGACCTACTGAGTAGCAGGGATATGATTTGTCATGGCCAGAAATGTCTCAGGCCCAAGCCACAGTGGCCATTAGGTTCCACCTGAGTGGGAGAGAATGGACTTGGAAACTCCTAACAACCCAATGGTGACAAAGACCAAACACAGGCATCTTGTCATCTTTAGAGATCTCTCAGTTCCATGCTGCAAAACTAGAGTCTCTTCTTTAATTGGCATCTTCCTGGCTGTTTCCTAACCATGCTTCCCTGTCCATGAGGTCATTTCTCTCTCCTCTGGTAGACCTCTCTGCTAGATGGCTCCTAACTCTCTGTCCTCTCTTGTTACTTACACACCTTGCTCTTTTCCCAGGTGCAGACTATTCAAATGCTTAGTCCTGTAGAGATGCAAACTAGGAGATTTTCCCCACTGAGGCCATGCTATTCAATAGCATATCAGCCAGCATCTGCAATTCAATGAAGACCAGAGCTCCTGGTTACTGGAAACTTGAAACCTGAGGTTTGGGTATTTCCTAATGGAATTTTCATGCCCCCCCCCCCCACAATTCCCCTCTCTTAAATTAATGAAAAGAAACCTGTGCGCCTGCAATAGGCATGACTGTGCCTGGCTTAGGTGGCTCCCTTCAACCTACCAGGGGGGCCCATCATGGAACCACGCATTCCATCATGTGTGTTCTGTCTTAGGATTCCCTGTAGGCAAGGAAAACTATACTGGTCTCTGGCTGGAATCAGTCTCTGTAAAACAAATATGATTAATAGGGAATGGGCCTGGTCCAGCTCCAAGAATTCCCAAATCAGAAAATATCACCTGAGCTCTCACGGCTACAAAGGTTCTCCTGTGGGACGGAGATGTATAAAGGTTAAAATGGCATTTTAAAAACTGAGTGGGAATGCCTCCAGTGCTTCTGGTATAGACACTACTTAAGTTTGCTCTCTTAAACATACTTCAATGTTTAAAGCTTGCAAATCACACGTTGCCTTCCTGTTAGAATGAACTCTGACTTCTAGTTTCTAATAACATTTGCATAACACATATAGCAAAGTTACAGACAGTAAGAATTTCATCAGGAACATATATTAGGGTGAGTTACAATACAATCAAAAGTCAATAAGATATTCTCACCATCTGTGGGGTGTGAACAATTTCACAATTCTAAACCTTTTTTCCTTTATTACCTGCCTGGCACTCAATGCCTTTTGAAACTTTCTATTTCTTACTTAAAGTCCAAAGTTCTGAAATATTTAATGTTATGAAATCTTTAAAGTTCTGAGATCAGGTTTGTAATATCATACTGAAGGGACCAGCTCCCCTTTCGGCAGCCATAACAGCCGAATACGTGCTTGCCATAAACTTGCCTTGGTCACTTAGAGGTCAGATGCCTGTCTCGTGACAAGGAACCAATCAGAAGTTAGCTGGTGGCGCTATGCTTTATGGCTCTGGGTGTACTTTACAGATAAGCGCACAGCAATGATGCAGAGAGCATAGCAATTACCCTGGGAGGGCCTATGGGACATAACAACCAGTTAACCAATCAACACAGGGCAAACCCTCCAAGCCTGGAGGCACGCCAATCCTGAGCCTGTGCATACCCCTAGACACTCCCCTTATGCTGCCCTATAAAATCTGTATGCAGCAGCTTCAAACTGTCTTTGCTAGCCATCCGCCATGGTGGGTGGGTCAAAGACTCATGCTAACATGGGGTTAGCTCGTTAAACTACAATAAAACCTCATGTAATTTGCATCAAGCTTTTGCCTCCATTCTGTGATTGGGGTGGCCGAGGTTCTGGGCTAAGATTCTGGAAGCCTCAGCTTTCCGAGGGTCTTACAATACGTAGTCTTTGAATGTTAATTGAAAAGTCCTTTGTCCAAGTCCAGTTTAAGCACTAAGAACGGGCTTTTGCCACTCACTCTGGTTTATGACAGTATCCAACTGTCCTTAATGGGTCCTTTTTCCCAATGGGAAAACTGTCAAAACAGTTTTGTGTGTCTGGTTGTGGCAAGAAAGCAAACTGTTTGTTGTTGAGTTCTTAGCCTGCTCTGGAATGAGCACTCATGGATTCAGAGTGGTGGATGTAGTCTGTCTGTAGGGAAGCTGGAGCTCTGGAGAGCATAGTGAAACTGGAACTGGCTGTCTGTCTCCTTTCTTCCTCCAGCTGTAGGTTGGATATCCTCAAGGTTCAGGAACACAGCTCCAACTTGTTTCAGATGGTCTCCCAAGGCCTCAGGTCCAATTTCTCTCTGCTCCACGCATCTTACCAACCATTCCGGTAGCCAGCAGGCCTCATTCTCCACCTTTGAGAAAACAAAGACATGCCCTATGAGGTCTGGTCCCCTCTATTGATCTCTCCATTTGACCTGAGCAAAATTTGCTCGAGTTCCAGGCATGCCAGAGACTGTCTGCAGCAAATTGCTTACTGGCATCCATATTTAAAAGTTTAAGATAAACAGTGCATGGTTTAACACATCATGTGGAGACTGGGGGCACAGCTTCCCCTTTTTATCTTAGAAGCTGTGTTTTTAAGGAGTTATGAGCATGTTCTGAAATTTCTTGTCCTTGAGGATCAAAGGATTATCTGTCTGTCTTTTGATCATTTTCCCAATGAGTACAAAATAACTAAAATGCCTCATTATATTATCTATCTCTATTGTCTGTCTTTATAATTTCTGGGACTCCCATGTAAGCAAAAACATCTTAAAACAGTGACTTATAACATCAAGAAATCTCAATACGTGTCAATTGCCAATTTTTTTTTTTAACTTGCCAAACTCTGCAATGAGTAGCATCCATTTGCCATAGATGTTTAGGGAGTAGGCCTCGAGGATTCACCCCTAAATTAGCCATAGGTAGATACTGTGGACATATTCCACGTTGTTTGATGATTTGACCAGCATTCTCTCTGGTTAAGCCAAATTGCTTTCTTAGACTTTTTGCTATTCTGATGAAGAAAGTTACAAGACTGAAGAGCTTTCTCTATTTAAGGCAAATCAACCAATTTTGTTAATTAATAAGTTAACACATTTTATTTGGCTAGTAATCAGGGAAAGGCCTTATTTAATAGGTTCCCAGTGTGACCCATAAACCGTGGCAATTCTCTCAGGTGAATTGCATTTTGAATTTGCTCAAATAATATTCTAACCTGACTATTACTGGATCCTGTGAATGGAACTGTCTCTATTACCTGAAAAGCCTTAAAGACATAGTGACTGTCAGTATACAAATTAAATGAATTATTTACTAGGATCTGAAAGTCCATTACATCAGCTCTTGAAATTCTACTATTTGAGCTGAAGCCAGAGCTGTCTACTCCACCTATTCTTTTCCATCAATTACATATGCAAGCGAGTCTCCCATTAGAACCATCAGTAAAAACTAACATAACATTGTTTATAGGACTGCTTTTCACAATTTTCGGGGAATATAAGGCTGTATCAGAGTAAATTGTAACAGCCTGTAAGCTGTAAACTGATTATCAATTTTTCCTGAAATCTGAGCATAGGCAATTGCCCATGAATCATTGTTCTGAAACAACCAATTAACCTATTGTTTGGTATAAAGGACATTATATTCAGTTCTTGGCCAACATACTTCCTAGATTTTACACAGCATTTTTGTATCATGCAGGCTACTCCTTCAAAATAAGGGTTAATATATTGTCTGGTGAGACAGTTGGTGTAACCATAGTAATGGTTCCTCCTGCCATAGAACAGAAGTCGAACTATGTTTTGTGGGTAGCACATAAGCTTCCAGTTGTTTTGCTTAGTCAATATAATATATCTGTTGATGCTTAATCGCCTCCTCTAATTATAGAAGGAGTTGTCTACCTTTTAATTAGCTGTCTGGGTAAATCAGGATCACTATGTCCTTAAAGAATATTATTTAAAGGACTTAAATAATCATTGGATGCCCCCCAAAAGGGACTAAACCATTGAATATTTAACAACTTCTAACAAAAAATTAATCAAAGATTGTAAACTGTCTTTTCTAATTGCTATCTATTAAGTCTTAATTTCTTTAGAATAAAACATATGTCCCAAACAATTTTTGAAATTTATATAAAGTTTTTGAGCAGCCTTTTCTAATCTAACCTTTGAAGCTGACAAGCTGCTAAGACCTCATTTGCATCTTAGCTGACCTGGCCTAATTTGCATTTACACAGACACATTCAGGCTGTGAATCTAACAGGATGGCTCTCTCCTGAGGCTTCTTCTCATAACCCTTTTTAAAATCATGTATCAACTTTTACTTTCTAGACTTTCCTTTCTAAGTACAAAAATTTAGGGGGATTTGCAAACTCTACTCTGCCAAATTTTACAGAATCATCCATAGATTCCTCATGTCCCTAAGCTAACACTTATGCTAACTTTTTTATTGACTATATCCTAGTACTCAAATCATTAATTTTTCCTGTTAAGACATTGACTGACTGACTGACTGACTGACTGACTGGATGTTCTTTTTGACTATATTTAAAGAAATTTTGGTAGGATTTTAACTATATCTGAGGCAATGTAAATATCTCTCTAATCATATCCAAGGCAATTTAGACAGTTTGTTTCATCTGCACTCATAAATTCATAATGACATCATGCATCCAAGTGTGGCCACATCTATCATTCATAACTTGCATACATCTCACATTTCTTCTTTTGCCTAGGTTATGATCTATTTGTTGAAAAGAAAAATCCTTGATTGAAATTTCTCCTAACACAGTAGCTATAGTCAATCCTTGAAATGAGCATCCAAATTTTGAACAAGCTTAAATATGTTGCCCTTTCTTCTCTATAAGGTCTCAAAACAGTTTTTGACTGCCTGTATCAGTAGCATTATATACATTTGATTGGAATCAGCCATAGTGGAAGTTCCCAAGGCTGCATATTACCCGGAGGAGTTCCAGACTGTCCACTGCCCTGTCAAGACAAAGTATCTCCTAGGAACCCATTATTCGGGCCACGTACTCAACAGCCAGAGGGTCAAGGCCCCTCCCTAAGCTTGTAGTTTTTGCCTTTAAAACTGCCGGTGCCTAGAGATGGGGCCTTCTGTATAGCCTGCATGCCGAAGAGGCCAGTTTGTACAAATGTTCACCTTTCATTAAAGCCTCTTGCTGTTTGCATCAAGTTTCTGCCTCTGTCTGGTGATTGGGGTGGCAGGGGTCCTAGGAAAAGAACCTGTGGGCCTGAGACTCCTGGGGTCTATCATTAGGAATAACATATTTTTAACTGAAGTTCCTGAGTGTAAGCTAGGTCCAATATTAGAAAAAATCTTAATGATCTTGTCTATGTTAGTCCTCTTCCTGTGAAGCCTTAGTGCTAGCTGACATGCAGTACCAGCATTCTCATAAGCTAGCAGTTCCAGAATCAAAGTTCCAACACCTGTGTCTCTAACCTTTTTGGATCATGTTCACACAGTCCTAGAGACAAATTCTGAACTAAATCTCTAGGTCCCTGCCTGCTCTCTATAACAAATACTCTCCTCCTGATGGGTAGGCCTTGGCTACCCACTTTCAATTTCCTAGGGGTGAGGCTTCTACAGCAATATTGCTTATCAGCATCTGGGTAAAAATTGCTGTTGGTCCATACTGGACACAAGCCATCTTTAGTCCATTGAGCTGTTTGAATGGTATTGGCGAATGCATCCTGCTTATGTTCCCGAGTCTCTCTCTCTCTCTCTGATCCAAGGAAACCTATAAATTTCTTATCTCCTGTAAGCGATTTCGATAAAACTTTCAAGTCTCTTAGCTCCTGTTGAATTTTACCATTGGGTATTTGCCTCTCTGTATTCCCAGTTTAATATGAAGGAGGTGAAGATTCTCCATCTTGGTACTTATTAACTCTCTCTTCCTACTCATCCCAATCATTTGTCCTGTATATTCTTTAGCATCCAGCCTACCCTTAGCAGGCCCAGAGTTTTCTGATCTCCATTACGTTCCTAGATATCTCCTGCGGTCCTATGTGTATGCAAGGCTGCACCTATGTCTTCCCAAGCCCTGTCGTAACTCAAAACACTGACAAAAGTCACGGCAGTGGCTTTTGCAAGCGGGAAGGATCTTTATAAAACTCTTAAACTCTAAAATCTCCTGTACTTGTTTTTGCTTTGTTTCAGCTCCCCTGGCTATTAAACTACACCCAAGTAAATAAATATACAATCATCTGACTAACAATTATGTGCCTGATTTCTCTAACTATATACATTTTTACTTTCAAGGCTAACTTACTTCTCCTTACCATCTGTTTAATATTTCTGTTTCATAATTACAATTACCTGCATTTCTCACTGTAGAGTTTTAACTCACTACATTTTACTACTTTGTCATCTGACTGACATTTTAGTCTCACATCTACATTGGGCACCTTCTATTAAGTTAAGTGTTAAATAACCCGCTTTACCTTTAATGTCAGCTGCTGGCTGACATTTTTGTCTTATATATACTTTTGTGCACATTTTTGCTTTAAGGGTTAAATAACCCAATTTACCTATTTTCGTCAACTGCTGACTAACGTCTTCCTATTTTATATTACAAATTATCTGTTTCCTATTTCTACAATTATGTACAGTTTAATTTCTGACTTAACACTGTTCACTCAATACACTTGGCCACTTCTTTCTTCTTTTTTTCTGTGCGTGTTTCTTCTGTGACTGGTTTGACCTTGACGACTATCTCTTCAAAGTGTCCACGCCTCTGCCTTGTCCATTGCTTCTTTGGTGTCCCTTCATGGTGTCAATGGCTTCTTTCCCTGTTCTCAGGTACTGCATTCAGGTGCCATTTTGTAATGGCCTGGCATGTCTGAGCCCCAAGCCACAGTAGCCATGAGGTTCTGCCTGAGTGGAGGAGCATGGACTTGGAAACTCCTAACAACCCAATGGTGACAAAAACCAAACACAGGCATCTTGTCATCTTTAGAGAGCTCTCAGTTCCATGCTGCAAAACTAGACTCTCTTCTTTATTTGGCATCTTCTGGCTGTTTCCTAACCGTGATCTCCCACTCAGGCAGAACCTCATGGCTACCGTGGCTTGGGGCTGAGACATGCTGGGCCATAGCAATGATTATAAAATATAAAGACGATACTTAAAAGGACATATTGACTTGCACAGCCAGATAGCTGATTGGTCTGCTCTAAAAGTGGTGCCAGGAAGACTTGCCTGAGTTATTGGTTAGAATATTCACTTTGCTCTCTGTTGGGTAGTAAGGATTGTTGATAAGTGAGACACCAGCATTAAGTTGTGCTACTGGGTATCTGTCTTTATAACATTTATTTTTTATACTTAAGTACACATGTACATTATAGGAACTTTTTATTTGTATGCCTCTGTGATTCTATGTGCATACATACAGATTCCTGGGTAGCCAATGGCATGTCAGATCCTGGCAATTGGAGTTACAGGAGTTCATCATAATATGGGTACTGATAATCATGCCTGGGATTTCTGCAGGAAAAAGAAGTGTTCTTATCTGTTGAGACAACTCTTAAGACCGAAGAGACTTCTAATAGGTCTTTCTGTCTGAAAGGTTAGGAAAGAGAAGACTGTACTCAAAACACTCTTTGAGATTGTTTTCTCCTCACTCTTTCAGAGATTGACAAGAAAGGATTCTGTGCATATGATGGCAATAGGGGTGTCTATGAAATTCAGTTTTGAAATCAATTTTATGTCTTCCAGTAAAAAGGAAGCCTCTCTGTCTCTCTCTGTCTTTGTTCTCTCTGTGTGTGTCTCTGTGTGTCTCTGTGTGTCTCTCTGTCTCTCTGTCTCTGTCTCTCTCTCTCTCATATATATATATATATATATATATATATATATATATATATACCTCTCTATATATATACCCACCCTGAACATGCTTTCCGCAGACTGCCTTTCCCTACCCCACTTGGTACCTGGAAAGCAAAGATAACTATCAGCTTGGAACAAGCAGCAAAGACAAAAATAAATCGCTAGCACTGCCTTTCCTCTTAGATGATATGCATGTGTGTGCACACACACATATTCTTATGGGTGTTGTAATATATTATTTAAATTTTTTACTGAGTCATGGGATTTTTGGATGCTAAAGTCATAGCTATTGAATTATTAAGGATGAAGTTTACAGTTTCCTTGGCCATGGTAGCAATTCCAATACGAAAATATGTTAAAGTGTAAAATCTTAATTGCTAAAAATACTTAGTTCACACAACATACATACACAAATATTGTGTATAAATACTACTTAATTCCATCCTAACTATTGTAATGATTCAACAGATTTTTACATGTGTTGAAACCGATAAAACATCACATGTTAAATATGTGAAGCTTATTATGTATGAATTATAGGACCTTAAAACTTCTAAAAATTTTCCATGCTGTACTTGCTTATACAGCTACATTGTTATGACTTCTTCCTTTTCTCTTTTGTCATTTGATGTGATTATTATTGTGATCACGTTTAATTTATAGATTAATTTATGGGAGACTGACATATTAGCCATCCTGAGTTTTCTATCAGGAAATGCAATACATCCTTAGAGTTATTTACATGTTGATCTTTCCTTCATCAAGCTATAAGTTGTTCCTTTACATAACTTGTAAATGCATTAGTGTACCCATAGCAGAGTTCCTTAGTCAAAATGTTAAACATATTCACCAGTATATACATAATAAAGAGTTTTCTGCTATTGTGAATGGGATGACTTTCGTGGATTATTTGAACTGATTATTGAGTGAGATAGAGGTGAGTGTTGGGTTTAAAAGAGCGAGTTTTAACTTAAAATAGTGTATGATGCATGTTTTTTACCCCCCAAAAGGCAGAAGGAAGAAGTCTGTGCATTTGAGACTATCATGGTATATATAGGGGGACTCTTCATAAATATATATATGGGACTGCATTCATGAAGTTAGAGCCAGGCTTCCATTCTATAAGAAACAGAGCATTTGCTGGGATTCAGTATGCAGTAGTGACACCACATCCATTTCTTTTTGTCTGTCATGACTAAGATTTTCATGTCAACTCAGACAATTGCAAAATACTATGAAGTATCTGTTGTATATACAGTCATAATATTGTATATGACAGGCAGACATACATACATAATTTACAAGTACATCTGCCACTAACAAAAGAGTGAAAGTTAAATAGGATTTTTCCATTTCAAAATATATTCTATTGAAAAACTGAAGAAAAGCATCCTATCCACAAAAAAAATTATATCATATTTCCCAGGAAACTGTACTAAAGAACAATTTCTCAACTGAATCTCCAGTTCTTAGGCTGAGGTCCAAACTTAAGTTTGAGAACATGCCTGTGCTTGCTTTCAGATACATCTCATCCACTGTTTTTCTTAGTATTAATAAGAAGGAGCATCTGGAATGGCTTCTTAGAGGCATGGATTTCTAATCTTGACCTTGTATTGGAAAGTGAGCAGTAATGAGATTCTCTCATCCATTATTGGTGTGCAGGCATCAGGGACCATGATAAGGATGGATATTTGCCGCAGTTCCAGTACCATCTGTTGACTCACTCATATATTGAAACACCAGGACTTCTATTTGCCTCCAGCTACTTAATAAAAGGGAAAGCTAATCTCCTCCTTATCTCCCAGTGCGAGCTGTGATTTGCCAACTTTAAAATAAACGATGATTTATCTAGAGGTTATGAAATTGGCATGAAGAGAAAAACTGAATCTGAGGATCAACTTTATTAGTCATTGACCCTACCCCTTGGGATCACTTCTGTTTTTATTTCAAGAAAAGTGCTGCATCACACTGCCTCAGTAATCAGATAATTAAAAAAACAAGGAACCTGGTTTTATTCATTTTTCCATGCAATCATTGGCTTTCCTCTTTTCCTTAGGATTTTCTTGTCCTTTAGCCTCTTCAGAACTAATATTTTTCTCTCTGAGTAATTTGTTTCTCTCCCAATAATATATATATATTAAGAACATATAAACATTCATCATTTCTAGGCTGGAACTGAATCCCTCCCCAAGGGAGAAGGTAGATTATCTCCAGAAGGCATTAAAACTCTCCTTAGACAGGAAGCAGAGAAGCTAAAAAAATGTAAAAATGAAAAATTCTAAAACAAATGGTAGTGTTTAAATAAATTATTGTTGTGAATTTTCCAAATTATTCCTCCTGTATCTGTTGTTGGGGCCAAGAACGGGGAGCTAAACAGGTCACAGTCACTGTAAAAAGCCTATTATTATTAATTTGCTAAAAGAGCAAAGTATGAAATTGACCCCCAATGACTTTCCTTATACTCAAAGATTCGTTAATTTCTCAGCCCTCATCAGAGAAGTTCCTTTTGCCATAGTTGGCAATTAACAGAAATTTCCATATTTGTTCAAGGTGAAATGGCTAGATACTCATTCATTATTGAGTGATCTATTATAAACTCCTCTCCTTTCCAAGGCTCAGGGATCATTGCAGGAGTGGGGTATAAAATATACAAAAGTCAGAGACAGTAAATGACTATAAAGAATACTATTTTCCAGACACAGCAGGACAGTTGCACATGATTGTGACAGCATGCCAAAGATTTGTACAAACTCAAGCCTTATCTGTTTAACAAACATAAATAAATTAAATTATATATGCATGTTTAATGACATTGCTGCAAGGCACAATGACAAAAATATGTCCACTGCTTATTGCAGTCTAAACATATCCATTCTTTCATCTGTCAATCATGTATCATACAGTAACTGCAAATCCTGACTGAGTTTTTTTTTTTCTTTTGTGTCACTTTGATAGAAATGTGTTATAAAAATATGTTATAAACATGATCCGTTTAAATTGAAACCTCTAATCTTTCTGGATGAATCTTGGATAAAAACATTGAATCTTCTGCATGACAATCTAGACAGTTAAAGCCAAACAAGTCCATTGTAAAGGCACAATATGTCTATTGGTTATGCCCATTTCTACCTTGGTTTCCAGTCAGTGTTCTTTTCTTTATTAGAATCATTCATCACAGAATCAATAGACTATACATGCTGGTTTGATTTTGTGGGTTTTTTGTTTCTTTTTGTTTTTTAATTGTCAAATTGACAGAAATTACAGTCACTAGAGAAGAAGCAACCTAGATTGATAAAACACCATGATAACATCAGACTTTGTGAGAAGCTGTGGGATATTTTCTTGATTAATTTATTTATGGGAAAGGATCCAGCCCACTACAAATTGTTGAACCCTTGGGCAGGCAGTCTTGGTTCAAAAATGTAAGCTGAGGAAGACATATATGGAGCAAGCCAGTAACCAATGTTCCTTAAGTGTCTCTGCCATAGTTCCGCCATATGTTCCTGCTCTGCTTGAGTTTCTGTTCTGACTTCCCCTTATGATGAACTATAAAGTGTAAGATGAGCGTTCCACACCAAGTTGATTTGTTCAATGTCCTTGTTAAGGTTTCTGTTGCTTTGATAAAAACACCATAACCATAAGCTGATTGGGGGGAGAAATGGTTCATTTCAATTCCACTTCTTCATGAGAATGCCTCACTGAGGGAAATCAAGGCCAAATTCAAGGCAGGCAAGGAGTCTGGAGGCAGGAACTCAAGTAGGAGCCACACAGATATATTTCATACTTGTTTGCTCTTCTTGGCTTATTAAGGCTGCCTTCTTATCTCACCTAAGATCACCAGCCCAGGGTAGTCCTGCCCAGAGTGGGCTGGACCCTCATGTATTATCATCAGTCTAGAGAATGTATACCACAGACTCATCCACAGGCCAATTGGGTGAGGAAGTTTCCTCACCTGAGGATCCTTCTTCCCAAATGATGATAGCTTGTTTCAGTTTGGCAAAAACTAAGCAGTAGAGTCAGTGCTTAATCCCTGCAATAGCAAGTAAATTAATCAGAGTAATTTAAATTAATTAGAAGTGACACAAAGGAATCACTGAAATTTTACATAATTTTCTTTGTACAAAAAAACAATGTCATTTATCAGAACTAAATGAATAAAAATAAGAGATGCAGTTAATTAATCTGTGATGATTTTTATCTTTGATAACATCTGTTTTCTTTTCTTTACATATGACATAATAATATCTTCATATGCTTTGTATTCATTATTGGTTTTATATTAGAATACCACACAGAATATCTAAAAAGAGTCTTAAATCAGTTGAAACACTAAAAAGCTTTTTAAAAATGAAATTACTTATTAGTATTTATTTTAGAAAAATATTTATTATAGAATGATTCTGAAATTGTTACCTGCTGCTTTATAGAAAAGACTAACAACTCATATAAAATAAAAGCAACATTTTTAGAGTGATCATGAACAGTGGTTTAAGTACAACAAACCTTATTTGAAACATCTCTTTCTGCGGTTCATGAGGTCAGTAGTTTATTATGGAGAGCCCATACCAAATACATTCCTTCTCTGATCTCTCTTCTTCTACATTACTGTACTTTCTGTTGCTGAAAGAAACACTATGAGCGAAACAACTTGGGGAAGGAAAGTGTCTATTTGGTTTGCAGTTTATAACTCACCATGTACAGAAGCCAAGGCAGGACTCCAGGCAGCAGCCTAGGATTAGGAACTGAGGCAAATACTATGGCAGAGTGCTTCCTTCCTTACTGGTTTGCTCTCATGGCTTTCTCTGATATAGATCCCTGGCCCACTTGTCTAGGGATTCCAATTCCCACAGTGGGCTGTATTCTCAGAATTCAATTATAAAGAAAGAAAATGCCCCCATATATATGGCTACGGCTACTGGCCATTCTTCTTGAGGCAATTTCTCATTTGATATTCCCTCTTTCCTTATATTTCTGTTTAGTTGACAAGAATCCAATATGATTCCTTCATATCCCTCACATTTCTTTAGTTCCATCTCTTCCCTTCCTTTCATTTCTCTGTTTTCCTACTCCCCACTTCCATTTCCATTCTCTCCAATTGTGGTAAAACATTGATCTTCAAGTTGATAATATCTGACCTATAGACATAGGATTGTAAATGAATTTGATTAAGGTAGAAAAATTCACCCTAAATGGGATTGGCACCATTTTGTGGGATGAGGTCACAGATTGAATAAAAAGGCATAAAGTGTGCTGAGACTAGAATTCATCTCTTTTTGATTCGTGACTGTTGATGTAAAATGACAAAATATCTCAAGCTCCTATGACTTCACTGCCATCATGGTCTATATTCCACAACTATGAGACAAACTAGAACATTCCTTTCTTAAGTTGGTTTAGTCAGGTATTTGATTATGGAGATAAAAGAGTAACTAATGTAATCAGGGTCTTTGCATGCTGAGGTATATTCTCACTCCAAGGAAAAGCATTTGAATGCCCAAGCTTTGTCTGAATTTGTACATGCTGTGTGCTGTAAAGAAGCTGCAACTCACCACGGCATCTGCAAGGCTAGAACATAATACTGAAGATTTGGAATATATGCATATTCCAAAATGGGGGAAATATACATACATATATGTTTGGGATATATATATATATATTATATATTATATATATATATATATATATATCATAGTAGGTTTCTTTAATGTTTCTTATATGGGTATGTGACTTGGGATTAGATAACCTGTCAGGGTCTCCTACTTGGAGAAAGTTGCTCTTCTCTCATTTGCTTCTGCTACCTCATCTAGGGGTAGGGCTTTGTGAAATTTCCATTATTTAGCTTAGCATAGTGACCATTACAAAGGTTGTCCTCAGACAACTAAACTCTTGAGATTTCATGGGTACAGCTTCTCTGTCTTGTATAGAAGACACCATCTAGCAGGTTTTCTGATTCTCTGGCTCTTAGAATCATATTTCCTGTCTTCCATGATATTTCCTGAGCCTTAAGTTGCATTGTAGATTTACCAGTTGAACTTTACATTTGTTCATCAATGTAAAAGCTCTTTCTAGGGTCTGACAGCTCTAATGTATTGCAGGTAGGATGGGTCTTATATTTTAAATTACAGGATTATTGTACAAGCTTCCCTGTTTCATATGCTTAATCTATGGTCATTCTAACTTGCTTATTATGTTGTTTTCATAATTCATAAATTTATTGATAATAAGTGCTTGGTTACTCATTCTATTTAATATAATGTACCAAGTCATAGAAATATTTTCAATCTCTGAGACATCTCTCTCTTTAGTGGACTGTGGCAGATAAGTATATTCAAGTATACGGCCACATAAAATAATTTAAGATAAGGTAATATTCTATGACAAAAGAAAGCAGAATGACATTGTACTAGTGGCAATGAGTATCCCGAATGGAAAACCCTGTGTTAAGTTTAATATATATAGAGAAAAAGCACAGATGGTTGTACTTGCATCACTTCTTCTACATGTCTTCTGACATGAAAGAAGGTATCTGTGATATAGGCAAAGGGGACAGTTGCCCACTTGAGCATGTGGCTCTTGAAAGGCGTGCTCTTCTCCCAGATTTCTTCTGCCTTGCTAAAACCTGCTAAAAGTTTTAATCTAAATTAGATTCCTAAAGTTAGAAACCAAATTCTTCCCCCTTTTTTGGCCCCATCCTCCTGCTGAGGCTGACTACCAAGGTCCAGCTATCAAAGTATTGAAGTTCAGTAATCAAAAGCCCCCTTTGGTTTATCAATTTAATATACCTTATTAAAGTTAAATACATTGTCCTAACATGGAGTTTTCCCCTTGTACCTTTATAAACTCTCACTTTACTGTGTGCCACACCTATCTCCTTTCTATCCAGAGGTAGTCCTTTATCTTCCCTCAGGACAAATATTCCTGACCCCTCTTCCTTGTCCCTTCCCCTTCTCCCTTGTCTTCCATCTTCTGTGTTTGTCTCTTGTTCCCTGTCCTCTGTCTTTCTGGGGCAAATAAACCTCCTTTGTGCTGAGAGCTTGGTCTTAGGGTCCTGAGCCAATTTTCCTTTCAAGGGCAATGTCTGAAGAATGTGTGTTTGTGTGTGTGTGTGTGTGTGTGTGTGTGTGTGTGTGTGTGTGTGTGTGTGTGTTACATATGGAATTTCTTCCTTAATACGAAAATTCAAAAACTTATTAAATACATACTTGCGTTTTTATGTTATATGGGATATGTGAATAAAGCTGTTACCAATATGTAGTTATGAAAGGAAGAAACAGACCCAGTATGCAGCTGTATGTAAGCTAATTATGTGTGTGACATTTATTGTTTTTGCAAGCCTTAATCACATGAAAAATTTTGCACAGAAATAATTCTGCTTCTTCAAAGACAATTTTCCAGGCTTCAGAAAAATGAGAAAAATATCCTCACATTCCTGATCATGCTGGTAAAAAGAAAAATCCTGATTGTATGACCTTTCAGGAAGTCAGAACACTAGACTTCCTGTTCTGAAGGTTGTGATAAGGTCTGGATGATAAAGCTTTTCTTTCACTTCCACTTCCAGGTCTTTCCCCACAAGAGAATGCTACTAAGTTTTAATGCTCCAGGAATCTTCAATTCAAGGGGTTCTCAAGCCATTCATATTTCCTGTCATCAAGATTTAGTACTGAGGAAGGATTAAGTCACCTCCCACATGTATCACCCAGGAGGTGACTGCTCTGATAAATCCTTTGATCAACTGTGAGTGATGGGTGTGAAGGAGACATAAATATGTATATGTTTTGACTTTACGGTGATCTCTGACTTTTAAATGAGTAGTATTCTCTTTGTTTCCTAATATAAGATAAAATGAAGGTGATTCATTTGAGTAAAATAATATTAAGCTATAGGCAGGATAAGTTAGTGTGGCTGTAGAACATTTTCAGGAGGGGGTGTATCATTAAATGTTTTAATTTTGCCCCATGTTGGAGAGGAAATTTGGATGACATTTTGCTTCCTCCTTGACATAATTGTATTCAGTATTAAGATAATAGGCTGAGAGTCATCTGTAATTCTCATATACCTAACCTAACACTGCTCTTTTCTGTTTGAATAGAAGACTCCTATTTTGAAAAGCAAATGCAATATGCTTTAAAACAAGCCATTTGCATTTCTACAATATGAAAATTGCAGTACAATTCTTCCCTTGACAGAACACTTGAGCAAAGGAGAGTTACTAATGCCATTTTGACAAATACTTTAAGGCCCTTTCTGTACTTTTTATTAAACAGAAAGAAAGAGGCACCTTGAATAAAAGAGAATATAATTGAAGATGAGAAAATGATTTCAGTAAAAGTGACATAGGCATGGCACCAAATAAGTAGACTCAAAATAGCAGACATTTTTCAAGCTTGTAGCAAAGGTAACAGCTTATGGTGCTTGGTGATGTAAGCTTTCTGAAATTTCAGAAAGATAATTAATGGTATAATCCTATTCATTCATTTGATTATTATAACACTTTGAGGACTTAAAATTAGGACTTTCTTTGAAAACAGAGCTATCCTAGGGCTTGGAGGGAAATATATAATATGATTCTGCAGCCTTTTGTAATATTGATAAAACAAAATATTCACAAAAAGAGGTGAGTTGATAAGTAGAATATATCAAAGAACTCAGGAACAAATAGAGACAATGATAATAGCCAGAGCTTTATTAATCTTAAGAGAAACTTCACCTTGTGTTAGTTGATAAACCTGTTTTTTTTAATATCTGCAGACTATTGAATTGAAGTTTCAATTAAATATTAAATGTGGAGAAAGAACAGATTTTCTTTTGTGCAAAATTCCAAATAATTGTATACAAACCTAATGTCTTTTGAACCCAGGAAAGACACCAGCAATAGAGGAAAGGAATCATTCCACCTAAATCTAGTTTAGTGAGCTGATGAGTTTACTGGTATTACTAACAGGAATAACAAGTTGCTTACAGGAGCACAAGTTCCTCAATGGCAGCTGCATCACTCTAAGGGCCACCCCAGAATGGGTTAATGACTCACAATGGTAAATCCATTATGTTCCCTGTAGGACTTTGTGCCAGCTCCTTAAATGGGAATCTCTCCTCTACTTTATAATCTCTAAAGTTTATGTAAATTTGAGGATGAGCTTGTGTATTTTAAAACATTTACTTCTTGAACATTATAGGGTTTTTTTTTTTTTATTTAGGGAGTCTTGATGAATGTCTCTCTAGAAGCTGAAACTTTCTGTACTAGGAAAATTGTTACATAGCATCAAGAAAACGAATAAACCTATTTCGTTAGTTACTGTGCCTGTTGCCATGACAAAATACCTGATAAAATGAAAGCAAAGGTTTGTTTTGGCTAAGGTTTAAGACAGATACATTTTTTTTCTTGCTGGGAATGCACAATGTCCAAAGTGTGAGGCATCTAGCTGGTCAAGTTGCATCTGCAATTAGGAAAGGGAGCACACTAAACATGCTCAATTCAGTTTCTCCTTTGTATTCAGTTTAAGACCCCAGACCATGGGAAGTTGTGACCAACATTTAGAGTATGTCTCCCATTCTCTTTTAAACCTATCTGGGAGCAACTTCATGGAGTACTCAGGGTTTTCTTTTGTAAGAGATTTCAACTGTAGTCAAGAAGACACACTGTAGACTTAACCAGCAAACCTATTCTCTCACCTTCTCATACAACTTCAGCCAGTAATACAAGTTAATGTCAGTGGTAATGTGTATTAATTGTATGTGACCTTCAAATATTCTGATGAAAATGGGGCATAATTATCTCTGTGAGTTTTTGTCATAAATCCCAAATAACTACCATAAAATGTCAGATCAATTACTCCAGAGTATTATCCCATGAAAAATAAAGACTATTTGTCAATGTTCTTGATGCCATCAAAATCAAGGCAAACATGAGAATCTATCATAGTTTAGGAAAAGGTATAGAACCTGGTAGCTAGATGCAATGGAAAGTTCTCTTTTAACCAAAAAATATTCTTAATGTACTTGAAATACAATGAAAGAACATAAAAATATAAGTAAAGCATGAAAACGCTCACTGGAGAAGTCAGAAAGCTGAAGAATCCAAAGGAATGTTCAAAAATCACTACACACTAAGACACACCTCAGTGGATGTCCCTACACCCATGTGTATATGAGAAGCACTAATTAAATAAACAGACAAATAAAGGAGGGCATAATTTTGGGAGGTAAATGTGGTGGTAGGTGTGAGTGAGCTGGAGTAGGGATGATATAATCAAGGTATCTTGCATACATGTGTGAAGTTTACAAGGAATAAATAAAATTTTTTATTTTATAAAATAACCATCTAAAACTAAGGGAATGAGTATATAAAATCATCATTGAAGAGTTTTCTTCTAGAAATGCTAGGTGCAGAATATTAAAGAAAGATAAGGAGTGGTGTAAGGAGAAATAAAGGATAAAAACAGAAAGTTTAAATTTTAAACGCATGCAAATTTTTGACATTTTGAGCCATTTTAAACTTTCTACTTACTTTATGGCAAATATGAGAAAAATCCCTTGTTTCTTTAGTGAAGTCATTTCAGAATCTATTTAAATTGATTATTCCCTAATCAAAAACATTTTTCTAGAAATCTCTCCTATGCAGACATATGAATTATTAAATAATAATCCTTCAATTCACACAAAGATGCAGCAAATGTTCTCTTGTGTGGTGGAATGGCTTGTAAATTTCCAATTTATCCTTATGAACTCCCCCAAAGACTTAGTGACAGGTAGAAAAACAATATTCCATTTGACAAAACTGAATGTGTGGCAGAACAAAACCTGTCTGTGTTTTGAATTGTCTAGACAAAATATAAAAATAAGCCTAGAAAATAAAACATAAAAGGGCCATTGCTGGATTTTGCCACATCCTCACTACCACCGACTCATGTTTAAAAAATGGAGATTGTGTGACTACACAATACCTTTGTAGAAATTTTTATTTCCTTCCTTTTATCTTATTCACAAAAGTTTCTCTTGACATCTTCTTAAAGGAGGAAAATATAAGGAAGGAAATAAACAAAACACATTGAAATGTCTAATCTGTAAATCTTCACAATAACTGAGAGCCCTCTCAAAGTTCATAGATTCTAGAGTCACCAAAAACTGGCTTGAATGACAATATCACTGTTATATCTCTTTCCTAACTAAACTTACATGCAAGCATCCCTGTTGACATAAGACATAAATAGAGTTTATCTTTAGGGATTGTTGATACTTTAAGATTCAATGTGTATGATTTGTTATGTGAACTATTATCACTTCCTCCATTTCCTGTCATTAGTGCACATAACATGTTCTTTTCTTAAATCTTTTTTTTTTTATTTTAAAACAATCTTTTCTCATTTAACATACCAATCCCAGTTCTGCTATTCCCCTTCCTCCTGATTTTCCTACCTGCGCCCTACCCCATCTGCCATCCACTCCTCAGAGAGGGTAAGGATTCCCATGCAGAGTCAATGAAGCCTATCTAGACATCACTATGAGGCAGGACCATTCTTGAACCCATAGCTATCCCAGCAAAACCAGAAGACCCAAGGTAATGTGATGTGTCTATTGAAAACTTGTACATTGACAGAATATTTTCATGCTTCATATTTTATTATGAATATGCTAATGGGGACAAAAACTGTTTTCAAGATTATGTCACGTTTAAAGATATCCTTGAGAAACTAAAGTATTAAAATTGTATTACATGTAATTTTTCATTGAAATATGATAATTCACATGGAAATTACAAGCCAAAAATTACTAAGGAAACATGGTCCCATATAAGCATTGTATTATGTAGGGAGCTAAACATTGTGGCAAATGCCCATAACACTTAACACCAGTCTGGTTGAGACATAAAAGTCCTGAAGTCAATTCCACAAGTTCAGGTGGGAGGAGTGATATCATACAGATGAGGAACAAATTGGATGGCATTCATTAATACTGAAGAGGAATACAGAAAGTTCTCTTAAATGGTACTTGCCAGGCAAAACAATCTTTCAAAAATGAAACAGATTAAAATTTTAATGCCCAACCAGATGGCAATAAAATAACTTTCATTAAACCTTTCCTCTGAGAAATGTTGAAGAGAGTTCTTCAGACCAAAATAAAAATGTCACTGTGAGAGAAGAAAACAAGAGTCAAGAAGCTGAAGATATGAATTACTATACAGACAGACTCATACTGATTATAAGTGCTAATATTATAAGAATGATATGCAAATTATGATCATTTTCAAGTTGAGGGCTAAAAAACCAATAACTATATCAATATGATGAAAAAGAACACAGCAATAAGTTATTAAAACATTCCAAAGGCTGGGTAAGGGTTGACTGAAAATATAGTTTTTGTATTGCTATCTGTTCTCTCTTATTTTTATTTACCTTGATTCAAAAGAGATGGAAGATGATGACCCACATGAATGGAATCCAAAAATGCAAGACTCACCTCATAAACATCATATAAAATATCCATTAAAACAGACAAGTGATAAATAATACTAAAATAAAAATGAAAAGTTGAATTTAGCAGAAGGAAATAGGAATTCTGCTGCTTATTCTAAAGCATAGACATTTTAGCCTATTAGTTGCCCTGAAGGAGGTGATGAATTCTCATGAGATACTGGTAGGAGGTCTTTCAGAAATAGAATTTCAAAAGAAATCAGCAACGGAAAGGCTGGGGTTACTAAATCCTTCCCTAACTGTCTTAGTAGGAATATTTAGAGCCTTCTATTTAATAAATGCTGAGAGACATCCATGTCATTAATGCATAGAAAGTTCACTGGGATAGATCATTTTATGTGTTCCAAGACAAATATCAACATGTTTTAAAAGATGAAACCATGCCTAGGCACATTTCCAAAAACAAAGCAATAAAATTATTTAGCAACTAGAGTTGAAACATTGAAAACAACGAAATTATTTTCAGGGCTGATACTATAGATTTGTGAGTGCTTCAAGTTCAATCCCTAGTGCTTTGCTTGCCCTAAAAAATAAAGAAACAAAGTAAAAAGAAAAGCGAAATGAAAATTAAAGCAGGCACTTATGGATGTCAATTGATCAAGTAATAAATCAGGGCAGAAATTTTCAAAAGCTATTAAGGCAAAATGGAAACAATATAACAAAATTGATAGAATCTGCAGAGAGCAGCACTGAAAAGCAAGTTAGCCTACACAGCATAAATTCAGAAATAACTCAAAGAGAAAGAAATTTTATCATTGCTTCCTAAAGAACTCAAAAAATGAGAATAAACCAACTCCTCATTGGATGGGTGGAAGTAATGCTTATGTCAGATACTCTGAAATGAAGAAAAACATAACAAAAGAAACTAACACAGAGATCATTGCTAGAAAGCATAAACAAGAAAAGCAGACTTTCAGTAGACATTGGGATGCTCACATTAAGAGATGACTAGTAAGGCATTGCAGCAGCCATGCAGAAATACCAAACAATATCACAATTAGTATGAACAAACATACATGAACAAAATTGATAGATGAGAAGATAAAGTACTAGATAACATATACTTCAGAAGAAAAGTGCCACAATGAGTCAGAAAACCTGAGATGACCAATAGCAAATAATGATACTGAATTAGTAATAATGTGACCCACCAAAGAAAGTTCAGGGCCTGACAGTTTCACACTCAATTCTAAGGAACCTTTAAGAATGAACAAATAAGCAAAATAATAAAGTAAGAAACATGTAGATGAATTAAGGCTTGTTAATTTTTTCATGAAAATAAAACCAGCTGAAGTACCTGTTTCTGTTTGGACAATTTGGTGGTTGATATGGATATCCAGTACAAGTTAGCAAAACATGGCTAACCTTGAGATCTTGGTCTATTGAGTAAGCACAAAATTGCTCACACCAGGTGTCCAGGGAACCTGAAAGTAAACCGTAATGCAAACTGTAACATAATTATTTTAGCAGATTGCCACTTTTGGGAGATGCTGTATAAATATGGCCTTGAGGGCAAAAACCTGAGCACTTTAATTTAGCTAATCCACCTGCATATATGGTCTGTAAGCCTGTGTGACTACCTACCTTTGGCCTGTGTGCTGGTCTATATGTGTACCTGGGTTTCCCCATGTGTAGTCTCTGTATGTCAGCGTGTGCCTGGGTGCCTGCTTACAGCTCTTTCCCAGCAGTCTGAGTGCTGGTAAATAAAACATGTGTAAGGGGAGGCTCCTCACAGTCTTCCACCTATAGGCTTCCTGTCACCTTCCTCTTTGCTTGAATTTCACTAATTCCAAGGTTAGGAAAGTAGGAATCAGCTGCCTAGAGGAAGCTTTCCAAACTGTCCAGCTCCCTGTATGTCCTGCAGAGAGCCTTAGATGGAGCTTCTGTGGGTACTCTTTCAGATTTGGGTGAGGTCAGACCTGAGGTAGCTTCCTTTAAGTAGTTTGTATTCCCCTGAGTACCATTTAGGATACTACAAAAGCATCCCAGCTCAACAAACATGTAAGTTTGCCAATCTGGCTCTCACTGGAATCAGTGTTTTAGTTTCAGAGCAATTCCCTATCTTGGATAAAATGACTGTTAACACAACTAAGTTTACAGTGAGTTTTGAGAAAGGCCATTATTATTCTGCTGACATAACTTTGTTCCAGAATTTTAATGAATTGTATATTAGGTTTCAAATTAGATTTTGAGCAGAGCAAAAGATGTTCTTCTTGTCTACTAGTTTAACTGTCTCACAACCACATCTTAGGGGAAATAAAGACTCACTGAAATTTTAACATGATAACAGTTTCTTATAGGAAAGTAGTAGAAACGCAGAAACAAGCTATATTGTGCTTTATCTTCCTATGCAGCACAGGTTGGTCTCAAACTTGTAACTCCCCTGCTTCAATTTCCCCAGAGTTAAAATTATAGCTTTGTGTAATGAAACCTGGCCTACAGCTTCAGTTTGAATATGTTGTTCTTATATATTACAATTTTCCCCACTTTCTTGCCTTTCTGTCATGCATGTTTTGATATATTTGAGATTTTAATAAAATTTTAATCATGTATTTGTGTGTGCATCTGTATGCATGTGTGACAGTGCGCTAGAGGGCAGATGTGTGAGGTGCTCCTGAACTGGGGTTACTAGTCATTGTGAGCCAAATGAAGTAGGTGCTGGACAATGAACTCAGGTCATTTTCGAAAGTAGTACCTGCTCTTAACTGCTGAGCTGTCTCTCCAGGCATACTAATACTGCACATTAATTGGTCACCTCAAATGGTGTATGTCTCTTACTTCTTAGGAATTTTTCCTCTTGTTTTTCCTGGATTATGTAGTTGCCTTACATGTTATCCTCAGCATACTAACCGATTTGTAATATCAACTAATTTTCATGATCTTTGCAGGATTGACTCCTTTACAAAAGTACATTCCTCTCTCTTCATTGTGCTCCCAAACTTTTAGAAATTTCATTATACAATTTTCACAACATCTAAAGTTACTAGTTTGCTAAGTATAGTTGAACTGTGGAAATAACGTCATCTCAAAGAAAGTGAAGGAGATAAGAAATGGCTGTAAGAACAACCCATTTTTTTTTTTTTTAACCAGGTTGGATTAAAGTGTTTTGCAACTTCTCACAAAAAGCCAAAAGCAGAAGACCATCATCATTTTCAGTCTCTTTATTATTAACAAACTAATTAATTTCCAGGCAATTTGATTTTTTTCCAAACCATTCCCCCACCCCACCCCGCCAAAAAAAAATCCAGGCATTGACTCACAGATCCTTGGAGTTCCTGGGTTAAAACAAACACAGAGATGAGGATCATTAACTCTTTATTAAGTACAAACTCAATGATAATGATTGTGAACTGCATGGATCCAAATCTGGGTTCAATGTTGCAGGCTGATCCACCAACTAGGGAAGGTTGTGGAATCATTCATACCAACAATACCTTTTATCACTGGAACGTCTCAATCAGTCAGATAAGATCATGTGCACAAGTAAAATCTGAAGTGTACTATAATGTGAATTCATTTAGATGGGGCTTCCCAATGTTTAGTCTAGAGAAGGGGTGAGTCAGCTTTCTGCTGCCAAAATGGAAAAAAAATCCATTTATTCAGACTTAAATACAAACAGTGAACACTTATTCCCAAGCATCACATGCCCCTTATTAATATGCACATTCTTTCTATTTTTTGCATTAATCAAAATGATATACATATGAACTTAAACATCATCAAAGCTTTACCTGCTCAGCCTTGAGCTGCAGGTGAGATATTTCTACTAGAACCTAAACTTTCCTCATGTTTTTGGTTATACTTTAGTAGTCTATTGTAGATGCTCAGAAATGTTTAGTCAGTCATGTTAATATATTATATATTATCAAAGTAGGTGTTGATTTTATTTAGTGGTACCTATTCGGAAAATCAATGCTTATTAATTAACATTATGAATATGGTAAGCATTCTAGTCTCAAGCTCTTCAAATATATTCCATAATATTTTCTAAAAGTCACTACTTTTGTGTGCTACTTTTATGTTTTAGAGTAGTGGCACAGAGTTTAATAACACTGGCTGCTTTTCCAAAGAACCCAGGTTCAATTCCAAGGACACATATGCCCTGTGTCTGTAACTCTAGTTATAGACTGTAACTGTCTGTAACTCTAGTTACAGTTTCTGGCAATCCCATGTAGGCAAAACCCCAATGTACATAAATAATAAAGAAATCTTTTAATGTTTTTTTTTTTTATTTTCTTCTCTGCTAATTCTAGGACAAAGAAAACAATCCTACTGAATGCCTCTAATAGCTATTATGACGTACTTCTTCTGTCTGTATGTCTCTTCCTCACTGTTCCTCCCTCTATCCATTTGTTAGAATTCTTACTGTTGTAATTTTTCCTCCCCTTTCTTAAGTGGCTCAAATCATCCCTTTTCATTCTCCTGATGTTTCTTTAAAGAATCTTGCTAAGAATAGGTCTGAAAGAAAATTTTCTTCAGATTTTGTTTTTGTTTTAATTCTTAATCTACCTTCTAGTAGACGTTTTTCCTAGGAAAAATGTGCATTCTTTTTTCTTATTAGTTCAAATTAGGAACAAGGTTGCAACCTCCCTCCTGCCCCCCACCCCAACCACCCTCTACTCCCCAGGCTTAGTAGGGCCTTTGATGGGGTGGTCTCCCCACAGGCCACCACATCATCCTGGGCCGGGCCTAGGCCCTCCCCCATGTGTACAGGCCGAGACATGGGATGGGCTCTCAAAGTCCCTTAGTACACCAGGAAAAATACTAATCCACTACCAGGGGCCCCCTAGAATGCAGAGGCCTCCTCATTGACATCCATGTTCAGGGGTCTGGATTGGTCCCATGATGGCCTCCAAGACAGCAGTCTGGGGTCAAAGTGCTCTCCCTTTTTCAGGCCAGCTGTTTCTGTGGGTTTCACCAGCCTGGTAGCCACCCTTTTGATCTTCATTCCTCCCTCTCTGCAACTAGGTTCCAGAGTTCAGTTCAGTGTATATCTGTGGGTGTCTGCCTCTGTTTCCACCAGCCACTGAATGAGGGCTCTCTGTAGGGTTCAGGCCTGCAAAGCAAAACTGTGCATTCTTAAGCAAGGTTTCCTCATAAGAACTTGATTGTATGAACTGATGAGAGCTAAAACTGCCTGGCACCAGGTCACATATCCAGCCCTGTGTTATGTGCACACACTCACACACAAACACACACAATCACCCAGCTCACATATACCACATCACACCATATACACAATATAAACTATAAAACATTACACCAGACTTTTCAATCCTTTCCGCCGACCTACCCAGGAACTAGGTGAGTCTCTGTCCTTTACCCAGCTCCTGCCAAAAACATCACTCACCCCGACCACACTCCCCCCACCCCCCACCCCCGTGCCTGTGCCTGCTGGCTTGGGGTAGACACGCCCAGGCAGGGAGGAGCTCCCTGCTCCCTGAATCTGGTAACACCACACTCTTCAATCCTTTCTGCCAACTGACCCAGGAACTAGGTGAGTGAGTCTCTGCCCTTACCCAACTCCCGTCCAAAACATCACTCACACATACCTCCCCCTGCCTGTGCCTGCCAACTTGGGGTAGACACACTCATGCAGGGAGGAGCTCCCAGCTCCCTGAATCTGGTAGCACCCCACTCTTCAATCCTTTCCACCAACTGACCCAGGAATGAGGTGAGTGAGCCTCTGCCCTTACCCAACCCCCACCCAAACTATCACTCACCCCTACCAACCCGGGTCTGCGCCCGCCTGCTTGTGGAAGACATGCACAGACAAGGAGGAGCTCCCTGAATCTGGAAACACCCCACTCTTCCACCTCTTTCCACCAACCGATCCACAACAAGTGAGGAGACTACCAGGAGAGGCAAGACCATCCAGAGTTGTGGACATTGAATTCCTGGCCCCCACACACCACTGGGTCACAAGAGAAGATAGAGAGACCCTACCTGCACCCACTAAAAGAAGATATGGGAAGAAGACAGAATAAGATTTCACCCAACAAAAGAAAGACCAATATGACACCACCAGAATCTAGTGACTCCACTCCAGCAAGATCTGAAAAGCCTGACACAGAGCATGAAGATGAGATGGACCTCAAAATTATCTCAGCAAGATGATAGAGACCTTTAAAGAGGAAACAAGAAAATCCCTTAAAGAAATAGAAGAAAAAAGCAAACAAAAAATTACACGAAATGGAGAAAAAGACAAACCAAAAAATTCAAGAAATAAACAAATTTCTTAAAGCATCTAAAGAAACCCAAGAAAAAACATCCAAACAAGTGAAGGAAGTTCTTGAAACAGTTCAAAGCATGAAAGCTGAAATAGACACAATAAAGTAAATGAGAATTTCCTTTATTGAAATGAGAATATTGAATATTGAATATTGAATATTGAAATGAGAATGAGGCGATGCTGGAAAGGCTGGATAAATGATCAGGAACTAAATATGTGAGTATAAGCAATAGAATTCAAGAGATGGAAGAGAGAATCTCAGCTATTGAAGACTTGCTAGAGGATATACATTCATCAACCAAAGAAAACCTGAAGTCCAACAAATCCCTAACACAAAATACCCAGGAAACATGGGACACCGTAAAAAGACTAAACCTAAGAATAATAGGTGTAGAAGAAGGAGAAGAAACACTGCTCAAAGGTATAGAAAATTTATTCAATAAAATCATAGAAGAAAACTTCCCCAACCTATAGAAGGATATGCCTATGAAAGTACAAGAAGCTTACAGGACACCAAACAGACTGGACCACAAAAAGAAGTCCCCCGGACACATAATAATCAAAACACCAAATCTACAGAATAAAGAGAAAATATTAAGAGCAGCAAAGGAAAAAGGCCAAGTAACATATAAAGGCAAACCAATCAGAATCACACCCGACTTCTCAATGGAAACTCTGAAAGCCAGAAGGTCTTGGATAGATACCCTACAAGCAGTAATGGAGCATGGATATCAACCCAGACTACTGTACCCAGCAAAACTTTCAATCACTATAGATGGAGAAAACAAGATATTCTATGACAAAAACAGATTTAAATAATACATATCCACAAATCCAGCACTGCAGAAGGTTCTGGAAGGAAAACTCCAACCCAACGAACATGACTACACTCACAAAAACACTGGCAATAGATAATCTAGTTTTACCAATCACAAAAAGAAACAGGAGGGCGAAATCCACACACAATGACACCACCACCAATAAATCCAAAACAAAGAAGAACAAATGAACAATGGACATTAATATCCCTAAATGTCAATGGTCTTAACTTACCCATAAAAAGATATAGACTAACAGAATGGATACGAAGACAGAATCCATGCTTCTGCTGTTTACAAGAAACATACCTCAATTTCAAAAACAGGCGATAACTCAGAGTAAAAGGATGGGAAAAAGTTTTCCAATCAAATGGGCTCAAGAAACAAGTTGGTGTAGCAATCCTAACATCTAACAAATTAGACTTTAAACTAAAAGCAATCAAAAGAGATGAAGAAGGGCATTTCATACTCATCACAGGAAGAGTCCATCAAGATGAAGTCTCAATCCTGAATATCTATGCTCCGAATATGAAAGCACCCACATTTGTAAAAGAAACATTACTAAAGCTCAAACCACACATAAAACCACACACACTTATAGTAGGAGACTTCAACACCCCCTTACACCACTAGGGATTTACCCTTGAACAAATTGGCACAGGAGACCTGAACATTAAGCCAGTGGCACAGACATTGAGGTCTGTGATTAATAAATGGGACCTCCTGAAACTGAGAAGCTTCTGCAAGGCAAAGGAAACAGTCAGCAGGACAAAATGACCACCCACTGAATGGGAAAAGATCTTTACCAATCCCACATCTGACAGAGGACTGATTTCCAAAATATATAAGGAGTTCACGAAGCTAGCCACCAAAACACCAAACAATGAAATTAAAAAGTGTGGTGCAGAACTAAATGGAGAATTCTCAACAGAGGAATCTGAAATGGCTGAAAGACACTTAACAAAGTGCTCAAAATCCTTGGCCATCAGAGAAATACAACTCAAAACAACTCTGAGATACCACCTCACACCTGTCAGAATGGCTAAAATCAAAAATACCAATGACAATCTATGCTGGACAGGATGTGGAGAAAAAGGATCACTCCTCCATTGCTGGTAGGAGTGTGAACTTGTAAGATCATTCTGGAAATCAGTATAGCAGTTGCTCAGAAAAAATGGGAATCAGCCTACCACAAGATCCAGCCATTCCACTCTTGGGTATATACCCAAATAGTGCATGTTCATACAACAAGGACCTATGTTCAACCATGTTCATAGCAGCATTGTTTGTAATAGCCAGAACCTAGAAGCAACCTAGATGCCCCTCAATTGAAGAATGGATTGAGAAAATGTGGTACATTTATACAATGGAGTATTACTCATCAGAAAAAAGCAATGGAATCTTGAAATTCACAGGCAAATGGATGGAACTAGAAGAAACCATCCTGAGTGAGGTAACCCAGTCACAAAAAGACAAACACAGTATGTACTCACTCATATATGAATTTTAGACATAGAGCAAAGGATTACCAGCTTATAATCCACTTCACCAAAGAAACTAGGAAACATGAAGGACTCTAAGGGATAAATGGTCCCCAGGAATGGAAGTGGCATGAACTCCTGAACTAATTGGGAGCATGAGGGTAGGTGGGGGGAGGGAGCTGCTACAATAAGAGCAAGAGAAGAGGAGTAGAGGAGAGGAAATGGAAGGGCAGAAATAATGAGTTGGGGGAATAATAGAGGAGAAAGAGCAGGATGAGAGATACCATATCAGAGGGAGCCACTATAGATCGGAGAAGAGATCTGGAACCAGGGAGATCTCCAGAGACCTACAAGGATGACACGATCTGTCAATCCAGGCAATGGTGGAGAGGATAACCTAAAAGCCCTTCCCCTAAAATGAGAATGATGACTTCTCTTTATGCCATTCTAGAGCCCTCATCCAGTGGCTGATGGAAGCAGAGACAGACATCCGCAGATATACACTGAGCTGAAATCGGGAATTTAGTTGAAGAGAGGGAGGAATGAAGAGCAAAGATGTCTGTACCAGGTTGGAGAAACCCACACGTACTGTTGGCCTGAACAAGGGAGAGCACATCTACCCCAGGTGCTGTGGGGGAGGCCAGTACAAGAGTTATCTAGCCCCCTGAACATGGATGGATGTCAATAAGGAGGCCTCTGTGCTCCAGGGAGCCTCTGGTGGTGGAGTAGTATTGTTCCCTGGTGCAAGAAGGGACTTTGAAGCCCATCCCATGTGAAGGGATGCACTCTGGCCCTGGACACATGGCGAAGGCCCCAGGACCAGCCCAGGAAGATTTGGTAGACTTTGCAGAGCCGCCGTTGAGGGTCCTACCCTGCCTGGGGAGTGGTGGGTGGATGGGGTGGGGAGTAGGCTGGGGTGGGGGAGGAGGGATGGGAGTGAGGGGAGGGAATGGGAGAAGGGACTTAACTGTGAAACAAGCTTGTTCCCTAACTAGAACTAATAAATAAAAAAAACACTACACCATACACACTGTACACATACACATGCACAATAACATACCTCACCATACACACAACACACACACACACACACACACACACACACACACACACACACACACATCAAAACCACAGCACACAACACCCCCATCACACACCATACCACAACACACCAGACTATGCACACACCACAGTATACATACACACATACACAAACACACACACACACACACACACACACACACACACACACACACACCATACTAGCACACCATAAACACTAAATACACCATACACACACACACACACATACACACACACACACACACACACAGACATACACACACCACAGCACTCCACAGCATGCATGCCCCACACACATAACTCCACACATACCATACCATACCATACCATGCCATACCATACCACTCTCCAACACACCACTCCACAACACTCCACCCAATACCACCACACTTATATATCACACACACCACAGCACAATGCACTGTATTTTGATTCAGGTTGCCTGTGATCTGAATTAATTTATCTTACATTAAATCAATCAAAAATGAATTGCTCAACTTTGGTTTCTGTTTCTACAAATCCCTGTATTGTAGGGCATGCTCAGCAGGGTTAAGAATTATGAGTGAGGATTTTACACTAATGTGCTGATCTGGCCAATTAATCTTTCCTAATTCTCCCAGAAACTGATGATGAACAGTGTATTAGTACAGAGAAAACAGAAGGAGCTTCATTATTGAATTTCTCTTCCTGTCCCAAATCCTTGAATGTGCAAGGATTGCCAGGTGTTATCTCTATCAGGTTGTACTTCAGAATAAGTATCTTGATATAAATGCTGTATTTCATAATAGATAAAAACATTAATGCCTTTTTTATTCTACTCATTTTTCTGAATACAAATGATTTAAAGTACATGCTAAACAATAAAATGAACAATATAGCCTTTTGATGGTGCCTGTTAGTAGACTTTATATTCATTTGTGTAAATATTCATAGCCCAGAACAAAGAATATAGTTCAATTGTCACTGATTAGAATTTTGATTAACCCTGATAATATTTTCTAAAACTTATTTTTGCTTCTAAGTGTAGTATTTCCAAGCCTTATATTTAAGATGTGAGAATTTACAAAGATATGTCTCCTTAAAACGTTAGAGATCAAATATCTTACAGGAGCATTATCTCATTCAGTTGTGTACTTGGGAACCATGCAATCCCATTGTATTAAGAGTACCGTACATGTTGCCCCAAAACTGCTTCAGTGTCTCTCTCCTGTTAACTCCTCAGTTTTATTAAATGGGTTGAGTATGTTGAATACAGGTAAAAGAAGTTGCTGAGACTGCACCGCTCTGGTTGATATCCAGTGTTCATGAAAACAAGTAGATATTAGTTGTGATCAAGTAAAGATAAAGCACACCCCTCTATTAGTTAGAGAGATTTCTTGGATTTTCATTTCTTATGTTATAGCTATTATGCTTTTACAGAAAAGCTATTTCTAAAATTTTTGAACAGGGAAATCACTTAGGTAAACAATTAGGAAAATACAGTTGAGAACATGATTATAGCATGTGAATAAACCTTAGAACGCAAAACATTTAAATTATCAAAGTCTAGTTCATATAGATATAACAAACATCACATAGCCAGACTTACAGAATTAAATAAACATTATGTTTCTTTTTATGAAAGACTAGATGTTTAATTTTTAGTTCTGCAGTATCGATGGAGACCAGTAGATGGCATTGGGTTCCAGGAGCTAAGGTTACAGGCAGAGTTGAGCCTGGTGATAAGCAGGCTGGGAACTTAATTTAGTTCCTGCTGCTTTTTAAAGGGCTGAACCAGCTGTCCTTCTCTCCAAGCCTCAATACAACTCTTTTTCTTTAAATATTTTCCTAAACACTAGCTGCGTTCATTTAATAAGAATCGTAGGCAAAACCAAGCTCACATTCACAGGAAGTGCTCCCATTAGCCATGAATTACATAACAAAGGAACAAATAGCCAATTTCATACTAAAATCAGCACACTCTTCTTGGGTGATACTCCCTTTTCAAAATCAAGCTTTATTTTGATTAACATAATCATATGGATTACAAAATATGGTGAAATGGGATAATTGCAAATAAACAATTAATTTGTTTAACTATCCGCTGAAGATTGAGTTCTGGAAAAGCTGCCAAATCTATTGACTTAGGAACTTACCTTTGTAGCCCACTGTCCTGGGTGGTTGTGTCTTCTGCCTTTCTTTCTGAGAAAATGTACTATCTTAAAACTATATGCCATCCTAGTTCTGATGGTTTAATTTGGAGAGAAAAACTTTTTTATCTACATATAACTGTTTTAAAAAACCACAGCAACAAAAACAAGTGAAAACCAGAAAATTAAATACTTCATGAGTAATCACAGTAGAGGTGTGGGGGTTGGTGGGGGCATGGGAGGATGGCAGGGAGACGGAACTGGGATTGATATGTGAAATAAGTTTGTTTCTAATTTAAATAAAAAAGAATTCCAGATACATTAGTTTAAAAAACAATTCTTGATTTAAGTCACTGATAAGATGAGAGAATAGTTAAAACCAAAATTGCTGTGATGCAGAACATGAATGTAGGATGTATAGGTAAACTCCGGAGTCACAGTGGCCATATGTTATAATTTCAATGTAAATCTCAATGCCAATTCACATGGGGAAGCTAGGTTCATTTAAAGAATAAATAGCAATAATTAGCTTCTCCAGCCTTGCCTGCTTTTCTTCACAATAAATCGTTTAACTTTTTTAAAAAAAGTATTCAGAAGTAGTTATCAAGATAATATAATGTGGTAAATTCATTTTGATTACAATTTAAGGTAAGGTAAAAATGTAGAGACACCGTAAGAATTATGGAGCCTGACAATAAAATTTAAGATTAAATTGCTCAACTTGTCTCAAGTAAGATTTCAGTTGTTTTTGTTTCCTATGGTTTTAAATACCAACCTTAGGTATTCAGGCATCCTAACCAAGCATTCTAGCTCTGATCCAGAAAACTGTAGGTCAGGAATAACTTTTAACCAAGGAATTTGTGGTTGACTTAGAAACATATATTCACACCCCCTATGGTTCTCCTTCTGTATGTCCCTTTGCCACCGAAAACACATACAGTTTTGAATCTCTCTTGAAACTTCTTGCAAGTATTACCGCTGAGTTCTTTCCCCTTGCTTTCTTTCAGGTGTTCAATTTCCATGTAGATACAATTGCCCTGTTTGATTCAACAGTCATTTTACAACTTCCACAAAAAATTAATAAAATACTATTGTATAGATTGAACATTTTTTTCTTAGAATCTTCACAACTGTGCTGTGGAAATGAAATCTAAATGAAATGATTAGTTTTTTTTTTTTTTTTTTAGATCAATGACCTATCTCATTAAATCTCATTGTAATGGAAGCAACACTTCAATGGTGGTAGTTGAGACTGTTGAGTATGGGAAAGCTGTAGTAATCTGAACATTGTATTCCTAAAGTCTTGTGTTCAGTTGCATATATATTTCCCTTGCCAATCATTAAACTGTTTATTGATATCCTTATCTTATTAATAACAATATCTTTTAATAATATTGAGTAACCAATATGATACATTGAAATCTCATTAGTCAGTAATTAACAATAGCATTAGCCTTAAATAATGGTGACTTTTTCTAACAAACTAATAGGCTTGTGAGTTGGATAATTTTTTACTGTTATTTCTGATATTGTGTAATATGATTAAGCTAGTGTTTCCCTGTAAACTCCCTAAATGACACATGGTAATTAATCTTGATTGCCAATTTAAAGAGGATTTAAAAATCACCCCAGAAACTAAACTCTTGGCATGTTTATAAGAGATTTTCTAGATTAGGTAAATGAAATTAAAAGACCAATCCTGAATGTAGGTGGTACCATTACATTGCAGGTTCCTAGAATGCATAAAAGCAGTAAGTTGGATGAGCACTGGAATTCACCTCTGCTTCTCCATGGTGGATGCAGTGTGGAAAAATTCTCCATGATTCTGCCAGCATGACTCCTCAGCTAGGATGGATTTTTTTACTAGACGTGAGCCAAAAAGAAAACCAACCTCCATTAAATAGTTTTTTTTTTTTTTCAGGTAGTAAACACATGTGCATTCAAGTTTAACAAAGGAGAACTTAGCAAAATATCCCTTTAAAACTTTTAAGAAATGCTGAGAGAAGCAGAAAGACAGAGAATTACCAAACCCTATAGCAAATGACTAAGTTAATGCCATCCTGATCTAACTTTTTTTCTTTTTTGTGCCTTAGACCCTAATAGTGACAGTTCCATTGAAAACACTTCTGTAACTGTCCCTGACCTCAATCATGGCTCAAATGTATAATATAGTATCTCAAACCTACTGCTGAGGTTTACAAAGAAAGCAGGTGTTAGTAGTCTGTCCAAAATCCTTCTCTAATGTAACCTCTGTCTCCCGCTTTGAGTACTGACGTAATTACAGATTTGTCATTAAAAGAAATATGTACCTAAGCTTGGGCATAAGAGACATTTTGGAAGCATTACTCCATTCTTGGTCTATCGATTAATAAAATGGCGCAACCTATTAATTGGCTCAATTAACATGGATGTCAATAAATGTCTCATATATATCATTTGAATAATTATCCTTGGCTTAAAGAGACAATGGAAGAGTGTAAGTACTGGAAGTAAAAAAGGCTACCATTCTTGAGCTGTGTCTTCTGGCAAGATCTATGTCTAAGGAAAAATAGGATGATAAGGAAAGTTAAGGGGAATAGACAAAATTACCTTGTTAATAACCTGCTGCCTCATCTTCTTTTCATGCCTGTCATCTGTTAAACACACTGGGTGGGAGGAGGGGACAAAGAGTTTCCGCTGCTGTACTCTGTTAATAATGTTCTATTATGTTACACAACAAAACAGAGAGGCCTAGAAGAAAATAGAATAAACAACATGCTCCAAATACTTTTCCTCCCTCTCCTTCTTTCTTTCCTTCCTTTTTCTTCTCTTCCTTCTTTCCTTCCTTTTCTTCCCTCTCCTCCTCTCCCCAACCCTTTGATAACTTGAAAATTGTTATGTAGTATTGACATATTGGACTTTCTTGCAAATGTGGCTTCTGACTGGCAAAAGAGATTTTTATTTGTATTAAAGGATATGTATATACCAATCTTGGTTGTACATCTCTCCTATTTTTTGAACTTTATTCTTTGTGTCTTTTACATCATACATCCTTTATCCCATTAATTTCTCATCTCTTCATATATGCCCTCTGCCCTTGCACCTCCCCCCCCCGTATAAAATTCAAGAGAAAGAAGAAAAAAGGAAAAAAAAAAACTTATCATGGAAGTTGTAGTGAGACATAGTGAGTCATCTCTCCTCTTACAGTCCTAATTATTTGCGTAAATGGAGAGTGTCTCCCCATAAGTATACTATGGGTGTTTGACTTTATGACTGCAATAAAAATGGCTATCCTCAATACTCCTTCATGGTTCATCCTTGAACACTTCACTAGCTTGATTCCCAGGATTTCCAATTTAAATTAAAACTGTTTTGGTTGAGTAGTTCCTTCTCATCCACCTGACAAGATCTAGTAGGCCATTTGTCTTGGTGGGCCTCCTACTTTGTCACTTTCTTCCTTCAGGCATGAGGTACAACAGTTTTCCTAATGTCCGGCATTCATTTACCATATGAGTACCTCAAATCACCCCCTATTCAGCTTCACTATCTTAGCCCTCATGATGGTTATTGATATGGAGAATTCCAAAACAATCCTTTTCAGAGGGCAACACTGTTTTCACTTTGAGTTTAGTCCAAAACTGCTTCACTTCCTGCTTAAAAGAAAAAAAAATCCTCAATAGGAATAAATGAGGCAATAGATATAACTTCATTTCTAAGCTTCTAATATTTTAATCATGCATTCTTCCAATTATTCATTAAAATATCCCAGTAATTTGGACCTGGTGGTTTACTGGAACCATTTTCTATTACTTTGGTAACATTCTAACTCCATAGGATTCAGGACTATGTAATGATCTGTTAAATAATAGCACAATCAAGGAAGACAGAATGTGCAGTGTGATTTTGAGAAAAGATTATTCCTAGGAATCAAGACCATTTTCATAGAAAAGTAGTGAATGCCACTTGATGAGTATATTAAATTCAAATTCTTCTTATTATTTTTGTTCTCTATTAATTCTGTGTAAGGATATCCCCATATGATTTTTCAATGATATTGCAGTAAAGATACATTACATTTTACATGTAAATAAACAGCTCAGGAATCAGGTGAGAATTAAGAATCCCTTTCAGTAGTAGGTTATGTGAATCCATGTTGATACCTCTTTGAAGTGATTTCAGAAGCCAGGAAAGTTGAATTCATCCTGTTGGAGCCTAACAGATGATACTTCCTTACTCATCCAACTTTCATTGCTAGTTAGCATACATTAATGAAGACAAAATATAAACACAAAATCTTACAAAGAAGGTATGTCATCAGGGGCTGAATGACTGGTTAGAACTTCAGTGATATGGCAGTCTTAGACTATTGTAAGATCAGAGACTTGTTACAATTTATATTGGATTGAGTGTAGCCCCTAATGAGCCATTCCTTGGCAACCTCTGTATCATCCATAGCATCCTGGGACTAATAGAAAAAGCTAGACCTAACAAATACTTAAAACCATTTTGAAAATTATGAACTTCAAAAACCCTAGTTACATAAATCAAAAGGTTGTAAATGCTTTTCGATATCATGGTTTATAGCTGACATTTCTTACCATGCTTTAACCACCTACTGAATATTCTGACAAAAGTTTCTTGATTTATAACTTTCTTTTTTCTGTTACCAAAAACTGCTTCCACTTTGCAACATGGAATTCTTAATGACCAAAATCTATGTTCCTAGCTCATATTCACTCATATTTGGTTTCAGAAGAAACTTTCTGGTATTCCCTTTGAGAAGAGATGCATTTTTATATTGGTACAGAAAATATACATAGGTTAGTGTCCAAAAACAAATTGTCAATATAAATTATCTTTTATTGTTTGAACAATATGAGGCCATATTTTGCATTTATTTAGGATACCCCAAAACAATGATGGTCATGAAATAATTACCAGGTTTTGGCCTACTTTTCTGAGAATTTGCACTGTGAGAACATGCCCTGGTTACATTGGTTCAGCCTTTCTACTTAATATTCTTAGATTTCCCCCAAGTTTGGACTATCTTTTCTTAAGTTCTTATTCCCTCTGGGATCTATTAACTACTTTAAAAACAAACCTATCACTGCAATGTGATAAACGCATGTTAATTTATTCAGAATAATTTATGCCTTTTGTGGTTTTTAAATTTTTATGAAGAACTCCTTGGTAGAAGACAAACACTCAGAAAAAAAACATTTAGAATAGCATGTGCTTTCAAAATTATGTTAAAATTTGTGTAGCATCTACAGTAAATGTTAGTGGAGTTGGGTTGAATTGTGTTGGAAATTTGATGAAAAGATGGTAAGAAGAGAAACCACGGAGTTAGAGGAGTATTGTTTTCATGTGAAGGAATACTTGTTGGGGGAAGGAATGTAAAAAGCCACAGCAGCAGGAATGTGAATTAGTGAATCCTCTATTAATGCAGCTATCAATATTAGTGTAGGAAACTGCATTAGGGAATATAAATACTGTGTGGTGGGTGACAATATTAAAAATATTAAATGCATAATCAGAAATTCTTCTTTATTGTCCAGGAAACAGTCAGTTATTTTGATGTCCCGCAAACACCATGGCTAAGAGGGAGATGGTAATAGAGCTAGAAAGCTCTGAGTTATTGGTACTTATATATCCATCTCTAAAACAAACACTATGTTGAGTTTGATGCCATAAAGAAGTATGGAAATTCCTTCATAAGTGGTTCAATATAACACACTGAGTTACATTGGTGATTAAATTGTATCTCTACCAATAAGATTTGAAAGATTATATCATTTATTTATACCTGAATTGGAAACAAATATATAAGCTCTAGAGAAACCTTTCCTTTGCTGTTATTTGCTTTGTGAAGTGCAGAATGATATCTGAAAAAGTAACGATGTAAAATAGTGACAAATACATTTTGTGGCACCCAATTGTTGTGTAAGTGTGTAGAAATGCACCCTGGAGAGTGTTTGCTAGAGAAGATATTTTTACATGGTGCGATGACTAATCTTGGTTATCACCTTGACTACATCTGTAATTAGCTAAAATCCTGGTTTACTGGGCACTTCTGTGAGGGATTTTTACTTATTTGGAACATTTAGGGTGGGAAGACCCATCTTAAGCTACTCTAATTAATCAATATCTGTCTGCTGCCTGCCTGTCCTGCCTGTTTATCATCTATCTATCTATCTATCTATCTATCTATCTATCTATCTATCTATCAACCTACCATGTATGTATCGGTTATGGAATAATCTTTCTGTGCACTGTAAATAAGTGTCACTCAGATAGGTTTAATACAAAGATGAATGACCATTACCTAGGCATGATTTTAGGGCATAGAGGACTGCAGAAAAAGGGCAGAGTCACAAGGAGTTGCCATGAGATGAAAAGTGCATAGGAAGGGGATCTGTAAATGAAGTGAATGAGCCTCTCAGGGCAGCACATAGATTAATAGAAATTAGTTAATTTATGTAATTAGAGCTAGCTGAAAATAAGACTGACTATTGGCCAAGTTTTCATAACTAATAAGAAATCTCTGTGTGGTTATTTAGGCACACAGGACAGCAATATCTGTGTACATTTATGTGTCTATGCATATATGCATGTATATTTATATACATATGTATATAGACATGTATATGCATGTGTGTATTAATATGCACCTATATACCTATACATGTACACTGTATATTATTATATATTATATATTTATATATATATATATATATAATCTTTGGCTAGATACAGTGAATATTTCAACTTGCTTAGAAATGATATATATATATATATATATATATATATATATATATATTATTGTATCTGTTCCTCTCTAGAGAACCCTGACCAATACACATGTATTATAGGAAGATGATCTGGAGATATATAGATCTTGAAATTATTCACATAAAATTAAGCACAAATATTAGCTTAAGGTTAGAATGACAAGTTCTGTTGTGAATAGACCTAGCGAATATGGCTATTTACTTGGACATTCTAGTGCCATTGTAATGTGTACAAAAATTGTTTCGCAAGTTGATATGCTACTTACAAGTAAATCTGATTTATAAAGGAAATATATTATTATGTTTTCAATTATGGGCATACGTGTGTGAGTATGTTGATGCACATGAATGCAGTATCCTTATAGACCAGAACTCTATGATGTACACCTGAAGCTGGAATAACAGGCAATTATGAGATGCCTGGCTTATGTGGTAGGCAGTAAATGTGGGACCTCTACCACAGCAACAGGCACTCTTAATTGTTGATCCATGTCTCAAACTATAGCCAATTTTAACACTGTCTTCATAAAGTGTGTGTATGATTTATTTGGCTCTTTATCCATATATTCTTAAACAATCCTCATTTAATAAAAAATTTAGTTTATGGGAACTTTTAATTATCAGATATCATATTACCATGATACATCTGACATAATGAAAAATAATTAGCATTACGAATTTATTATTTTTCATATTTATTTAAATTTCTTTCAGTTTTGTTAAATGAGTACTTTCTGTTAAAAAATCAAAGTAAGTGTTACTTATGATATTCCATTGTATTTAATCACTTTATTATTTACTTTCTTCAATGCTTCGATGGAATACTTGTTTAAAGCAAGAAAGGACATGAGGTTTGGTTACAGTTATAGTCCATTATGTTTGGAAGTCATGTTAGCAGGACTGTAAGGCTGCTGCTCACATTGTACAGTCAGGAAAAAGAAAACAACCAGTGCTATCTGGTACTCAGCATGCAATCCTTTTTGTTTTGCAGGACAGAACAATGAAAACAGTGTATGCAATGATGCCACTTACATTTTGGGTGGGTTCTCCCACCTCAACCACCCCAGTAACAAAACTCACAATAAGTTAGAGAAGCCTACTGGGTCTCAGCATCACTCTGTGTTAATGTGCCTACTCTTCATTCCCTTGCCACGCCTGGCCAGGTATCTGGGACTCAAGGTAAGGATGTCAGGGCACCAGTGAGGTAGCTAGTGGTTAAAGCCCCCTGCTGTTAAGTCTGACAACTTGAGTTCAATCCCCAGAACCTATGTCTTAAAGGAGGGAAGTGAGTCCATCAAGTTTTCCTCTCACTTCTGCACATACATTGTGTCAGGTACTTGTGCACTTATCACTCACACATACATACCCAATTATTGAATGAATAAATGGATGGATGGATGAATACAAAGATATTTTGAGTATTTAAGCACTTTAGAGCATTCAAGTGTGCCAACACATCTCTTCCTGTTCTATGTACAAAATTAGTATCAGGGCATCACTAAGTAGAATGAAAATAGAGTTTATCATGACCTACCCAGCATGACTGACTCTGTAAACATGCATAAGCATCACCTGTCAGGACTTGTCATAATTGGATCATTCATGTTTCACATATTTTAATCTGTACAAATGTCCATGAAAAAATGGTATGGCAGCAACTTCAGCTCTCTATTCTTTGTAGAGACTGAAGTTAAGAACATCATTATTTTTTTTTAAATTACTACAGTTATTTATGATGACAATGTAAAAACTTGTTAAAAGAAGAAAATTAAAATTTCAATCTGTTTCTTATTTCTAATACCTATCTAAAATTTGAATATACAGTTTTCTTGAGGCATTTAATTTGAAGAATAAAATGCTGCTTTTGGTCCATGACATTAGAAATATATATATGTATACGTGTATGTACATATATATACACACACATCTTTGAAAATGTTTTCAAGGTAATGAGAAAAAATGATTTATGTTGAGAGATTTACACAACAAAACACCAAATTTAACTAAAAATAAGTTAAGAAAAGAAACATATATAATATGAGAAAATAATTTTGGAACCTTTGACATATCTCCAAGATAAAAATTAGGAAAATGAGTTAAAGCAATGAATTAATAAAAGTGACATTGTTAAAATAGAATGTATTAATACATAGACTGGTTTTGAAATTTTAGGTTTTTAATAAAAGTAGACATTTAGCCAAAGCAATAACATAAAAATGATAAATTGGTGAGTCATGCCCAGAGATATGCAGAAAACAGGAAATTATAAACTTAGAAATATTTATTAGTATTTTAAATTTAGTGTCATCATGTGGTGCAAAATTACACATAAGTTCAGACATTGAATTGGTGATTTTGCAAATGCAAACACATTAAATGGTATCAATTTTGGTGTGCTAATAACCAAACTTAATATGATATTCTATGTAATAGGATATCCTCTCTAATTGTTGTATATATACAAAACAATATATACAATATATAAACTTTATGTTTATTCCCTTGTCAAGACAAGACACAGCCTGAAAGTCATTATGTAGATCAATCTGACCTCAAATTCACAAAGATCAAACTGTCTCTGTCTTCCAAGAGTTGTCATTAAAGATATTCAGCACCATACCTGCTTTTTTAAACACTTTGAGGTCACTAAAACATTGAGGTTTATTTAACACTACATACTATTAAATGAGGTAAATACTAAACACTAATTTAATGAAAATAAAACTATAATGTGTGAAGCAACATTCTTTTAATCAAGAGACTTAGCACATAATATTTGCTTATAAATAGGTGTAATATTTTATGAGTAAGTATATTTTCTTTTTTATTTAGTTATTTTAATTAGAAAGAAAATTATTTTACCTGTCAATCCCAGGTCCTTTTCCCTCCCCTCCTCCCCTGCTCCCCCAACTAACACCCTACCTATCTCATACCCTTTTTGCTCTCAAGGGAGGGTGAGGCCTTCCATAGGGAGTCTTAAAAGTCTGTCTTATTCTTTGGGATAGGGCCTAGACCAAACTCCTTGTGTCTAGGCTCAGGGAGTATCCCTCCATGTGGGATGGGCTCCCAAAGTCCATTCCTATGCTCGGGATAAGTACTGATCTACTGCAAGAGGTCCCATAGATTTCCAAGGTCTCCTCATTGACACCCACATTTAGGGGGAATGGATCAGTCCCATGCTGGTTTCCCATGTATCAGTTTGGGGGACCAAGAGCTCTCCCTTGTTCAGGTCAGCTGTTTCCCTGCGTTTCATCAGCCTGGTCTGGACCCCTTTGCTCATCAGTCCTCCTCCTCAGCAACTGGATTTTAGTTCAGTTCACGGTTTAGCTGGTGATCTGCTTCTGCTTCCACCAGTTGTTGGATGAAGGCTACATGATGTCATATAAATTAGTCATCAATCTATTATATTCTCTAGGAGAATGAGAAGGGGAGAAAAGGAAGCGTGAGAACAACGTGATGGGCAGGGAGGTTGAGTTGAGGGAAGAACTGAAGAGAGCAAGATAAGAGATAATATAATAGACTAAGTAGATTTTCTTACACGAGTCACTGTTCAACAGTTTAATTGCAATAGTTTGGCAATATAAACAAAAATGGTATGGTGAGTGTAGTGCTAGCCTCATCTACAATAGTTAGACAATGTCTAAACACAATGAATCAACACAGCTTTATTCTTGAGTAACACAGATCATAAGTGGGATGGAAATCTGAAAAAAATGTTAAAACAATAGTCAAATTCCATGTAGCCATCATATATAATAAAAGTGAGCTGAATAGATAATGTTTCTTGAATGGGCCAGTGCCTTGGACTGAACATGGTTCAAAATGTCTGCCTTGAAAAGGGAAGGTTTAAATGGATGATCATTCGGTCTTTGATAAGCAATTTGTATGCTCATTCCTAAAGAAGACTATTCCTGCTATCAACATTCTTTAGTTGCCTATAGTTCTTTGTGTAGGGTTCAAATCTCTTGGTTTTTCCCCTGTTCACATTAGCATACCTATTACTAGTGTCCTCATATTCATGTAAGTATGTGACAAATATTAATGGAAAAAGAATAAATTTGAAAGAAGAGCAAAAAAGGGTGTGGGATAGTTTAGAGGGAGAAAAGATAGGAGAAAATGATGCAATTGTGGTATCTCAAAAAATGAAATAAAACCAAAGTCATTCAGATTTTTTTATAGCCAGAAATACAGGAAATTATCTACAGACATTACCTCACTGCTGGAGGTGTCTTTGCCTAATAAAAGCTTAATTTTGTAGCCCTCACCTTGTCAGCCACTATGATTGGCTAAGGTTTGGTTGCTTCTTTATAAATACTCCTGAGTTAGTTTACAAATGAACACACACCACTAAGATATTTTAGTTCATACCACACTAAGCAGTCTTAGTCTAACATATATCAGTCAGTACAGAGGTTAATTTCAGTTTAAAATAATGAAATTCCAATAAATGCAAAGTAAGGAAGTTCATTTTTAGCTTGTTGCATCATGGGTGTGAGTTATTACTTTGGTTTGATAGAGAAGCAAAGGGGACAAAAATATATAAGGAACAAAAGGGAAGGCTTTATTCAGTCATTGGTTAGACGCAGCTGGTAAGAAGTAACTGGGGATGAACTGAGTAATGGGGGCACAATGTGACTGACTTGGGTAACATTGTTGGACTTTGCTTCATAGCACTTGAGGGATTATTGTTGCATGAATTCTAAGGGATAAATGCTGAAACAGCAAAGAAGCAGAAAAGACAGCCACTAATTCTACTGAATCCTTCAATTGAATGGGCAAATCTATTTCAAGAAGACTGAATGCTAAGAGTTTCTGTCTTCTCCTGCCTGCCTTCTATTCCTTTCTCTGCCCAGTAATATACCTTCCTGTCTCCACCTCCCTAGTGCTGGTATTAAAGGCATATGACTCCTAAATAATGAATCAATTTTATGTAGCCCAGGATAGCCTTGCACTCACAAAGATCCATCTGCTTTTGCCTCACTAGAGCTGGGATTCAAGGTATGTGCCACCACTGCCTGGTCTCTAGGGCTAAGTAGAGACAGCTTCACACTCTGATCTTCAGGCAAGCTTTATTGTTTAGTTAGACCACAAATGAAACATCACAATTATATGTACAGAAGTTGTCAACTACCACTTGGGTATCTAGAGCTGACTGCTGTAAGGATGATTTTTGCCTTTCTGCATAAGTTTTCACTTGCTTATGATGATTTATGTCCATTGTTTCTGGTATGAAAGTTGGTGGCTATGAATTAGAGAATGGAATTTTCACAAAAATTTCAGGAACTTAGTTTTGTGTGACCTCCTCACAGCTGAGGTGGAAATCAAACATGGCCAATTCTGGATTCTGTCTCTTAGACACTACACTGTGTTGATTTTGTAACAAAACCAAGTAAACATTGGCCAGTGCAAACTGGAAACGAGACATTTAAATATATGAGCCTATGAGGCAATTGTCATTCTAACCACCACATCCTCTCTGTGTGATTGTGAAAATATAGGTGACAAAATTTGGAATTGCAATGAAATATGTTATAAGTAAAGATAAAGATTGCTTTTCTTCTAATACTTCCAGAATGATATGGAACTAAGGCTATTTTTTCATTGTGAATGAATATGCATAGAAAATTGTGTGAGAGATAGATTGATAATGGATGCATCCTGTTGATAGGCATCCTTTTTTCATATATATGCTGTTTTCTTTTTCTTCATTTTTTTGTTGTTCTCTAGAAAATTCACTACTAGAGGATTCCATTTGCTTTGTGTGCTAAGAATCTCCTTGTTCTTTTTACTATCAACCTTTGGCTGGGTTAACATAACAACAGCCCAGGTAAACAGAACAATTTCCAAAGTCAGTGTTCAGAGAGATTGTTCATGTTACTGATCATCAGATGAAAGCTTAGATATGTTTGTTTAGCAGTGAATGTATTTAACTTTTTTTTTACCTTGAAAGTGAATGATCAATAAATTCAGAAGGCATAGGCATTTGTTTTTGGCTAAGTCCTTCTGTTCTTCAGTCTTTTATTTTGGCCTTTTAGTAGTGAAGGCATCCAGCAGGGAGGAGGTTCAGAGAGAACTTTGCTCTTGGCTGATGATGGTCAGACTCAGATTGACTGGATTGTAACAGAAAGCAAATTGGTCCACTTCGGGCTCCAGCTACAGGCTGCCTACATGACTGAAGTGGCTGAGAAGTGGACGGTGTTGTTTTTCTGTGAAGAAATGCCATATCAGAGTATGCTGCCAAATTCCATTGAGTACTCTCTTACTGAGATTAGGAATTACTCGAAGGATAACATATCCTCTGTTTTAAATCACAAGAACATTTATTTTTACATTTCCTTATGCCAGTACAATTTTACCTATAACTTATTTATTTTTGGACAGTCTTCTATTTGTATATTGTAGAATATTTCTGTTCAATAGATTTTTTGTTGTCTCTTTTGTTTCTCAAAGCAGGATTATATTGAGAATAATCTCTACATTTTTGCCTAATCAATGATATCAAGAAATATATTAACATCTTTTAACTGTTAATTACATAGTCCTTTAAATATTCAGTTAAATTTGATTACTTTGTGAAGACATTTCCGTAGCTCATCAGTATTAATAGGGATGGTACAATCTTCGATCATATGATTGCATGTGACTATTGACACTTATAAAATGATGCTGCTTCTGATAATGGATTGCTTACTGTACTTACCGCTGAACAATATATTTCTGGAAATTACACATGTATCATATAAAATACCATACTCGGAAATTATCTAAGAACTTGAGGGTCTGAAATTCAGACCCATTTTTAAAGCATTCACCTCCCTTGGACAAAGTACTGGTTCAAATTCCAGCATAAGATCAAACTGGATGTGGCAGCAAAAGCTTGTAATCCAAGTGCTGGGTAATTAAAAGAAGGAGGACCAGAAGCATTGTCAAGGTCAGCATGGAATACATGAAACACAGTCTTAAAATAAATACATAAAGAAATGAATGAATGAATGAATAAATGGAAACAAACAATCCAAAAAGAAAGCCTAGCTTTATTTTGTTTGATGCTACTGCATTGCATACTGAATAGTTGTCTTTTCATTTTTCTAACTTCAGTAATTTCCCAGGTGAACCCAAATCCATCAGATAGAATTTTAAATTTTTGTCAACTTCATGTATGTCACAGAAAAAAAATCATGAAAATGGATAGTCCTAGAAAGTCCGTGTTAGCAGTAACAGCAGAGTTTCAGAAAATTTTGAGATATAAACACTATATATCAAAAAACACATATGTGATAAATACTTAACACCCAACAAGAGAATTTATTTTCAGTTAATGATTACTAGCATTATCTTCCTATTATATCATCATTTATTTGAGAAACTAATTAGAGACAGAATTAATATAAAGATGAACACTATCAAATAACTGAGAAAGAAAAGAAGGTAAAGGCAGGCATGTATAAACTATAAGGCATGATTATTTAAAATTGGTTGTAGATACTTTTAACCATCATTTATATTATGATGGAAAAAACCAAAATTTTACATCAAATCTCCCTTTATGATCTTATTCACAATGTACAACCTTCTCATTATGGCTTTCCTTTATCTGTTTTTTTTTTTTTTTTTTTTTTTTTTTTTTTTTTGTGTGTGTGTGTGTGTGTGTGTGTGTGTGTGTGTGTGTACCTTGGCCCTTAAAGATTAAGAGAGAAAGCTGGGTGGTGGTGGCATCTGCTTTTAATCCAAGCACTCACTCTTGAGGCAGAGGCAGGTGGATCTCTGTGAATTCAAGACCAGCCTGGTCTACAAAGAGCTAGTTACAGGACAGGCTCCAAAGCGACACAAAGAAATCCTGTCTTAAAAAACCACACACACACACACACACACACACACAGAGAGAGAGAGAGAGAGAGAGAGAGAGAGAGAGAGAGAAAGAGAGAGAGAAGACTTTGAAATTACACAGATATAATTTTGAAATTCTACCAAATTGATTCAATATTAGGAAATTCAGGAGTGGAAATGATAAGCACATATCCTGCTTCACTGTTTCCAAGTAATAAGCACAAAACTGAAGCAAGCAATTTGAGAAAAGGACAAACAATGTAAGCTTGTGCATCATAATTCTGTTCCTTAAGAAGCAGTTGTATATGAACTTCAAATTTAAATGTTTTGAGAACCTGGTAGAAAATTCATATTTGATATAATGGGAACAAAGTGGCATGTTGAATATGCTCAGCACAGTCACATGACAGGATAGCTTGGGGAGTGTGAAATTGGAAGATGATATATTAGGATGCTACAAAGAGACACTTTGGGTAGTTGAGAGAATATTTAATTAATGCTCTTGATATCCTTTTTAATTAGTGTGCTTGAATCCTTGTAAAATTGAACATGATTAAATGCAGCGGCAATGCCAAGGGAGCAAGGGAAATAAAGAAGTGAACAACATTACAAGTGAGGACTGCAGCAAAGATGCTGGCACAACTAGGTGGAAGATGTGTGGTGCAGGTGCACCTTCCATGTACTAAGAGTGAGGATGTACATTACACAAGCAATAGTATAAATTAAAAATAGATTATATGTGTGTGTGCTTGTTTGTTTTTTTTTGTGTGTAATATGTACTTTTTCCATATTCTAAACAGAGAATTTATAAGAATACAGTTTCATCTTTCTTTTTAAAAAATTAGTGTGGCTAAAACCATTTTCAGGTCTGTGTATCATGTACATGCTTTCTGTCCAAGGATGTCATCAGATGGCATTAGAACCTCTGAAAGTTTATTTAAAGACGTGTAAGCCACTATATGGCTACTGTTACTTGAACTCTTATCCTTTTCAAGAACAAGTGCTGGTTATGCCTGAGCCATCTCTCCAGATCCTAATGTAGTATCTTACTTTATTATCTCATTATGCTTATATATAATTTTCTCTATTGAGTTATTACACTGTGACATTCTCATTAATATTGGAGCAAGAAACAAATGAAACAATGAGCTTGAATAAAGAAAGATGAAAGGAAAAATAGTATTTTTATTTAAGGTGATAGTATTAATAATAGTATTAATAATAGTTTAAGTTTCTTTTCTTACTCTTGTGATAAAATACCCTTTAAAGCAACTTAAAGGATAGAGGATTTATTTTGGCTCAACAAACAAGAGTACAGTCCTCCATAAAGGTGAACTCAAGACATCAGGTGCCTATAACATCTGGTAAAACCAAATCTACACTCAGGGAGAAAGAACTATTTGAAAGGTTCAGGCATTATGCTGGCCTGCCCCTGTTACCTGGTGGAATCCACTCAGGCAATACCCTGGTCAGCCCAAGGTTCCATGGGAAAGAAGTCTGCACGCAGGTGCAGAGGACCCCTTTAAAAGATAGGCCCCTGCACCTTTACGCTCTCTCTGCCCCTTTACTCTCTCTTACTCTCTCTCTGTCTGTCTCTCTCTCTCTGTCTCCTGTCTCCTGTCTCTCTGTTTCCCCCGCTCTGTCTCTCTATGGCGACCGGCCATGGTGGTCAGCCATTACCCCTGTTCCTCTTCTTGGTCTCCCCATTCTACCGGCCCTTATAATAAACTTATAATCTCATGTCTGTCTCAATATTTCTCTTTTCTTCTTTTTAAACAAAAGAATAACATTTTGGCGCCCAACGTGGAAAGGCTCTGCCCTTATACCTTCTGCGACCTGCTGGCGGGCGCATGTTAGGCTAAGGGTAACCTTACAATCCACTTCCATCTCCGCTTTTCCTGGCACTCCCTCCTGCCTACAACAGCCTGAGATGCCGGAACTCAACTTGCGGCTTTTCCAACTAAGTATTTCTGGAACTCACTGATCTGCCTATTCGCTACAATCCGGTAAGAAACCCAAACCGTTCCTATGGGGCAGACCCAGCGCTGTTCACTCTGGGTCCATTTTTCAGTTTTGGGCCGGGTGCTCTCAGACAGGGCAATCTGTGCATTTTTTGGCCTTGCCCACGGGAAATACACTTTTACAGGATCTTTCGGTTACTGGCAGCGAATAGGTAAATGAGCGGAGTTCTGCCTCCCAGTGGGAACTTTCTTTCACCTGGGAATGTCCCTCATTGTTCTGATTGTTCTTTGACTGTTTCTTCTTAGTTGGCAATGTCTACTTGAGATGCTCTGAGAGTTTTATTTGTCTGCTGGTTTTCATTTTTCCACATGAATGAGGTTTAAAACTTTTCTGGCAATTGAAAATGTGCTTACGGGGGTCGCCATCGACCACGTGTACTAACCTGGGGGCCGCCATCTTGGTCATAACCACGTGACATAGCTTAGGCCTACCCACTCAGTTCAGTGCCACGGGCAAGCACTGCCACCTGACATCTTGCTTTTTATTTCTTTCACTTGTTGGGTGCATTTCCTAAAGGTCAGGCATGGGATCCCGCTCCAGGAGCGGTGCTTTTTTGCTTTTTTCCTTTTTCGGTTTCGGGACAGCTGTGTCCCCTTCGGGGCCAGGCCCCTGGCAACTCCCACGGGCAGACGTGCATCCGTAGAGGAGCTTTTTGCCGGTTCTCCACCTGCCTCACCCATGGGAAATGCATAGAGGAACCTTTCTGGTTTCATCCAACAAGCAGGTAAACAGACAAAAGCGGCTTACGGTTGCCGCCGTTTTGGTCATGTGACCTACCTGTAGGCACGCACAGCTCCAGCGGCCTATCGAGCAAACCTGTCTGCCAGATTTTTGATTTCTGCCAGATCTTTTTGCTTTTTATTTTATTTTTGTCTTTTTCTTCTTATTTTAATTTTTGTCTTTTTCTTCTTTCACTGGCTCAGTTGTTCATGGCTTGTTTACTAAATACTGTGCCTTTCCTGGGCCCTCTGTTTAAATCTACTCTGTCCCGTTAAATCTCCTGTCTGTTTGCTACAATGTACAGATCAGAGATTGCATTCTAGTTCCCCTTTACTGTTATCCAGTCCTGCTTATCTCTGTACCTGTAATTTAACTTTATACTTATCTAGCTCTATATGCAACTTAAATTAAACTATACTAAGTCTCATATTTCTATATTGCTATATATCTTTAAATGATGGTAAACATTTAAGGTCATAAAGGTATAATTTAACTATACTTAAAATATAAGCTAAGTCTATACAACTTAAATTTAACTCTTGTATCTTAAATGATGATGAAAATTTAAAATTATAAAGATCTATTTCAGTGTTTTCAGATTTCTCCATTTTATGCAGCATAGGATCATTACCCATGGGTGGGTTCTTCTCCATAGCTAAAACGGCCTTTCTGAGTCAATTAACTAGTAAAAATTATTCTTCACAACAGTGCACAAATGCCCATATCCATGTGATTGTAGATCATGTCCATATAGCAAATATAACAATTAACACTGACTGTAATAGAAGTCACCCCTTTTCAACTTGATGTACAAATACATCATTAAGACTTAACAATTCCAGAAGTCCCATTCTGAGTCTGTACTCACAACACATTTGTACCTCCTCTGCCCTCTTCCTTCCACCTGCCTCTTGAGGTTGAGTCTGGGCACTGCTATGCCTCCAACATTCCCCATCACACCCTGCTTGCTTCTTCCTGAGCATTTCCCTGGACAACAGTGTACCTGCCCATACTGGAAGGCCCACCCTGAGTCTGGACACAACTCACTCTTGGTTCCCCCACTGCCTTCTGCCCTCTGCCTGCCACCTGAGAGAGGGAAAGACCCCACCTGCTCCCACTGGAAAAAGAGATGGGAAGCCATCAGAATAAGAACACACTCAACAACATAAAGACCAATATTACACTAACAGAATCTAGGGACTCCACACCAGCAAGATCTGAAAAGTCCAACACAGAGGAGAAAGAAGAGATAGACATTAAAATTTATCTTATGAAGATGATAGAGACCATTAAAGAAGAAACAGAATAAAAAACAAGCAAAAAACTACATGAAATGGAGGAAAAGGCAAACCAAAAAATTCAAGAAATAAACAAATCTCTTCTTAACGAATCAAAGAAAGCCAAGAAAAATCAACCAAACAAGTGAAGGAAACCATTCAAACAGTTCATAGTTTGAAATCAGAATTAGAAACAATAAGGGAAACACAGAATGAGGGGATGCTTGAAATAGAAAAACTGGGTAAATGATCAGGAACCACTGATGTAAGCATAACCCATACAATACAAGAGATGGAAGAGAGAATATCAGTTGTTGAATACTCGATAGAGGATATACAGTCATAGTCCAAAGTAAATCTCAAGTCCAACAAATCCCTAACAAAAAATATCCAGGAAATATGGCACACCATGAAAAGACAAAACCTAAGAATAATAGTTATAGAAGAAGATGAAGAAATTCAGCTCAAAGGTACAGAAAACATATTCAGCAAAATCATAGAAGAAAACTTCCCCAACCTACAGAAGGATATGTGTATGAAAGTACAAGAAGCTTACAGAACACCAAATAGATTGGACCACAAAAAGAACTCCCCTCACCACATAATGATCAAAACACAAAATTTACAGAATAAAGAAAAAAATATTAAGAGCAGTAAAAGAAAAAGGCCAAGTAACATGTAAAGGTAGACCCATTTGAATTACACCCGGTCTCTCAATGGAAATTTGAAAGCCAGAAGATCCTAGATAGATGTCCTACAAATGGTAAGGGAACATGGATGCCAGACCAGACTGCTGTATCCAGCAAAGCTTTCAATCACTATAGATGAACAGAAAGATATTCCATGACAAACCAGATTTGCACAATACAAATCCACAAATCCAACCCTACAGAAATTACTGGAAGTAAAACTAACTCAACAAAGATAACTATGCTCGAAAAGCAATAGGCAATAGAAAATCCCACTTTACTAATCACCCCCCAAAAATGGAAATCCACACACAATAACACTACCACCAACAAGCCCAAAACAACAAGAATCAACAATCAATGGTCATTAATATCCCTCAATGTCAATGGTCTTAACTTGCCTAAAGAAAGATACAGGGTAACAGAAAGGATATGAAGACAGAATCCTCTTTTTGGTGCATACAAGAAACACATATCAACTTCAAAGACAGACAGTAACTCAGAGTAAAGTGTTGGGAAAAGATTTTCCAATCAAATGGACCCAAGAAACAAGTTGGTGTAGCAATCCTAATACCTAACAAATTAGACTTCAAACTAAAATGAATCAAAAGAGATGAAGAGGGCATTTCATACTTACCACAGGAAAGTCAATCAAGATAAAGTCTCAATCCTTAACATCTATGCCCCAAATACAAAGGCACCCACATTTGTAAAAGAAACATTACTAAAGCTCAAATCACACATAAAACCTCACACACTTATAGTAGGAAACTTCAACACCTCATTCTCACCACTAGATAGGACCACCAGACAGAAACTTAACAAAGAAACAAAAGAACTAATAGATATTATGACCCAATAGGGCTTAACAGATGTCTACAGAATATGCCATCCAAACACAAAAGGATATACCTTCTTCTCAGTGCCACATGGAACCTTGTCTGAAATTGACCACATATTCGGCAACATAGCCAACCTACACAGATACAAAAAAATGGAATAACCCCCTGTATTTTATCACACAACAATGCTTTAAATTAAGAATTCAACAACAGAAATTGCTGAAACCCTACAAACTCATGGAAATTGAAAATGCTCAATTGTACCATTCTTGGTTCGATGAAGAAATAAAAAAAAGAAATTAAAGACTTCCTACAATTTAATGAGATTGTACACAGAACATACACAAACTTATGAGACACTTTGAAAACATTGCTCAGAGGAAAGTTCATAGCACTAAGTATCCACATGAAGAAACTGGAGAAAAGTCACACTAGAGAATTAACAGCACAACTGAAAGCTCTAGAAAAAAAGGAAGCAAACTCTCCCTGGTGGAGTAGATTCCAGGAAATAATAAAAATGAGGGCTAAAATCAATAAAGTAGAAACTAGGAAAAGACTCCAAAAACTCAATGAAACAAAGAGTTGGTTCTTTAAGAAAGTCAACAAGATAGACAAACCTTTATCCAAACTAACTGAAGGCAGAGAGACAACATGCTAATTAACAAAATCAGAAATGAAAAGGGAGACATAACAACAGACACTGAAGAAATCCAGAGAATCATCAGGTCATATTTTGAAAAGCTGTACTCCACAAAATTTGAAAATCCAAAGGAATTGGACAATTTACTGGATAGATATCACTTACAAAAATTAAACCAAGAACAGATAAGTGAATTTAAAGAGAATTACAATCCCTAATGAAATAGAAGCAGTCATCAAAACTCTACCAACCAAAAATAGCTCAGGGCCATATGGTTTTATTGTAGAATTCTACCAGAAATTCTAAGTAGAGCTAATACCAGTACTCCTCAAATTGTTCCAAACAATGGCAGCAGAAGGGACATTGCTAAGCTCTTCCTATGAGGCTACAATTAATATGGTACCCAAGCCACACAAAGACACTATGAAAAAAGTATTACAGAACAATATCCATCATGAACATAAATGCAAAAATATTCAACAAAATACTGGCCAATCGAATCCAAAAACACATCAGAGAAATCATCCACCATGATCAAGTTGGCTTTATCCCAGGAATGCAGGGATGATTCAACATTCAAAAAATCCATCAATGTATTCCACCATCTAAACAAACTGACAATGAAAAATCACATGATCATCTTGCTAGATGCTGAAAGAACCTTTGACAAAATCCAACATCCTCTTCATGATAAAAGTCTTGGAGAGATCAGGAATAACAAATGGTGTTGACATAACTGGATTCAGACATGTAGAAGATTGCAGACAGGTCTTTATCTATTGTCATGCACAAAACATAAATCCCAATGGTTCAAGGACCTCAGCATAAATTCAACCACACTGAAGCTCCTAGAAGAGAAGGTAGTTGGTACCCTCAAACAAATTGATACAGGAGACTGTTTTCTGAAAATAACACCAGTAGCACAATCATTAAGATTGGCAATTAATGAATGGGACCTCCTGAAACTGAGAGGCTTCTGTAAGGCAAAGGACACAGTCAGCAAAACAAAACAACAGCCCAAAGAATGGGAAAATATCTTCACCAACCCCATATATGTCAGATGGCTGATATCCAAAATACACAATGAACTCAAGAAGCAAGCCACCAAAACACCAAACAATGCAATTAAAAAGTGTAGTGCAGAACTAAATAGATAATTCTCAACAGAGGAATCTAAAGTGGGTGAAAGATATGAGAAATGATCAATCTCCCTAGCTATCAGGGAAATGTAGCTCAAAACCACTCTGAGATACCATCTTACTCCTATCAGAATGGCTAAAATCATTAACACCCATGACAGTCTATGCTGGAGAGGATGTGGAAAAAGGTGAAACTCCTCCATTGCTGGTGGGAGTGCAAACTTGTACAACCACTTTGGAAATTAGTATGGGAGTTTCTCAGGAAAAGGGGAATCAGCCTACCTTAAGGTCTAGCAATTCCTCTCTTGGGCATATACACAAAGAATGCACATTCATACAATAAGGACACATGTACAACAATGCTCATTTCATAGGAGCATTATTTGTAATAGCCAGAACATGGAAGCAACCTAGATGCCCCTCAACTGATTAATGGATAGAGAAAATGTGGTACATTTACACAATGGAGTACTACTCAGCAGAAAAAACAAAACAAAACAAAACAAGGGAATCTTGAAATTCGAAGGCAAATGGATGGAAATAGAAGCAACCATCCTGAGTAAGGTAACACAGTCCCAAAAAGATAAACATGGCATGTACTCACTCACATATGATTTTTAGACATAGAGCAAAGGATTACCAGCCTACAATCCACACAGCCAGAAGAGCTAGGAAACAAGGAGGACCACAAAAGAAGATTGCATAGTACCTGAAAGAAAGGGAGAGGATGAGAACCCCTGAAAAAAAGTGAGATCATGGGGCATGGGTGGAGAGGAAGGAGTTGGGAAGGGAAGAAGGGGAGGGGGGAGAACAAGAGGCCTGAGACAGGGGGGGACTAGAGGAGGGCAAGACAAGAGACACTGTGATAGAGGGAGACAGTACAGGTATGGAGAGAGGTCTGGCACAGGAGAAATGTTAGAGGATCCTCAGAGATGACTCCAACAAAGAATCCAAGCAGTGGTGGAGAAAATGTTATTGATGCCCTTCTCCTGTGATGAGATTGGTGTCTACATTGTTTACCATTCCTACAGCCTTCATCCAGTAGCTGTTCAGCAGAAACAGGTACCCACAGCTAAGCACTGAAAACCCCTGGAATCCAATTGTGGAGAGGGAGGAGGGATGAGCAAATAAGCCAAGACAGTGCTGCAGAATCCTGCAGAAACAGTTGACCTGACCTAGTGAGAGAATGGAGACCCTAGTAATAAAGCTGGGGAAACAGCAGTGGACCAAGCCCTCTGAATGTGGGTGTCAGCTAGGAGGCCAAGACAGTCTACGGGACTTCTAACAGTGAAGCCAGTCTTTAACCCTAAAGCACAAATGGGCTTTGGGAGCATATTCCCTAAGGAGGGATACTATTGCAGCCCAGATACACCAAGGAGGGCCTAGGTCCTCCCCCAAATGGTATGACAGACTTTGAAGATCCCTGGCTGAGGGCTTCACTGTCCCTGGGGAGGAGATTGGGGATGGCTGGGGGGTTTGGCGGGGAACATGGGAGGATGGGAGGTCGAGTGAATGGGGGGATGGATATATAAATATGAGTAATAAAGAATAAAAAGTCTTAAAATACAGAAAACTTAATTCTCCCCCATTTCCATAGTTTCATGACATTTTATAATATAAAATTCATCCAGTACAACATCAAGGTTCCATAATTATGAAGAGTATTAATACTTTAAATTTTCAAATTCCCTTAACTGAGGGAACCCATAAAATTAAAAAAATCAAATTTTATACTTCCAAACCATGATTACAGAGAATAGCCATGCCCATTAAAGAAAACAGAAGAAATACATCATAGAAACAAACAATAAGATCCAAAGTAAATGCAAAATATAGCACTGAAAAGAACAAATTATTAATCACAATGTCCAGCATCAGGGACTTCCAGGGGGAAATCAACTGAACTCCAAAAGGCTTAAGTAGCCCTTTCCCTGCTGCTCTGTTGCCTGAAGCATACATCGGTTCTCTCCATTCGGTACCTGTAGTTTCATCACATGACATCCCATAAACGTGACTTTCCCAATACCCTGAAATCTCCATTAATATTTAAGCTTCATATTCATAGCTTCTTGCAGTGCTCATTCTGGTCCTCCTTGCAGAACCCCTGACCTGAGGTTCTAACCATCTGAGCTTAGGTTCTTTCATGACCCATGAAATAAGACTGCCTATTATGTTTGAATATTCTTGCTTTCCAAACCAGTTTCATTAGGACAATACTGTGCTGTTCTGCTATCAGCTCAGGAGGGAATTCTGTGACTTTGGACTATAGCTATATACATTAATGTATATTATAATACCTTGCTTTTTTGAGGATTAGGGAACCTTGCCAATTCAGCTAATACTCTACCCCTTTGAATAAGCCTGCAGTCCCACAAATTGGAGAACTTATATATAAGATTTTGTTTCCAGAATTATAATTCCTATTGTAGCAGCACAATCTGTATGGTTTCACTTCCAAGGAGTTGATACAATTTACAGTTTTATTTGCTTTCTCTTCAACGGTCTGGGTATTTTCCCACCTTGAAATTTCCTTTACCAAAGGAACCTGCCCTTACCTTTAAATTCTATTTCACTGGAGTCTCCAGAGAAAGGGAAGAAGGCAAATGGCTGATTAGTCAAAATATTAAATTAATGGCCCTCAGTCCAGTTCCTTCTTTCCCCGTGGAACCTATTGAGAAGGGTGTCAATTGCACATATTTCTACCTGCATTCTCAACTTCCCACATTCGACTAGAAGAGTCCATTAAACTCTTATTATAATATTAAAAACATTTTTAGCTCAACAGATTTCCTAGCCCAAATGTTATCACACTCCTCCTGAGAAGGAGCTTCAAAGCTTTGAGATCTACAGTCAGGTTTTCCACAAAAATAATTCTTCTCAGGACTGATTTTTCTTACTTAATTTCTCAGTTACTGTGATAAAACTTTCCAGAAAGCTGCAACTTAATGGAAAGAGGGTTTTCTTTTACTTCACTCTTCAAGGGTATAAGTTATGAAGGCAAAATGGCAAGAGCTTGAATTGGCTATTCACAACACACCTACAACAGTAATAGACAGTGGTGAATGCTAGCGCTGAACTCACATTCTCTAGGGTCCCAATCCAGGGAATTGTCTTCCTATGGTAAAGATGAATCTTTTCACACTGATTCATCTAATTACGTCAGCCCCCCCACAAACCTATTCAATGGCCCATATCTCAAATGATTTTCAGCTGTGGTAAGTTGACAAGTAACACTAATTCTCTCTCAGTATTCACACTTCAATTTTTAAGTAAAATTCCATAGAGATTATTGAGTGTACTCTGATATTTTCTCGAAATAAGAAGTAAAGTAATCAAGATTTCTTATAATGGCTAGTATATAAATCACAAATCATTATGTCCTTTCTACAACAAAGAATAAACCATATCTATTTACCCCTAAGTAAAAATGTGGAAATATTCCTTAGATAAAATTATGTAAAAATATAAAAGTTAACACAGACTTGGATTGGAGGAAATAATTTGTGAAATTTATTTTTTTGCTGTAGTTACTCAGGCATAAATTCTCTAAAGATTTTTTACTTCTATTTACTCCCTTGAATGTCTAATATTTCAATAAACATGTCTAACTGAAAGCATTACATGAATTGATCCTGTATTGACTGATACCTCAGTCTTGAATCATTTTCCTTCATTTTACCCACCACATGGACAATTCCACTAGCATTTACCTATTTCCCATACATTCCCCTTTTCCTAATAATATATTCTAAGCTTTCAAATGTCCAGTGCAACTTAAACTGGCCAAATCCTTTAAGTTTAAAAATCATGCAATGCTTCCATCACTGCCAGACTCATAGTCCCAGTTCTTCAACTGTTACTACAATACTGGCACCATACTGGTTTCTGACTTCATTTCCAAGCATTCTTTCCATCACAAACTTTCACTCTTGCAAAACTAATAATATGCCTCTTTATTTTCAGTAATCACATAGACAGCAAACTGAGGGTTTTTACAACTGTGCCTCTATTTGCTGGTTTTGGTATTTCCTAGGTTTGTCCAAGCAGTGTATTGCCTAATGCCTCAAAAGATATTCACATGCCACCTGATTTAACATGAGGTTCCTTGCTGTTGCTACATATAGCTATCTTAATCTGCCAAAGTTTTCTATCTTTTGTTGTTTTATTCTTTACACAAAACTATAAAATTAGAAATCTGGATGGTAGTCTTTTATAAATGTAAGATCCAAAAGGGTGATTAGTTTCCATGAACACTCAATCATACAGAAGGTATCCTGACATCCAGGAAAATATTGAGAACTATAGCAAAAAAACCCAATATGCAAAATGGACACAATTTAAATATATGCTAATAAATATTATTAAGTGGGACTGCATTCATGAGGGTGCATGTTTGTGTCCTCCTACAGCTATGTGTATGCATATGAATTTGGAACCAGAAAATAACTTATGTGTCTTTCTTTGGAGGAGATTTATATATATATATATATATATATATATATATATATATATATTTCTCTCTCTCTCTCTCTCTGTATATATATATATAGTTCTCTGACACATCATCGTTTATTGGCTTTGGGCTCACCAAATGTGCAAGCCTAGGATGCCAATAAGACAGATCTACCTGTCTCTTTCTCCCACATGCTGGAATTGCTAGTTCTAGTCACCACACTTGTTTTTTTTTAATTGTTATTTTGTCTTGTTTCCCAAGCTGTTAGAGCATGGGATTCTGGTCTTCATACTTGCAAAGCAAGTACTTCACAATTGGAGCTTTATCTCCCATTCAACGTTACTCTGAAAATTCAAAATGAAATTAAAAATTAAGCTAAGTGAAAAAAAATTTAAAAGAAAAAAATCTGTTATCAGAATGAAAGGAGTTTGAAAGAAAAATGTTTCAGATACTTCCTGGTATGGTTACAATGGGAGATATATTTTATCCATTTTCATATTCTGAAATTGTATTTGTGTATATATTTGTTAAAAATATGGAAAAAATTTAAGCAATGTATAGTGTATAGACTTTTTAGAGTAGGGCTACAGATTGGAATTTATAAAATGATTAGAATGGATTTTGTATGTATATTTTGTATTAAATGATATAAAAAATTAAATTAAGCAATATAAGGTGTATAGGCTTTTGTTAGAATAGGGTTAGAGATTGGAATTTATAAAATGATGATATGTTTTCTAGATTTTGTGATGAATACATTCTTCCATGTACTATATTATATTTTCCAGTAAGAATTTAATAAAAATGGGGCTGTAACTCCATTCCAAGTTGGAGTTATGTATATTATCATGTATATGTAATATATAGATAGAACTAAGGGAATGGGGAAACCATTATTTTGAATTGCTTAGTTGTTTGTTACATGTTACATATACAGAAAGTGGATCAATAGTAAGTATTGACCTGTTCTTCCTTTCTTGTGCCTGAGGATAACATGATTCCTATTCTTTAAGAACAGACATGTGACAGGTTTCGTTAATATAATTTCAACAGAATTAAATATGTGACTTTTGCATTAGGGGCTTGCATCACTCTTCTTGATTTCGCTCATTTCCCATAATAAAATCTTGCCGTGGGTAGATATCATAGCTCCTGGCAAAATAAAAAATAATAAGAAAGAAAGACAGCCAGCTAGACAGAAAGAAATCACTAAGAATCACTATGACTTTGTAGCTGGTTTTCAAAATATCAATAAAAAGTGTTCAAAATCAACTAGCACATCTGCAAATATTCTCACCATCTATATTACTGTACAAAAGTATAACAAATTATCCAGTCGTCACTAAGCTGTTTTTTTTTTTTTTTGCAACCATTTGTATATCACAGGACTGTCTTCAGGGGGTCCAAATGAAAGCACTTATGGAGAAGTGTCACCTTTGTCCTCCTCAATTCTCCTAACTTCCCCCTATATTCAAACCTACAGATGCCCAGTGAGGAAAGAGATCCTGAGTATAGTCCTTCCTATCCTCTTTATGAAAGAGAAGGTCAACAATAAAGGAGCAGTAATGACATAAGGTAAAAACAATTCCCTCTGGCAGGAGATCAAATTGTAATAGAGTACAACATGCTGTATAAATATTTAAACACTTGGTGAAGCTTTTTAAAGCACCTACATACTCTCTGTTGCTGTCAGGCAATCCACCTATGACTGGGAATAAATGCTTGTGTTCTCTGAGTGAGTTCATTGGCAAATTAAGGCTGTTGAACTTGTTAACACTTCATATGCTTCCTAAAACTAAAAGTAGATTCTATCATTGATTCCTTTGTACATTAACATACAGAATATTCAAACACAAAAGACACAGACCAGAGTATCTGCAATTTAATCTGCTTAATGTTGTTGGTTTGAGTAAAAGATTGTTGTTTAATTTAGATTTTGTTCCTAGGGGACTGGTTTTGTTCTCTAAATTGCTTGTATACTAATTGGTTTGGTATAAAAGAAGCTCTTTATATTCAAGTCCAACAATGTTAGATTTCACTGCATTTGGCCATAACCCCAGCCTTAAATATCTTTAGCTCCTTAGAGGTACACTTTCATTTGTGCTAATTACAAGTGTTTGCCAATCACTTATTCCTCTCTGCTACCTCAACCTTAGCATGTAACTATGCATAGTACATTGCTTTCTATAACCCAGTTGTTCCAAAATGAATTAGTGGAGGAAAGGATTTATTTTGGTTACAATTTAGGTACAGTCCATCATTGAGGGGAGTCATGGATAGAAGTAAAGGAAGCCCACCGGGGAGTGCTGTTGGCTCACTCTATTACAGGCTCATGCTTATGTAGCCTTTTCATCCAGTTCAGTACCACCTTCTCAGAGAAAGTTGCCTGATCTCAATCCTCCTATATCTTCTAATAATCAAGTCAATACACCACCAACATGGTCCATGGTAATCTAATGTGGACACGTTTTTCATTCTCTCTTCTGAGGTGACTCCACCTAGTATCAAGTTGCTACATTGCACATTCTGTGTGCAGGTCATGTGACTACTCATAATGATATTCACAATCAGAAGAACTAATTGATTCTATTTGGGGGATGTACAGGGGAAATCTATTACAAAGGCCATGCCATAGCCATGGAAAGAAAATGATTATTGACTAAATAAAGATAGAATGGGCCAAGAGAATTCAGTAACTCACTCTTATATTGTGAACCAAACTAGTCTACTTAAAACTCACATGAGAATCATGAAGGAGATGATATTTGAAGATGAAAATGTTTATGGTACTTTGGTATTAAACATATATGAAGTTTTTATATGTTACTTATTTTGATATTCTCTTCCATTTCTGGCTCTGAGTGCATGATGGGGCTTCTACATTTCTCAAGGTGACAGTACTTCCTTTGTCGTCCTCTCTAACTGAGCTCCAGTCCTGTACTGGTTATGCTATTTTTGTAATTTCCAAATGGATTATTAAGTTATGTTTGGGGCTTGGCCAGATGAATCAGTGGGGCAGAACTCTTGCTCTGTATACAAGTGACGTGAGTTTGATTCCCAGAAACTGATTTTGAAAATCCAGATATGCCAGTTCTCATATGCAATCTCAGCACTACTCCGAAGAGAGGGGGGCAGAGATGCAAGAAATTTCTGGAAACTTACAAGAAATGCAGCTTAGAGTATGTAGGTACCATAGCAGCAGAAACAAAAAGAAAGACCCTTGCCCACTGAGGTAAATGGAAAATAAAAGAAATTTACTGGAATTGTCTCTTATGACTACATGAAACTAGCATGGGTGCTGTAGGGTATCTGAAGATTAAATATCTCTTCCACCGAGAGCCTTTTGCCAATGATAAATCTAGGCAACATAAAGTTGCACAGGTGAAGCTCTTTTTCTACAAACAATTCCTCATCTTTTGATGCATTGAAGAATTTGCATGTGGCAAGCAGTGTACTCTTAGAAGAATACATAATTCGTGGTACAGCAAAAGTTGTAGCAGAAATGTCCTTGATTTTACACACTCTGGAATAAATAGAAGAGTAGGGTTTTATCGTAGGAAAGTGGGATGAACAGTTAGCACACAAAATTTTCTTTGAGTTACCTTAACATGTATTTCAGTGAACAGTAAAGACATAAGCAGAAGCAATAGAGAGTATGTTCCGAATATGCAGGCTATCAATTGTCAACCAAAAGATAGGGTGTTGTAAAACCATAAATTCCAACAAGTACTGCAAAGAATTTGTAAAGCCATTATCCATAAAAAACAATTTGGAATGCCTTATTCAAAACTTTTGAATTTTATGATGATAGCATGGCAATAATGAAATGTGTTATTCTAAGCTTGAGGTCTGGTATGCTTCACATTTCTGTAGCATTGTGCTATTAATAGAGAACAAGGATGTGTCCCTGTAGAAAATAACCATGAATAATTATTATGTTAACTGTGGAGTTAATTTCAATGACTACAGTTTGATGGAAGAGTGTTCATATAGTATATGGATTCATCCATCTAATCTCTGTAAGGGATATATAAATATCCATCTTTCCTTTTCTTTCAATAATGTTTTACTATAAGTCTTTCACCTGTAGGATTAAATTTATTTTTAGGGATTTCTTATTTTTAGAGCTGTTTATCATGTGACAATTTGAAGGTAAATATGAACAAACATCTATACACCCAAGAGAGGGCATTGATGGGAGACCAAAAAACCATTTCCACTAAGAGTAATTTAATGACCTAGTGAGTTTATTGAGATTGCATATGGGACAATGGGTTAGGAGTTACATACAGAAGCATAGGTGGCTGCGGGTAGCACTATCAACCAAAAGCATAGGTAATATCTATATAAATACACAAAACTGCAATGATATATATATATATATATATATATATATATATATATATCAATCTCGTCAGCTTTTCCATCACCTCTTCACCTCTTCTCTAAATATTTTATGGCTTTTGTTTTCTCAGGAAGTGACTTGGGAATTTTGTAAGCCTCTGAGAAAAACTAATCTTTCTATGGTATTGATATCATATGTATTTGGTCTCAAACAAAATAAAGTTTTCAATAGAAAATAGGTCAGAGTGTCTGATTCTTCTGCCTTCAGAAGTGGGATCTTCTGCATTTGTCATAAGCTATTGACAACTTTCCCTTTCATGTACAAAGCCTTTGGAAAACTCAACATAAAGCATCAATAGTACATCACTCTGCATTGCTGCATGACCTCCAGTCAGTGAAATGATGGCTTCATATTTTCCTCTTTCAAATATCTTGTCCTTGAAGATAGCCATTCAGTTTTCAACTTATTACTACCTGCAGGCATGTCTTCCACAGTTCCTTCTCCACCCCTGTCTTTGAGGCAATATCTCTCTGTATACTTGGAACTTGCTGCTTTTCATGAATCACCAATGTGGTGAGAAAGATTCCTTGAACCTCCTGCTTGGATACAATACTGGTGTTGAGGGCACATACTTCCATGTCAAGCTTTCACTTGAGTACTCAGCATAATTAATTAAGTTCTGGTGAATAGGATGACTGTAAAATAAAGAGCCCATAGCATATCAAAACTACTACTGACTTCGAATTATAGACTTTAGGCAGTATGGGGGAGGTATTCCAGTATTCCCCACATATTTCAGTGTCCCCAAATTCGAAAATGTGCCTGATAGCTTCAACTCTCAAAAACAGAGTGAAAAATGACATTATTGTTTGTTTTCTGATCACTTGTACACACTCACTGTAACTGCATTGAGTGAGATTTTTTTTTTAAAATGTCAATTATAGGCTTATTTTTAAAAATTAGCTGCCCTTTCTGGGGAATACCTCAGGAGAATTCTTCTCTTCTCATACTCATTTTTCACAGTACATGCGCCATGCCTTTTTCCTTTCCAAAAGTGAATTACATTGGTTATCAAATACTACCAATGAGGGGTAAAATCTTATGTCAATTCTAGCATTCAGGCACAAATGTCAGAAAATGGTCAAAGGACATGAATTGAAATGGAGTACTGTGCCCTAACAGATACAGGACCACCAACTTGACCACAGCTCTTCCTTTGTCCTATCCCCAACTGAAAGTGGCCATGGAGCTTTACTTCCTATTACTTTGAGGGAACTCTGCACTTTTCAAAATGTGAGACTAGTTCTAGTCAATTTTACCCCTGTGCAGAGTTTTCAGATTTTAGCAGACTAAAAGCAGAAAAATATAGCTGTGAGAGTTGTATTTCAGCCAGAAATTTTCACAGGGATATGTATTTATCGTATAAGTGAAATATCTGAGGTGTGGCTAAGAAAGGAAGAAAGGGGATCAAATAATGATACCATCTGATAGCATGCACTAAGTCTATCTGGGCTTCTGGATTTCAGTCAAATGGAAGTCCCCACAACCATGCCCTCCCACTATCAGGTCATAGTTACTTTTTACATAGGTATGTAAGGTATGTACCAGATTCACATCTGTTATCTTCATTCTCTCCAGTAGTCTAGAATTCAAGGTGACACAGCACGAGCCTTTCATTCTAGGGATCGTCATTACCATAGTTCCACTTGTCTGGAATCAGACCTTGCAAGGTGGGCCTGGGAGGTGGGGAACGGACATTGCTACTGGTGAAAGTGTCCTTGGAGGCAGAGGCTTAAAAACTCAGATGCTCCATCTAGAATGAAAGTTATGAAAGCTATTAGATCTGTAGAGCTCACATGTCAGGACGCTTCTTTTGGTCCAGAATGTAGTTGGACCCTTGCATCCTCATCATGAATGCTTCTTAAAAGATAAAGTACAATTCAGCAGAACACATTTAATCAACAGGTCACTACCAACCTTATCATTACATAATCAAAGTAACTATAAGATCCTGGGGCTCCTCAGTCACTTCTGGAAACATTCTTTCAAGATTTCAGGACCATTGCTGTTACTAATATACAGAGCTACAATGCTGGTTCAGTAAACAGTAATAATCCTCAGGTAGAGAAGATGCTTCTCTTGCTCCTCGATGTCCTCAGTGGCACAAAGAGCCAGGATCAGGGAAGAATGACAGTCTTGGAAGGACAATATCCACTCTTTTTCAAGGAAGCAGGAGATGTAGAATTTCTCCCTGGTCTCTCTGGCCTCTGTGAGAAACACCATCTCCCTAGACATCCTAATTCTCTTTGTAAAAGATACATAATAAAACTGAATTCATTTTAAAGATAACTGTAAACTTGTTAAAAAGCAATCTATGTATATTATAAGAGATGCAGATAATTGAAACTCATAAAAACACAAATATATGTGAAGTAAATCTATACATATACACTATGTTATAATTCTAATAGATGTATTTCTAATCTCACATTTTTTCTCTTGATATTATTTTTCCAATCCTTGAAATATATTTAAATTATAAGGTATAAGATAAAAAGGTTTATTGTTACATAATAATCAACTGCATGACTATCGGCAAATTTAAGATATTAGGTGAGTCCTCCTTGAAGAATATTTTTGTTTAGTAGGAAGGGAAATCATACAACACTGAAAACTGCATCCTGGATACACACCAGTATTTTATTCTGATAATGGGTTCTTCCTGCTGTCTTCTTCCAAGCTTTGCCTTATTATCCTCACATGTTGGTTACTTAAGTGTAATAAGTTTCACAATACAGTAATTTCATGATGAAACAAAAATAACACTCTTCTGAAACTCTTGTTTCTGCCAATATGTTAGAAATTTTCTATGAAGTTGTTGGGTTCTGTCCCTCACTGATACTACTGTAATGGTGTCTGATATCTCCTTGGCTCACAGAATTACACTTGGTCTGATAGGCAGCTGTTGAGACTAAATGCCAACTCAGAACTGGTTATGGTTGGGTAGATTTCTCTTTATATTGCTTCACAGAGTAGTTTTCCCTCTGTGGCTAGTGGAAACTTATGTAACATTCACAAAGCCCCTGCTAGCTCAGTTTTCTCTCTGTTACAGTCTAATTTATATTATCTTTTAAAGAAATATTAAACTTCACTAAAAGATGTTTTCTTTCAAATGCTGCATCACCATAATTCCAACATGGAATTAAACAGGAACATTTGTTTCTTCTTTGTGTTGTTCCCTTTAATGAAAGCTGGCTTCTCTTGACAGTTTTGTTATCACACAGATAAAATACCTCTTAAAAGTAACTATAGGAAAGGCAAGTTCTGTGGAATTTCTTCAGGCTCTCCATTTAACCTTCTAAATATCTGCAGTTTTATCTGGTGGTATCCCTAAACACTTGCATATATTTCCAGAAATCTCAGTTCCGAACTTTTTAGATGATTAAAAGATTCTCAATTTAAGTTAGCCATCATGTCTGGTTGGGTCCTTTGAATTGAAAAGAAAATTATTTATTTTGACAGAGCTTCTTATGAAACCTACAGTCTCATGAATGCTAAGCAAGTAATCTAGCACCTAGCTAAACCTCTAGCCATCCAAATTAGTTATAAATGAGATCAAAGTTTCAGAGTCATTCCTTCAAACACATATTTCAGGAGATATGTCAATATAAAATATGTCAGATATGCATACTCATGAAAAATAAAGCACAAATACATAGTTCTAATACTTGGCACTGGACTGTGTAAGAATCACCATTCTTGCTGCAACATTTCATAAGATTTTCTTGTTAGTAAGTCACATTCTCTAACACCCTTGATGACTGTAGGGCTAAAATCTTAACATGATTTTAAGGAAGATTGCTTTGGACATGACACTTCAAACTGTGGGTTTAACAATGGAGATATATCAAGGCTCATATGTAATCTCAACACTTTGAAGGCAGAGACAGAAGATTGCTTCAGGTTCCATGACAGCCTGGTGTCTGTAATGAACTGCATGCCAGCCAAAGTCATAATAAAATGATCCTGCCTCAAGAATCAACAACAGAAGTACCAAACAAAAGTATAGACATGTTTGGTGTTTTGACATCATTAAGGAAAACATGTTGTTTCTATTAGTAAGACAATATTCAAGCACATATAGAGATAAGAAACCCACTCACTTCATTTAGAGAATGCACTGAATTCAGCATTTTGTGGAAAATACACATCTTGAATAATACATCTTTAGAGAATATTTGGTTGAAATTATCATCTTGTGGTCTTGCCCAAGATTCATCACATTGATTATTTTATTTAGTAAAATATTTGAAAGAAACAAGGTGGTGCAAAGTGCTTAAAATAAAATATAAATGTATATAAAAAGCATGAGTTATTTAATCTGTTTATCTTAAATATTGTAAATCTCCTTTGTTGCATTATGTTTTGTAAACTATATTCTGTTAATGTACAATATGATGAATTTAGAGAATTCTGTATGTGTGTAATCAGTACCACCATGATAAAAAACAAAAACAAAAACAAAACCCCACAAAACAACCAAACCAAACCAAACCAAAGCAAACAAAAAAAAAAACTATATGAGCTGAGGAACCCTGAGTAGGGAAGTCCCGAGTGATTGTATGCTGCATTAAGGATCGAAATGCCTCAGACACATGGGATAATAGCAAAGCCTTGCTAGGAGGTGGGGATCAGGCAATGATAAAAGCACTCAGGGTCACACTGTAGATATCAATAGTTCGATAGTGTGTGTAGACCATTTTCTCCTGGCTGAAGATGATTGTAGCCTGAAGATTGTTCCTCTACATAACCTGCTTCGGTTGGAGTTACTGGACCCCTCTCCTTACTCACTGTATGACATAAACCCTGCTTTTCCATTAAGTTGTATATAACAAACAAGCTGAGCTTCCTGGGAGCTTCAGTTTCCCCAACAGTCCACCGGATCCCAGCTTCTCTGCTTCCCTGTTTCCTTCATAATGCTTTTTCTGACTCTTTCTAGTCTTTCTTAACTCCTAGCCCTTTCTTCAATGATCTTCTGAGGTTTTAAACTTCACTGAGGTCTTACGTTTTCAAAATGTGTACATGACTTCACTTTTTTCTCCTATCAGTCTTCTTTTGAAAACAAAACTAATAAACAAACAAAAATATCCCACAATTTTGCTAATGTATATGAAGAAATATCTATAAGAAGAAACTAAAATTCGTTCAAAGAGTTTTAGATTGATTTAAAATTTGAAGTCACATAAATATATTTTATTTGATTAAGAAAATACAGAAGGGACTGGAGAGATGGTTTGATAGTTAAGAGTGCTATTACATCTTAGAGAAGACCTATGCGTGGGTCTGAACCCACTTTGTGCAGCTCAAACCTGCCTGAAACTAGCTCCTGGGGATGCAGTGCCCTTTTTGGGACTATACACTCACAAGTGCCCATGTGAACATACATTTATGCACATAACTAAAACTTACAAATAAGTCTTTTAAAAGAAAACACTGATGAAAATCTATGCCATCTTATCTGTTGTCATGAATGTATTTACTATGTTTCAACATAAGCTTTTAAGGCTTCTTAGAATAGTGTAAGGGAAAGCAAATATATCCTGACATACACTTACAGACAGAGTAGGAGTTATGGACAGCAGTGGCACTGGAGAGGCTGTGAGATGTTATAAACACATTTTCTCCTAGGAACTGATGGCATCAATGTGAGTTAATTTTGGATTGTATACTTAGTGACATGGATCGTTTTCTTGTGTTTTATGTCAATGAAAGTTAAAAGCTTCTTATTATTCTGTGTTGCTCTCCAAACACAAGGCCAAAACCCAAATTATCAAGTTAGGTCCATTACTAAGCTTTTTTTTTTTTTTTTTTTTTTTTGCCTTTCTATATTCTTTATCTTTTCTCCCAAGGCTACTCTATCAACCTCCATACTGCATTGACCACAACTGAGTGTTCGTAAGTCAATTTTATTTACCAAGTAATAACATCTAGTTGTATTTGTTGGTGAGCCCATTTTTCCTGGGATGGAATTTTTCCATGTTTCAGTCTGAGTCATGTAGATACATCCTTGCATATTTCTACAACTTTCTGCCCAGAGCAAAAATAATCAGCATTTCAGTATGAAATAGATTCTAGATAGTGAAGGCTTCTCAAAAGCTCTTGTTTGTTCACTGTTCTTTTTAAATAATGTCCTCAATGTTTTTGGTGCTGATACTGGAAGATGAAGTATAATTGATTCAGACTTGCATTGATGCTTTCGAAAGATGTCCCAGTGTTATTATAAAGCACTACAAGCTAAAATGGTGTTCTATATCCATATCTAGAATTTGGAAGGCAGAAATGACAGGACCAAACATTCCTGTGCTTCATAATAAGACTGTGTCTTAGAAATATATTGTATAAAAAAATCTGAGGCTTAGTGGTAGAATGTTTGCCTACCAGGAAGTTATTCTTTCAGTTTGACCCCCAGTACCTCAAAGATAGAATATAAAGAAACCCTCCTTGTAGCACAAATAATAAAAAGCCAGAGACAGATAGTGGGTTTCAAGCCAAAGATCAGAAAAGCAATGTATGCAACCAGTGGTAAAGGCGTGGACACTGTTACTCTTTAAGAATGATTCACTCTCATGATCCCAGGGTGGTCTTTAACTCGCAGAGATCCTATCTGACTCTGTCTCCTAAGGACTCGGATTAAAGTTATGTGCTACCACTGCCCGGCTTCTTTAGGTAACTAGTATGGCTGGCTTTGCATTCTCATCACCATTGCCTTTACTAGATCATAAACTATATATCACCACAATTCCTAATGAATACAGTCTGAAGTATACTGGGGCAATAATAATATTACTTTTGTTTCATGAGTTGTTCTTGGGTAGTAGCATAATAACAAAGGCAATACAAATTTATCTGAAAGGAAAGAAGGACACTTTGAAAGGACAATATCTAATGAAATCCTGGATTATGTGTAGTGTAATCAGTTATTCCAAAATTTATGTACACCCATTGTCTCTGGCACTAACTTTAGTGAATAATGTTGCATTATAGAAAATATTTTAAAACTACTTTAAAGTTATTTATTTTATTTATATATGGATGTCCACATGAGTTTATGGGTAGCATGTCCAAGCAAGTGACCATACAGCCTAGAAAAGGACATTATATTCCTGCAACTGTGTTTCTCATCTAGAACATTAAGTACTAACTGCAAAGCCACCTCTATATTAAATATTTTAAAAATAATTTTAAATTATTCTTTCAAATGTTATAGATTTATTTATAAAACATATATATTTTTATTTTTAATTTATGTACATGTTTCTGTGTCTGTGTGTGATCTTATTGTGTGTGCAGGCAGCTCCTGAAATTAAAGAAGGGTAACTGGTCACTGGAGCTAGAGATAAAGGAATTGGTGAGTTCTTCAACATGGGTGCTAGGAACAGAAATTGGGGGTTCTCTGGAAGCTCAGAAATTGTTTGCCTTCTTAATTGAATTGAACCATCCTCTAGCCCCTATATGTATATTTTAATAAAAATATTTTACAGGTTGATAAATGGGTTATGGTAATTGCTTCAATTAATACTGAAAAATTATTTAACTATTATAATTATAACAAAAGGGAGGTAGGAGAGTTGATGTTCTCTTGGGAATGGTAACAGGAAGGAGTGATGAGGGGTACTTTGTGAAGAAGGGAATTTAAATTTCTCTTTGGAGTTTCATATAGCATGATTAAAGCAACATTCCTTCTTTTTATTTATTAATTGTATTCAAATGAGTGTTGTATATGCATCTATGTTTGTGCCCCACTTGAAAACATGATGCCTAAAAAAGCTCAAAGAGGGTAACAAATCCCTTGGGAATCAGAGTTACATAGAGTTTGAGCTACCATGTATGCTATGGCAATTGAATCCAGGTCAACTGCAAAAACAAGTATTCTTAATTATTGGGGCATATCTAAAGTGACTTTCTAGAGAAAGGGAAATTTCAGCTTAATATCAGGAAAAATATCAAATGTATGTTGATAATTATTTTTTGCATACTCTATCACTGTCACTTTAATATCAATTTCAATCTAACAATGACAAAGTTTAGCCAGCAGGTAAGACATAATTCATTTGATTCAGAAAAGCAATATAAATTTCTGAGTCAGGTAAAAACACACATAAGGAAGCGGCCCTGTTCGGAAACATTGGAGGCCAGGGATCTGCCCAGCAGATACAAACTCAACATTAGGATCCAACACACCCTGAAATTGCCAAGGCCCTGGTAACAGCGCCACCTCCATCCATGAAAAAAGGACAGACATCAGAGTATTAGAACTGTTTGCATCTACTAGAAGGGAGCATTGGTCCCATATCCACAAGGAGAGGAAGAAACACCTGCTACAACCACCAGAAGAAAGGATGAGAGGAGGACAAGGTAAAAGCACATCCAACAACAGAAAACCCAATATGACACCACTGGAGACCAAGAACCATACACCAGTAAGATCTGAACATCACAATGCTGATGAACCAGAAAAGAATGACAATAAAAGCATCCTCATATAAATGATAGACGACCTCACAGAGGACATGAGAAAATCCCTTAAAGAAATGGAAGAAAAAACTAATCAAAAAATACAAGATATTAACAAATCTTTCAAGGAAACAGTTCATGACCTAAAAACTGAAATTGAGACAATAAAGAAAGCACAATCTGAGGTAATGCTGGAAATAGAAAAGCTGGGTAAATGATCATGAACTACACATGCTAGTAACTAACAGAATACAAGAGATTGAAGAGAAAATCTCAGGAGTTGAAGATACACTAGGAGAAATAGACTCATCAATCAAAGAAAATCTTAAGTCCAACAAATCCATAACACAAAATATCTAGGAAAATATGGGATACCATGAAAAGACCAAACCTAAGAATAATAGGTATAGAAGAAGATGAAGAAATCATCTCAAAGATACAGAGAACATATTCAACAAAATCATTGAAGAAAACTTACCCAACCGAAAGAAAGACATGAAAAAGAAAATAGAATGAACCTACAGAACATCAAATAGACTGAACCAAATATAGGTCCCCTTGCCACATAATGATGAAAATGCCAAACATACAGAATAAAAAAAAATTATTAAGAGCAGCAAAGGCCAAATTTCAAGTAACATATAAAGGAAAACCTATTAGAATTACACCTGACTTTTCCATGGAAACTCTGAAAGACAGAAGGTCCTGGATAAATATTCTACCTATGCTGAGACCATGTTTGCCAGCCCAGACTACTATAACCAGCAAAGCTTTCAATCAATATAGATGGAGAAAGCATGATATTCTATGACAAAACCAGATTCAAACAATACATATCTACCAATCCAGCCCTACAGAAATTTCTGGAAGGAAACCTGCAACCCAAGGAAGTTAATTTCAACCAGAAATATATAGGCAATAGGTAATCCCACTTTGCTAACAGCCAAAAGGAAAAAGGGATAGAATCTGAAACATAATTTTGCCACCATCACCAAATCAAAACCAAACAAGAATGAACAATCAATGGTCATTAATACACCTCAACACTAATGGTCTTAACTTGCCTATAAAAAGACACAGATTAGCAGAATGGATAAGAAGACAGAATCCATCCTTCTGCTGCATATAAGAAACACATCTCAACTTCAAATACAGATGGTACCTAAGAAAGGTTGGGGAAAGATTTTCTAATCAAATGGACACAAGAAACAAGCGGGGTTTAGCAATTCTAATATCCAACAAATTGGATTTCAACTAAAATCAATCAAAAGAGATGATGGAAGTCACTTCCTACTCATTACAGGAGAAATCCCTCAGGATGAAGTCACAATTCTAAACTATTAAGTCCCAGATATAAAGACATCCACTTTCATAAATGATACATTGCTGAAACCCAAATCACACACAAAGCCACACACACTTATAGTGGGAGATTTCAACACCCCATTCTCACTACTGGACAGGAACACCAGAGAGAAACTTAACAAAGAAACAAAGGAACTAATAAATGTTATGGTGCAATTGGACTTAGCAGACATCTATGGAATATTCCATCCATACACAAAACAATTTACCTTCTTCTCAGTGCCATGTGGAACCTTCTCTAAAATCGACCACATACCTGACAACACAGCAAACCTCAAAAAATTTTAAATAACCCCTGTATATTATCAGACTACCATGCTTTAAATTTAGAATTCAACAACAACACGAATTACAGAAAACCTATAAACTCATGGAAATTAAGTAACACCCAATTGCACAATTCTCAGGTTGAGGAAGAAAGAAAAAAATTAAAGATTTCCTAGATTTCAATGATAATGTGGACACAATATACCCATAGCTACAGGACACATTGAAAGCAGTGATAAGAGGAAAGATCATAGCGCTAGCGCTAAGTGCCCACATGAAGATACAGGAGAACAATCACACTAGAGCATTAACAGCACAACTGAAAGTTTAGACCATAAAGAAGCCAATACACCCTGGAGGAGCAGATGCCATGAAATAATTCAATTGATGGCTGAAATTGATAAAATTGAAACTAGGAGAACACTAAAAAGACTCAAAGAAACAAAGAGTTGGTACTTTGAGAAAATCAACAAGATAGACAAACCTTTATCCAAACTTACCAAACAGCAGAGAGTGAACATGCAAATTAATAAAATCAGGAATGAAAAGGTGAACATAAAATCAGACAGAGAGGAAATCCAGAGAATCATCAGGTCATACGTCAAAAACCTATGTTACTTAAAATTTGAAAATCTAAAAGAAATGTACAATTGTCTGGGCAGATTTCAATTACCAAAATTACATCAAGAACAGATAAGCAACTTAAATAGACCTATAACCCCTAATGACATAGAAGCAGTCATCCGAAGTCTCCGAACAAAATAAAGACCAGGACCAGTTGGCTTCAGTGCAGAATTCTACTGGAAATTCAAAGTACAGCTAATAACAATTCTCCTCAAAGTATTCCACAAAATGGAAGCAGAAGGGTCATTGCCAAAATCTTTTTATGAGGCTTCAATAACCTTGATACACAAGTAACACAAAGACACAAATAAGAAAGAGAACTACAGACCAATATCCCTCATGAACATTGATGCAAAATTTCTCAATAAAATACTGGCAAATCGAATCCAAGAACACATCAGAGAAATCATCCACAATGATCAAGTAGGCTTGATCCCAGGGATGCAAGGATGGTTCAACATATGAAAATCTATCATTGTAATCCACCATATAAGCAGACTGTAGGAAAAAAAAAAACATGATCATCTCTGGAAATGCCAAAAAAGCCTTTGACAAAATCCAACAACACTTCATGATAAAGGTCTTGGAGAGATCAGGGATAAAAGAACATACCTCAACATAATAAAAGCAATGTGCAATAAGCCAACAGCCAACATCAAATTAATGTTGTTGCAATTTGAGAAACTCAATGCAATTCCTCTAAATCAGGGACAAGTTAAGGCTGTCCACTCTCTCCATACCTCTTCAATATTGTCCTTGAAGTTCTAGCTAGAGCAATAAGATAACAAAAGCAGATCAAGGGAATACAAATCAGAAAGGAAGAAGTCAAACTCTCACTATTGGCAGATGATATGATAGTTTACTTAAGTGACCCAAAAAATGTACCAGATGACTCCTACAACTGATAACACTTTCATCAACATGGAAGGATACAAGATTGACTCAAAAAATCTGTAACCCTAATATATACCAATGACACATTAGTGGAGAAAGAAAATAGAGAATCATCACCCTTTTATAATTGCCACAAACAACATAAAATACTTTGGGGAAACACTAAAAAAAAGTGAAAGACCTGTACCATAAGAATTTTGAGAAAGAAACTAAAGAAGATACCAGAAAATGGAAAGATCTCCCATGCTCTTGGATAGGTAGAATCAACATAGTAAAAATGGCAATCTTGCTAAAGCAATCTACAGATTAAATACAATCCCCATCAAAATCCCAACAACATTCTTCACTGATCTTGAAAGAATAATTCTCAACTTTATATGGAGAAACAAAAGACCCAAGATAGCCAAAACAACCCTGTACAATAGAGGAACTTCTGGAGGCATCACCATCCCTGACTTCATGCTCTATTACAGATCTATAGTCCTGAAAACAGCTTGGTATTTGTACAAAAATAGACAGGTTGACTAATGGAATAGAGTTGAAAACCCTGATATTAACCCACAGACCTATGAACACCTGATATTTGATAAATAATCCAAATTTATATGATGGAAAAAAGAGAAAATCTTCAACAAATGGTGCTGGCATAACTAGTTGCAGACATGTAGAAGACTACAGATACACCCAAGCTTATCACCATGCACAAAACTTAAGTCAAAATGGATCAAAGACCTCAACATAAACCCAGCTACACTGAACCTACTAGAAGATAAAGTGGGAAATAACCTTGAATTAATTGGTACAGGAGACCACTTCCTGAACATAATACCAGTAGCACAGACACTGAGATCAACAATTAATAAATGGGACCTCCAGAAACTGAGAAGGTTCTGTAAGGCAAAGGACATAGTCAGCAAGACAAAACGGCAGCCCAAAGAATGGGAAAAGATATTCACCAACCCCACATCTGACAGAGGGCTGATCTCCATAATATACAAAGAACTCAAGAAGCTAGGCTCCAAAACACCAAACAATCCAATTAGAAAATGGGGTACCAAACTAAATAGACAATTCTCAATAGATGAATATAAAATGACTGAAAGACACATAGAAATGTGTTCAACATCCTTAGACATCAGGGAAATGCAAATCAAAACAACTCTGAGAAACCATTTACTCCTGTCAGAATGGCCAAAATAAAAAACACCAATGAGAGTTTATGCTGGAGAGGATGTGGAGAAAGGGGAACACTTCTCCAAGGCTGGTTGGAGTGCCAACTTGCACAGCCACTTTGGAAATCAGTATGGCAACTCCTCAAGAAAATGGGAATCAGTCTAACACAAGATCCAGCAATTCCACTCTTAGGCATATACCCAAAAGAAGTACATTCATACAACAAGGAAATCTGTTCAACGATGTTCATAGCAGCATTATTTGTAATAGCCAGAAACTGGAAGCAGCCTAGATGCCCCCATCTGAAGAATCGATAGTGAAAATGTGGTACATTTACACAATGCAATACTATTCAGTGGAAAAAAAAGCAATGGAATCTTGAAATTTGCAGGAAGATGGATGGAACTAGAAGAAACCATTATGAACAAGGTAACCCAATCACAAAAAGACAAACATGATATGTACTCACTCATATATGGATTCTAGACATAGAGTAAAGGATTACCAGCCTACATTCCACACTGCCAGAGAAGCTAGTAAACAAGGAGGACCCTGATAGAGACATGCATGGTCCCCCTAGAAGGGGAAAGGGTCAAGATCCCCTGTTCAAATTGGGAGCAAGTGAGGAGGGGGAGGGAGCTAGGAGAATGAGAAGGGGAGAAGAGGAGGGCTTAGGAAGACATGAGGGAGCAGAAAGTTTGAGTCAGGTGAAGAATAGAAGATAACAAGAATGGAGATACCATAATAGAGGGAGACATTTTAGCTTTACAGAGAAATCAGGCACTAAGTAAATGTCTGGAGACTTACAAAGATGACACCAGCTAACAATCTAAGCAACATAGGAGAGGATACCTTAAATACCTTCCCCTGATAATGAGATTGATTACTGAGTTATATGCCATCATATATCCATCATCCAGCAGCTAGTGGTAATAGAAGCAAACACCACAACTAATCACTGAACTGAACTGGAATCCAGATGCAGAGAAGGACAAGTGAAGAGCAAAGGGTCCAGACCAGGCTGGTGAAACCCACATCAACAGCTGGACTGAACATCAGGGTAACTCTTGCTCCCCAGATTGATAACTATGATACCAGCATGGGTCTGATCCAGAACCCAGGAACACGTGTTTCAGTGGGGAAACCTCAGAAATCTACAGGACTTCCTTTTAATTACTTATCTCTAGCATAGGTATGGACTTTGGGAGTCGATTTCACATAGAGGAATCCTCCCTGAGTGGGCCTAGGCCCTATCCCAAACCATAGGATAGAATCTGATGACACCCTATGGAAGGCCTCACCATCCAGGAGGAGTATAAAGGATATATGATAGATTGGGATTTAGTTGAGGGCCATGGTATGGGAGGGTGAGGCCTTCCTTGAGGGATTTTATCAATCTATTTGTCATTTGTCTATAGGAGTGCTACTGCTATTTTTTGAGTTAATTTTGTATCTGGACACTTTTCTGCAAGTTTTTTTTTAATCAGTTTTAGGAGTTATTGGTGGAATTTTTAGTGTCACTTACATATAATATTATGTCATCCTAAATTAAAGATACTTTGACTTCTTACTTTCTCATTTGCATCTTCTTGGTCTTCTTCAATTGTGTTATGTCTCTAGCTAAGACTTCAAGTACTATACAGAATAGTTACAGACATAATGTTATTTCTAGTGAGAGATAGAAAGGGGGTGGAATCATCTGGAAAGGGACATGGAGAGCATTTGGGATGATTAGAGGCAGAAGAAAATAATTAGGATATATAGTAAGAGAAAAGAAAATATTTTCAATAAAAGGAAAAATAAATAAAAATAAATATAAATATATAAAAAAATAAAAAAATAAAATAAAATGATCCCAAATAATAAAGGAATTGCTAGATGTTCCAACATTCCCAATCTCAATGTTTTCCTACATAATAAAAACAGCATGGTAGTGCCACAAATAGAGATATATTAATCAAAAGAATAAAATTAAAGTCACAGGCATAAGTCCACACAACTATGGACACCTAATCTTCATAAAGAAGCCAGAAAATCATACTGTATTAATATATTTCCATTTTCTAATTGCGCTGTTATAATATTTTTCAACATACTCTAGGCTGATTTAAGAAACTTTTGTGTAATTTCAATTTCAATATCTTTCTATTACTTCAGCCTACTCCAAATTTGTCTTTTAGTTTTAATTATATATTAAATATAGGAAGCATTCCCTAATTTGTACACTTGTTTGTCTTCTGTTCTTTATACCACTATCAATACATTTTATTCACAAATATCAATGAAGTTACACCTTGTGTCCCCGAATAATTCTTTGGTGGCTCATTATGATGGCTAGGATATGTCCCAACCAATTTGACATACTATCCAGTTGTCATATTTTATAGTCCTTCCAACATGGAAAGAAAATTATGGTAATTAAACTCTAATGAATAGAAATATATGAGTTTCTGAAAATAACGAATGAGTTCAAATCTTGCCTTGTATAATTAGCATAAGAAACAAATAGTTTGACGTCCTGGTGCTTCTTTTTTATCTCACCTATATCATAAGAACATATCAATTCTCTAATACTACAAAAATTTTGATAAAATTGCACATGAATGCACATCTTCAAATGTGTATTTAGACACACACACTCTCTCTAGGAGCTATTTCTGAACAGAGTAAAACTTGGAATTCATCCTTGGAAGGTTTGAGGACCAGGAGGAGAGAACTGCCTTCTTACTTCTTCTCTCCTGGATAAAGTGAAACAGCCTAGCATGTAATCATGGAGTTCATGAGTCCTCTCTCTCCCTTGTGACCAACACAGGCAAATATTCAACATCTGGGTGAAGGATGATGATTCTATTTGGCACTGAACTTGGAAATGTAGATACACTCTCAACAAGGAAGCAATTCTGTTTTGTTCAGTCATGTATCTACAGCATCTCATTTGCATAAAGATGCAGTTCTATAAAAGTTTGTAAAATTCTCTTGACCTAGTAAGTATATAACTCAATACACTAAAGAATAAAGAAGACAAAGAAAGGTTGTATATTTTAGCAATGTAGATGAAAATCAAATAGATATATTTGATTTGAACAGATATTAGCACAACCTAAGATTTATTATGGCATTGAAGATTTATTATTTTACATATATTTTCTTATTTTCGAGAAGTCCATTCAGTAATATATTTACATCATTGGCACTTGATCCCTCCCCACCTACCAGTTTGCAAGGTCTATACTCTACCTCTCAAAGTCATCACTTCTTCTGTAATTATTATTTTCACACACATAGAATACATAGCTTATTGAATCCATTTGGTGTTATTCCAGTTTGTGGCTGATGACTTGGGACTGAGTAAATTATCAGGAGTCTTGTTGATGTAGAAGACTAATTCTTCCTCTACTAGCATTTCAGAATTGCTAAATATGAAAATTTTAATACAATATGCCACATTATCCTATTAGGTGAGTAAATGCATCACAAAATCAATATAACTAACTGACACTGATCCTCAATTATGATTTGAGCTAAGAACAAAACTAATTAAAGTAGAAAATTGATTTGACTTGATAAGGTACTTTGGGGCCCATTTATCATTAGGCCCTGCTATAAGAAACAACAGTAAATTTTTCACCATGTTAAAGAAGCAATGATGCCACAAGATATATCAATTATTCAATTTCATTAACTGCTTTAGAGAAGCCAAAAATTTAGAGAACTAATAAGCAGTAAGAGTGGACAATGTTATGAAAATTTTTGATTTGACAGTTATTTCCCTGAGAGGAAAATGCACAGAACTCAAAGACAAAGAAAGCAATCTTTTATGTTATGCCAAAATAAGAACTGATAATGAAAACGAACAATAAAAAAACCCCAAAACAATAGCTTTTACATTGTACAGTTCTCAGTTCACTACTTAGTTTTTGCACTGACTGAGGACCTTGTGGGGGTGTGATCCCTTACAGGCTGGAACCTCAGGCAGGGCTGACCCTCACAGCTCAGAACTGATATTTACATTATTGCTCCAGAACACTAGGGACTGACCAACTGAATTTAATTGACCCTCATATGAACTCTATATGTAGACATTCCTAGGGGGAAAATTGCTTGTCATGTGTGGTTGTTTTTCATCTTTTCAGAAAAGCTAAGTTACATAAGGGTCAACCACAGTCAGCAATGCTTTCTTGCGTTCTCTGTGGGTTTCATATTCTAATACATATGTCCCATTCCACTCTGTTTGTGGTCAGAAATGACTTCAATCAATTAAAATGGCAAAAGACTTACAATTACCTCCATCACTGTTGAATAGTTGTGTCTATTTTGGAGAATATGACTTAAGCCTCATAGTAATTTTTAATACGTACTGAAGTGAATATAGGTTATATGATTTATCTGAGGTAAATTTGAACAAACAACTATTTATCCTAGATAGCATATTGATGGCAGACCAAATAATTGATTTCACCAATGGCTGGCATGGTGAAGCAGAGGGCTCATTGGGTGAACTTCAAAAGTAGCGTGGGTGACTTGAAATCAACTGCATTACTAGAAAGCCCACTCCAGCATACATGAATACTAATGATAGCTGTATCTCTATGTCTCTGCATTACCTACAGTCTTTTCCTCCAGCCTTGGCCATCTACACTCAACAACTGGTCACTACTTCCATAGCACTGAAGTGAAGTCTTAGGTATCCTGAAATTTTCTTAGCTTTGTAAATTTCATTAGTATTCTGAGTCTAAGAGCCTCCTTATAGGAAAGTATATTTCAAGTCAGTGGGGAAAGCTACATAACAGGATGCTATATCAGGGAGTATTCCAGAGCAATTATTGATCTGAGAGCAATTGACAATATATATGTGCTTCTTATGAATTTTAGGTTACAAAACTTGCAAAAAGAAAGATACTATGCAACAAAGCTAGCATCATTCCTCAGCTCAGCCAGCAAATGAGTCAGTTTTCTGCTATGGAGAAACACACACAAAGACAGCCACACATATACAAAACACAAAAATACAATAAGGACTCATGTGAGATTGATGGACAAGAGTGTGTACATGATTCATAAATAATCCTTCTTTTCAAATATTTTATATCCTTTTTAACTTTTCTTCTTTTAATTTAAATTAGAGTCAAGCTTGATTTACATGTCAATAGCAGTTCCCTCTCCCTCCCCTCCTCCCCTAAACACCACCCTCCCCACTGCCCTCTGATATGATCTTATGACTTTGTCTTTTCTTTAACACTGATAACAAGCCTTCCCTCATCCACACTCCCCCACTGAGGAATGGGCCTGTGGCTGTTCAGCTGATCCTGATTCCAGCCCTGAAGACATCAGTCTGCCACATATGGGCCCTCATGGTGACAATAATGCAACCTCCAGCTTCTCATTCCCTAGAATTCTGGGAAATTAACCTTTGTTCTTCCTAATTGATCCTATCTCACACTTTTAAAGTAGACATACAAACACACTGAACTAATTTAACTCAATCTTATTATTCATACCAAGCTTTCTTTCTTGTGAAATCATTATTGAATCAAAAGTAACATAAGGTAATGATTTATTTATGAGTTTTCCAGGCAATATTTTGCAGTGCTGAATCGAGTAAAATGCGCCATTGAACAAAGAATTAAAGAAATAGAATCTTATTAATACTCTGAAGTAATATATATCTTTGAAAATGTGTGTATGTATTATATGACTTACGTGGTATCCTTGAATTAATTTTAAATTAGGAAAAACAACTGTGTTTTTCTCAACTACAGCTACTTAAACCACTCTAAGTTTAAGTGTCTCAAAATACAATAATTGTTTATTTTTGATGATGATTATGTTGATTAAATTTTGTAACTATTATAGGTTTGCAACTTTGTATGTTGAAAGTAGCACAAATTTTCTCTAATACTTATACTGATAATACCAACATAGAGGGAGACATTATAGGTTAAAAGAGAAATCAGGCATTAGGGCAATATCTACAAGATAGCACCAACTAACAATCTAAGCAACTTAAATGTCCTCCCCTGATAATGAGATTGATGACTAGCTTATATGCCATCCTAGAGTCTTCATCCAGCAGCTGGTGGAAGTAGAAGCAGACAGCCAAGCCACAGCTACACACTGAACTGAACTGGAATCCAGTTGCAGAGAGGGAGGAGTAATGAGCAAAGGGGTCAAGACCAGGCTGTAAAAACCAACAGAAACAGATAACTTGATTTATAGCTGGGAAAACAGCATAGAACAGATCCAAAACTCATGAACATGGGGGGGTCAGTGAGGAAGCCTAAGAAATCTATGGGGCCACCAGTAGTAGATCAGTACTTATCCATAGCATAGGAATGGACTTAGGAGCCCATTCCACATAGAGGGATACTTCCTGGGCCTAGACACACGGGGGAGAGCCTAGGCCATATCCCAAAAGATTTGACAGACTTTGAAAAACCCCTATGGAAGGCCTCACCCTCCCTGTGGAACAGAAAAGATATGGGATAGGTAGGGTGTTAGTTGAGGGAGGGTCAGGAAGGAGGGAAGGGAGAGGGAGCTGGCATTGACATGTAAAACAATCTTGTTTCTAATTCCAAAAAACAAATGGAGAAAAAGAAAGAAGAAAAAACACTGAAAAACATGAATTAACAGCCTACCTTTCTTCCAGGCATCTAGCTTTTCTATATCTACTCTCTTTTACCTCCTCTTCTTTTATTCATCTTATAGACTTTTATCTTGAAGGTTCCTTTTTAATTTCCTTCTACTGTTAGCACCCAGATTCGAAGGAATATTTTTCCACATCTCAATTATTCATTCAAGAAATTTAGATGTGCTTTTTCCTTCATCATAAATGTAAATTCATGTAAAGATCACACTCTCTTATCTTAAATCAGCAAGGAAATTTGAGTTGAAATTGTTTGCAGTCACAGTATTGTTTCTTTCCCCCATTTTTAAGTGGAATTTGACAGTTGCTCATTTGTTATTTCTTCAAAAAGTGTATTTTAAATTATTATTATTACCATTTAGATATATTTTTGTTTGATAGTTTTGTATTCAGTTTCTAGGCTACTTTTTTACTCTTATGTATTTTAAATATTATGGTGTTATTTCTATTCTTGCTAAGCTTTTTCTCTCTATGTGTATGATTTAAATGTAATTTTATACATTATTATGGTTCTAGTGTGAGCAGGCACACCCTTGCAACTGTGTACATGTTAAGTCTGAAGAAACCTGGATGGAGCAATTCTCTCTTTCCACTACAAGTTTTAATAATAAAACCTAAGAAGTCAGGCTTGAGTATCAAATGCTTTTCATTATTGAGCCATTTCTTGTGCCCTACAATAACCTTACTTCTGTACATATACTGATTTTCCTTAATTTCATTTCCCTAGCCTTGACTGTATGAGACCATAAAATCATTCACCTAAAGTTATTTACCTACTTTTAGACTACTACCACTAGTTTGTCTAATAGAGAAATCTCACAGCTGTATCACATAAATTTCTAAATATTTTAAACAGCTTAATTATGTCTACTTACTTGCAGAATTTCAACATCCTTTCTTACCTCATCTTCTCTTGGCTTGTACTATGGTGCTCCGTACTTAACTCATGATCTTTGTTGTAAATTCAAGATCATGGGTATTTAAAAAAAAATCTTACTCACCTTAAGCCATCACAACAATGTCAACACTGTCAGGAGATTGAGAACTGCCTAGCCTACCAACTACATGAACAAGCCACTTCACTTGCTGTTTAGTAGTTAAAACTAAACTTATTTAATGCATTTGATAAAGTCATCAGAATGCAATGTACTCTGTATTGCATTTTGTAACATGAATAATATAAACCTAGAAACAGGTTTTGGAGGTAAATCTTCAAGTTTAAAAATAGAAAGGCAAGGCAGTTGGCCACTGGCTCTTACCTCTATCTCAGACCAAAATTTGTGATCCTGTATCCATGAATCTTCAGAGTGTAAACCAGACTGCACTTTTTACACCAAGCTTCAGACTGCAATCCCATGGGTTCCTGTTTCTTTCTGCCTTATATTCCTCTCCTGTTTCCTCCTCACTATTGCTGGGATTAACGGACTGTGATGCCAAGTGCTGAGTTCACCTTTGTGTGAGCTGTTTCTCTTTCAGACTGGATCATTTTATGTAGCTCAGTGTGGCCTTAAACTAATAAAGATCCATCTGCCTCTGTCTCCCTAGTCCTGAGATTAAAGGTGTGTATCACCACCTCTTGGCTATATGGCAATGGATAGCTTTGCATTTGCTCTCCAGTGGATTTATTAAATCATAATAATACAATCCACAACATTTCTCTAATTTGAAAATATATTCATATGTTGTTTCATAGAAACTGTATATCCCTTGATGTCCTGACTACCAGAGATTCCTTTGCACATTCACTTGTGTAATTTCAGGAGCAGAAGATCAAGACGTTTGGTGTTTGGATGTGTCATATTCTTTTCTTAACTTTCTTTTTATTTATTCCTTGTGTCTTTCACATAATTGCATCTCAATCACATTCATCTCTCTGTCCCCTGGTTTTTGCCTTCTGCCCAAGAAATCCTCCACCAAAAAAATAAAATTTAAGAGAAAAGAAAGAAAAATCTCATTAAGGAAGCTGTAGTATGACACAGTGTGTCACAGAGTTTATACTTGTATCCATATATCTTTATTTGCAAGTGTTCATTGCAATTAGTCATTGGTCAGATTTTAGGACTCTGGTTTCTTTTACACTATTAATATTGAGCCCTCACTAGGACTCTTCTTGGACATCCTGTTGTTGCTCTGTGTCTTGTAGAGCCTGCAGCTTTGGTTCTACAGGACCTGCCCCTTCATGTGCTCCAACAGGTCATAAATGGGATAATGTTGATGGGCGCCAACTCATAACCCTAGTTCTGGGCCTGGATAGTTGAAGGGTTTGTGTGCCATCTTGCCAGTTCTCATCTGTCCTCATAGCCAGCTTGAGCACTCTGATCTTGACAGGACTCATTCACCTTTGCAGTAATGACAAAGGGGCTGGTACTGTTAACTGGTTTAATGCCTCATATTAAGATTTTCCACACAATCACCAACAAACCCAGCTCCAATCTATAGCCTAGGCAAGGTACAATGCCTACTCTCTTGAGTGCTACAGCTGGTGAAGGGCAAGTAAAGCCCTCTGGCTCTTCTGACATCCAGGCCAGCTCTTCCACCCACCATAGGCAGCGGTGGGGGGATATCCCCTGCCCAATCCATCATATCCTGCCAAGCTCTCATTTTGACCCACATCCCTGTCATGTTACATATACTTGACAAACACTTGAAAAGTTCATCCAGGTAAAGTAAAGTTTACTTCTCATAGAATTAAACAAATCTCTGATAGAGTAAACAAGGGTTTCATCCATTGGTTCTATTCATATAAGCTATTATTCTCAGAAATTTCAAATATAGAATTGTAGCCTTAAAAATACAGCATATTGATTTTATCATTACTGGAGGTATGTTATTAAAATATTAACTAATTTATATGAAATTTGAATTACTTATAAAGCTGCAAATTCTTAAATTGAAAGCTGTGTAGTCACACTTTTAGTTTAATACTGAATATCCAACTCTTGAGAACTCTTTGGCATTAGATAAGTTAGTTATTCCTGCTATAGTCAATTTTATTCTAGCCTTAACCAATGGTTATAATACTTTGAACAAATAGATTTGTTGTGAACATAAAATGCAATTAGCAAATCTTAAGAGCTAAAACTGTGCCATATAGAAAAAGATTGGAAGATCTAGAGAGATGATTCTGTCAACAGAAGCATAAACTGCTTTTCCAGAGGCCCAGAGTTCAGTTCTAAAACCCATGTCAGACAACTGCCTGTAAGTCCAGCCATAGTCGCTCCAGCTCCCTCTGTGTCAACTACAAACACAGAAATTCTGTGCACAAGAACACGGAAATAAAAATAAATAAAATTGTAAAAGTAAAATTTTGTATAAAGAAGTTAAAAAGTTTAGAAATTACAAAATTAATATATTGTGCTAAAAAATGTGCTAGTCAGCAGGCATTAAAGATTATGTCTATGTATACAACAGCCAGGTTTTTGATGCACTGTTCAGGTGAAATTAGAGTTTTACCTGCTGGGAAGTATTATAGTCACGGCTGGAAGTCTGGAATATCTGGAAATATGCATACAGTGAAGAATATCATAATATTCTCACACTGGCACATCCTTAAATATTTATGGAAGCAAGCAAATAATTCTGAAAATAAGCATGGCTGTTGCTTGCCACAGAGCACTAGACAGATATGTAGTAAAACATTCAGTAAAATAACTAAACTTTCCCCCCTTTTTTTCTTTTCAGTGTGAAGCCTTGTATGAAATAGATGGAGAAATGAACACAAAGGAGTCATTTAATAATTGATAAGAAGGGAAGGCAGCTGCAAGTGATGGATGTGTGCTTTACACTTACAAAGAAACAAAAAATTAGTTTTCTTTTCAAGGAATCTTGAAATCTTTACATGGGCATTGTGCTTTGCCTCTGACTAATATTGAGAACAACAGACTACATAAACATCATAGGACTTAGGTTTTTTTTTCCTTTTTCAAAATTTCAGTTATACTTTTGAAGGTTTTATTTCTCTTTAATAGTTGATACGATTATGAACTATTTATTTGTGTATTTGAAGCCTCAGCCTCATGAGTCTAGGGAGGGCAGGTAAATATCAGACCTTTCCCTGCATAAGCCTTCTTCAATTTCCTACTCTTTTTGCTCTAAACCCAGGATCTACTAAGCAAATAACCTACTCATAAATTCCTTGGATTTTATATACTAAGATGACAATGATATGTCATCTCTCTTTACCCAGGTACAGATAATTAGATTATGACCACAAACATGTAGCATGAAAAATAAAAGTCAAAAAGACTGATATTTGGGTTCAAGCTTCAAGCTGAAGATCAGAAAAGCAAATCAGCTGGCCACTAGCTCTTACCCTTACCTCAGCTCAGACCAATGGGATGATCCACAGACTGTTCTGCACTTTACTGCTCCTCAGATTCACTCAGATCGCTATGCCCTCCTCAATGGGGTTAGAGACTAATCCTATAACTGAATGTCTCTACCTTTTATACCTCACAAATCCTGGGATTAAAGATGTGTACCACCACTGCCTCATATCTATAGCTTGTGGATGCCTTTGCTTTCTGAATCACTGGACAAGCTTTAATAATTCATAAATAATTTATCACCACAGGGACAACAAAATTAATGGGAACAACTTATCCTCACTACTCAGAGTGGTGATGGGGAGGTCAGGGACAGAGTGCTGGTTATTATCACTTCTAAAAATCCTGCACCCAATTGTGTTGGCTATGGCATACCAAAGCTAGGAGGCACTGGAATGAGTGGAGTTACTTGCATCCATGTAGATATTTTAATAAAGCATTCATTATTTATGTTAAAAATAAAGCCCTTAGATTGATTATTATACAGTGTTAGAGGAAAAGGTTGATTTTATTCATCTTCATGTGGTTATCCACTCTCAGGGCAGTGTGGGGTGAAGAAGCTATCTTTATTCATCAAAAGTTTAAATACCCTGTTGTGAATGCTATGACTGTAATGTGTCTACTTATTTCTAGGTTCACAGCTCTGCTCCATTTAACCTTGTGCTTATTTTTATGCCAACACCATGATGCTTTTTTGTGACTAAAGATTTGCATTATCTATTCAGATCAGATATTGGTTATTCTTTATATATATATATATATATATATATATATATATATATATATCAGAATCAGAATGTATAGGTCCAGACAGACGATTCAGCAGTTAAGAACACATGCTGTTCCTGCAGAGAACTGAGGTTCAGTTCCCGGAACCCATGTGGTGGCTCAAAACTATCTCTTACTCCAATTTCAGTTTATTTGTTACCATTTTTCAGCTTCCTGAGAAAAAAATAGTTTAAAATTAAGTAACGTCTTTAAAATGATTAAGTAATATACAAAATAAGCAACATTAAATATACAGGGAAATATACATGGATTCTGGAGCCTGTATGGTCTTTTGTTGGCTTTGAATTTTTAGTATGCTGAGGAGCAAACAGCAGCTGCTGAGAGACATGGGATTATAAAAGGAACTGCTGAATTAAACCATTTTATATACTTTAGGATGGCATAACTTTAGAATGGAATTTAAAAATGTATTGAATTGGGAGAGAGGATATGCTTTGCCTTCCAAAGGAAATGAAATTCTGTAGATTCCCTGAAAATTAATACAGGCTGAGTTTGACTGTGGGATATGCCTAGAATATCCTGGCTACCGGCATAAAAAAATGAATCTAGTAAAACTGCAAGACAGGTGACTTATATGATCAACCCTTGACAAGGGAACACTTCTGAGACTGGATGAGACACAATAATTCTTGTTGGTTACAGAGTCCTCATGGCTTATTATTGCATACCATCCTTTCATATGGCATGGTAGATGTTTGGTTACATAGTGGAAACAAATATATCATGCTTACAGTTGTCATTTACCTGCTGAAATATAAAACAAAATATCATCTTTGGCTGACTTGTGTACAATGTACAGTCCATACTTGTGATTTTGCAGATATGTATGTTACCTTTGACCAGACACCCAGATAGATGGCTGGCTCAGGTGATCCAAATTTTCAGAATGCTTCTGTTGCAGTTTCCTCAAAATTCTGTTTAGAATAGTTTCAAGGCTACTAGGTGAGATAGTCCAGCCTCACAGAGAATTCTAGCCAGGACTTCAGATAAGCCATATACTTTCCCATTAGACAAAGACTGGAAACAAGTGTTATAGTAATAACTAATTTTCTTAGGACTTAACCATTACCTCAGTTTTCTCAGTATCCCCTGGTGATACCATTGTCCCCATTCAATAGTAATCAGTCTCGCTAACACAATGCCCACATTGCCAAGAGATTAGGTGTGTGGTTTGTGGTCAATTAGTGGGTTATGGATGTTGTCATCATTTTGTGGTATATAGAAAGATACAATAAAAGGCAAGTATTCATATCAAATAGTTTATATTGGTGTATATTTTTTATATTGATATAAATTTAAGTTTATTCTTTGCAATGGTGTATATATCTGTTTCTACTCTTGTTTAAGATATTGTATTATGCAGCTCACTTAAAAATGTACTGAAGTGGTAGTACAGGAAAGACAGTGAGATACATCTGGTCCTTGAAGCACCAATCTATTTCATAAAAGAATCGTGGGCACCAAAGAACCGCATATGGAGTTCCCTTTCATTGTGGCAACTCTAGACATTTGGACAAGAAACTGCCATGCCCTTGGCTGTTGACACCATGCTGTTGTATTGGATTATCACAACACAAAGAATGTGACTGCTGAAGTTTGCCAAGACAATATAAGGCAGACCTTCAAATTTCTGTTTCACAGAAAACTCTAGCCCTCTAGGCTTAAGAAAGATGCCCCAACTTTTCTTTTTTAAAAAATTTAAAAATAAAAGATTTTATTTGTTTAACAATTTTAGTTGCTGAAGGTTCAAAAAGCATGATGCTGGGATGTTGCCAAATGTAGCTTGACTTAACACAGTAGAATGGAGAAGCAGAAAGGCTGAGTAAATAAATAAAGGGCCAGGCACATGAAGACACCTCAGTTTGTAACTGTCTACTCTCACAAACTAACTCAGCTCATCCCTTCAGTGGGTGGTTCTCTATGACAGTTACCAAGCACTAGGCCCCATCTCTTGAAGATTGTATAATATTAATACTGCTACCACTAGAGTGAGCTTTTGGAAAATACAGGGTCTGCTACCACTAGAGTGAGCTTTTGGAAAATACAGGTAAACCAGATCCAAACGATGACATATACCAAATCAAAATTTTTATAAATTATGAACTTAAATATTGTGCTGGTTAGTTTTTAGTCAAGTTGACACAAGCTGGAGTCATTTGGAAAAAGTTGCCCTCAATAGAGAAAATTCCTTCATTATATTGGACTGTAGGAAAGGCTGTGAGGGTATTTTCTTAAATAATGGTTGATGAGGGAGGGCCCAGCTCACTAGAGACATTGCCACCCCTGAGCAGGTGGTCCTCCAGTATATAAGAAAGCTGGCCAACCAAGCCAGTGAGTAGTGTTCCTCAATAGCCTCTGTTTCAAGTTTCTGCCTCCTGGTTCCTTCCTTGAGTTCCTGCCCAGCTTTCCCTTGATAATGGGCAGAGAGCCCCCAACTTTTCAAAGGAAACTTAGGTGACTGTCCAGACAGGCAGCTGTTTCTGTCATTACTATAGTTTAAAAAAGCTACTTCTTCGGAACTTTCTCTTTACTCAGTTAATATTACATTTTTCTAAGGTCCCTGATGTATTGAAAATGTAATAGTTTTCCTTGTCACTAAATTAAGAAAAGAAACTTACACAAGAGATGTAAGGAATATAAGGCTGAGAAACATAAATTTTAAATTGATTATAAAAATGTTTTGAGGCATAAAAAGATAATGTAGATTGGTAATCCAAGTGGGGATATAAAGGAAATTAGGTACACATGTTTGGAATAACAAAGATATGGTAGATAATGGAGCATTTTCTCTGAATTTAAAAATTCAAGTAGACTGGATATTATAAATATAATTCCAACTTGATAATTTTTCTTATTTTATATAGGCTTACTATGTTAAAGCTAAAACCTTCCTTTTTATTAAGACAAAAAGGGAGGATTGCAGTTTTTAAAATTATATAAAGTTGTGTTGCTGTTTTACCTTGTGTGCCAAGGTACCCAGTTAATCTAATAAACAGCTGAACATCCAATAGCAAGGAAGGAGGTAAAGGCAGAACTTGCAGGCAGTGATTGTTAGGAGGAGTAATTTAGTATATGTTAAGAAAGAAAAGGAGATGACAGGGAGACAACAGGGACCAGACATCCAAATGTGGAGTAAGAAAGAAAGTAGGATATACAGAATGACAAAAGGTAAAAACCCCGAAGGCAAAATGAAGATGAATAGAAATAGGTTGAATTAAGTTTAAAGAGCTTGTGGGACAAGCCTAACAGAAGACCAATTATTCATAATCAAAAATAAATGTCCCCATCCTTCTTTGGGAGTTGAACAATGCAGTGGATCTCTCTGAGTTTGAGACAGCCTGATTTACAACATGAGTTCCAGGACAGCCAGAGTGAAGTCCAGGACATCCAGAGCTACACACTGAGAAATCCTCTGTGGAAAAACCAAAATAATATTAATAATAATGATAATAAATAAAACAAAATGATTGAATTTCATTCTTTTCCAATAAAGATGAAATTTATGTGATAATTTTATGGTTTAAATTTACCATTCCTTGCATGTCTGAAATGAATCTACTTTGATCATAAAAATGATATATTGATGTTATTGAAATTTATTTTCTAATATTTACTTAATATTTTAAAATTTTTGCTCTTATGGTATTTTTATAAACACCTTTACTTCTTTTACCTACTTATTCTCTTTTGGATATGCTCTCTTATGATGTATTCATATGTTTTTAAACTTACTTTCATAACAGTCAGTTGACAGTTTTAAATTTTCATTCATCAGTAACAATGGTATCATTTCATGTCCATCCTTAAAAAGTCCCTTTTTGTCAGGCTCTTTGTCAGGATAAGTTAGGAAGGGCTAAGTTCTTTTACATTCCATAGACCAGTTTGAGAATCATTGGTGTTAGGTCTCATTTAAATGTTAAATGAAGATGTGAAGTGAATATTTGCATGCCTGAGGGTTTGTCTATTACTGATATAATCAACAGTAGTCAGTATAATTATTTTTGACCAATTTAGAATTTCATTGAAATTGTTTCATACAACATATTTTTATCATATCATCTAAATCTAATTTGATATGTGCTATGTTTCCAGCAATTAATGCATTTCTTCTACAGAAACAGAATATTTCAAAATACCCCTTATTTACCAATTGAATGCCTTTTATAACAGTTGTAACATTTATTTCATGTTTTGAACTCTATTTAGTTGACTCCCCCAAATCCCTTATTGTATTATGAAAGAATTGCTAATATAGTTAATTTTTCCCAGAGAAACAAGTACATTTAATTGATCTCTTTTCACTAGGTTCTGCACTTTAATTGATACTATTTATTTTTGTTAATTTGCAGATAATTTGTGTGGGCTTTTCTAAGATAATGAGATACCACTTTATGCCTTTCCTTGAGATTTCTTTTTAGGTGTAGCCACCGATTGCTCTCAAGTTCCATATTTATCCTGCCCTTAATCTACGAGCTAGTTTTAGAATATCATGCTTGCATTTTATTTTCTTTAAAGTTTACATTTCCTTATATTTTGATTGTGAGCCTACCCTTGAATGGCTGAGTCATCGCTCTAGCAATGGAGGCACAACTCTCTAAACTCCTAAATGCAAATAATAACACAACTTCTGTGATTGAATAGTCACTTGTGAAACATGTCTTGATAGGTAGGTAACTTTATCATGGGATTGTTACAGCCTTAATGCAGTGCAGCTCAATATCACTTACTGCACTTGTAGAATACTATGTTTTTATTATTTTAAAAATACTACATTTCCATTTTAACTTCCACAATAATCTCACAGTTCAGATATATATCATGTGCAGTGTAATGTTTTTGATTTTTACTCTTGTAGCTCTTGGTACTTCCGGGAGGGGAAGCCACCCAGCTCCCAAATAACTCCACATGGATGTTTATTCTTAGTTATGAATGTTTGGCCTTAGCTTTTCTTGTTTCTAGTCAGCTTTTCTTATCTTAAATTAACTTGTCTACCTGTTGCTTCTGGGCTTTTGTCCTTCACTCTTCCTGTATACATTTCTTTCCTTATTACACTGTGACTGGGTGGGTGGCTGGCCCATGACATCCTCCTCCTTTCTCTCTCTTGTTCTCTTGCTCTCCCGTTTTTCTCATTTCTCCTTCTATTTTTTACTCTCTGCCTGACAGCACCTTCTGTCCTTGCTCTTGCCTTGCTATTGATGTTCAGCTCTTTATTATGACCACCTTTATTAGACAGTCACAGTAACAGCGCTTCACAGAGTTAAACGAATGCAGCATAAACAAATTCACACATTAAAATAATATTCTACCAAAGCATTGTTTTTTGCTTATTTTCTAAATTTTGTGACCATTCATTATACGAATATCCCATTGTGATCAGAAAGAAAGCAATATAAGATTCATAATGTGATATCTTTTTTATTAAAATATGCTATGTTCAGCCGGGCGGTGGTGGTGCACACCTTTAATCCCAGCACTCGGGAGGCAGAGGCAGGTGAATCACTGTGAGTTCTAGACCAGCCTGGTCTACAAGAGCTAGTTCCAGGACAGCCTCCAAAGCCACAGGGAAACCCTGTCTCGAAAAACCAAAAAAAAAAAAAAAAAAAAAAAAAAAAAAAAAAAGCTATGTTCATCAGGAACTTTTAGGCAACTGAAAATAATGTGCATTCCATGACTATTGGATGGTAATATTTCTAAATGATGATTCTTTTTAATTTACAGTGCTTTAATTCTGTTGTCACATAGCTGATGTTAGACTAAATATAAGGGTTTTGCTTATATACAGAATGGTGCTTCAATATTTCATGGATATAGGTGTAGTATCAAGTTTTTCTCTGTCTCACCTGGTACCCCTGGACCAGTTTCTCTCCCACCTTCTGGTTCCCCACAGCCACTTATGAAATAACACTCTGAGGTTTAATATATTAATTACAATGGTTTGACCAATGGCTCAGGCATATACTGGATAGCTCTCTGTTATAAAATAAAAACATTTGTATTAATCTGTATATTGCCACAAGGCTGTGGCTTACTGATAATGCCCTGGCATGCTACTCCTTCAGTGGCTACATGACATCTCTCTGACTTCTCCTACCTTTTTTTCCATAACACTATATTTTGCCTGGCCATTGGTCAAAAGAGCTTTAACCATTCAGCAATAAAAGGAACACATATTTGTAGCATACAGAAGGATGTCCCATATCATATAGGTTTCTTTTACATATCTTTTTGAGTATATAGTATAATTGACCTTTTCAGATCTACTGTATTTTGTGTATAATTCTGTTTTGTCTGTTGTGAGCATATATATTCTTGCTCATGTTCAGATTCCATTTGCTTGTGAGACCTTTTTTTCATTCTTTAGTGTGAGTCTCTGACTTTCAATTGAAGTGGCAAGATTTTTTAGGGAATATGTTAACTTCAGGTCTGTATTTCTATTTAGTATTAACAATAATGAGAAAAGATTTGTACTTTCCATAATGTTAAATATTTCTAGGTATTTCAAATATTATATCGTCCTCTTATTTATTTTGCATTTTGGTGGTTTGCTGGTTTGGTGCTGTGTGATTATCTGCTTATCCTCTCATCTAATTAATTTATACATGTTTCACTATCCATCTTTGTAGGAGTTACCTTTTTTCCAGTTCTAAGCACAGGGCTTCTCTAAGAATCATTTCTAAGGCTGATGTGATGATAATGAATGGACTATTTTTGCTTTCCATTGAAGTTATGCTTTCACCAATGCAAAAGAATAAGCTTACTGAATACCATGATTGGATACCTCACTTTTAAACTCTGCTTTTGCTTGACTCATAATAGAAATTGCTTTCATACTTTCATTCTGTTGCATCTCACCAAGCATTTTGTACACCAATTAGATCCTTAGCAAGTATTTCTTACACTTCTGTATCTTTGGAATATGTTACTAAAGAATTGAAATTTACATTAGGTTCTAAATTGTCTTGTTTCATTCATATTTATTTTCCTAAGTTTGGATTTGTACACATGATGGATACAATACCACTTGTATTGAGATCAATATTGATATATGACTTCATCATGTAGAAGTTCCTTAGGGTATCATTTTTCCAGTAATAATAAAAGTGGGTTGAACTGTGATTTACCTCAATCTAATAAGCCAATGCCAAATACACTTTCTTTAAACAACCTTTTTCAAATTGAATTAACAACTAGAACTTGATATCTACTAGTGATTCACTGAGTATTTCTTGAGTGATTCAGAAGTCTAGCATGCTATTTACAACACTGTATTTCTAAAAATAAGTTTTATCTAAAATAATATTTACTTCCAAATAATTGAGAAGTAACAGGTTTTCAATATTTAAACATGAGAGAATGTACATATAAGAGTCATGGTGCTCCATAAGACTCCACTAAGAATACAAAGGTAATCAGGTATGATCAGGCACTGTACATAACCAATTTATAGTCACTACAGGAAGACACCTGTTTGGTGATATGATTATCTTTTAAGTGAAAGTGACAAGATGGGTGTCAGAAAGTTAGAGATGCAGGGATACTGAATACCTGCTGCTACTTCACTGTAGGTAGTGAAAGCACATGGGTTATACACAGCAAGGTCACTTGTTCAGGGCTTTTAAAAACTTTGGTTTTCATATGCCACTTCTAAGCAACAAGGTGCCAGTCAATAAAAAAAAAATAACTTAGAAGTTTTCCATGCTGGGAATTATCTTCCTTTGTTCCCATTATTCTTAATTACATTTACATAATGTGAAACTCATATCTATTTCAGAAGTATGGACCTTTCCTTTTATTTATTTGGAGACAAATGCATTTACAAACCTGAAATTTAAGGGAGTTTTTAGTTCAAATTTGATAAGTACAAGAATAGTTAAGTCTTTGGCAACTCGAGGAAATGGCTGAAATGCATATTGGGCTGTGAGGCATAAATGGAACTTTGATGGACTGGGATGAAATGCAATAATTTGGGTCATTATTTCCTAAAGTTCTAGACATTAAAGCCTGGTGATAACCCATGGTCCTATAACAAGGTTCTGATCCTCAGAGACATGCCATTGAGAGAGGTCTGGAAACACAATATTTTCCTATTCCTCTGTTTTTCATACCCCAGCTATGAGTTGAATGAATTTGTTCCATGTTGTCACCACATTATTCTTACAGTTCTGATACCCAGGACATCAGCCATTGTTGGATTGAAATTTTCACAACTGAAAAAAAAGAAAAACCTTCCCCTTAATAATCTGACTATCCCAAGTATCATTCTAATTAAAGCAAGAATTTTTTTGAGATATGTAAAGCTGACTAACAAAAAGAGTAAAGAAATTTAACATGTAATTAGTTCAAACTTTTTTACTTTTGCCACAATTTCATTGCTAATTTTTAGTCTTCTGTATATCAGCTATGTTATCAGAGAAGGAATTTCACTGATCATTATACTTAGTTATCTGAAAGCATTGTTTGAAAGATGTGAGATGTTTTAGAACAGCATAAAATATGGCTTCTCTCCTTCTTTTGTACTCATTCTTGTTCAGTTGTGTACCCACTTACCTTAGTATGATGACCACTTGAAAAATATGTGATGTACTCTTGGATATATACCCTTAAATATGACATGTGGAAATCAAACGTATGACATAATAGTCATGGCAATCACAGAGTTTTTCCCCAGAGCTTTGCCATCATGAAAATTTGAGCAGTAACCTCTTGGAGAAAAAATGTTATTCACTGCTAGGTTTTACATTGCTACAAATAAGCATGGAATTCAAGAGACCCTCGCCTAAGAATATAGCTTCTCCCTATCAGCTGCTACACATAAGTTCCATGATTTTATGCCACCTAGTGGAAGTGATAGAGTGTATGGACCAAGGGTGACTAAGAAAGGTGGGTCCTTCATCTATATACTCTGGTTGAAATTCTTAATCATGCTGGGTAAGTTTTATTTTTTCTTTTTTTGCCCAATGTGGCATGTTGCATGAATGAATGAAAAGTAACCCCACACCCATGTTTTGTAAGAAAGCCCAATTAACTCATTGGTTCCTCACATTGAACTTTGGTATACTATTTTCTCGGTTCCATGGTTTTCAATGTGTACTTATGAGAAGGATTTCTTATGTCTCTCCCTGGAATATCTTTGCAATATTTGGGTGCTGTAGAATAATCTTTTGTTCACTGTGAAGATGTGTCTCTGCCTAAGGTGCCTTTTGATTGGCTTAATAAAAAGCTGAATGGTCAAAAGTTAGGCATGAGAGAATAGGAAGGACTTCCATGGAGAGGGAAGAATTTTGGATAACTGTGAGGTTCATGAAATTAAGCTAGCAATATGTGGAGAGTTGAACAAACAGCATGGAGGAGAGATAAAAAGCCAAGTGGCAGAATGTATATTAATATAAATGGCTTAAGATATAAGGGATAGTTGGGTACAAGCCTAAGCTAAGGCCATGTATTAATAATTAATTAGAGGTCTCTGTCATTATTTTGGAACTGGCAGTACACACATGATCAACTACACTAGGTGGTTTTTAACTCACAAGTTTTTACTTACCTGGAGCATTTCTTGTATCTCACCATCTTATTTATATGGAGTTGTAGTTACTTTCCTTATTCATAAATATTCTGGAGTTCTCCATGACAATTGCCACATTAGAGGCTGTGTTTGAGCTATATCTGATATTTCTTTACTTCCTTCAACCCTTTTCCTCATATAATTTAAACTACTACTATTACATTAAATGGCCCTGAACCTCTCTTATAACATGTTTTGAAAATTACCATGTTTATTAATTAAAAATATGTGCTTCACTTTTTAATTTTCTTTTGCATCCATCTTCATAAGAAACAATGTGAGTGCCAGGCACTGAGCTGAAATCATTTGCTATAAAAACAGATGCTTTTAGCCACTGAACATTAACTAGCCCCTACATGTCATTTTGTAAGTTCTACTAAGGGAGAGCCTTTTCTAAGTGTTCACTATGAGGAAGATCAGTAAGTAAAAGCACTTGGCATGCAATCCTGAAATGTTTAACAAAGACTCACAGTGGAAGGAGTGAACCATCCCATGATAATTATCTTCTGATCCCAATGACTGCAAACACACACACACACACACACACACACACACACACACACACACACACCACCACCACCACCACCACCACCATCACCACTACCACCACATACATCACACTATTTGTAACAGTAATGATAAGACAAAGAAATGTTTTTCAATACAGGTAGAACAAAAACAGTTGTAAGAACCAAAATTAGTAATATGAGGACAGACGACTGGCTGCATAGAGCTAGACTTGAACATGTAATTTATGGGTCAGGATGCTCATTTGCTGATAACCTGTTATCAAAGTGGACTCCTTCCAAAAATCAGATGCTTTCCATGCTAACACTTCTATAGATTAGAGGCAGATTTCATTTGAAGGTGTGTGTGTGTGTGTGTGTGTGTGTGTGTGTGTGTGTGTGTGTGTGTGTGTGTGTGTTTATACTATATGATGTACCTTGGCTCATTCATTCTATCCTTATTCTCTGCTTTGTCTGAAATAAGCACCTTTGCACCTTTGTACATTATCATTGACTGATGACTGCCATAGAGAATGGGCTTTCATATTAAAATTACGATGACCTCTACTTCTGGCCCTTGAAATGTCATTTTGTAGTGTGAAATCTGTCTTTTGAATTAAAAGGTTAAGACGAAATTTTAACATCTTAACTATGCATTCATATTAGTCTTTACATTGTTTATATAGATAGTGATTCACTCATGATTCCTTACTGGTATAAGTTCTGGTGTCAGGAGCATAATACATTATAGAGTTCATCTGTTTGAGTGAAGAAATAATTTTCCTAATAAGATTCAGAGCAGGAAGCCATGATTTCAGAGGCAAAGTCTGTGATACCATTAAACACTTCTTTTTATTTAAGAAATCTCTTCCTTTCTTTTCACATGTAATCACATAATAATTTCAAATATTTGCCATCAAGTTTTATTTGTGCAGATTAAACCTCAAATGATTTTCCCTCTTCCACTCTCTCTTGAATGTAAGGGCTTCATATTATTTCATATTAATCTCCTCCTTCCATGTTACAGAGGAGAAACTATATTGTACCCTTTTGAAATACAGTTTGTAAAGTGGAAAGCATTACGTTTTCATATTACAGAAATGGGGCACTAATTTTTATAAATTATAAAGTTCCTGGTGTAAGATTTTGCTGAAAATGCTCTTTTGGAATGAAAATTATATCCCACTATTAACTTCAATAAGTCACTGTGTTAAAACCCTGCATTGATTTCTCCTTTCCATTGTCCATGAGGGTCTCTTTCCTGTGTGTTATACTTGGATAAATATCTTCCAAACACAACCTTGATACCACTCTGACAAGTAAATAATATGGATGTTTTAGTTGTGTTGAATGGCTCAGATATCACTTCAGACCATTATTGATATGTGAAGAGGACCATTATCAAAATATTTTAATTATTAATATTTGTGCTTGTATATATTTGCTATTACATTGTCCTACCATTTAGCCCTCTATACCCTAGAATTCATATGTAATTTAGGTATATTAATGAGTATCACCAAATTCATATGCCTGTATAAACTTGTATTGAAATCAAGCATCTAGTCAAAACCCTCCCCTATAGAAATCTCCCTCTGTTCTACTTCTGCTGTTGTGTTAGTGTTTATTGTGGGTTCATTGATATGAGCTCTCTGCTTAGCAGTTTAAAATGCCTCATGCACTGTCATTGACTGTTGAATCTGCTGGATATACTACATCTTCTTTGATGATTTTCACTTTCAACCACATGTAGTCACTATTTTCTGTTAAAAAAATCTCTGGGGACCTCTGTTTTTGCTTCTTTTTTCATTATTTTTGGTATTTCACAGCAATAATATCAGAAAGTACTTGCCCCTCTTTGAGTGCCTTGTTTTATTTAATATAATTTTCTCCAAGTTCATCATTATCACCACAAATGGCGATATTTTCTAAAGCTGAATATTATTCCATGGTATGTATAAAATATGTTTCTTTGTTTTTTCATCAGTTGTGGTAGTTTGGCTTGTTTATACTTTTTAACTTTGTGAATAGAGCTAACATACTGCAAAGGTCATAGCAATTAGAGCAGCAAGGATTAAGACAGAGCAAACATTACTGCAATGATTATTAGAAAACAGAAAACAATGTAACTTTTGAAGAGGGTATGGATCCACTGGATATTTGCTGCTATAGGTTATAATACAAATAGTGCAGCTATTCTGGGAAAAGACTGGGTATTTCTAAGCTAACTACCACAACAACTGCATGGTTTGGCCATCACACTGCTTGCTACTCTGGAAAAACTTTAAATCAGTTTTTTGAGAAGATATCTTCATCCACATGTTCAATCTCAAATGGATTTGAGTTAGAGAATTGCACATTATAATACAAATGTTATCACATATAGGTGTATATATCCATACACTTCCAAATGTGGCCACATCTTCAAATAATTGCCAAAATTTATAATAGATTTTCATTCATGTTTAATTTTTCATATTTTAATGCTTATAAAAGAAAAATATATTGGGCTTATATCATACTATGGTTAAACACACTCCAAGGTGAATTTGAGTTCTGTTAATATGGTTAACTTATTAAAATTTATTTATAAGTATAAATATTTATCGCAAAATAATGTTTTTGCTTTACTTTCCCAAAGCAGAATTAGTTCATGGTTAAAAAAATGTTTTCAGTGTTGAAGTGACACATACTTGAATATTTATTAGAAAAATCCTGTCAGAATGGCTAAAATAAAAAACACCAACAACAGTTTATGCTAGAGAGGATGTGGAGAAAGGAGAACTCTTCTCCATTGCTGGTGGGAGTGCAAACTTGTATAGCCACTTTGGAAATCACTTTGGCTGTTTCTCTGGAAAATGAGAACCAGTTACTTCAAGATCCAGCAATTCCAATATTAAGCATACACCCAAAGGATGCACATTCATACAAGGACATCTGTTCAACTTTGTTCATAGCAGCATTATTTATAATAGTCAGAACCTGGAAGCAACCTTGATGCCCCTCAACCAAAGAATAGATACAGAAAATATGGTGCATTTACACAAAGGAGTACTACTCATCGAAAAAAAAAAGTGGAATCATGAAATTTGCAGGCAAATGGATGGAGCTAGAAGAAACCATGGTAAGTGAGGTAACTCAGTCACAGAAAGACAAACATGGTATGTACTCACTCATATATGGATTCCAGACATAGTGAAAAGCATTACTAACATGCAATCCACACCTCCAGAGAAGCTAGGAAGCAAGGAGGATCATAAGAGAGACATAAAGGGCCCCCCAGTGAAGCATAAAGGGAAAAGAATCCCTGAACAAATGGGGATTAGGGGGGAGGGATATCAGAGAAAGAAGAGTGGAGAAGAGAATGGGGAGGAGAACATGAGGGATCAAGAAGATTGAGTGGGGAGTGGAATAGAGGAGAGCAAGAAAAGAGTCACATCAATAGAGAGAGACATTATAGGTTTAAAGAGAAATCTAGCACTAAGGGAATTATACTTAGATCCAAGGATCACCCCAACTAGGACCCTAAGCAATAATATAGAGGCTACCTTAAATGCCAGTCCCCTATAATGAGGTTGATGACTACCTTAAATGCTATGCTAGAGCCTTCATCTAGTAGCTGATGGAAGAAGAAGCAGAGATCCATAGCCAAGCACTGAGCCAAACTCCTGGAATTCAGTTTCAGAGAGGGAGAAGTGAGGAACAAAGGGGTTAAGACCATTCTGGAAAAACCCATAGAAACACCTGACCTGAGTAAGTGGGAACTCATGGACCCCAGTCTCGAAGCTGGGGTACCAACAGAGGAGGAATCCAGGCCCCTGAACATGCCTGTCAGTTAGAATCACTGGGCAGTCTATGGAGCCTCTGGCAGTGGAACCAGGATGTATCCTGAGTGCACAAACATACTTCTGGAGACCATTTCCCATGGAGGGATACGCTTTTAGCCTAGATTCACAGGGGACAGCCTAGGTCCTGCCAAAATGACTTGACAGATTTTGATGATACCTCATATAAGGCCTCAACCTCCCTCGGGAGTGGATGGGTGATGGGATGGGGTGATTGTTGGGGAATATGGGAGGATGGAATGAAGAGGGAACTGGGATTGTTATGTAAAATAATGTTTTCAATTTAAATAAAATTTATATAAAAGAAAAAGACCTATAAAATGTCCTAATTTCTTGTTTATTTCGTAAATTCTCTCCTGTGTATGCCGCTGTATCGTGTGCTTGTAGTGTAAACCAATGTTTGAAGATGGCCCTGTAACACCTCATAGAAATAGAGTTACAGATGATTGTAGGTCACCAGGAGCATGCTTGAAAAGGTACCTATATCCTCAGCAAAGGCAGCAATATGCTAGTTTCCTCAAGAATAGCAAATGACAATTGCAGGTGTATTGAAACAAACTCAGTTCAACATTAATTGAATAGCCTTGTTTCTATCAGAGTATTAAATTATATGCTATACATGGTTTTCTGTGGAAACACTTGAAGTGAAGATTGCCACACTGATGTACAGAATTATGTAGGGAAAGAGTTTTGAATACATTTTAATCCAAGACAACAGAGAGAGATGTTTCCTGGTCCCCGGAGAAATGACTTAATGAGAACACCTGTCTGCCTATGGAAGACAGGGACCATTAATAAAAGCTCAACAGACACATGTCTCTGTATCCTTGTTATCATTTCCTGCAGAGTTAACAATGATTCCTACATGGAACACAAAGTGTGACTTTGTCTGTTTGTGAACCTCATATAAATGGAATGACACAGTATAGCTTATTTTCTACATTGGGTTTTAATGAATTATGGTAATTTGTGAAGTTTCCCAATCTATTAATTCTCTCTATTATTATAGTGCAATCATGATAATTCTACATTTGCCTATAGAGAATACTATTGATGTAGATTTTTAAGTACACAAATCAGTCTACTAACACATAGTGTCAAAATTTATGGGTTAAAGATTGTAGATATATATCTGTGAATGATTTATTTATCTCTCTCTGTGTGTCAGTCTGTGTGTGTATGTACCTCTCTCTTTTGTGTATGTGCATACACACATATGAACACTTTTCTTTATATGTGTATGTGCATGTACATACATATAAATGTGTTCCTACACACATATATGGATGCATATATTTGACTATATGTTTGCCATAGTGGGAATTGCCAGAATTACAAAGTGTTCGCATGTATTATGAGTTATATTACTGCTATCAGCATGTCTATCAGCATTGTACTTTCTATTCCTTCTGTCTGATTCTTATGTCATTTCTGTTAGTATAAGACATTCTGGTTGGAGATAAGCTTATATTTGAGTATGTATGTAATATTAATAACCTGGGAGACAAATGAACTTAAAACAATTTCATTATTAATTCTCTCACCTGTTTCACAAATGTGCTAATTCTGTCTTTGTAATGTTTGTGTGATTCAGTCATCTATAAAATTTAAGATACTTTTAATTTTCCAAGTATTAATGGATCTATTATTTAAAAAACTTGTCTTTCTTCTGCCTTTTCACAGCATCTTCCAGAACCAAAATTCCTATTTTTCATATCATAATTAACCTTATGTTATATATTATGGACACTCCAGTCACTGCTAACTGTGCTATCATTTGTCTTTTTCAAGTAGTATTAGTTTTAACTGTCTCTATTAAAGTTATAATCACCATCTGCAGATACAAGTAAATACTGGTATTTTATTTACAGTCAATAGGTAAGAATAAAAATTAAATTTATTGTTTAATAATCATTTGATATGCCAGAATTTTATCTTTTCCTGACTACAGAACTGAGTCATTTCTGTCTACTCTGACTGTGTGTAGTAAGTCAATTCCTGGAGTTACTAATTGACATTTGGGAATATTTATTTTGTTTTTATCTTACCTTTTTCATCCTGACATATTGCTGTTATTTATAAAGTTATATAATGCAGTTAATCTTCATACACATAGTTTTCCAATTAACTCATAGTTATTTAGATGTTTTTATTTTATTTTACATATTACTAATGTAATAGCTTTACTTAAGTAAAGAAATAAAATTTGTTTTTATTTCCTTTTAGAATAGATAAATTAATTCATAGATTTTCACTCGGAATTGTCTATACAGATTTTAAAACAGTTTCCTATGTAATAATATTACTCACAAATAATGGTAGCTTGTAGTGTCTTTCATTTATTGGAAATACTTTTCAACTGAATCTATTCTTATCATCATTTGCCCTCTCACATCATGACCTAGAGCCTCCCAAATTCCCAATGTATCCAAGTCGAGTCCTTCTTAAACTTTTGCTTTCAAACACAAGCAGGCTAAATAAATAAACAAAAAAGAAAAAAAATGAGAAATACATATACATGCTGTAACACACACATGCAAATAGAGGAAACATTTAAGGTATTTTCAATTTTCCATCATTTAATGTTGTCTTTGATTAGGGCAGTGAGGGGACTGGGTGAATTTACACAAGCCTACCCAGACATATGCAGTCACACAGACATGGAGCAATGGGGTTGGGATGGGGACTGTGTGGCCAGCAGAGCAGGTAGTACCACCACAGTCCTTTCCCAAACAACCTCTTAGCCCTTACACATTTCCTCCTCCCTTCTGCTATAATAGCAACAAAGCATATTTATGTTTATGACCAAAACTATTTTGAATTTTGTTGCCTAGCTCTCAGTGTCCTGTAATCTCCATTTGCAGGACCATAGTTCCTGTTCCTCCCTGTTCTAATTATAATTCGCATTATAATTAGTGGTTCTTCTCTTCAGGCTTTACCTGACCTTCAAGCCATGGTCTCTGTACAGATCTTTGTTGTAGATGAAAGTTTCTGTTCAATAAGGTCCCACTGTCTTTCAGCCCTAAATAAGCACATGGATGCTATATTAATTTAGAAACTGTTGGCTGGTGACTAGGGCTACTACTGTCTAGCTCTCTCTTAATTATTAACCCATAATTACTAATCCATATATTTCTACATGGCATTATCCTACCATGGATCACCTGGCACTTCCAATCTTCTTGGCCTCTACATCGTGTCTCCAGGAGGCCTCTCACTACCTTCCTCTCACCAGTCTTCTCCTGGTCTGGTAGCTCTGCCTATGATTTCTGCCTGGCTATTGGCCAATTGGTGTTTTACTCATCAACCCATAAAAGAAACATATATGCAGAAGGACATCCCTCATCACCTCCTCTCTGTAGTAGCTTCATATTTGCTAATATTTATGTGCCATTAAACATTTTGTTCTATTTACAATAAAAGAGACTCTCATAACCGTTGAAAAGATAGATTTATTGGATAAAAGAAATTTTGGTTGTTATTTGCTCATAGTTTATTATTTCCATTAGTCAAGATTGCAATCAATAATTCAATATTTGTGCCACACTTGTTGAATTATACTTTTAAAATCACCAATTTCATAGAATATTATTTGCTGTTCCTTTACTTTTACTATTATAATACTAAAGACAGTACTGTAATAAAGCACAAAATATATCACTAAAACTGTTATTAGTCAGTTTGAAATGATATTAATTTCATAACTGCATAAAATAGAGCTCTTCCAAATTCTGTCATGGATAGAGGAGGCACCTATAGATCTCATCCCTTTCTAAAGACATATTAAAAAATCGGTGGATGTATTCAATGAGATACATTGAATGAGATATTGATTGGATTGGATGAGATAGCTAGTGCAGAGCTAGCAAGGAAGAAGAGTTATGCTTGAGAGAAAAGATGGGTAACAATGTAGGGTGCTGAGGGGATATACAATCTGTACATAGTATATGTGCATGACATTGAAGAAAAATTAAAAAATAAGAAACCATTATTTTTAATTGCCTATTCTATATTTAATTGGCAAAGGGCCAAGCAAACTGTATATGACTCTAAATCTATAATTGTGTTACTATTCACTGTATTCTCCAGCCTATAATCAATTTTGGCATATGTCTCACATGCACATTAGAAAATGTAACATCCAGAAAATTGGGGTCAATTATTGTATATTTGCAGTGTTTCTCCTCTATTATATTTCTGTGCATATTTCAAAATTTTTGCTTTGTCTGCTTTATATGTCTCATTTTCTAAGCCATGAGATAGTAGGTTTTAAATTACCTGACTTTCATTGTAAAGTTTTATAGTTTGCTTTGCAAAAATGATTACATTTTTATCACTTGCTTTGAGGCTACAATGTCTGCCATTTTGTCATGCATATTGAGCTTTTCCATTTGTTTTATGTAACATTTCTCCCTACTCTTGTTTTTCAAGCATTTTCAGGATTTTTTATGTCTGACAACAATTTTCAAATGATATGGGCTTTTTTCAAAACTTATGTTTGAAACTGAAATCATTGAGTTATTAGCTTAATGCAAATGAAATGTTTATTGTATACAAAATGATTGGTAGTAGAATATGATATTTTACTGCCTTCTGTCTTATTGATATCACAGTTAAGTGCTTTGCATTTAAATATAATTCAGAGCACATGCATTATTATTTTATTTTCCTATTATCTAATGTGATTAAACCACATATGTCCCTATTAATATCTTCATTCCTGGATAATTTCCTACACACACACACACACACACACACACACACACACACACACACACACACACATTTCTGAATTAGTTAATGTATAATTTATTTTAGCATTACTATAGTGACTTACATATAATAAATCTTTTGGATAGAAGGTGGTGTAATGTAAAAATGTGAATGTGTGCATTTATCCTATTTTAATTTTTATAAATATTTTTGTGACAGTAGAAAATGAGGTGTCCTGCAAAGCTGAGTGCTAATTTATCTTTCCCTAAACTTTCTCTCCCTACACAATCTGTTAAATTATATCCTTATTTGCAACTCAAACTTTTACAGGTAGTGTGTATATTACTTTTATCCAGTTAGTCCTTATATTCCATTGTAGTAATTTGAATTGTAGGTGACAAGGGTGATTTTTTAATTATTTTGTTTTTGAAATTATAAATACATCTTTCTCCTCTTCCTTTTCATCTGTCTAAAACATTTTATATACCCCTTCTTGCTCTGTTTTGAGTTCATGGCCTCTTTTTTATTAACTGTTAATGCATGAATATGTGCATATGTGTATGCATGACAATGTATATAATTTAAAAATGTGTGAATGTATGTTTGTGTGTATGTATATTTGCATTCCTAAGTATAACATGATCAAATTTATTCTTCTCAGGGGGAAATGGGTTTATTTCCCCAGTTCTCAGATTTCCAGTATTTCCTATAATTATGTGTATAGTGTTGACATCTTCTGGGCTTTCCTCCATCTACACTGGAGTGTCTGCTTTTTTCAGTAATTTAATTTTTTATTACTTTTTTATTTTAGAAGCACTCTTATTTACATATCAATCCCCAATTCCCTTGCCCTCCATCCTCCCAAGCTCCCCAGAGACCCCCAACCTAGCCCCCACCCACTTTCCAAGGACGTTGAGGCCCTCCAAGGGGGACCATCAAAGTCCCTCACATCATTTGGGGAAGGGCCTAGGTCCTCTCTTTTATATCTGGGCTGCAATAGTATCCCTGCATAGGGAATGGTTTCCCAAGTCGATTTATTCTCTAGGGATAAAACTGGCTCCACTGTGAGAAGTCCCATAGACATTCTAGCTGGTACCCACATTCAGAGGTTTTGGTTCAGTTCAATTCTGGTTCCCCAGCTTTGTGACTATGTTCTCCATACTCTGACTAGGTCAGATCAACTGTTTCTTTGGGTTTCTCCAGCACAGTCTTGGGTCCTTTGCTCATTCCTCCTCCATCTCCTCATTGGATTCCAAGAGTATGGCTCTGTGTTTAGCTGTGGGTGCTTGTTTCTGCTTCGATCAGTTACTGTATGAAAGCTGTAGGAATGGCATCATTCCTACAAGCTAGTCATCAATCTCATAATAGGGAAAGGGTATCAAAGTTAACCACTCCACAACTGCCTAGATTCTTAGTTGGGTCATCCCTGTGGATCCCATAAGATTTCTCCTTTGACAGACCTCTCTCCAAACCTATACTGTCTTCCTCTATCAAGCAATCTCCTTTCTTGCCCTCCTATATTCCTCCCCTGTCTCAGTCCTACTGTTATCTCCTGTTCTCTCCCTCCTCTTCTCCACTTTCCTCCTTTCCCCTGCTCCCAATTTGCTACAGGGTTCTTGTCCACATCTACTACTTTGGAAGACAAGACATTCTTTCTTGGAGTCCTCATTGTTTCCTAGTTTCCCTGCTAGTGTGGAATGTAGTCTGGTAGTACTTTGCTTTATGTCTAATATCCATTTATAAGTGAGTACCTACCCTGCTTGTCCTTCTATGATTGGGTTACCTCAATCAGGATGTTTTCTTACAGTTTCATCCATTTGCCTTCAAATTTCAAGATTCCATTTTTTTCCACTGACTAGTACTCCATTGTGTAAATGTACAACATTTTCTTTAGGTATTCTTTAGTTGAGAGGCATCAAGGTTATGTCCAGGTTCTGACTATTACACACAATGCTGCTATGAACATAGTTGAACAGATGTCCTTGTTGTATGAATGTGCATCTTTTGAGTATATGCCCAAGAGGGTAATTGCTGGATCTTGAAGTAGACTGATTCCCATTTTCCTGAGAAACCACCATACTGATTTCCAAAGTGGTTTTACAATTTTGCCCTCCTATCAGCAATCGATGAGTGTTCCTTGTTTTCCACATCCTCTCCAGCATACACTGTCATTGGTGTTTTTTAATTTAGACATTCTAACAGGTATAAGATGGTATCTAAGAGTACTTTTGAATTGCATTTCTCTGTTGGCTGAGGATGCTCAGCACTCTCTTAAGTGTCTTTCAGCCATTTTAGATTCTCTATTGGAATTCTCTATTTAGTTCTGAACCTAGATTTTTAGTTGGATTGTTTGGTGTTTTGGTGGCTAGCTTCTTGACCTCATTGTAGTTTTTGAAATCAGCCCTCTGTTGGATGTGGGGTTGGTGAAGATATTTATCCATTCTGTGGGCTGCCATTTTGTCTTGTTGACTGTATTCTTTGCCTATCAGAAGCATTTCAGTTTCAGGATTTCCCATTTATTAATTTGCTACCTCAATGTCTGTGCCACTTGTGTTGTGTTCAGGAAGTGGTCTCCTGTAAAAATTCATTCAAGGGTACTTCCCACTTTCTCTTCTAAGAGGTTTAGTGTGCCTGGATTTATGTTGAAGTGTTTGATCCATTTAGACTTAAGTTTTGTGCATGGCAATAGATATGAATATATTTGCCGTCTTATACACACCAGCATCCAGATATGCCAGCACCATTTGTTGAAGATGAATTATTTTTCCATTGTGTAACTTTAGCTTCATTGTCAAAAATCAGGTGTTCTTAAGTTTGTGGTTTAATATTGGGATTTTCAATTCGATTCCAGTGGTCTACCTGTCTACATTTGTGCCAATAGCAAGCTGTTTTCAGGACTATGGGTCTATAATAGAGCTTGAAGTCAATGATGGTGATGCCTCTTGAAGTTGCTTTATTTTACAGGGTTATTTTTTTTGGCTGTCCTGACTTTTTTGTTTTTCCATATAAAGTTGAGTATTGTTCTTCCAAGGTCTGTGAAGAATTGTGCTGGGATTTTGATGGGGATTGCATTGAATCTGTAGATTGCTTTTGGCAAGATTGCCACTTTTACTATGTTGATCTCACCTATCCAAGAGCTTGGGAGATGTTTCCATTTTGAGATATATTCTTTAATTTCTTTCTTTGAAGAATCAAAGTTCTTACTATACAGGTCTTTCAGGTGTTTGTTTCATTTTACCCCAAGATATTTTATGTTGTTTTTGGCTATTTTAAAGGGTGATGTTTCTCTGATTTCTATCTCAGCCCATTTATCTTTATATATGAGGGTTACTGATTTTTTGAGTTAATTTTGTATCCTCCCCCTTTGCTGAAAGTGTTTATCCACTCTGACAGAGTTTTTTGAGTCACTTATGTAAGCTTCAACTTATATCATCTTCAACTAGTGAAAGTTTCACTTCTTCCTTTCCAATTTGATCCCCTTGATTTCCTTTCATTGTCTTATTGCTCTAATTCAATGACAATACTGAAGATATTTGGAGATGTGGGCAGCCTCATCTTATTCCTGAGTTTAGAGGAATCGTGTTGAGTTTCTCTCCATTTAATTTGATGTTGGCTGTTGATATGCTGCATATTGCTTTTATTATATTTAGGTATTTTTCTGTTATTCCTGATCTCTCCAAGACCTTTATAATGAAGTGCTGTTATATTTTGTCAAAGCCATTTACCACATCTAGTGGGATGATCATGTGGTTTTTCTTTTTCAGTTTGTTTATATGGTGGATTACATTGATGAATTTTCATATGTTGAAACATTCCTGCATCTCTGGGATGAAGCCTACTTGATCATGGTGGATGATTTTTCTGATGTGTTCTTGGACAAAATTGGCAAGTATTTTGTTGAGTATTTTTACATCAATGTTCATGAGGGATGTTTGTCTGTAGTTCTCTTAGTTAGTTGTGTCTTTGTGTGGCTTGGGTACCATAGTGATTTCAGCTTTGTAGAAAGAGTTTGGCAATGTCCTTTCTGCTTCTGTTTTGTGTAATAATTTGAGGAGTGCAGGTCTTAGTTTTTCTTTGAATTTCTGGTAGAGTTCTGTAATGAAATCATCTGGACTGGTTGGGAGACTTTTGAAGACTGCTTCTATTTTATTAGGGGCTATAGGTCACTTTATATTGCTTATCTGTTCTTGATTAAATTTTGTAAGGTATAACTATCCAGAAAATTATCCATTTCCTTTAGGTTTTGAATTTTGTAGAGTACAGGTTTTCATAATATGACCTGAATATTCTCTGGATTTCCTCAGTGTTTATTGTTATGTCCCCTTTTACCTTTGTGGTTTTGTTATTTAGCATTCTCTCTCTCCCTCCCTCTCTCTCTCTCTCTCTTTCTCTCTCTCTAACTCTCTTTCTCTCTCTGTGCCTTCAGTTAGTTTGGGTAAATGTTTGTCTATATTTTTGATATTCTAATTCTACTTTAATGATTTCAGTCCTCAATTTGATTATTTCCTGGCATCTACTCCTCTGGTGTGAGTTTGTGTCTTTTGTTTTAGATCTTTCAGTTGTGCCATTAATTCTCTAGTGTGACTATTCTCCAGTTTCTTCATGTGGGCACTTAGTGCTATGAACCTTCCTCTGAGAACTGTTTTCAAAGTGTCTCCTATGTTTGTGTATGTTGTGTGTACATTCTCATTGCATTCTAGGAAGTCTTTAATTTCTTTCTTCACCAAGGAATGGTGCAGTTGAACATTGTTCAATTTCTATGAGTTTCTAGGGTTTTTCCAATTTGTGTTGTTATTGAATTCTAACTTTAAACCATGGTGATCAGATAGGATACAGGGGGTTATTTAAAATTTTTGTATCTGTTGTGGTTTGCTATTTTGCTGATTATGTGATAGATTTTAATGAAAGTTCCATGTGGTGTTGAGTAGAAGGTATATTATTTTGTGTTAGGTTGGAATGTTCTATAGTATATTGGTAATCCCAATTGGGTCATAACTTTTGTGCTTTCTTTTTTTTTTATTAAGTTTCTGTCTTGTGTTCCTGTCTAGTGGTTAGAGTGGGATGTTGAAGTCTTCCACTATAAGTGTTTGAGCTTTTATGTGAGATTTTAGCTTTATCAATGTTTCTTTTATGAATGTGGGTGTCTTTGTATTTGGGACATAGATGTTCAGAATTGAGCCTTTATCTTGATGGAGTTTTCCTGTGATGAATATGAAATGCCCTACTACATCTCTTTAGATTGATTTCAGTTTGAATTCTAATCTGTTAGATATTAGGATTGCTACACCAGCTGGTTTCTTGAGTCTATTTGATTGGAAAATCTTTTCTCCAATCTTTACTCTAAAGTAACATCTATCTTTGATATTGAGATGTGTTTCTTGTATGTAGCAGAAGAATAGATTCTATCAATTCTCTTAGCCTGTTTCATTTTATAGGCTATTTAAGACCTTTGGCATTGAGTGATATTAGTGACTAGTGATTTTTGACTCTAGTTTGTTTTGGATTTGCTGTTGGTGGTGTGGATTTCCTCCCTTTTTTTCTTTTGATATTTGGTAAATTGGGATTATCTGTTGCCTATGTTTATGTAAGTTTGTTTTTTTTTTTTTTGAGTTTTCTTTCCAGTGCTTTCTGTAAGGCTGAATATGTAGACATATATTGTTTAAATCTGGTTTTGTCATGGAATATCTTGTTTTCTCCATCTATATTGATTGAAAGCTTTGGTGGGTATACTAGTTTGGGCTGGAATTCATGTTTTCTTAGCATTTAGAATGTCAACTTTTTGTTTCTCTTGTTTGGGACATGTTAAGGCACTCATGTTGGTGACAATTTATGTGTATATATTCTGACATTCCTAGGAGAAGCAATCTGACAGCAAAATCCCCAATCTTCTGGCTCTTACAACCTTTCTCCTCTGTGTTTTACAATAATGTCCATAGTTATATTTTATATCCCTCAAGGTTTTGTTTCTTATTCATTTATTTACTTAGAATAATTTACATGTATGAGTGTTTTGACTGAATGTATTTTTATAATGTGCAGTGCTCACAGAATCCATGAGAAGGGTTCAGATAACATGAAACTGATATTAGAAACAGTTGGGGACCAACATATGGGTTGTGTAAAACTGAACCTGCGTATTCTGCAGTAACAACAAGTGCTCTTATGCTATGAACCTTTTCTCTGTCCCTTCTCTTTTGGTTTTAACTTAGTTTCCTGACCATATCTTCTTGAAGAATTACTGTTTTTTAGAATTTCCTCATGTGACTGTGTCATATTCAATTTATTCATTTATTCTGTTCTTCATTTTGTTTGGTTTGATAGCTTTTTACCTCAATCAGGTTATTTATTCATAACTAGTTTTTCTAATCTCTGGATCATTAATATATCTTTTGTTTCACTTTTGCATATTTGCTGACTGAATACAGAGCTCTACATTCATGTGTTTAAACATTCATTTGTTTAGCCACCTATGTATTAGTTTTTTCTTTATAATATTTTGTCTTCTCAAGAGAGTTTGGCTAATAGATTTCCTATTAGAGTTGATTCTTCTGTTTTCTTTCTTTGGATAACATTGAGCTGTTTCCTTCCATTTATGTTTGCCACTTTACCTTGACTGTCTGAGAAATATTTATTAAACAAAAAATGGGGAGATGCTTTAATCTTCAAGAATTATGCAGTGAGATTTCAGCTGATAAAGCAGAAAGCTGACACACCAGAATGAATGCATTCTGATGGAAATAAACCCAATTTCAGGATGCTGGGCCCACCATCTTTGTATAATGGTTGCTCTTTCAGTAAACTTCTTGTGAAGCCATAAGCACTCTCTTTTGGTGCAAGATTCAGTAGTGTATGAACTATTGGTCAAAATTTTTCCAATGTACTGGTATGTTGGGACACTTGCCCCCACTTTGTGTGAAGTCTGGTGAAAAATTTAGCCACACAGTCAATAGCATTGGTTCCCATGATCTAATCTCCACTTTGTTCCCTGAGATAAAGTTGGCAGCCAGGTCTCTGCAATTATTTTCTTCTTCTCATTTTTGTTTGTTTGTTTGTTTGTTTTTTGAGACAGGGTTTCTCTGTGTCTTTGGAGGCTGTCCTGGAACTAGCTTTTGTAGACCAGGCTGGTCTTGAACTCACAGAGATCCACCTGCCGCCTCTCAAGTGCTGGGATTAAGGGCATGTGCCACCAACACCCGACTTCTGCAATTATCTTCTATTTGTCACGATATTTAGTCAGGAAAGGAGTCCTTTATATGGAATACATTCAGGACCTTCAAGGTAGGGGTGTCATGTCACAGTTTGTTTGAGACTTAGTTTGTTCTTATTACCGAGAAAGATGTAAGTCCTTTAACTTTGCTATTGACAGATAATTGCAGATTGTGTCTGAATTTGTATATAAAATGGAAACTTAGTAGAAACCTTGATAATAATTTGGGAACTTGTGACTGAGTGGGGATGTTGGAAAAGGGAAATGTGGAATGTTGGTCCAAGGAAGGGGCTATATAGGCAGCCTTCTCTAGAAGACCTGAGGGAATTCCCTCAGAAGTGTCTGGTTCACTGAGCATCAAGTCAGCACATTAATTTTTGTCCTGAATATATCTGAAGATATTGGGGGCAATCTGTACTAGAAAGCTGGCCAAGATAAGAGAGTCAAGGAGAGTCTTGGGTTACTCTGGATACTTATTTTGTCCACTTGATACAAGCTAGAGGCATCTGAGTAGGGATCCTGAATTGAGAAAATGCCTCCATAAAATTGGGCTGCAGGCAAGCTTGTAGAACATTTTTTTAACTACTGATTCATGGTACCGGGATGGTGCATTGAGAATTAGGACACACCTGGGCTTGTGGTTCTGGATTCTAGAAGATTGCCAACTGAGCAAGGAAGGTGAAGCAAGAGAGTAAGCATCACTCTTCTATGGCTTCAGCATCAGTTCTTTCTTCCAGGTTCCTGACAAGATTGAATGCCTGTCTTGATTTCCTTTAATGATGGACTATGATGTGGAAATGTAAACCAAATACACTTTTCTTCAAGTTTCTTTTGGTCATGACTTTTCATCACAGCAATAATAACTTTAATTAACCTACACCGTACAGTACATCATAGTGAGTTTTGCTTTAGAGTATGCACCTAGGCGTCAGATTCTGTGTGCCAGCTAGTATAGGTTCTTAATCTGATGCTGAGAACACCAGAGTGATTTACATAGGAACAATATCTGTGTAGAGAAAGAGACAAATGTTCCCTTTCTGGAACAAGTAGATGTTCCTCTTCTACTTTTACAGTTGAAACCAACCAACTCTAGGCTGGCAGGAAATTGAGCTTCAGTTTCAAAGTTTCTTTCTTTATTCCTTTCTTTTTATTTATTTAAGAGACTAAGAAATTTGAACTTTTCAAAATGTTTTCAAATTTATATCATCTGAAGCAACTTGTCAATTCTTTTCACTCAGTAATTTTAAAGCTAGGATATTTTAAGGTGAAATCTGAATTGTTAACTTTGACCAGATGAAGCACACAAATACTGTGTTTGCTAAGTACCTATTTTTTTATGACTGCCGTGATTTTTTTGATTTGAAGATATACCCATTTTTTATTTAAAAGAAAGCTAAACCAGAGGTGATTGATCCTCACAAACCTGAAGAAGGAAATTCTAGTAGTAGTTGTACAAAGAAAAGAAAAAGCATAATTTAGCCATGATATCTCTGCCTAATTCCAGGATTGGACAAGGCATAATGAGGAAGGAACAAATGAACAGGTGGCTCAATAGGGAACAGAGGAGAGGACCAGTAGCTCTAGTCTTGAGGGGAAAGCCCACCAAAGGGATCTCAATAGAAGCAGGACGTATAGACCAAGTAGCAGGTGAATTGATTAAAAAATGAGAGACTTTCTATATGGACAGTTATCCTCAGATGCTGTATGATAATCTTGTTGATATTGTTCGGGGCCAAGATCCTAGGCTAGTTCAATCTTCAGCAATAAGTGACAGAAAACCCATGAGGTTTTTCTGTGGAAGAAGAACTTGGAGGAAGGACCTACATTGGTGAGGCAGAATATAGCAGTCATCTATCCAGTGTCTGCCTGTCTACACTTTGGGGAGGGCCTTGGTGGCAGGAAAGGAGTGGAGACAGTTCTTTTCACAGTTGGTACGTTTAAGATTAAAACTTGAGCCTAAAAAATATATAAATTTTGAAATAAGAAAACTTAACAAACAAAAATATTTACATCATAAATATATTCCACAGAGAGACTGTGAACATAATTTTCTCACCTTTTTATATTATACTTTTAGTGATGATGATAGTTTTTTTATGATTCAGTTTTTCCAAATAGCTAAATTTTAACAAATTTCTCAAGAAATATTGTGTATATGTATGTATTTATGTATGTATTTAATTTTTCCTAGCTGCAATAGAATTTCATAACTTTAGGAATCCCAAAACTTAATCATTAAGCAACATTATTAGTAAGTTTTATTAACCATAAACAAGAGTTGAATACAAGTTACAGGTATGGTATACCATAGCAAATATATTTTAATATGATAGGGTAAATTAAGATTATGTATACAAACATTATTAACTGTCAAATTTCTTTGTTATAGATCTTAATTTAACTTTTTTGTTACAGACTTTTTAAATCATACCACAAGGAGCATACAAATCTTGAGGTAAGGTTTACCATTTAGAAAAACATAAATATAGTAGACAAAATCAAGGAGGAAATGGAGAGGAATATCAGAGAATTAAACTTCTACAATTACATTTTGTCATTCCTAATAACTTTTAGAAATGGAAACAACTTACCTCTTAGCTATTCTCAAGCACATAGTATCTTTTCCTGACTGTTCAGTTTTTCTCTCCTATCCTGTCTCAGAGGCAGGTGACCAGTCTGGCCTAGGACAGAGGTTTTAGAGGAAAGTTTTAAACTAATAAAATTGGGTCTAGAGCTTATAGGTCAAATCTCCTCTCAGCTTCTTATTAGAATAGAACAGCATGAAACTGTATTTTAATATTATTCATACCCAAAAAGACATGAATATCTATAAGACTGAGCTCAATGATCAGAGAGGAGGAAGAGAGTGAAGAGAAAAATAGAATTAGTGATAAGATATTTTTGAGAGTGGTCAGTAGAGAATGCTTAGATAGCATTTGGGCTCATATGTTCCTTTGGTGGCAGAAGCTTTTATAGCTTGTGTGAATTTGGAAATTGGATTCAACATTTTCTGGCCATTTAAACTGATTATCTAGTTTACAATAAAAACAATGTTGTGAGGCTTAATGGAATCCATGAGTCCAACATGGGGGAAAAGATTTGAGAAGGCAGATGAGAAGATTTGATGAGTAGAAAATGACCAAGCTCCAGTGAACCAAATGAGAACTAGAGTAAGCAGGAAGGGAGATTCCCTTGTAAAAGAATGGCAGTAAAGAACTAAAATGGACCTTAGTTGCCCTGCAAGAAGGCGGATTCAGAAGTATAGGAATGGAGACACAGAAAGAGTTAAGTGGACATAAGAGAAAATCTCAATTGAATCAGTGTATATCTTCAGGTGCCAAGACTTACCAGAGAGAGACCCAAGGTCATAGTGAACAAGCATCCCTTGTCCATGAGATGCAAAGTGTCAAAAGAGGAATAGGGAGGATGCCTGATGCACCTGTTACCCTTTTGTAGCAGGATCCAGGACTCAGTGAAAGGGCAGACGATTCAGAGAAGACACCTACTAGGAATGGCTAGTGAGTAGAGTATGTAGAAGAGACCAACAGCTGAAGAGGTGGACTTCAGATTTGGGGCCAAATATGGTGGGCGGCAGGAGCTGGTAAAAACCAAGGAACCATAATCACAGGAGGGTTGACTCATCAGTTTTGCACTCACTTAAAGGAGTGACTATATCCTCAAAGGAGGACTCAGGCATCTGTTCAGAATTTTGGCACCAATGTTAAATGGGCACTTAGAAAACAACCAAACAGCCATTCTCCATTTTAATAAAGAACTGTTTAAAAAAGAAAACCAAACAACTAACCAGCTAATGACATCAACATCAACATCAATAAAAATTGACCAAATTCTTAATTCAGGGAAGAACAGTGATAGCTGCAGGCTGCAAAAAGCACTGGCGCCTTTTATATGGGTTTACGACAGGTGGAGGCTACTCCAAACTCAGTAAGATGGTTGTCATGGCAAAATTTTAGACAGATGAAGTGGTGTGTTCCCTATTTATCAAAGCAAACTCAATCTTTAGGAAGAAAACATAGCACCCCTATGACCTGAACTTCAGGGTTCAAAAGGCAAAACTGATGAAGAAGGTGGAAAGAAATGACTGCTAAGATTGGGTAACAGAGGCGCGAGACACAGATGCAGCTTAAGTAAGGCAGATCACACCCAAACACTTGTTTCATCTCTGTTTGCTATTTTATTTTCCTTAATACAGAACTGTGTCCTCACATGTGAGCTGGGATTAAGAGGATTCATGCAGGAAAGGTGTTGTAGAAAAGGTTTTTTAGATTTCTTTCTAAATTACATGGAGAATATAAAGAAACAAGGTAATTTTGAAGTCTTTTGCATGGGGCTGCATGTTCATTTTCTTCCATCAAAGTTATAGGTGAGGGGTTGGACTACAACCCAATGACAGGCCAATTTTCCCACCTGCATGAAGCCTTGTGTAGAAAATCCAGTACTTCTAGAATAAAACAGCTTTTGAGACAATGAACTGCTGTTTTGTAGCAGTGTGATTTCTCTTCCTAGGTAATACCCTGCTATAACTTTCCTTAAATATATTTTTCTATGTGTTTTAATATGAATTTGATTATTCTACACTTTTGTTTTCCTGTTTGTTAATGTTCAAATACCCTCTAGAAAAACCACAACCACCCCTATGTCTTCTCTGTTCAATATGGTAATTAATCTGGAAACCTCAATCTCTGTCCCCTTCTGAAATCTAAAGCCACTTTGAATATTTCAGTACAGTGTGACATTTGCCCCTTAATTTATAAATAAAGCAGGCTGCACTTGTAAATATACTTCCTCCAGGCAAGGACAGAAACATTGTGGCTATGGTTTTGAACTCTAATAAAAGAGGATTGTGAAAGTGTGATTAATATTTCATTTTTCCATCTTAGAAAATATAAGAGTACATGGAGAGTGCCCAGGGCTGAAATATGAAGTAAATAACCAACATATTAGCTGTTTAGCACAAAATGAACATTCTGACTCAATATTATAATGTAACACACAGTATAAAGTAGTCAAATATTAAGTTAATGACAGGATGGTAGTAATAAATTATTTAAGGCAGAAAAGAAAATTGAGCATATTATAAGCAAAATAACTCACTAAAATTTTTTCTAATTGTCTCAATTTAACACAAGTAAGGGAGCCATTTCTGTGTGGATAAAGTAGAGGATGACATGAATTCTGGATTTCATGAAGCTCCTTTATGTTATTCCTGTTGGTTTATGCTGAGTTTTTTTTTCTCTAACCTATTCACGGAAAATGACAAAGGTTCCATTCTTTCAGAATAATTGAATTTCAAATCATTTTTAAACTCTTAATATTTTATACTGACCCTGACATAATACTCATATCCTTTTTGTTATACACATAAATTTTCACACACTTTCCATGAAAGAGAACTTGATATCCTCTGAGGACATTCCTTCCCTGAATTTCCATTGTGTAATTCCAGGTTCTAGGAGTCACTTTTAGAGTCATAACCAAAACTTGATCTATTTTGGTTTCATCTTTTCCTTCTATTTCACCTTCAGGTTTGCAGACAAAGCTTAAAATTCTCATTTTGTGTTACTTTCCTCAGGATCACATTGACTTCCTCATCTTACTTTAAATTTTTTTTTGTATACTGAAAATAGACTATGCACATGCAACAGGGCAAATCACAAGTCAATTCTTTATTTAAAATTTTTCTTTTATTGAAACAAGATTCTTTTTTCATACATCATATATTTCTTACAGTCTCCCCTTGCTCTAATTCTTCCATTCTCTTCCCACATTCTTCCCCCCCCTGGATCTACTTCTTTATAGTATTTCATTAGAAAAGAACAAACTTCTATTTGACAACAACTAAACCTGAAATGATAATATGTAAAACCATAAAACAAAGGGGGATTTTACTCTGATTTCATTTTCAGTCCATTTATCATCTATATATAGTAGGGCTACTGATTTTTTGAGTTAATCTTGTGTCTTGCTACTTTACTGAAGATGTTTATCAACTGTAAGAATTCCCTGGTAAATTTTTTGGGTCATGAGTGTAAACTATCATATCATCCTCAAATAGTTTGACTTCTTCCTTTCCAATTTGTATCCAATTGATCTCCTTTTGTTGTTTCGGCTGGCTGGCTCTAGCTAGAACTCCAATTACAATATTGAAGAGATATAGAGAGAGTGGGCAGCCTTGTCTTGTTTCTGATTTTAGAAGAATCACATTGAGTTTCACTCCATTTAGTTAGATGTTGGCTTTTGGTTCACTGTATGTTGCTTTTATTATTTTAAGTATGTTCCTGTTATCACTGATCTCTCCAGGACATTTATCATGAGGGAGTGTTGGAATTTATCAAAGTCTTTTTCAGCATCTAGTGAGATGGTCATGGGGTTTTTCTTTTTCAATTTGTTTATATGGTGGATTACATTGATGGATTTTTGTATGTTGAAACATCCCTGCATCCCTGGGATGAAGCCTACTTGATCCTGGTAGATGATTTTTCTGATGTGTTCTTGAATTCATTTTGCCAGTATATTTTTTGAGTTTTTTTTACATTAATGTTCACGAGGGTTATTGGTCTGTGGTTTCGGCTGGGCTGGCATCCATTGTGGTCTCTTAGTGTTCATAGAACATCTATCCAGGATGTTCTGGTTTCTATTGAAATGTCAAATGTAATTCTGGTAGGTCTGCCTTTATATGCTACTTGGCCTTTTTCCTTTGCTGCCCTTTATATTCTTTCTTTATTCCATTTGTTTGCTGTTTTAATTATTATTTGTTAAGGGGATACTTTTTTGTTGTGGACTACTTGGTGTTCTGTAAGCTTCTTGTACTTTCATTGGTAAATCTTTCTTTAAATTGTGAATGATTTCTTCTATGATTTTGTTGAATATGTTTTCTGTACCTTTGAACTGGGCTTCTTCACCTTCTTCTATGAAGACACCATATCAAGGCTGGGTAAGGCAACTCAATGGAAGGAAATAACTCCAAATGCAGTAACAAGAGCCAGATAATCATTGGTTCATAAACTCAGGGATCCATTGACCATACCAAGCTGAAAGCTATTATATACAAGGGACCTGGTGTAGACACATGTAGTCTCTCTCTCTCTCTCTAAATGCCCTTCCTTGATAATGAGACTGATGAGTACCTTATGTGCCATCCTAGAACCTTCATCCAGTAGCTAATGGAAACAGAAGCAGACACCCACAGCTTCAAGACTGAACTGAACTTCTGGAATCCAGTTGCAAAGAGGGAGGAAGGATGAGGAAAGGGGTCAAAATCAGGCTGATGAAACCCACACAAAGAGCTGATCTGAACAAGGGAGAGCTCATGGACCCTAGACTGATAGCTGGGAAATCAGCATAAGATTGATGTAGACCACCTTGTGCATGCATGTTAGTGAGGAGGCCTAACATAGATCAGTACTTATCCTTAGCATACAAATGGACTTTGGGAGCCCATTCCACATAGAGGAATACTCTCTCAGCATAGACACATGAGGGAGGGCCGAGGCTCTGCTCCAAATTATATGACAAACTTTAAAGACCCCCCATGGGAGGGCTCACTCTCCCTAGGTAGCAGAAAGGGGATGGGATAAGTGTTTATTGGGGGGTAGGGGAGGTGGGGAAGGAGAGGGAACTGGAACTGATGTGTAAAACAAGCTTGCTTCTAATTTAAATTAAAAGTTTATAATCAATAAAATAAAAACTAAATGATCATGTTGGGAGATAGGCATAGTAGAAGCCAGGCAAATTGTTCTGCGGCTCACAACTTTATTCCTTTGACTTTTAAAAATGCTGTTGTAAGCTGCTAAGGTTCTCAAAAACTTATGAAAACATAATAAACAATTATTAGGTTTTGTTGAAGCTTCTCCACAGATTGTCACTGAAGCCCCTTCAAATTTCAAGCAGCTAGAACACTCTCCTGGCCCTTTGAGCAGAAGCTTCCTCCAAAGAAACACTAACATCAGATTTCCAGACAATTCCTAATAGAAAGCTGGGAAGGAATGATTAATTCTGATCATATAGTTTTAAATTGCTCATTATATTACTATAACAAAAACTTACCCAAATACTTATTAAGTCATATTCTAAAATGTACAATTTTGTCACCTTTGACTCTTTTTATTGCCTTGTATTTTCTAGAGCTTGAATTGCATTAAAGAAAAAAGGAAATTTCTTAGGAAAATAAATAGTATTTTGATTGTGTATTCAGAATTGGCTGTTTGTTTATTTAACATGATCTTAAGCTGCCCAGACATGTCTAGAATCTAAATTAACTATGTATCTATGTAATGCATTGAACTTAAGATCCTCCTAGCTAAACCTCCCAAGTGCTACAATGATATAGCACATTTATATACAATTATATAATACAATACCAGAGTCCTTGATAGTTTGTATTTTTTTTCCTTTTTTCAATTTAAGATGAATATACATCTGACAGGAAATTCCAGAGTCTGATATCTGAGGTAATTTCACTGTTTCAATGGGATGTTCTTATTTCCATAGGATGGGCATTAGTTAATAGTTTCTAATGTAATATGCTGTCTCTGTTCTTTATAGCAGCTGAAAAATAAATATGGTAAATGACCCAATTATATGAACATTGTTCACTTATGTTTACATATACATTGCCCAAAACTAATTCAAAAGCGTTGAAACTCTGATTGAAATAGAGGCAAAGATTACTTAGGGATAACCTGGTGAATGTTTTAGAGATGCTCTATAAGGTCACATTCAGTGTTCATGTATAATATGTCAAGTTTAAATTAAATTTAAAAGTATCTGTCTCTTGCCAGGTGATAATGGTTCTTGCCTTTAATTCCAGCAGTTGGGAGGCAGAGACTGGTGGATATATGCGAGTTTGAGGTCAGCCTGATCCACAAAGCTACACAGAGAAAACTTATCTTGAAAACTCAAAAGAAAAATATCATTCTCTTCACAGAATTGTAACTGTTAAGGCAGGATATCACTTGCCTGGCAAGGAATACCATGAGTCTGAATAGTCACATGGGTTTGTTGATGCTCAGGATATTTAAATTCAATGGTGGATTCACCTCAAATTTTTACTGATTAGATAGTGTTTTTGTCAGTTATTGGTTGCTGACTCTCCCAAAAAAAGACTGGCAGATATGAATGTTCATGTGGCTTTTCTATAAACAAGCTCGATAGCCAACAATGATAGTCTCCCTATCTTTATTTGTTTCTTGCATTCCAGGATTTTAAAGTAATTGTTTGTCTAAAATAAGGATAATTACTTTCCTGCATTTTAACCCTGATTTCAACACAGTATCATAGACAACAAAAGATGGTTTGGAATGAGAACTGTCACAGTGTTGGGAAAAGTGAACCTCTGATACTATAAGAATGCTGTGGTAAAGTACTCAGTATTGACATTCATCCACTGATGAATGTGTGCTAGGATTTTACTACCAAACTCTTAATTTTTGACCTTCAAATTTAATGAAAAGAAAGTAAAATGCAAAAGAAAATTAATAAAAGAGTAAATTAATGATATTTTTAGAAAATATATAATCTCTTTATATTAGACTAGTGGGGTAGAATTAACAATATTTTTCCTTGCTAGTAACTTAACATAAGCATATTTTAAACACTATGTAACACTCTTTTAAATATTGCTAAGTTTATGACATCTAAAAAAATCTTACAAGCTTGACAGGTGTTAAGCAAGATTTACATTTATGTATTTTTGAATGGTCAAGTTTTCAATGCCTTAGAATTGATACATTCTGTTTTTCACTTTTAATTTGCAAAAGTAGAAGAATAGATGCTGACAGAGGGCTCAGCCAATAAAAGCTGGCACTGTTCCTTCAGAGGATGCAAGTTCATTTCTTAGCAGTCATGTTCTGAGACTAATGAGAACCTGTACCTGGGTTTGTATATGTGAATGTAGTACACATGGAGACAAGAAAAGGGAATTGGAGTTACAAAACAAGGGGATCCAATTCTGCCTTCTTGTCTCCATGTGCACTGCACTCACATATCCAAACCCACACTTAGGCAAACACATATACACATACTAAAAACCTAAAATATCTGTAAGAGAATGCAAGAAATAAAGTAACTAGATCATATGACGGTTTTATTTTTATTAGCCATTTTCTCAGAAGCCTGGATACTGTTTCTCTCATCCATTCTCATTACTATTGCAGTTCTATTCACAAAAGCCAAAATATGCAGCCATTTATTCGGTCCTAATCTATTCAACAGACAGAGAAAATGTGGTAAACATATACAAGGTAATATGATACTGTCATAAAAATAGATTTTTGTCATTGGCAACAACAAATAAGCAACAAAAGGCCTGAAAATATTTGTATTCTGAGTGTACTCTCAATGATCTCAAAGAAAGTGGTCAAGTTGGACACATAGAAACTCCAAGGTATGTATTTGGCAAAATGCTTTACATCAATAATTTAACTCTTCCTGAAAGTATGCGTATGTGAATACTCCTCTGCTCCCATAAATGTGAGAATTATTCTGTAGACCTGTGACCATAAATCATTCTCCATCTCCAGTAATAATTGTCATACCATTTTTTCAGTAACTACCTAGGCTCCAAAATCTACTGCTCAAGCTTGAAGCTTTCAGACTATGACAGGAACTTCCCAATCTACTTTGCAACATCACTCACTGCTCTTTCATCTTCCTTCTCACCATGAATTGCAATTTTTATCTGCTATGCTGATCATTCTCTTTTTCATACCTGGAACATGAGCATTTATTTTTCTTAGCTTTTTTCATTGAGTTTACTTGTGCACTTCTTTTCCTATTATCTCATCAAGTTTCAGTAAGAGAAGAGTTTTCAACAGAAAAGGCACTCAGTAAATGCATGTTGAGTTGAACTAATTAATTACTAAGCATTTATGAAGCAAAGTTGATATGTTTCACAAAACCATATGCAAACTAAGCCATGCTAATTACTTTTCTGATAGCAAACAAGTTTCAACTAATGGTTTCTCCTATTTGCATATCAGCCAAATTCAGAATCACAATGAGAGGAAGCCCAGGCATGATACTTAACTGATTGGAAAAAAATGCCATTCTCAGATTTTTATATTGATAATGTATCAATTCAGGGAAGAAAATTCCCTTTGTTTCTTCATTTTTGTTGAAAATTATATCTTTGGAAGCCTCATGGAAGGATTATTTTGCTGTTTATTACATATTTTAAATTTTTCATCTATACATATTCAATGTTCCATCTTTTCTGAGCATTGTTTCCTCAGATCTGACATAAAGTAATACATGAAACAACAAGATCTAATACATTTGCTTTATAGATTTGTGTTTGCACTTTAATCAGAGATATAAAGTGAAGAAATATCCAAGGAGAATATGTTTTGCATGGTGATAAATGACAGGAGGGACTTAAAAATGAAGTAGACAAGTTTTATTATTGGACCTGGGAAGACAGTGGTCCTTAAGAAAGTACACTTAAGGTGATCTTTGAGAAGCTAATGAAACTAGATTTTGGAACTTTTGTATGTCAATGGAAATAATAATAAAGTGAAAGGATATCAAGAAATCATTACTTAATTTTAAGGGAAAATGAGATCCTGTGTGTGTGTGTGTGTGTGATTATGTCTACCTCTCTCCGTGTCACTCTCCCTGTCTGCCTTTCTATTTCTCATTCTTTCTTTGTTGATTTTTGAGAAAATGCTCAACCCCTGAGGATCATGAGCCTCAGCATATAGGCAAAAATGAACTTGAATGCCTTATGCTGTTGACCTTCCTCGCAAGTGTAAATAATATAGGGTTTCAACAATGTTGGCTGTTGTCAATGTTATTTTTGAAAAATAAGAAGAAAGCTATTTATATCTAATAGATGAAATAGATAAGAAAGATATTAATTGAATATAAAGAAACTAAGATATTCTTTAATGTAGAGATGCATTGTCAATCAGATAAAGTCTTGATGTCATTCTAATTTTAAAGGAAAGGGCATGGGTAGAAAAATGTTGCATATGAAAGATGCAAGTGGTTTGGATCAGAATAACTCTTAATTTAACAGCTTAATTTTTGATTTAAAACTGTAATACTCATATTGTGTGTTGGGTGTACTATGTATGAAGCTTATTGAACATTGGATCAAAATAATAAAAATCAAATATAACTCTATATTTTTTTCATAATGGCTGATAACAGGAACCAAAAGTTGAGAGGTAGGTAAATTTAAAAATTCTAATTTCTGTAAGTTATTTAATTGTAAATCCTACAGAATCCTTTTTGATATTGATGGGTGAAGAAAGTCTATCTATTTAAAATAATTTTAACATAGCATTTAATTAAATTCATAGAATACATAAACTTGCCTGGGTTTCAAAAACAGAGGTGTGGACAAATGGTCTCATCCAAACTTACACATTGAAATCCACAGATGCCAACAGTGCAGATAGCTATAGGAAAAACACTAGACAGTTTCTAGAAAAAGAAAGAAAGAAAGTGAAAGCAGGAAGAGAAGGAAAGGGAAGGAAAGGGACAAGGAAAGAAAAGGAAAATGGGGAAGATAAGAGGATAGAAGGAAACCTTAGAGCCAAATGTGTTGTATATTGATTACTTGCAGAACAAAATAACAATTATAAATGAGGGTACACTATGAACATTGAGAGGGAATAGTAACTGGAAGCAGAAATTACCAAATATTGGCCACATATTTATATAAACACTATATTGTTGAATTAAGGTACTGAATATAACTTGAGGTTTTAATGAGAATTATATAGCTAGGAGTGGTTGCACATATCTTTAAGCCAAACAATCAGGAAGCAGTTGACAATGAATTTATGAGTTTGAGGCCTGATTTCCAGAGAAAATTCCTGGAAAACAGTACTCCACAGAGAATCACTCTCTCTCTCTCTCTCAAAAAAATAACAGGAGGAGAGAGAGAGATGGAGACAATAGAAAAAATAGCAAAGTGAAAGAACTATACATTATCAACTAACATAATGTCAAGAGAGGTAGGAGGGATGATGGGTGGAATCAAGACCATGAAGGGGAAACCCACAGAGACAGCTGACATGAGGTTGTGTGAGCTCATGTACTCTAGAGTGACATCTGGGGAGTCTGCATGGGACCTAACAAGTCCCTCTTCATGTGAACAACAGTTTTCTAGCCTAGCCTATTTATGGGACTTCTGCAGCGTCTGTTGCATGACCTAGCTGTTTGGAACCCATTTCCTATATTGGGATGCTCTGCTCAGTCTTGGGACAGAGAGGAGAGGCTTAGTCCTGAAGCAGATTAAAGTACCAGGCTTTGTTGACTCCCCATGGGAAGTCTTACCATTTCTGCGGAGTGGATGGGTGTAGGTTTAGGAGTGGGGGTGGGATGGGAGGTGGGAAATGTAGGAGAACTTCAGTTGGTATCCAAATGAATAAAAATTAAATAAAAAAGAGGTTGGTTACTTCCATAATATTTCTTCTATTGCAGCAGTACATCTATGTTACACGGTTTGCATTTCTATGATATTGAAGGTTATTTTTCTCTTCTAGGAGCATCCAGGGTGACTTCAAAAATCATGAATATTTAGACAGAGGGGTGAAGTTTCTAGCTGGGTACCAGCTTGACTTTTCTGTATTTGGTGACATAATTATGGTCTTCAGCAACAGATAAGAAATCCTTGTCATTGGCCAGCAGCATTGTACCTAATATAAGTCTCTGTGTGTTACTTGAGACCTTAAAGTGGTGATGGGATTCAGGCAGATTGGCAGAAAGACTTATCATTACATTGGGTGTCTTCAGTAATAGAGATATACCTTCCATCTCTGGGAGATAATTAAGGGTAACAATAATACTAATAAACTTTAAGGAGCCCAGACAAACTTGACCAACAATTCAAAAGAGAGTTTCTCATACCTACCATTGAGGGTTTGTTTAGATAATGTATGTTTCATAGGGGGATCATCTGACAGCTTTCTTGTTCCCTGTTGGACTGATGTCATTCAAATTGTTGTCATTAGTTAATATAGTCCATGATTGCTATTTTTCCTAATTGTAAGTTTTTCTGTAAGTATATTTCAAATTAGTGAAGTCTGTTGATTGACACACATTTCACTGGACAAGTTAGACAAAAGTATCAATTTATTCTAATGTTGGGGTTCATTGATAATAAATTTGTCTTACCATCTCTTTGGGTATTTTATTAAATCACTCTGTCAGGCCATCTGTTTTGAGCTGATGGGGAAGTTTCTGGAAGGAGAAATTTTAAAGAGATTGCACACCTCATTTAACACTGTAGACATGTAACTGGAGCCTTGAGCTGTTGGAGTTTTCAGAGGGTAAATCCACTAGTTGATTAGCAGTACTAATCAATTTACTAACAATTTCTTTTAAAAATCTAAGGTCACACAGACAGTCCACATTTTCAAACTAAAGATTTTTTATGTGTAGTGAAAGAACACAAGGAATATTAACTTTTTAAACTGCCACCATGACCTACTATTTGAATCAGATTGAATTTAAATCATATTCAGGAAATATTCCATTCTATGACTCCCTAGTTTCTCCAATGTGCTTTTCTAGTAGACCACAGTGGTCTATTCCTTGTGTGCTATATAGCACTTTCCATAGTCACTTAGGTTACTTCTCACATGTTACTTTATTCCTCCAATAGCAGTGTTTATAATACTATTGGGGAAATTTACAGGCTTCATTAGACATTTTAACAAAAGTTTAAATGTATAGTTTTTCTTAATTTCCAAGTAAATGGTTGATAATACATATGAAAGATAATATTCTAATTAATTTACTTAAAATGTCAGTCTTAAATAATTACATTATGGCAGGATCAAGCTGTGCTCCTGTACCTGTATCCCATCTGAGCAAGGTATCCCTCCATAGGTAATGGGCTTTAAAAATTCAGTTTATTCACTAGGAATAAATCTTGGTCCCATGCTAGTCACCACATCAATTTTCCAAGCCTTTCAACTGTCACCCACATTCAGAGGGTCTAGTTCCATCAGTCCAGAGTGAGTGAGCTACCACTAGATTACTTCACCTGTTTCTGTGGGCTTTCCCATCATGGTCTTTTTGCTCACCTTGTAGATTTCTGGGGCCAGGTTTCTCACTAATCACATAATGGCTATCAAGATACCTCTTTCCTTATTCTCCCTCTCTGTCCTTCCCTCAACTGAACCATCCTGTTCCCTGATATGACAGACATTGTTGACTCTCCATGAAAGGCCTCAACATCTCTGAGGAGTAGATGGGGCCTGAGGTGGGGGAATGTGAGAGAGCCGGAGAAGGGGAGGGATGGGGACCTGCAATTGGTATGTAAAATAAAATGATTGTTTTAATAAAACATAAGAATAATTACATTAAAATTGCTGCAAACAAAGACATAAATAAGATAATTTCATCTCTGGAATGTAAGTCATCAACAGACGTTCAGTTGTGAACCTTGTGAGTTACAACTGCCTGGACAAGATATGCATATTGATTCAAAATTGTCACAAGTGGTAGGTGAGTCATCAACAATGTGCTAATTGAACTAAAAATCCCAATGCACAGAATCTCATGTTTGTTCTGAAAAACACAGTTGGGCTAGGGAATCACAGGACAGAAGGTAGACACTACTATTAGTATTTTGCTAAACAGGTGTAATACTATCCTGCATTTATATGTTTATTCTTATACCCATATATTAGTTAACATTCATTCAGCATATATTCCTATCTGTAACAGATGATATTTAACACAGAGAATAAACCAGGTCAAAGTGAATAGAATAAGTGATATGGAATATTTACCTATAAATGAAGAATTATGTCATTGTACTGGTACATTTTATTGTCAGTTTAACACAAACTAATGTCACCTGGAAAAAGGAAACCTTAACTGAAGAATAACCTTAATTAAGTTGGCTTGAGAATTATTGGGAGACCATAATTAGTTATTTATGTTAAAGCAGTGGGAAAAGAAATTATGGTACATTTGCACAATGGAGTACTACTCATCTGGAGTGTTAGATGTACTCATCCTTGTAGATCTCTGGACATTTCCCTAGTGCCAAATTTCTCTTTAAAACTTTAATGGCTCCCTTGATTATGGTATCTCTTATCTTGCTCTCCTCTATTCTTCCCTTGACTCAAACATTCTGCTTCCTCATGTCCTCCTCTCCTCTCCTCTTTTCCCCTTCTCCTAGCTCCCTCTTCTCTCCCCCCTTGCTCCCAATTTACTCAGGAGATCTTTTCTCATTCCCCTTCTCCTGGGGACCATTTATATCTCTCTTAGGCACCCAATTATGCCAGCAATTTTTGTTGAAGATGTTTTCTATTTTCCATTCTATAATAATAGTTTCTTTGTCAACTGTCAGTTTTTCCTATATGTGTACATTAATATCAGGGTTTTCAGTTTTATTACATCGGTCTACCTTTCTATTTTTATGCCAATACGAAGCTGTTTTCATGATTATAGCTCTTTAATAGACCTGGAAGTCAGGGATGCTGTTGCCTCTGGACATTCCATTATTTTACAGGATTAATTTGGCTATCCTGTGTCTTTTGTTTTTCTGTATAAAGTTTTTCTGTGAAGAATTGTGTTTGGACTTTGATGGGGATTGTATTGAATCTGTAGATTGCTTTTGGCGAGCTTGCCATTTTTAGTATTTTGATCCTACCTAACCAAGAGTATGGGAGATCTTTCTATTTTCTATTATGTTCTTTAAATTCTTTCTTTAAGGACTAAAAGTCTTGCTATACAGGTCTTTCACCTGTTTGGTTAGCAGCACCACAAGGTATTTTATATTGTTTGTGGCTATTGTTAAAGGTGTTGTTTCTCTGAGTATTTTTTTAAATTAATCTTGTATCCTGCCACTTTGCTGAAGATGTTTCTCACCTGTACGTGTTCCCTGGTTTAGTTTTGTGGGTCTCTTATGTAAACTGTCATATCATTTGTAACTTGTGAAAGTTTGACTTCTTCATTCCCACTTTTTATCCTCTTCATCTACATTTGTTGTCTTATTGCTCTAATTATAACATCAAGTACAATATTGAAGGTATATGGAGAGAGTGGATAGCCTTGTCTGGTTGCTGATTTTTGCAGAATAGGATCAAGTTTCATTTGATGTTGGCTGCTGGTTTACCGTATATTGCTTTCATTAAATTCAGGTGTGTTCCTTTTATCACTGATGACTCCAGGACCTTTATCATGAAGTGATGTTGGATTTTGTCAAAGCTTTTTCAGCATCATGTCATTTTTCTTTTGAAGTATGTTTAAGATTGGATCACATTGATGGATTTTCTTATATTGAACCATCCTTGCATCTCTGAGATGAAGCCTACTTTATCATTGTTGATGATTTCTATGATGTATATATTGGATTTGAATTGACAGTATTTGGTTCACTATTTTTGCATCAATGTTAATGAGGGTTATTGGTCTGTAGTTCTCTTTCCTAGTTGTGTTTTTCTTTGACTTTGGTACCAATGGAATTATAGCCTGATAATAGAGTTTGGCAATGTCTCTTCTGCTTTTATTTTGTGAAATTTATTTGAGGAGTATTGGTATTAGCTCTTCTTTGAATTTCTGATAGAATTCTGCACTGAAACCATCTGACCTTTTGCTTTTTTATTTTTTATTTTTTTGGTTTGGAGACTTTTGATGACTACTTCTATTTCATTACATGTTTTAGGTCTGTTTAAATTGCTTATCTGTTTTTGATTTAATTTTAGTAATTGGTATTTATGAAGAAAATTGTTCATTTAAATATTTGAATTTTGTGGAGTACAGTTTTTCAAATATGACCTGAAGATTATATGGATTTCCTCAGTGTCCATTGTTATATCCCCCGTTTCATTTCTGATTTTGTTAAGTTGCCATTCTCTCTCTTATCTTTTGTTAGTTTGGATAAAGATTTGCCTATCTTGTTGATTTTCTTGAAGAACCATATCTTTGATACATCGATTCTTTGCATTGTTTTCCTAGTTTCTACTTTATTGATTTCAGCCCTCAAATTCATTATTTTCTGTTGTCTTCTCCTCTGTGGTGAGTTTGCATGTTTATGTTCTAGAGCTCTCAGTTGTGCTGTTAATTCTGTAGTGTGAGTATTCTCCAGTTTCTTCATGTGGGCACTTAGACTTTCCTCTTAGTACTGCTTTCAAGTGTACCATGAGTTTGTTTATGTGTTGTCTTCATTTTCATTGAATTCTCAGAAAGCTTTAATTTCTTTCTTTATTTCTTCCTTGACCCAGGAGTGATACACTTACACATTGTTCAATTTCCATACATATCTGCAATTTGTGTTTTTATTGAAATGTAACTTTAAAGCAGGGTGGTTTGATAAGATACAGGGGGCTATTCCAATTTTTTGCACCTGTTGCGGTTTGCTAGGTTGCTGAGTATGTGGCCAATATTAGAGAAGGTTCTATGTAGTGCTGAGAAGAATGTATAGTCTTTTCAGTTTGGATGAAATGTTCTATACATGTCTGTTAAAATCAATTGTGTCATAACTTATGTTAATTCCTTTATTAAGTTTCTGTCTGGTGGTCCTGTCTGGTGGTGAGAGTGGGGTATTGAAGTCTCTCTTTATAATTGTGTTATGTCTTATGTGTGATATGAGTTTTAGTAATGTTTCTTTTATGAACATGGTTGTCTTTGTATTAGGGGCATAGATGTTCAGAATTTCGACTTTTTCCTGATTGATTTTTTCTTGTGATGAATATGAAATAACCTTCTTCACCTCTTTTGACTATCTTTTGTTTGAAATGTAATTTGCTAGATCTTAGAATTGCTACAAAAGCTTTTTTCTTACTACCATTTGATTGGTAAATATTTCCCCAATCCTTGACTATGATGTATCATTTGTTTTTGAAGTTGATATGTGTTTCTTTTATGTAACAGAAGGATGGATTCTGTCTGTGTATCCATTCTATTAGCCTGTGTATATTTATAGGTGATATTGATATTGAGTGATATTAGTGACCATAGATTATTGTTTCTTGGTTATTTTTGATTTGGTTTTGGTGGGCATATTGTATGTGGATTTCTTTTTTTCTTTTTTTGCTTTGGGTTTTAGTAGTGTGTGATCATCTATTGGCTATGATTTTGTGGGTGTAGTTAACTTCTTTGAGTGGGAGTTTTCCTTCCAGTACTTTCTGTATGGCTGGAATAATGAATATGTAATGTTTAAATTTTTTTCATAAATATCTCATTTTCTCCATTTATAGTGATTGAAAACCTTGATGGCTATAGTAGTCTGGGCTGGCATCGATGGTATGTCATCCAATATGATAACACCAGAAAGACCTGAACCTGACAATGCAGATGAAGCAGAAGAGAATGGTCTTAAACATATCTTCATGAAAATGATAGAATGCCTCAAAGATGATATGAGAAAATCCGCTTAAAGTTATGTAAGAAAAAAAAGAAAAAAATATTGGAAATCAACACATCTCTTAAGGAAAGCCAAGAAAATACAAGCAAACAGATGACTGAAAGAATTCATAAAGTTCAAGACCTGAAAACTGAAATTGAGACAATAAAGAAAACACAAATCGAGGGAACACTGGAAATAGAAAAGCTGAGTAAATGATCAGAAACTAAAGATTCAAGCATAGGCAACAGATTAAAAGGATGGAAGAGAGAATCTCAAGAGTGGAAGATACATTAGGAGAAATAGATTCATCGACCAAAGAAATTCTTAAGTCCAAAAAGTCTGCAACACAAAATATCCAGAAAATATGGGGCACTGTGAAAAGACCAATACTAAGAATAATAGGTATAGAAGACGGTGAAGAAAGACAACTCAAAGTGCAGAACACAAATTCAACAAATCATAGAAGAAAAATTTTCCAAACTACAGAAAGACATGCCAATAATAGTACAAGAAGCTGACAGAACACCAAGTAGAGTGGACAACAAGAAAAGGTCACTTCACCACATAATATTCAAATCCCAAAACATACAGAATAAAGAAAGAATATTAAGAGGAACAAAGAAAAATGGTCAAGTATTATTTAAAGGCAAACCTATCAGAATTATACCTGCATTTCCTTGGAAACTCTGAAAGCCACAGTGTCCTAGATAGATGTGCTACCTACATTAAGTAACCATGGATGCCAGCCCAGAATACTATACCTAACAAAGCTTTCAATCACTATAGATGGAGAAAAGAAGATATTCCATGTCAAAACCAGAATTAAACAATACATATCCACCAATATAGCACTACAGAATGTTCTGGAAGGAAAACTCAAAACAAAGAAAGTTAACTATAACCAGAAAAACAAAGGCACTAGATCATCTCACTTAACCAACAGCCAAAAGAAAAATGGGGTGGAGATCCACACACAATTCCACCACCACCACCAAATCCAAAACAAACAAGAATGAACAATCAATGTTCATTAATGTCTCTCAATATTAATGGTCTTGCCTATAAAAAGACACAGGCTAACACAATGGATGAGAAAACAGAATCCATCCTTCTGCTGCATAGAAGAAACCACACCTCAACTTCAAAGACAGGCATTACCTCAGAGTTAAGGGTTGGAAAAAAATTTTCCAATCAAATCTACCCAAGAAACAAACAAGGGTAGCAATCCTAATATCTAACAAAATCAATCAAAAGAGATGAATGAGGTCACTTACTACTCATCACAGGAGAAATATATCAAGATGAAGTCAAATTATGAACATCTATGCCCTGAATACAAAGGCATCAACATTCCTAAAAGAATCATTACTAAAACCCAAATCACATCTAAAAACTCATACACTATAAGTGGGAGACTTCAACATACCACTCTCACCACTGGACACCAGATAGAAAGTTAAAAAAGAAACAAAGGAACTAATAGAAGTTATGACCCAATTGGGATTAACAAATATAGAACATTCCATCCAAAAACAAAATAATATACCTTCTTCTCAGTGCCGCATGGAACCTTCTCTAAAATCGACCACATACTTGGCAACTAAGCAAACATCAGCAGGCACAAAAAACTAAAATAATCCCCTGTATCCTATCAGACCACCATGCTTTAAAGTTAGAATGCAACAACAACACAAATTGCAGAATACCCAGAAACCCATGGAAATTGAATAATGCCCAATTGTCCCATTCCTGGGTCATGGAAGAAATAAAAAAAGGAAATAAAAGTTTTCCTAGAATTCATTGACAATGAGGACACAACATACCCAAACTCATGGAATACTTTAAAGCAGTGCTAAGAGGAAAGTTCATAGCACTAAGTGCCTAAAAGAAGAAACTGGAGAATAGTCACACAAGTGAATTAACAGAACACCTGAAAGTTCTAGAACAAGAAGAAGCCAACACACATAGGAGGAGTTAAAGCAATGTAATAATCATATTGAGGTCTGAAATCAATAAAGTAGAAAACAATTGGGAAAACAACACAAAGAATAAATACAACAAATAGTTCCTTTTTCCAGAAAATCAACAAGACAGACAAAACTTTATCCAACTAACTAATGGCAGACAGTGAACATGCAAATTAATAAAATCTGAAATGAATATGGTGACATAAAAACAAACATTGAGGAAATCCAGAGAATCATCGGGTTATACTTTGAAAACCTGTATTCCTCAAAATCTAAAGGAAATGGACAATTTTCTGGATAGATTTCACTAACCAAAAATTAAATCAAAAACAGATAAGCACAATTATCTACTGCTGGTGGGAGTGCCAACTTGCACAGCCAATATGGAAGTCAGTATGATGATTCCTCAGGAAAAAGGGAATCAGTCTACCACAATGTCCAGCAATTCCACACTTAATCATATACCCAAAATGAAGCAATTCATACAAGAACGATATCTGTTTATCGATGCTTATCATGGCATTATTTGTAATAGCCAGAACTTGGAAGCAACCTAGATGCCCCTCAACTGAAGAATGGATAGAGAAAATGTGGTATATTTCCACAATGGATTACTACTCAGTGGGGAAAAAAATGGACTCTTGTAATTTACAGGCAAATGGATGGAACTAGAAGAAACCATTCCGAGCAAGGCAACCCAGTCACAAAAAGATAAGCATGGTATGTACTCACTCACATGTGGACTTTAGACATAGAGTAAAAGATTACCAGCCTATATTTCACACCAACAGAGAAGCAAGGAAACTAGGAGGACTCTAAGACGGAAAGGGAAAGGGACAAGATCACCTCAGCAAATTCGGAGCATGGCGTTTATGGGGAAGTGAGTTAGGAAAAGGAGAATGGGAGAAGAGGAGAGGTGAGGAGGACATGGGGGATCAGGAAATTTGATCTGGGGGAAGAATAAAGGACAGCAAGAGAAGAGATAACATAATGTAGTGAGCCATTACAGGTTTAAAGAGAAATCAGGTACTAGGAAATTGTCTGGAGAGCTACAAAAATGACACAAACTAACAATCTAAGCAACAGAGGAGAGACTACCTTAAAAGTATTTCCCTGATAATGAGATTGATGACAAACTTACATGCCATCCTATAGCCTTCATCCAGCAGCTGGTGGAAGTAGAAGCAGATACCCACAGCCGAACACTGAACTGAACTGGAATCCAGTTGCACAGAAGGAGGAGTGATTAGCAAATGTGTCATGACCAAGGTGGTGAAACCCAGAGAAACAGCTGACTTGAATAAATGGGAGCTCTTGTTCCCCTGACTGATAGTTGGGAAACCAGCATGGAACTGGTCCAGAACCCATGAACACGGGTGTCAGTGAGGAGACCTCTGAAATCCATTGGGTCTCAGGCAAGGCGTTGGTGGTGCACGCCTTTAATCCCAGCACTCGGGAGGTAGAGGCAGGCGGATTTCTGTGAGTTTGAGGCCATCCTGGTATCTAGAGCGAGTGCCAGGATATGCTCCAAAGCTACACAGAGAAACCCTGTCTCGAAAAACAAAACAACAGCAACAACAACAACAACAACAACATCCTTCGGGTCTTTTGTACTTATCCCTAGCATAGGAATGAATTTTTGGGAGCTCTTTCCTCATAGAGTGATACTCCCTGAGCCTAGACACATGGGGGTGGGCCTAGGCTGTGTCCCAAAGTATATGATAGACTCTGAAGACCCTCTATGGAAGGCCTTATCCTCCCTGTGGAGCAGAAATTGTATGGGATAGGTAGGGTGTTAGCTGTGTGGTAGGTGAGGAGGGGAGGCAGAGGGAACTGGGATTGACAAGTATAACAATCTTGTTTCTAATTCAAAAAAACAAATGTTGACAAAAAAAAAGATATTCTCCCATGCTGGTTTCCCAGATATCAGTTGTGGGACCAAGAATTCTCCAATTAGTCATCAATCTCATTATCAGGAGAGGGCATTTAAGACTGCTGAATGTGGGTGTCAGTGAGGAGACCTTGGAAATCTATGGGGCCTTGTGGATCAGTACTTATCACTAGCAAAGAATGGACTTCAGGAGCCCATCCCACATGGAGGGATACTCCCTGAGCCAAAACACAAGGGGGTTGGCCTAGTCCCTATCCCAAAGAATATGACAGACTTTAAAGACCCCCTATGAAAGGCCTCACCCTCCCTGGGGAGAAGAAAGTGTAAGGGATAGGTAGGGTCTTAGTTGGAGGGGGCAGGTGAGAAGGGGAGGGAGAGGGACCTGGGATTGACATGTAAAATAATTTTCTTTCTAATAAAAATAAAAAAGAAAATTTTAAGCTGAAAAAAAGATATTCTCTGGTTGATGGATCTATTTCTCCTACTGTATCTTACACATCTGATATTCTCCCTTCTATCTCTTGTATTCTCTTGATTGCAACTGTAGTTGCTTATTGTTTAACCATCTTTTCTAATGCCTGATTTCCCTCAGACAGTGGGGTATTTTTATCATCTATCTCATTTTCAAACCTTGCACTGTTTGAATTGTTTTTTGTAATTTTTGGTTTGTCTTTTCTTCCATTTCTTTAAAGCATTTTGCCATTTCCTCTTTCAGTGTCTCTATCATCATCATAAAGTTGTTTTTAAGGTCATTCTCTTCTGGTCCATCTGTGTTGGCATATTCACTCTTGTTGGCATAGAGTATGTTGACTTTGTTGGCTTCATATTGTTTTATTCTGTTCTTAAATGTATTCTTTTATTTCTTTCTTTTCTATTGTTTTATTTAAATTAGATACAAGAGTTTTTCACATGTCAATCCCTTTTCCCTCTCCCTCCCTTCCTCCCCTGCCCCCCACTAACACCCTACCTATCCAATACAATTTCTGCTCCCCAGGGAGAGTGAGGCCTTTCATGGGGGTTTTCCAGAGTCTGTCATATCATTTGGGATAGGGCCTAGGCCCTCTCCTGTGTTTCTAGGCAGAGGTAGCATCCCTCCACATGAAATGGGATTCCAAAGTAGATTCCTATTCTAGGGATAACTACTGATCTACTACTAGAGGCCCCATATATTTATGAGGTCTCCTTACTGACATCCACATTAATGGTGTCTGGATCATTTCCATGCTGGATTCCCAGTGATCAGTGTGGGGGCCAAGGGCTCCCTCTTGTTCAGATTCAGCACTTCCTGTGGATTTTACCAGTGTGGTCTTGAACCCTTTGCTCATCACTCCTCCTTCTCTGCAACTGGATTCCTTTTCAGTTCAGTTTTTAGCTGTGGGTATCTGCTTCTACTTCCATTAGCTGCTGGATGAATCCACACCACCTCAATCCACACCACCATAGAAACTGGAAAACAATTAGGACCCTAAGAGTGAATTACATGGTCTCCCGAAGAAGTGGAAAGGGATAAGAACTCCTGGGCAAATTTGGAATACAGGAAGAGAGAAGAGGGAGGTAGAAAAAAGAGAAGGGGAAAAACATTAGGGGGAAGAGAAAAGGAGGGATCAGGAAAGGGCTCTAACATGCTATTTAAGTTAGTCCCCAATCTCGTTATCGGGGAAGGGCATTTAAGGTAGCCTCTCCACTGTTGCTTATATGGTTAGTTGGTCGTCATCCTTATAGATCTCTGGACATTTCCCTAGTGTCTGATTTTGCTCTATACCCATACTGGGTCCCTCTTTGATGGTATCTCTTATTTTGCTCTCTTCTATTCATTTTCCCATTCCTCCCTCCAATGGGTTCAGATGGGGTCTCTTCCTCTCCTGGTGGGTAGGGGTACAAGGTTCTCTCCTGGTGGGTGCAATCAGATCCAATATTTTGATAGGTCTCAATGTGGGTGCAGGCAGGTCTGAGGCACTCCCTCTCTCAATGGGTGGAGACAGGACTAGCAAAATGATGTCAGCAGACTCCAGCTTGCTTGATCCTCCAGGCATAACTCAAGCTGCCTGCAGTCCACAATCCAGGATATGACAGAGTTGGCAAGCAGAAGTCCACCCTGAGATAGGGGCCAAAGTTCACCTCTCCTTAGATTGGGGGTAGGAGAAGCCCAGCAATATCACCAGATTCACAGTTGCTTGTTCTGCTGGGGGTCAGTCAGCCTCGACCATGAAATTTTAAGAATATTTAATTTCTGTGTCTTGGTTACCTCACTCAGGATGGTTTCTTTAAGTTTCATCCATTTGTTTGCAGATTTCAAGATCGCATTGTTTTTTTATCCACTGAGTAATATTCCATTGTGTAAATGTTCCACATTTTCTCCATCCATTCTTAGATTGTGGGGTATCTAGGTTGGTTCTGGGTTCTTGCTATCATAAACAATGCTGCTATGAACATAGTTGAACATATGTCCTTTTTGTATAAATGTGCATCCTTTAAGTATATGTCCAATAGTGGAATTGCTTGATTGTGAGTTATACTGGTTCCACTTTTCCTGAGAAGCCACCATACTGATTTACAAAGTGGCCACACAATTTTTCACTCCCACCATCATTGGAGGAGTGTTCCCTTTTCTCCACATAAAATGTCATTGATGTTTTTGACTTTAGCCACTCTGGTCTGTATAAGATGGTATCTCAGAGTTATTTTGATTTGTATTTCCCTGATGACTAAGAATGTTGAGCACTTTTTTAAGTGTCTTTCAGCCAGTTTAGATTCTTATATTGAGAATTCTCTATTTATTTCTCTACCCCAATTTTTAACTGGATTATTTGATTTTTTTTGACTAACTTCTTGATTTCTTTGTATATTTTGGAAATCAGCCCTTTGTCAGATGTGGGGTTAGTGAAGACCTTTTCCCATTCTGTGGGCTGTAGTATTCAATTGTTGATTGTATCCTTTGCCATATAGATTTTCTCAGTTTCAGGAGGTGCCAATTATTAATTGTTTATCTCAGTGTCTGTGCTACCGGAGTAATGGTAATGAAGAAGTGATCTCCTGTACTAATATGTTCAATGGTACCTCGAACTTTCTCCTCTAAGAAATTCAGTCTGGCTGGCTGGAAGTAGAAGAAACTATCCTGAGTGAGGTAACCCAATTCCAGAAAGAGAAACATGGTATGTATTCACTCATCTATGGATATTAGACATAGAGCAAAGGACTACCAACCTACAATCCACACCACCATAGAAACTGGAAAACAATTAGGACCCTAAGAGTGAATTACATGGTCTCCCGAAGAAGTGGAAAGGGATAAGAACTCCTGGGCAAATTTGGAATACAGGAAGAGAGAAGAGGGAGGTAGAAAAAAGAGAAGGGGAAAAACATTAGGGGGAAGAGAAAAGGAGGGATCAGGAAGACTGAGTCACGGGAGGAAGAGAGGAAAGCAAGAAAGGAAATACCTTAATAGAGGAAGCCAGTATAGGTTTAATGAGAAATCTGGTACCAGGTAAATGTTCAAAGATGTGCAAAGATGACTCCCAAATACGAATCTAGGCAGGAATGGAGAGACCATCTCTGATGCCCTCCCCTAATAATGAGATTGATGAACACCTTAATTGCCATCCTAGACTCTTCATCCAGTAGCTGATGGAATCAGAAACAGGCACCCACAGCTAAGCAATGAGCTGTACTCCTGGAATCTAGTTGTAGAGAGGCAAGAGGAATTGGCAAAGGAGTCAAGATCATGCAGGAGAAACCTACAGAAACAGCTTACTTGACCTAATGAGAGCACAGGAATCCCAGTAGTAAAGCTGTGGAACTAGCATTGGACTGAACCAAAGATTCTGATGTGGGCACCAGTTAGGAGGCCTGGGAAGTCTATTGGACCTCTAACAGTGGAACCAGTATTTATCCCTAGTGCAAAAATGGACTATGGGCATCCATTCTCTATGGAGGGATACTATTTTAGCCCAGATACAAGATGGATGTCCTAGGCCCTCCCACAAATGATATGATAGACTTTTATAATCCCTCATGGGAAGCCCCATTATCCTTGGGGAGTAGCTGTAGCGTGGGTTGGGGGGATCTTTGGGGACATGGGAGGATGGGAGGGAGAGGGAATGGGGGATTGATATATAAAGTAGGATTGTTTCTAAATTAAAAAAAGAAAAAAATTAAATAGACTTATTTAAACTAAAGCTACATTAATATAAGTCATCATTTTTAAGTTCTAAAAACATATGCACAATGATATTTATTTTTATATTACAAGGAGTATCAAGAGCATTACATAATAGTATAATTCCAACAAAAGTAGATATTTTATCATATAATTGCTATTGGTTAAGTAGTGTAAGCCTTGAAAAACCATTAGAAATGATAAATTGTTTTTAAAATATCTATTTATCATCAGATTGAATTGAAAGCCTTTACGTGGGCTTTTTATATAAAATCATTAATCAGTGCAACCTTCGCTTTTGTGTTTTTATTTTTATGTTCTCGTAGCTAAATATATATGTAGAGAAATGTTTAGAATAAAGGTATAATATTAATTAAAGATTCACCATAAACTATTTCAGTTAATAATGAAATGAACCACAGTTATTTAGTTTGTGTGGCACTGAGCCAAAATGAACTCATTAACAGAGCTTTGTTTTGTACTTCTGGAACTGTTCTCAGCAAATCATGCAGTGGGGAGATTTCAAACTGTAATAAAGAGATTTTTGATTTGGGGATTTAAACAAAAAGTTTTGTGTTCATGAATTTTTATTTGGAACTATATGATTGGATGTTCTTTAAGCATAGGATGAAATTGGATAACTCACCATCTGTCAATAGTAAGGGGATTTTAGTCTGAAAAGGAATAAAGCTCTCGGACCGTATGGTGATCCGTTGGATAAGAAGCTTTGTGCCTGGTAAGTTTACAACTTATGACACAGATCTGACATCTCAAAACAGCTAAAGTTTACAGCTACTATTATGGTAAAATGTGATTAGAATTTTCATGCTATAATCTACTTCAATTTTGTTTATTCCCATGTATCTTATCTTATCCAAGGCCACAATTCATAATGTGATATCTTTAAAAATCTAGCAATAAAATCCAACTTTATTTTCTCTCTGATGAAACAGAAAGACATGTAATATCCCACCACTTATCCAGACTTTTCTCTATATATACTATTTCAATAGAATCTCCACTAAAATCCAAATCCCTATGTAGAAACATATGTTCAATTGAGAATTGATGGGTCACACATTATTAAAAGGTTCATTGATTGGAGGAGTATCAGTTTTTTTGAAGAGAGTTTTTCCTGATAAGTCAAACATGTTCTAGTGCAAGGACATATATCCAACAATATTTGAATTCTGAATGAGTTGATCTTGAAACACCCACTCACCAGATACAAAGTTGGGTAAATGGAGAAAGGGTTGTGCATTTTGGAAAAATTTGGGGAAAGAGTAAATATTATCAAAATACATTTTGTGGGATTGCCAAATAACTAATAAGCACTTAAAAATATTTACCCATGGGTGTTTATTCTCCAATTGTATGCATAGTCTCTAAACATATCAGGACTTTATATAGCACAATATGTATGTAAGCCATGAGTATTATTTGCTAAAATAATTCCAGAATGATTATTATGGTAGATGAATTTAATATTTATCATAGCCACTGCAAAATTGGCAGCTGGAAATATCTATATCGGCAATATTTCAAATTCATTTAAAAATCTTTGGTCATATTTGCTAAATGAGAAGAATTTTTATTGTACATAATACCTAAGTTAAATGACTGTAATTCAGTTAAATTACATTTGTGAGTTAAATATTAACATTTCATGGATGTATCTGAAGTGTATCTTCAATTTCTAATGCAAACTACTAGTTTTACAGTTGAAGAAACAATTTTGTAATGAAAGGAATGACTTGTCCTCTTTCGGATGTTTTTGAGTTCTGGCCTGAAAGTCTCCACTCCTTTGAGCCCTAATGATAATGGTTTGTGTAATAGCTCAAAAATTGTACTCTGAAAGATCTTTCATATATTTGCAATCATCTATATGTACATCAGGACTAGAGTTCCTATAGTCCAGGTTAATTATTTTAATTCAGGATATAAACGTTTCAAAGGGTCAAATGCCCCTTTGCAAGGGAAGGGCACTCCAACTGTTTCAAAAGCATGTGATTAAGCATGGAAGTGTATTTGAGAGGGGATGGGTGGTTCCTGGAGATGAAGGGATGGGCCTAGATCTATGTAAGTATAGTACTTACACTTGAAATTCTCAACAAAAATTTAAACACTGAAAGGTTATTTTTTCTACAATTTGAATAGAAAATGAATATCAAACTGTAGTTTGTCATGCTGGCAAGAATCTTAGGAATTTTCATGGAGTTTGCAGACATAATTTTCTGTAGTTAAGAGTTACAAAGCAATTCTTGACAGCATTATTGAGAATTTTAGAACCAGCAAATTGGAAGCAAACCCCATTATGACACAAGTACAGGGAAAATTATACAGAGAGATAACTTTGTAATAATGCTGACAAATTAATTTTGAAATTTCAGTGGGAGGAGATTGAAACAAGTCAGGGATGTATGCATCTTATACCAAAAGATGATTAAGTACAGTCATCATTATCATCATCACCATCATCATCACAAATATCATCACTCTCACCACAGAAAGACACAGGTAATGGAAACAGACACCTTACTTTGGTATCTTACATATTAAGCAATGAGTGGAGTGATAGAAAAAAGGACACATGCATTTTTTTCTGTTGATTAAATTTATCACTATGAGTAGAATAGATATGCTTTAGATTCTAATGTATACTTTCAACCACATAATCAAAATTCAGAATCAAGCAACACATAAAAAATATGGTATGTTTAAAGTACAAATATAAAAAAATGATGGAAACTGTTTCTGAGGATCACATAAAGATGGAAGAAAAACCTATAAGCCAAACCGGTCATAGATATTCAGAGAACTAAAAGAAAACATGCAAAGGAAAGGAAAGAGTATGTGAACAAAGTAATAATATAAAAAGAAGGTATAAAGTATAAAGAAAGTTAAGATGAAACATAGCTACAGTATCATATCAGAAATGGAACCAAAGCATATTTAGGGAGAAAACAGAGAAATTGATGAACATAACATAAAATAAATTATTGAATCTCAGGAAAACTGAGAAATTATGAACAGCATGCAAGTGACCTTTAGGGGATGATAACTTCATATGGCTGTTCAAGAGACAAAAAGAGGAGGAGGTATATATATGGGAAGAAAATGTATGACTAAATCATGATGGAAAATAGCACTTTAATTAAATTCTTGGATATAAATTGTATAGAAGTTCAGAGGATCCTTAAGCAGGATGAATTTAGACTCAACAAAAACAGTGTAATCCAAGTTTTGAATGGAAAAAAATCAGCATATTCAAGAGAAATTGTATGCAAGATTATGAGAGTTTCTGATCAGAAGGCTTGACAGCTAGAACAAACTGAAATGATATATTCATAGTATTTAAAAGAAAAAAATCAGTAAACTAGGAAATACTATACCCAGCAAGAGTGGTCTTGAAAAGTCTGTACAAACCTCAGACCTTTTCCAAACAGAGGTGATTTATTCTTAGTTGATCTGTCCTGAGAAATGTGATGGAAAAATCTTTTCAGTTCAGATATAAACAAGCAAGAAGTCAAATGAAAAGCAGAAAATCACCAAAGGTTAATGGTTGTACTACTAAAATTAGCTAGTGTAATTTAAGTAATGATTTATAACTCCATCACTTTTTTAAAAAATTAAAATTAGTTTTTCAGCCAGAAATTGTGGAGCACATCTTTAATCCCAACACTTGGGAGGCAAAGGCAGACAGATCTCTGTGAGTTTGAGGCCACCTTTTTCTACAGAGTGAGTGCCAGGATGGGCTCCAAAGCTACACAGAGAAACCCCGTCTGAAAAAAAAACAAAAATAAATAAATAAAAATAAATTAGTCTTTCATATGTATATGTCAGTCTGTGTGTATATGTTCACATGACTGCAGTTGGCAGAGGAGGCCAGGAGAGTTGTCAGATCCCTTGAAGGAGCTACAAAGGTTTATGAGCTGCCTGACAGCATGCTAGAAATGAAACCCTGGTATTCAGTAAGAACAAAAGGTGCATGTCTTAGGCATCCATTCAGCCTCTTATGACACAGTTTACATAATCTAAAGGGACAACATTCACTTTTCAAATGACTGTCTTCTGTTCTAGGAAAGGCAAGTATAAAATGAGGTTTTGATACATTGATAGATAAAGTATAGAGGGAAACATAAATGTTTACATCCTTTTGGAAATCAGACCATTGTAGCACCAGTTTGCACAGGTACCAGAGCTGTGGTATGTACTTTCTGTGAATAGAAATAAACACTGATTGTTCATAATGTCAAATAATAAATAAATAAGTTTGATCATCTTGCTACCTACCCAAATCAGCAAAAAAGTCATAAAATGAGCAAATAAAAAAATGCAGAAAAACTGTAGAAAGAAATTTAATCAATCTGTTCTTCAGCCCTCAGACTTATAAAGGTAAAGAATTCCTGACATAACCTACCCTGAAAAGGTATTGTGTTAAACATGCATAGACATTTAGGTCAGATGAAATAAGCCAGTTATGAAAGGTCATAAATTGTAAAATTCTACATATGTGGTAATGCTTGTGACATCTAAATCACACAAAAAATAAAGTAATAACTGTAGGGCTTAGAAAAGGAGTGAATGAATTGCTACAAAATGATCTCTGAGTTGATTCTAAAAGGAAAACTGGGACAAAGTCAATTAGCAGAAATAGAGCCTGCAGAAATTATAGTATCTTTTACTAATGGTGAAACTGACAAATTATGGGTAAACCCTGACAAAGATCTTGTAGTAAGATTTTGGAGAGAGTAGCAATTATTCCTAAATCATCAGAATTCAACTTAAAAAGAGAACTAACTGGATTCTTTGTCACATTGTATGAGAAACATGAATAACTAGAAGCCCTACATTCTATACTGACACAAAGAAATCTGGAAGGACAGGTTATAAATCAGGAAATTAACGTAAAGTGGAACTAACTATTTATATTTATTTGAAAGCCAGAATTATATGCTATTCCATTGGAGCTAATGGATCATATGGAATCTCTCAACTTACTGATTCACAAGATGCAGAGAGAGTTGTTTTTCATGTTGAAATTACTGAATTTATACCAGATGATACATAATTTGCTTTATTATTTATTCAGTTGCAAGACATAACCAGGAATAGGAATCATCCCCTATCTATAAAACACACATTTGATTGCATACGGATCTGCCAGTCACTCTACAAAAGGTAATGATGAAATCGATCAATTATTGAGGCTGGGTGGTGGTGGCGCACACCTTTAATCCCAGCACTCAGAGGCAGAGGCAGGCAGAACTCTGTGAATTAGAGACCAGCCTGGTTTACAAGAGCTAGTGCCAGGATAGCCCACAAAGCCACAGAGAAACCCTGTCTCACAAAACCAAAACAAAAAGAAAGAAAGAAAGAAAGAAAGAAAGAAAGAAAGAAAGAAAGAAATTGATCAATTTTTGATATAAAATGTGCTGGAGGTCTCAGAATTTAATAAAAAGCACCATGTCAATAGCAAAGGTTTGAAAAAGGATTTATCCATCACTTGGCTCAAGCCAAGGAAATTATCAAGTAATGTCCCAATTGTTCTTTATAAAACCAAACTCCACTACCTGCAGTAAGTAAACCAAAGGTTATTTAAAAGAATGAAATATGGCAGATGGATATGTTCCATTTTGAAGAATTTGGAAAATTAAAATATGAACATTACGCCATTGATACCTATTCATATTTTCAATAGGCAACTGATTTGAATTCAGAGAAGGCTGATTAGGTAATTGCACATTTCCTAGAACTTGTGGTCATAATGGATATACTTGCACAAATTAAGATCGACAAGGATCCTACATATGTCTCTAAGAAAATGAAACAGTTTTTTGCCTATTATAATACAAAAGATATTACAGGTATATCACACAATTTTACAGGCTAGGCAGTTATAAAAAGATAAAATCAAACTCTAAAGGATATGCTAAATAAGCATAAAGGGATGATAAAGAACCCAGAAATAGGTTGCATCGTGCTTTATTAGCTTGGATTTTCTAAATGCTAATGAGAAAGGACAACAGCCATGGAGAGATACTGGATAATAGGAAAAAATACCTCCATCATTAAGTCAGCCAGTATACTCTATGGATGTATTGACCTCACAATGGTAACCACGACATGTGCTAAGATGTGCAAAGGTTTTTGCGTTTGTTCCCATAGGAGAAGAAAATTTATGGATACCATCAAAATTGACAAATATTTGACTTGAACAAGACAATTTTTATTTTAGAATTAGACCATCTTTATTTAAATTAGAAGAAGCTTGGTTTATATGTCAATAGAAGTTCCCTCTCCCTCCCCTCCTCCCTTGCCTCCCACCAACACCCTACCCCAACCCTTTTCTGCTCCTCAGGGAGGGTGAGGCCTTCCATTGAATCTTCAAATTATGTCATCATTTGGAGTAGGGCTTAGACCCTCCTCCATGTGTCTAGGCTGAGAGAGTATCCCTCTATGTGGAATGGGCTCCCAAAGTCCATTCATATACTAGGGATGAATACTGATCCACTGCCAGAGGACCAATAGATTAGCCCGGACCTCCTAACTGACACCCATTGTTCAGGGGTTCTGGGTCAATCCTATGCTGGTTTCCCAGCTATCAGTCTGGGGTCCATGAGCTCCCACTTGTTCAGGTCAGCTGTTTCTGTGAGTTTCTCCAGCATGGTCTTGACCCCTTTGCTCATCACTCCTCCCCTCTCTGCACCTGGATTCTAGGAGTTCAGTGTTTAGCTGTGTGTGTCTGTCTATGCTTACAGCAGCTATTGCATGAAGGCTCTAAGATGGCATATTAGGTCATCATCAATCTCATTATCAGGGAATGGCATTTAAGATAGCCTCTCCACTCTTAGATTGTTAGTTGGTGTCATCCTTGTAGATCTCTGAACATTTCCCTGGTGCCAGAGTTCTCTTTACACCTATAATGGCTCCCTCTATTATGGTATTTCTTTTCCTGCTCTTCTCTATCCTTCCCTGACTCAGTCTCCCTGCTCCTTCATGTTCTCTCTCCCTTCTTCTCCACTTTTTATTGCTAGCTTCCTCCCTCCTTCCACCATGTTTCCAATTTACTCAGGACATCTGAACAAGACACTTCTTTATTAGAAGAAATGACAATTCATCAATCAGCATGGCTGTTTAATCTGAACTAACCTATAAAGCTAACAAATTATTTTCATTTTCTCAGATATAACTTGCCAAAAGAAAACCTCCCTATAATGAGAGTTGGGAAAGGATTTTGCTTTTGTCTTTTCAGCAAAATAAATACCATCATCTTGATGAATTTAAACAAATTTGGACAAAAGTCATTCAAAGGAAAAGGAAGAAATACAGAGAAAATTACCAACTAAAGAAATAATTTATCTAATGTGATCTCTGATAACTCCAAAAAGAAGAACACCCACAATAATTCCATCAGGACTATGTTAACATGGTTAAGATGAATTACACCAACTAGAGATTGGCTTTGGAGTACAAACTGTTCAAAACAATTTTGTGTTTGCTAGCTGAGATGATCTAGCCTCACAGACTACTTTTCCCAGGGCTGTAAACAAGCACTGTGCTTTCGTATTACACAGAGAATAACAAATGATACAGCAACCTATCCCAGGATTTGACAATTAGCCCCAAATTTTTCTTTTCTGAATCCTCTAAAGATGCCATAGACCCCAGACAGTAGGAAGTAAATTTAATAACACAACATCCACATTTACAAGAGGTGGAATGATTAATTTTAGTCATTCAATAGATTATGGATATTTCTCATTGTTAAGGGAGATTGGCTACAAATTGTCATTAGAAAGGGTCAGAAAAAATGGTAACCAGAAGGGATTTGATTCAGATTTCTTACTTTGAAAAGAAAAAAGGGGGTACAGTTATGATAGGTTAAAAGGTAGATTATTGATTCTATTCTGAAAAGAAACAAAGAGGATAAAGATATGATAAGACAAAAGGTAGACGATTGAATCTACTTCTAAAAAGTGACTACAGCTTTTAAATATTTTACATTGGATTGTACTTCTATATATTGTATAGAAACATTATATGACACAAATTTGAAGTATCTCTGGTCTATTTAATTATGATTTTACTAGACTCCAGAATACTCTGCAGGCAGGACAAATAGTAGGTTTCATGTTTTGTGGCTGGATTGGTGTCCCAATCCCTCCACTTCAAGCCTTGCTTGGTTACAGAAAATGACTCATTCAGGGTTTCTGTCTCCCATTACTAGGAGTCTTTGATAGGATTATTCTCATAGATTTGATGCTTTCATTGCATTAGGTTTCTACCTCACTCCTGAAATATACCACCCATTCCAATCATTTCTCCAAGTCTTTTCTCCTTACTTCCTCTTCACCCCTGCACCAGATCCCTTCTGTTTCCAACACCACCTGGCCACAGTCCACCTTCAAAACCTATAATATTTCTCTTAATATAATTTTCTAATAAATACATGAAATCCAGTATAACTTCATTTTAAAAAGATAATATAAAATAAGTATTTGTTAGTGTTACTGTCTCAAATGAAAAGGATAAATGTTGCATTCAGTTCACCATTAGAAATCAAAGAGAACTAAATACATTAGATGTAATAAGTAGACACAGGAGATAGGTAAATTAAAGCAACTGGACTTCCAATAACCATTTCAATAATGCTAAGTCAACAATGTTACAATTAATAGACATATAACCAGCCTTTTCATTGCATGTACCATATTCGTTCCCGAAGAGGTTATTTTATTTCATTCTTTCAGGGTTTCTCCTATTGGCTGAGCCTTTCCTAACATTTTGTTTCCTATAGCTCTTTTATTGAATGATTTCTCTGTGTCACTTCCTTGATGTCTGTAAACAATGTTGTATAAAACAACTATCCCAAGTTTCACCAGGTAGGGAATGAAGACCATTACTAATTTGGAGACAGCATAACTTCCCCAGCTTGTAGATTAATACATTAATTTGAGACAATTGACTTATTTCCTTTCTGTATGCAATAAACTTTCAGTAAACATCCCACACCTTTTGAAGACGCCCATCACATGTTGCACTTGAGTTTCCTTTTGGGATTCACCACATTGTGTGGGGGGAGGCATGTAACAAATTTGAAGGTGGATTTTCATTTTTCTCTGTCCATAACTTTCTCTTATGTGTATACCATCAACCAGATACTGCACTGTGAAAAATGATAGGCTTCTAGTTCATGTACTCCAGTCAGTCACTCAACCACTATGAAAGGGAATTTTGGTCAAAAGGTTTATTAATAGGAAGTCATCTCTGTGGGCACACATTTGTAGCTTAGCAACAGACTGAAATCAGCCTGCATGTCCAGTGTCCAGTTATCTCAAATTCATTCAGTGAAACTCTTTCAGCTGTATCTAGCCTTTCTTTTCTTTATAACATGTTAAAGAAAATGTAGCTTTAAAATTTCATCTGTTTATTATCAAAACAGCATATAACTTTATTTTCAAATGCAGAATGCAAGGACAAATATCAATGCCTAGTTTTCAGCTACTACTGCTTACATTGGAAGCATCAAATTTTACTTAACTTGTGATGCAATCAGTGTCCATGGTAACAAGAATGGTAAGCAAACCAAGTCAGGCACCAGCAAGTTTCTTTCTTTCTTTCTTTCTTTCTTTCTTTCTTTCTTTCTTTCTTTCTTTCTTTCTTCCTTTCTTGGTTTTTCGAGACAGGGTTTCTCTGTGTAGCTTTGGAGCCTATCCTGGCACTCGCTCTAGAGACCAGGATGTCCTTGAACTTACAGAGATCTGCCTGCCACTGCCTCCCAAGTGCTGGGATTAAAGGTGTGCACCACCAATGCCCAGCTTCAAGTTTATTTCTTATTCAGCTGGGTTTCTAAGGTTTTCTTCTTAAGATATATCTTAAACATAATATTTTTAATTTTGTTTAAAGATGAGTCACCTTGGCCTTTTAAAAATTTATTTTTAAGTTATTGCTTATTTTGTATTTATGTACCTATTTTAGTAAGTCTTATTTGCTTTATCTTCCCTAAAGGAATAACAACATTATCCCAAAGGAGAAATCATTCAAAAGATACTGTAAAGATGCTCAATATTTGCAAAGCTGAACAACATTTAACTATCAAAACCATGTCAAACACTTAAGCCTCCCCGTGGGATGGACAGTATAGGTTTGTGTACAATCTATGTACATTCAATATTAAAGAAGAATTATGTTGTCAAATCCTAATAGTAAAAAAGGAGACTACAAAAACAAATGGTACATTCTATACTTCATTATGCATATATATTTTAATGTTGGGATAGGAGCATGCATGTATTTTGATTTTAATAGGCACAGCCAGTTGAAGAAAGTTTTCAGAGTCTAATCAAATCTGACAAAACATAAATCTTCACAAACCACTCAAAATAACAATTAAAAATGGTAAGGTTGAATTAGATATCTTTAAAATAACATAAAATGCATACACCTTCTTTATGTATTGTACTTATGCCTATTTTCTGCCCAAATTTGGCTGGGGTAAGATCTAAAGGAGAAACAGGAAGAGAAAAATACATGTCTAGGATCATCAAAGACAAAATTCATGAATAACAAATGCATCAATGAACCCACAAATTTTATGAGGATTATTGCTCAGTTATGCTGTAATGAGTGTTATATATACCCATTATGAACTGTGTAGCACTGAAGAATGAAGCTCTGGTCACAGAGAATGTCAAAATTGTTGCTGTATGCCTGTGTTTATTGTTACTTTCCTGAATTCTGCACTTATATATATATAATCCTGAGGTAACCCTCAGGGCATGTAGGCAACATACGATGGGTATGAGTATATTTCCTTACATATTCTCCAAAGTCAAGAACTACAAGAAATATTCATTCCATACAATGTTTTCTGATGTTTGGTATTCAATAGTACATACAACTACTTACATAGATGACTTCATTTTACCATTTCCATTGTTGTGAAAGAAGTTTCTTATGCCTTTCCATGAAAACTTGCATTGCCAACACTGAGACCTCCATGACACTAAAACATGGGAAACACACATTCCTGATGCTTTCATACTTCCATTGAACCTGATTTTTGAAATGGAAGACATTATGAAAGAACAGAATTTTAAGGAGAAATATAATTTGAGTCATGAATTCTTGTCTTGATTTATACTCCATGAGTTTCAAAGGTTCTAGTTATCTCAGTTTTGATAGAAAATATTGTAATCGACATATGCATTTGAATGTGTTAAGGAAGATAGGCAGAATATGGTCATTAAATACTTTGAAAATACTTTGAAAATATAAAGCTCTGGGCAATCAGGTATGTAAAACTTAGAACACTTGATTAATGAAAGCCACATAATGAGAGTAGCTGTTCACCCTCTCTGTGTAGAAGAAATATGGTAATGAAGTCAGTGATTCATACTCTCTGCTTGTGAAAAACATATGAAATCTCTTCTTTTGGCTGTGTCAGTCAAATTATAATTCGAAATTCTAACTTTATGGTATACAAGTATGTTCTGAAAAAAAAACAAAAACATTGACTAGGAAAAAGTATGATTCTGAAAATTAGCATAAGACCATGCAAGATGGACCCACAGATGCTGGGGACATCCAGCATGATAGATTTGGTGAGGCAAGCAGAAAAGGTGTCAGGTCTATCTGAAGTGTAAATTCTGCTTTGACTATAATTAATGTAATGGCCAGCAATGATCATTTTGAATGCTGCTGGTCCTCTTCAATACCTACTTACACCTATTAGTTGTACTTTCTGACTAAAATTTTGAATCAATTGCACACAGACACTGAAGTTTAAGATAGTATCACCCAAAAGAAATATATACTTAATACTAAAATATTTCCATCATGCCAAAATTATTTATGGATAAAAAAGTTTAATACAAGCAAATATGAATGTTAAAAATGTGGCATAATGATGGGAGATATTTTATTCATATTGTGATGCCCTTCCACTGCTGCCTACACAACTGTTTTCTATCTCCCATCAATAGCTCAGCCATTAGGATAAATTGTATTTAATTATACAGTCTCAAATCTGAATTGATTTTGACTTGAAGTTCACCTTGTTATGTGAACACAGGCAAAATATTTAATTTATTTAAACAGATAATTCTCTTTTGTACAGAAAGATTATTCCTTGCCTAACTCTTCTGTGAGGACTGAATAAAATAATGAATTTTCATAAGTACCCTAAATACATTAAATGTATTATCTATCACATACAACTTATCCATTTGTGTTTAAATGGAATTAATAGAATAAAATTTATGATTTAGAAATGATGAGTTTTTACCCAAATAATCATGTTTGAAGCTTGGTGTCTGGGACCACATTGTCTTATTCAATTTTGAACAGTTATGAGTAAGTGTGAAGTGGATCTTTACAATTGGGTAGCTAAGTCTTCTTGCAGTACTCCTAAGAGGATATCTCTGATTCTATCACCAACATTTGGAATCCTTTACTCCTATTGGGTTACCTCCTCCAGCCTTAATAGGAGAGGAGGTTCCTAGGCCTACTACAACTTGATATGCTATGGCTACTTGATATCCATGGTAGACTGCCTTTTTCTGAAGAGAAAGGAGGAGGAGTGAATGGGTGGGCCCAAGAATATTGGGGAAGGTACTTAATGAATAGGAGAGAGGGGAAACTATAATAGGGCTGGAAAAATAAATTAATTATAAAATAAACAGTAATCCAAGGGTTAGCTACAAAGTTAACATAAAGGAGACAAGAAACACAAGATCAGAAAACTTTCTTGATTTTTTTTTTTGTTTTTTCTTCTGTTTCTTTAAGAGATTTTCTCGTTTCCTTTTAAGGGACTCTTTCATCCTCATAAAGTAGTTTTTAAGGTCAGGCTCTTCTTCTGTGTTGTGCTTTTCAGATCTTGGTGGTGTGGGGTTCCTAGATTCTGGTGGTGTCATATTGGTCTTTCTGTTGTTGAGTGCGTTCTTATTCTATTTTCTTTCCATGTCTTCTTCCAGGGGGTGCAGTTGTGGTCTCTCTATCTCCTATTGTTACCAGGTGGTGTACATGGGCCAACACTTCAGTGTCTGCAGCACTGGATGGCCTTGCCTCTCTTAGTATTCTCCTCCCTCAGTTGATGTTAGGGCTCAGCAGAAGTTCAAGGTGGAGGGGTAAAGAAGAGTGAGGTGTTTCTTGACTGAGGGAGGTCTTCCCTTTCTGGGCAGGTCAACTCTATGCCAGGTGCTTTCCCAGAGAGATCTCAGCAGAGGTCAGGGATACAGAGGGGGAAGGAAGTGTGAGGTGTTTCTGGGCTCATGGCCCATAAAACTTTGAATCTTGGAGATCAAGTAATATGTTGATAAATATGTGTATTAGCCATAGACAGATAAAATATGACCAATTTATATGCATCAAGAAAAATCAGATAGTGGACTAATTCAATTTCAGCACTTAGTTTTCACAAAAGTTAAGTGTTTAGAATAGGTAAGAAATGTATGTCTCCTGAGAAAATTAGGATCATGGGGAGGGGAGAGGGAGATAGAAGAAAGAGAAGGGGAGAAGAGGAGGGGAGAGGAAGACAGTAGGGAGCAGGAAGATTGAGTCAGGGAAGAGTAGAGGAAAGCAAGATAAGAGATACCATAATAGAGGAGCCATTATAAGTTTAAAGAGAATTCTGCCACTATGCAAATGTCCAGAGATCTATAAGGATGACACCAACTAACAATCTAAGCAATTGACCAGGCTACCTTAAATTACTTTCCCCAATAATGAGTTTGATAATTACCTTTTATGACTTCAAAGAGCCTTCATCCGGTAGCTGATGTAAGTAGAACAGACACCCACAGCTAAATACTGAGATGATCTCCTGAAATCCAGTTGCAGAGATGGAGGAATAATGAGCAAAGGGGTCAAGACCAGGCTGGAGAAACCCAGAGAAACAGCTGACCTGAACAAATAGGAGCTCATGGACCCCAGACTGATAGCTGGTAAACCAGCAAAGGACAGACCCAGAACCCCCTGAACGTGGGTGTCAGTTAGGATGCCTGGGCAATCTATTGGACCTCTAGTAGTGAATCAGTATTTATCCCTAGTATATGAATGGACTTTGGGAGCCCATTCCACATAGAGAGATACTCTCTCAGATTAGACACAAGGGCCCTGTTCCAAATGATATGACTGATTTGAAGATCCCCATGGAAGGCCTCACCCTCCTTGAGGAGCAGAAGGGGATAAGATATAGGAGGTTGGTGGTGGGCAAGGGACGAGGGGAGGGAGAGGGTACTAGGATTGACATGTGAAACAAGCTTGTTTCTAATTTAAATTTAAAAATGAAAAAAATTTATGTAGCACGTAAGAAGCCACGACCAGGTACTGTTTCCTTAAATTGAAACTTCATTACTTTGTCCACTGTCATAGTTGTTAGTATATATCTAATTAAAATATATATACAGAGCAATTACATACTGGAGCTTCATTTGTATTCTAATTAAATTTGGTACTTAGCTATTAGATAAGTCATTACAGTTGGACTATGAAATAAAATGAGGTAACATCTTTTCCATACTTAGCAACATTTAATTTTAATTTGTGCTTTCCTACTGGAAAAATATGAAAAATTATCATCACTTCTGAAAAGAATGGGACTATATAAAGATTTCACCAATCTCTTATATTCATTTCCTTTGACAAATGTATTGTTCTGCTATGTGTTTCAATTACAGAGTCGATAATTTAAATATGATACAATATTGGAACAGTTATAAGCAGTGTAGTGGTCCAAAGCTTTCCTGTTTTTGAAGGTACTATATGAGCAATATCAACACCATACTAAAAAATCCTAAAACAGAGGAAAAATAAATGCCTGTACTTATAAATTATAGTCCAAGAAATCACCATCATTCATAGATGAAGGCAAAAAAATCTTTTAAAGAATAACTGTAATAATGTCAATAAATTACTTATGTCAGTAAGTATAATATTGGATTTTAAGTGCAATATTTTTTATTTTTTATTTTTATTAGTTCAAATTAGTAACAAGCTTGCTTCACATGTCAATCCCTTTTCCCTCTCCCTCCCTTCCCCCCAACCTCCCCCACCTCATCCCTCTCTGCTCCTCAGGGAGGGTAAGGCCCTCCATGGGGTTTCACCAAAGTTTGTCATATCATCCTGGGAAGGGCCTAGGCCCTCCCCCATGTTTCCAGGTGAGAGCATTCCTCCATGGGGGATGGGCTCTCAAAGTCCCTTCTTACAACAGGGATAAATACTGATTCACTACCAGGAGATCCATAGAGTGCCATGGCTAAGTGTAATATTTTTAAATGAACTAAATTCATTATCATTATTTATTTTCAAAGTACTATTAATTACTCGCCTTCAATATTATCATTAATGTGGTTTTTCTGAAATATTATTACTATAAAATGAATTTTGTACCATGGGAATAATTTCAAGGGAAGATTTTTTAAGAAGCAAGAGTGTGACTCATGACAGGATGGTATCCATGAGTGTTTCATTTTCCTTCAACTGCTTCCTTCCACAAGCTATAACTATTTCAATTGAGACAATACTTTTTAATTTGTTAACATTTTTAACATATTACCATACATATAATTGTCTTTAGTTTATATGGTAAATGCCACATGACATTTAAATTCATAAGACTTTGTAATTGGATTGGTCATCTAATTTATCTGCTAATTTCACAGTGGTTTTTCATTGCCTCATATGTCATAATAATACTAGTGATTTTTTCCCTACTGTTACTACATTTCCAACAGCATGACTTCTTTGTTCACTAACTCTGCCATCAGTATTGTTTTTGCTTTAATTTCATTTTATAATTAATAGACCACAGTACAAATTTATCAACACTGTAACAGAAAATTTTAAAACATTAGGCTGTTTTAGCTTCAAAGTTTCTTCCTGTGAGTATAATCTCTTTATTTGCAAGGTATTTTATTTAAAATTATGCTTTCTTTCTGTTCTTGTTTTTATATAAATTACAAACTTGTTTTACGTGTCAATCCCAGTTCCCTCTCTCTCCCCTCTACCCCTGCCCCTTTTGACGCCCTATCCTAGCCCCTTTCTGATCCCCAGTGAGGGTGAGGCATTCCATGAGGTATTTTCAAAGTCTGTCATATCATTTGGAACAGGGCTTAGGCCCTTCCCCATGTGTCTAGCCTGAGAGAGTATCCCTCTATGTGAAATGAGCTCCCCAAGTCCATTCTTATACCAGGGATGATTACTGAGCCACTACCAGTGGCCCCATAGATTTACCAGACTTCCAAACTGACATCCTCGTTCAGGGGTTCTGGATAGGTCCTATGCTGGTTTATCAGCTATCAGTCAGGGGTACATGAGCTCCCCCTTGTTCAGGTCAGTTGTTTCTGTGGGTTCCTCCTGCCTGATCTTGACTCATTTCTCATCACACCTCTGTCTCTGCAACTGTATTCCAGGAGGTCAGCTCAGTGTTTAGCTGTGGGTGTCTGCTTCTGCATCCATCAGCTACTGGATGAAAGTGCTAGGATGGCATAAAAGGTAGTCATCAATCTCATTATCATTATCAGAGAAGAACATTTAATATCGCCTCTAGACTATTGCTTATATTGTTAGTTCATGCTAACCTTATAGATCTCTGGACATTTCCCTGTGCCAGATTTCTCTTTAAACCTATAGTGGCTCCCTCTATTATGGTATCTCTTCAAGCAGGCTTATTCTCTGTAGTAAAAGTTGTTATAAAACTCACTATATATCCTAGACTTGGCACAGACTTGTATTAATCCTATATCCTCACATTCCCACATCCAAGACGAAAGGTATGAGCCTAAACGCACTCTTATATTTTAAATAAGTCATCATGACTAAATCCTCAAAATTATGCCTTTCTGTCATTACTCTTATGCTTTCTTTTACAAACAACATTTCCATTTTGACAACAGTGGATTCAGTATATTAAATCGGAATATTCTTTTTTTCTAGTTGTCCCCCTTCTTTTCATCTCTTTACTCAGTAAAGGCACAACTCTCGACAAAAAAATAACACAAGTGTATTAATACCTATTTAGTCTGTGACTGAAATCATACTACTAAATATATTTAAGTAAGACACTATCTATCATCACCACTGAATTTGGATCTGCCCTTATTACTTATGTACTAAAAGTATTATGTTTACTTATCTACTCAATGTTTGGTATTCCCATATACATATCTATTGAATGTATATTATTATTTCAATGAAAATGGTGAATATTTCACTTTGAGATAAAAATAAGACCCCAGTTTACCAAAGAAATCATTATTCTAAAGCAAACATCATTTAACATATCTAACCAATATGAGCATTTATGGCCATGTAATATCCCTCTACTTGTCATCTGAATTCCTAATTGTTCTGCAATACTAAAAGCTTCCTACCTTTAACTTATTATTATTTTTCCAGAAAAATAACCTTAAAATAGGCATATTTTCTCCATTTATACAAATGCTGAATATTAGCTTTGCTTGCCACCACGAAGAATGTCCCTGAGCATTGTTATAAGAATAATGCATTTTTTTGTATTTTTTGTCAATTATTGTTTAAATTACTTATTCATGATAGATGTCTCTACCATCTTGCACTTTAAAATTTGGTTTTATCAACTGATAATTTTTTCAAGTGTGTTAACGTTTCACCTCATCAGTATGATTTCTTTTATAGTCTGCAGCTATATTAATCTATATCAAAGAAATCTTCTTTAGCTGAGTTTTTAAAACCATAAGTGATTGCTGTATATTTACCCAACAATTTTCTACTTATAACTCAATGATAATTAGTTATTTTCCCAATTGATTTCACTAAACAGTACAGAAGTAGAACATGCAAATTATGATCACAGCTTTTGCAAATATATTTTAATAGTAAATATAACATATTTGGTCATTGAGATATAGGCCAAGAAGGCTTGGAAATTTGTTTGGACTCATATATAGAAAGTATATGTGATAAAATTGCATGTTTATAATAGCAAGTTGGCTTTTATTGTAATCCAGAATTTGGGAGGTGGAGGCAGGAGGTTCAATAGAAGATTGTGCATATAAAATTCTATTTCAAAAAAGTAAAACTTACATCATATTTACATCTTGTTACTTCTATTCGGGAATACCCAAGAATCAGTCTCTAAAAACATCCATTTAACAGGATAAAATCTGTTGAAAATCTTTTCCAATATAGCTAATTATACAACTTCAACATTGATTAATGGTGTAATTAAATTAAACACACACACACACACACACACACACACACACACACACACACACACACACACACAATACTCTCTCAAACTCTCCCTCTCTCATACTGTCTCACTCTGTCTTCCCTCTCTCTCTCTCTCTCTCTCTCTCTTTCTTTCTTCATACCTATGGCAACATTATCTAACTCACCTCCAAAGTTTAATCTAATTCTATACAATTATTTGAGTTGGTTTTTGAAAAATTCTTATAAACAAAATCTTATCTTTATTTCTATAAAATTATTCATAGAACTTTCTGACAAGTACTTTTATTGATGAAAAAGTGAAGAAAAATCTTGTGCTTAAGACTTCTAAAGAATGGGTGGAAACTGGATGAAGGTAATACAATAACTATATATTTGAAGTATATGTTTTTTGCAGATAAGTAATTCTTTTTTAAAATTGTATTTGTTTTAAAAAGATTAAAAAGCTTTTATATATTAATGATACTGGATTTTGAGTGTTTAGACAGGTGATGTTTTATTTCTTGATTTTTATTTATCCAGTGCACTTAGAATTTGGAACATTGTATTACATCCTTTGAATGCCTTTTCCCTATTATACTTTGAGATAAGACTTCCACACATAGGAATCCATGTAAATATTCTGACATCTAAGCAGCTATATAAGCAAATGTTATGTTTAACTGTTTTGCATTTAAATATTTCTTTTCATTTGTGAAAATACTCAAGATACCAACAGCATTAGTTTGGAAAATGCAAAAATAGAGCTATAGTCGTGAGATGAATCCTCACCTCCCTATGTTTATGGGACATCTGGAAAAGTATTTTCTAGTACATTATCAGAGTGTTGCTGGCCCTATGGAGCATTCGCAATAACTTGGCATTTTGTTGTTGTTGCTGTTTTCCTAAAATTATTCAACCTAATGTTGCAATTTGGAAGATATTTGTTGTAATAATTCTCAACTAAATTGTGTGTTGTAATTATTTGATGTTTTTATATGTCTCATAATAAAGACTTGGCATAAAATGAATCAAATGTACTATCTTATTGCAGTTATTTTACTCCATCATAAAAATACAAACATCAAATTACCATGAATTAAACATAACATTATCAGTGTCATGTTTTATTTCTTTTTCCCTTTCTGAGAATAATTTTGCACTGCTGTCGTAATATTGACAGCAGAACCTCGGGCTCTGAGAAACAACAGTTATCCAAAGGTATTTATGCAACAGAGCACTTAGGCATTATAGCTGCAATAAAAGAGGATGCTACAAAATTTTGGAACCATTTTTATGTGAGGTAATGGTTGATATAAAGCTATACATGTTTTAAGTAAGGCAATTTTGGTTCCTTTATTAGTCACATTTTATGATTTTATGTGTGCACATGCCTCCACCATGTATTGGGTAGAAAGTAAATGCTTTTCTTCATCTGATACCTATTATTTTCTGTGTTATCAAGGTTTGGTCCATCATTTTCATACTATTGGATGCAAATTCACAGTGGTGAATTCAGGTAGCCATTTTGATAAATAATAAGAAAAATATAATACTTAGCAGCCCCAGACTGAGGTAGGGCTAACACCACACCTTGGCCAAGGTTGCATCTCCATCTCTATGCTGTTGCTATTTTTATCTTTGAATTGCCATCCATGACTTATGTATTGTCCCAAGCAGCAGTCACAGCACTCTGAGGGCAGTGACAGAATACAGAGAGCTTTCCATCTGATCAATGTGAGTTTAAACTCTCTTATCTTCTGATCAGCACAATTGGAATATGTAGAGTACATGTGTATCTTAGAGCTAGTTACTCTTTAAGACATATTCTCTGATTTTTGGCCTACAGTATCTCTGGTGCAGCAAAGTGAGAGGACGTATATATAAAGTCTTCAAATGTTTGCATTTATTAATATAATTAATATTCATTAATATTGCAGGGATAGTACTTCAACCTTAATGGAAGGATGATTGGAATTCTGAAATAACTGTGAAAGAGAACATCTTTTTCTCTTAATTGCTAATGTTAATATGGGAAATCTACACATTTTTCCTAGAAAACATTTTTCACTGATATATTTGCTCTTGAGGTGTTGTGGTTGTACAGAACTATTTCTAGAGAGAGAGAGAGAGAGAATTTTTATCAATGATAGACTAAATAATGGATACCACCAAATTCCAACTTGGTGAAGCAATGAGTTTTGGGTATTTACATAAAGTAATATGAATGTTGAGTTGCTTACAGGAGTGGTTTTTTGTACAACCCTGTCCTTAGTTTTATTGTGTGTTAGACAGATTCAGAAGTAAACCGCAGATCAAGAAGATATCTTTGGCTTTTTTTGGGCGGGGCTGAGGTAAACAGAGCAAAAAAAAGCAATCTCAAACAGAAACACTTACACATATATAACATTCTGATAAAATGTGCAAGACAAGTGATATTTGTCTAATGTCTCAGGGGCACATATGGAGAGCTTAGTGAATAATGGAGGTCTGTCAAGTAAGAAGTTGATTTTGAAACAAACCTGAACTCTTCTGAAGATGATGTATGTGACACAGTCTCATGTATCCTTAAAGCACATAGAAAAATGAGCTACAGAATATTTTTTAAAAGTCTGATGCACAGACAAGGTGATATTCTGTTTCTTGAATACCAAAAATCTGTAACACAGTTTTAATGAGAATTTTAATCTTTTCACTAAATACTTTTACTTGTTATTTAATGGGATTACTTGTAAACATTGTCAAGAATACAAATAGGCTGCCATTTTTTAATTTAGCTTTAAGAATGATGGCTATTGCTTTCAATAGTTTCTAACTAAGAATAATGTATGGATAACATGTTTAAAAACTACTTTAAAAAACACAACTCAGAGCTGAATAGATATCAATAAGTAATCTATAAAATGGCTTACCAGGGTACCATTGTGATAAAGAGGAGATAAGCTGTTATTATTATTAGATCTAATCAATATTCTCCAATATATCAATAAAAATATACAGGAAAGTCACAATCTCAGATCAATAACAAGATAAGCAAAGTAAATACAAGAAAGCAGAGGAGAAGGGCATGAAAGAAGGACAAGGATGTGGGATGCAAGTGTAAGAGAGAAAATATCATGGAATTCCTACATGCTATTCTCTAATATATTCTCCAAACACAACAGGTGATTCTTTGGGTTATTGCCTGATTCTCGATGTAGTTCAGAAATTTGCAGAATAAATTAGTGTAATTTACCATACCAAAGAGTAAGGATGTATTAACCTCCCCCCCACACACAAACACAGTCCTGAAGGCACAGAGCATGTTCAATGACTCAGTATAATTAACTGAAGAAATGTCTTGCTTTCACAGTTGCAATAATATAAGTAATAAAATGGACATTTTCTCAAGTATAAATGAATATATAAATATTCATATTTACAAACTCAGTTATATAAACCTGTAATTGAATAGATATATGGGAAAGGCTAGAATTTCCAGCATAATTTTTATTTTTCCAAGGAACTGAACCATCATTTTAAACCTCTAATCTGTCCAGTGACTCCTTCTCTAAAGCGGACAATATAAGTTGGTATGAATAAATATACAGAGAAAGAAGATGAAACTTTTTAGTAATATAAAGTCAAGATATGAGTCTGTAAGTAACAAAATAAATATAACTTGAAACAATGATTACTTAGCATCTATGTCAAAAATGCCATTATGATTACAGAACCGTTTCTTCATGCAGGCATTTTATGTTAATTTTCAGCTTTGAAAGTTGCATAGACAAGTGGGTAAATTCAGATGTTGCTGTCACAGCCCCAGCTTAAAGTTTCTGGTTTAGGAGCTGGGCACTGTGACATGGGACACATCCCTAAGTACTACACAGGGAAATCAGGGGAAGCACTTGGAGAAAATATAAAGACCCTGTTCTAACATTCACACAAAACCACCATTCTTAGAGGAAGCAGGTCGCATTATTAATCAGCCACTTTGTGAGCTTCTCTATGAAGGAACACATGTTTAAATCTAATGTCTACTGAAAGCATTGTCATCAAGTGTTTTTTTAAACCTCTGGCTATGGGAAATCCAATTATAGAAAAACATTTGTGTACTAGGAATTTTAACTCAATGTATGAGAACAGTTTTGAGACAATGCAAAAATTTATACTAAACCTCTAATGATGGTGGCTATGAAATATCACTCTGTTTTCTTTCTTTGTTAAAATTTACAAATGAAGGCTTTTCAATTCTGTGAAAATCATGGGCTTATATTCCATTCCCAGAACCCATAAAACAGCACAAAATTTTCTATAATTCCCATCTCAGTTATCAGATTCTCTGATCTGGTCTCTGTGGGCACTGTACTGACCTGGTGAACAAACATGAGAGTAGAAAAGTCACCCACATTCCCAAAATACAGATAAATGAGAAAAATTATAAAGTAAGTGAAATACCATCTAAAAACTTTTGGTTAAAAATTTTGACATTATATATGTGTGTATATTATCATTTCTATATTCCTTTTAAAGATCATTTTTTATTTTAACTGTGTGTTTGTATGTGTATGTGGGTATGTACACATAAGTGCAATTGCCCATAAGCAGCTGTTAGAGGGCAGAAGGTTCCTTGAAGCTGGGCTTGCAGTCAGTTTTGAGCTACCCAAACTCAGGTTCTTTGGAAGAGCAGGGAACATTCTAGTCGCCGAGTCATCTCTTTAGGACCCAGTGCTATATTCTTGCATTTACATGTTATTTCTAAAATAACATGTTTATCTTTCATAAATAATATTCTAACACAGTTTATTTTTTAAAAAATAAACTATCTTCTTTCACACACTAATCTCATTTCCCTCTCCCTCCCATTCCTCCACTCCCTTCACCATCTCCCCACCCCAAAACTCATCCATTCCTCAGAGATGATGAGTCCCTGTGGGAAATTATCAAACTCTGTCACATCATTTGGTGCAGGTCCAAGTCCCTCTCCTGCCCCGTATCTAGGCTGAGCAAGTATCCTACCATAGGAAATGGGCTCCAAAAAGCCAGTTCATGAATTATGGATAAATACTTGTTCCATTGCCAGTAGCCCCATAAACTGCTTAAACCCTCCAACTGTCACTCACATTCAGGGGGCCTAGCTCTGCTTTATGTAGGTCACAGCAGTCAGTCTGGAGTCAATGAATTCCCACATGCTAAGGTCAGTTGTTTCTGTGGGTTTCTGCAACATGTTCTTAACCCCTTGGTTCATATTATCGCTCCTTCCTCTCTATAATTTAACTCCAGGAGTTTGGCCCAGTGTTTAGCTATAGATCTCTGCATCTGCTTGCATCAGTTACTTGATTAAGGCTCTATGATTCCAAGTAATGCAAAGTCATATCACAAGGGCATTTGCTCAACTATGTTCATAGCAGCATTATTCATAATAGCCAGAACCTAGAAGCAACCTTGATGGCCCTCAACAGAAGAAAATATGGTACATATGGAATATTACTCTGCAGTAAAAAGCAACAACATCTTGAAATTCACAGGCAAATGGATAGAACTAAAAGAAACAATCCTGAGTGATGTAACCCAGACACAGAAAGATAAGCATGGTATGTGCTCACTTATATGTGGATACTAGACAGAAAGCAAAGAATAAACAGCCTACAATCTACAAATGCAGAGAAGCCAGGAAACAAAGAGGACCCTAAAAGAGACATATGTGGATGCCACTCCAAGAAGGGGAGATAGATAATGTCTCCTGAGTAAGTTGGGAGCATGGGGAAATGGGAGGGTAGTAGGAAAGTGGGGAGTGAAGAATAGAAAGGGAGAGGATGACATGAGTGATTGGGAAGGTGGAGTTGGGAGAATAACAAGAGAGTGAGAGCAAGGAAAGAGAAACCTTCATAGAGGGAGCCATTATGGGGTTAACAAGAAAGCTAGCACAAGGAGAAATGCCCAGGAATCCACAAGGTTAACCCCAGTGAAGAATCTAAGCAATAGTGGAGAGGCTACCTAAACTGTGCGTCCTCTAAAATAAGATTGATAACTACATTAATTGCCATCTATCCCAGTTTTTAATGAGAATATATCTTCTAGCCTCAAAGAAAACTGAGAAAGCAAATTTAACATCAGTGTTTAAACTCATCAAACTCCTGGAGGTGATATCAATTACTGCTACTTATAGAATTTTATATTCTGCATTTCTTACAATCATCCACATAAAGATTATCTGTTATAACCTTTGGCAATTAATACATTTATAGACCTAAAGATAAAATGTGAACATTTAGTGAAGGCATGAACTATGAATAAACATAATTGTTAATTGTTGCATAATTCTGCATATTTTTGCATAAATGTTACTACTCCATTTGCATTGTCCTCCATTTAGCTAGTCATTGATAATTATGTTTTTAAGCCAAGTATTATAAATGCTATTAAAATGATTGCATATATTTGTGTGAGTTATAAAATTACAATAGGTTTTTCTTTAATAAAATCTTAAAATTTATACATCTTCATGAAATAGCTAATAGTATTTATTCTTTAGTTTTGAAAGTTTAATATATAATTAATTTATTTCCTCATTTTTCTTTCTTTCCTCTAATCTTTCCAATATATTTCTCCCCACCTTGATCTCTTACAAATTCTTGGCCAATTTTCCATTAAGGGTGGTTACAGTGCAAAGGATACATCTACAATACCTAAGATTTTACTAGCTTTCTATATGTTGTATAGGATGTGTTTTCCTTTTCAATGAAAATGTTCCTAAAATTTCATTGGAAACTAATTACTAAAAAGATATATGTGTGGTGTTGATTAAAAAACAAACAAAAGGGCTATTTTTTGATGACTGTTGGAATGGAGCAATTTCTTACAGAGAAAAGGAAAGGTGAACTCACTGGATAGCATGGCCTCATAGTACATGATGTCAGAGGGAACTATCTTGGGAAAGACAAAATATTACTGTAAGGAAAAACTTGATAAAAAAACATTGTTGATTGGATGTATTCCCTATTTTCCAAGTCCATGACCAGCCTAGGGGGCAAATTCATTGTTTATGGGATAATCAAAATAGCCTTTCTCTTTACTTATTTTACAAACTGAACTTTGAATGACTAAAGAGGACAAAAATTATTGTATGAAGGAGTTTTGGACTTCTCAAAAAGTCAGTGTCAACTCTGAAATACTTATGTAAAAAACATAATTGAAGGAACTGAATGTCATATGTCTTCCATGTGAAGAGTGAATTTACAATAAATGGTATGAGAAGTGGCCTCACAGGGTTTACTTCAAAACTTTCAAAATATTTGGAAGCACATGCAATTCAGTCTTGCTGATAATCAAAGAATCAGGATCTACATAATTCTTTCAATTTTGTGATATATTATATTCCTCTTGATATACATATGGTATAAATGCCTCTTTCATGTAATATTTACTGAATGGAAAGTAGATATTTACCTGGAATGGGAAACGTGGCATTCTGAAGACAATATTTTACATTTTCTATATTATGATAGAATATAAAAAGGACTTTAAATATATAATTTTAGAGTCTTATACACAAAATTCTATTGAAGCAAATAAACATTACTCTTATATTCTTATATAATGGTAATAGTTTGAAATACACATGTATGACAACTACATGTTGTCATACAAAATATTAATATCATTTGAGTAATATTGTTGATTTATTGTGATGCAGAATGCTATCAAGAAAGTTCATGCTGTCCTCTTGGAATTTCTCCCTCTCAAATCCTCTCTCTCTCTCTCTCTCTCTCTCTCTCTCTCTGTGTGTGTGTGTGTGTGTGTGTGTGTGTGTGTGTGTGTGTGTGTGTGTGTGTTTATAGGCCAGAAGAGGGTATCAAGTCACCTGTAGCTGGAGTGACACATGCAATTTTGAGTAGCCTGAATTCTATGCCAAAAACTGAAAACAGGTCTTTTCCAATAGCAGCTTATGAGCTAAAATTCTGAGCCAATTCTCAATTAAACATGAAGGCCTGTAATCAAATAAAGAGAAATATTGTTATTTGTGATTATTTTGTCATTAATGAAAGACGGATTGATTTTGTCTATTGAAATACAATACACAAGATATATTATTTCCTTACATTCTACTCCCAAACTCAAAGCAAAAGTTGCAGGAGTCTGAAGCTAAATAATACATGGGGGTGTGGAGGTGTCATTTGAAAGCAGAAGTTCAAGTAATTTAAAAATCACTCATTTAATAGAACTTCTAAATGTGATTTGCTTAATTTTACTTATTAAAGTATGAAGAGTAAATATGTAGATTTTACAATTGAAGATTTAAATAAGATGAAATGATGTTTAAATTACTGTTTTGAAAAAGACACAAGCATTTGTGTTTCAATAATATAGTAGTAAACACTCATCAAGAATCTAAAAAGATAGTCCTGCAAATAAAGGTCCTTGCTCCACAATCATGAAAACTTGCATTTGTATCTATTATCCAAGTAGAAGAAAGCAGGTGGAGTATGGTCAAGTATTCAGCAATTACTTCAAAAATGTGGTGGAAAGGGACAAGAGGATTTTTGGGAATTGATGGCCATAAGTTTATCTCCAGGATCAGCGAATGACTTTATCTCAAGTGAAGGGGAAAGAGTGATAAAGCAAGATATACAGTATTTTCCTTTGACCCCCACATCTTCACAAGGGGACTTTCACCCATCCACACACATGTTTATATACCACACACAAACACACACACACACGCAAACACACACACACACACACACACACACACACACACACACACACACACACACACGTACGCACACAGAGAGAGAGAGAGAAAGAGAGAGAGAGAGATTTAGTAAATTAGTAATCCTATGAAATTTTTTCAATAGTAGCCATACTCATATGTATGTAATCTAACAAAAACAAAGAAAAAAACAATTCGAGAAAACTTGGAGCCATCATTCAAAATATTGGCTATATTTATTTCACTTATATTTAATAGTTATGTCAGTACATTTGGATATATTCACACTTTAATTTTATAGTACAGTTTAGGAATATTCAAATCTTATTTTTAAATGTTCTTCTTTACTTTTCTGTTAATTGCTGAAAATAAATCATTTGTTCTTTGTGAGTTTGGGTGTATATGAGTTTCTGTGTGTGTGCAGGTCAGAGGACAGAGTTTACAAATCTGTTCTGTCTTCTACTCTATTGAAGAAGAACTTTTCTGGTGTCTGTGATGTCTGATTAGATGAAGACAATTTTCCTGTATCTGCCTTCCATCCTGTTGTAGAATTGCTGGTGTTACAAAGACACCACTACATCTGATATTTGTTGTTATATTTTTACTCTGTCTTTGTGTGACACTGTGTGTATGATGCTTATGTGTGAATGTATGTGTGAATATATATATCATGGCACATGTGGGGAAGGTGGAGAAAAGCTAGCAGGAGTTGGTTTTCTCCTTCTACGATATGCCTCTTTGAGAACAAACTCAGGGTTTTGAGTTTGTTGTAGTTGCTTTTACCCACCAAGCCACCTTTTCTGGACACCATACTTGAACTTTTATGTGTCCTATTGATCAAACTTGCATCACCATCCCTGAGTGACTAGTGCCTTAATCCACTATTCTATGTCCCTAGTCCATGTCTTTCTTTAAATATAGTTTTATATATGATTTAAAGATGTCTTTAATATTATCATAATATGTTCCAGCCCATGACACACTGATGTTAAATAAGAAATACTAAGAAGGTGGTGAGTGAAGGAGATAAATCTGGTAACTAAATATTGTGTTTGCTTTCCAAACCTCAATTTCTTTAGACGTTTCAGGATGCTTTTAGAACTATATCATGAACAGGGTGACTGAAAACAAACAACCATCTCTAACTAAATTTGTCAATGGTCAGTGTCAAGTGAGACAATGATTTGCTGTCTAGAAAGGATTAGTTCCCTAGACAATATTTTATTGTGCTCTACAAAACATTGCCTAAGCCTGTACTCGGTGAGGAAGAAGAGAGGGTTGGAAGGTTTGTTTTCTGTTGTTACCTCAGCATACTTGAATAGAACTCAGGTTTCCAGGCTAGTAGGCATGTATCTTTACCCACTCAGAAATCTCTGCTATACCCAATAATCTCTCTCTCTTTTTTTTTTTTTTTGGTTTTTCGAGACAGGGTTTCTCTGTGTAGCTTTGGAGCCTATCCTGGCACTTGCTCTGGAGACCAGGCTGGCCTCGAACTCACAGATACCCGCCTGCCTCTGCTTCCCGAGTGCTGGGATTAAACGAGTGTGCCACCAATGCCCGGCTCCTAATAATCTCTTAAGGAGGCAGTTCATAATTTGGAATTTGAATCTTTGACCAATATATTCATTTACATGACTGAGTCTAATGGATTTTTACCAACCTAAACTTTTTTTCTCAGCTTCATTATTCAATATATGATTATGAATTCAACTTTTATATATTATCTACCTTTCCGATGATATTATGAATTCTGATGATGGCTAACTGCAACCAGTTATATGTAGAGATGTGTTATCCCAACATGTTGTTACTGGTTTTCTCTGTATATCCTCATACTGTTTTAGATAGACCTCTATGAAGCAGTTTTCCTTAATTATCTGTGTCTATAGTGGGTCCATTATAAGAAATAAGGTGTTATAAATCCAGCATAGCATTTTAGTCATGATTCTACTATTTTGCACATATTACTCCCTGTAATCCTTGGAAACTAGAGGGCAAAGGAAACAAGAGACCAATACCCAGTGTATTCAGTGCAACCAAATGTGGCTAAACACTATCTTTCAATGAGCTTTATAAATTTCTTCTGATGGTTAACATTGTACAAAAGAGCAAACATGAGAACACAATGATCAGTTTTGGTGTGGAGTAGCATGCCTTTAATAGCAACACGTGAGAAGTAGACACAAAAAGATTTTTGTGAGTTTAAGGATATCATGATTTAAACAGTGGTTTCCAGGACAACACAAGCTACATAGTGAGACCATATTTCAAAGAAAAATTTAACCAATATCTCAATTTGTTATGTTTTGTGATTTATTAGTGTGAAATAATTAAAATAAAACATACACTTCGTGATTAAAACAATTGCAAGCATCCTACAGTAAGAAGAGAGGAAAGAATGATTGAGAGTATTTGTTTTATGTGGTTGTTTACCTATTTCCTCTTTTTGGTAGATTTTGACTCCTCTGTCTTGGTTAGAAAATTGTTTGCATTTCTTTGTCCTCACAAAAGTGTTATCTTCTCAAACCAAGCATAGTCGCATACCAGGTAGAGCCTTCAGAAAAGAAGGAGGAAGATTAATAACTGTAGATTGTTTTAAGTGTAATTAAGGGCCTGAGAAATTTCAAAATCCAATAGAACAACTGTTGTGTTCCCCACAGGGCTCTGTGACAAATGCATCCATTTGGGCATGCGGATAACTTGCATGGAGAGATAATGAGGGAGTCAATAGTCCATGGTGATCAGTGTAGTAGGTGACAAATTACTTTCCACTGTTCTTTCACTTGTGGTCCCTTAGGGCAAGCCTCATAAATAGATGGATGTAGAGCTTCAGGTTTAGTGAGTACTAAAAAGTAAGAAGAATTTATCCTTATCCCAAATGAGATCCTTTCCCCAGGATGCAGTAGACTAACATAAAAGAAAACCTGATTGCTAAAGGTGTCTACAAAGTCATGGATTTTTACTTGGAAATGGCTTTCTTCTTGATATTTTTCTTGCTTAGTTGGCTTCAGCATTTAAGTTTACAGATTAATTTCACACTTAACATGTTTCTCTTCAATTATTCCTCTATCTTTGTTATCTGTAATAGATGTTTTTGGTTGCTAGGTATAGTGATAGGTCACCAATCAGAGATATAGACCATTTATCTACTACAGCCAGTAAAACCAAGTCATTCTGAAAAGTCTGGGAATTAATGTCCTCATATTGTAACATCAAAATATAGTTAATATCTTTGTACAATTGTCTATAATTTATTCTCTTTATATCTTTAGTGTACCTCTTAATATTTATGATGAAAACATTGATCATCCTTTGCTTATTCTAGACACCAAAAATATAGCAAAGTAATGAAATATTTTGGATATTGTTCTAATGCATAGTATAATTTAATAGATAATGAAATATATGTTTTAGTTACTTGAAGTTATAAGTAACAATTAATATTACTAATTTTTAAATAGTTTAAAGTTTTCAAGTGCATCAATCTGTCTGCCTATTTGCCCTGTATGAATACATTGCCATCAAATCTAAAACAAGGTGTTAGATCTAATGAAGCAAGAATTATATGTCGTTGAGGACCACCCAACTTGGGGGAAATGAATAGACATAATATCCTCTAGAAAAGCAGGAAGCATACTAACTCTCCAAATAACATATTTTGCCACTAGATGAGATTTTATAAATAAGAGTTTAGATACAAACAAATTTGCTCTGAAATTATGTGCAAGTTGAAATGAAAAAACCTTTCAGATTGCCAAGCCTGTTGTGCCTGTGCAAAAAAAGAGATGTTAATGAGAGCAGGGAACATTTGAAGCTCTGGGTGGAAGAGACATATACAAATATTTATTTTGAAGAATTGATAGGTTAGGTTGAAAATATATACTTTTTACCACTTACTGAAATTTGGAACAATTGAGATTTTTTAAAAGTGGGATATTGTGGAGTTTTCAAAGCAATATATAAAGCTGGAAATTGCAAAATACAAAACAAAACAGAATTATAATAATAAAAATGAGGATAAATTTGGATGTACTTCAAGGTCTTATAAAAATGATGAGTAAATTTCAAGGTTCATTAAAGAAAAAATAATAAAAATTAGAACTTAAAATAACGAAATGATAGAAAGCAATGCATGGAGTCAAGTAATCAAATATCTGCTTCATTGAAAGAATGAATGACTGAGGTCAATAACAAGATATGACTAAAGGGAATATTTCAGTAGAAACCATTGAAATCCAGAAGACATTGGACAATATTTCATAACTTATATTCCCTGAAATTTGTAAAATTAATAAATTTCTTTATTTCATGTTTTGGTTTTTTGACACAGGGTTTCTCTGTGGCTTTGGAGGCTGTCCTGGAACTAGCTCTTGTAGACCAGACTGGTTTTGAATTCACATAGATCCTCCTGCCTCTGCCTCCTGAATGCTGGGATTAAAGGCATGTGACACCACTACTAGCTGAAATTAATGAATGTGTAATGATTATATGAAGTTCTATTATTCATTATTATGTATTGTTATGTGTGTGTGTGTGTGTGTGTGTGTGTGTGTGTGTGTGTGTGTGTGTGTGTGTGTGTGTGTTTGTGTGTCTGTGGGTGCGTATGCATAATTGTGCATAGATGCCTGAGGAGGCCAGAAAGGGTTCTGGGCACCCTGACGAAGGAGTAAGAAGTGGTTGTAAGTCTGACAATTTCCCCTATTATGTAGGTTTTGAGAACCAAACTTGACTCTTTTGGAAGACTATCAAGCATTATAAACAATTTAGACATTTATTGAGGCCAAAAAACAATGATGCTAAATGTTCAATGATGTTAAATTCAGAACATACATGGTAGACAAATATTTTCTTCAAAAAATAACGAAGACTACTGATAACATTTTTACAAACTAACAAACCATCCAACCCATAAACAAACAGATAAGTAAAACCTACAGTGACCTACAGAAAGAAAAAAATTCTGGGAACACATCTGAACCTTTCAAATGATGTTGTGCAGCTTTAGTAAGAAATTGCTGGCATTTCTACATATAGATAGTCATGCTTAAAAGACACATTAACAAAAACATCACAGTTTTAATATTAAAGTGGTTTGAACAAGAAATAACAGATGGCATTATCTTTTTTTTTCTATTTTAACTATATTCATCTTACTCTGACTCTTGCTATAATCAAGGTCTCTCTCTCTCTCTCTCTCTCTCTGTGTGTGTGTGTGTGTGTGTGTGTGTGTGTGTATGTATGTGTGTGTGTGCCTTGACTCATCCTGGAGGCAATAAGACTTTTATAAGCTTAAAGTTTTGCTGAAAAATGTATTATAGCGATATTGCTATAATTTTTGCTGTTTTGCAGGTATTAGAATAGAACTTTTACTCATCTGTTGGCAATAATGAAATAAAAAAACAGCTATCTAGTAGTAGAGTGACAATCTCTTTGTGTGTTCTCTCTCTCTCTCTCTCTCTCTCTCTCTCTCTCTCTGTGTGTGTGTGTGTGTGTGTGTGTGTGTGGTTTGCGCATTCATTTAAGTACCAACACACACAAACACACACACAAACATGTTCTCAGAAAGCATAGACTATCAAGTGCTCTGTTCTGTCTACTACCACCTCATTTCCTTGAGGCAGAATATCTCACTTAACCCATACTGTTTGGTATGACCATAGCTACCGTTGTCTCAATGGTAGCTACATAGCTACAATGTACCACAGCATTGTAGTCATAGGTTGTCATGCAGCCACATGGGGATGATGACAATGTGCTGGGGTTCAACCACACAGGTCCTCATGCTTATGAAACAACCATTCTTGTACACTGATTCATCACCCTACACCTGGCCCCTTTCTGAGATAGAATCTCATGTAATCAAGGCTAGCTTTGAAATCTTGATCCTCTTACTGTGACCTCTAAGATGCTAGGATTTCAGCACCACCATTCCAGACTTAAAATATCTTCTTTTACCTGAGCCTCTAGAAGAATCTCCATGTTGTACCAAAAATTCTCATCTTTCAGAGACTTACTAAAAAATCGGGGCAGTTATTGCTAACTCCAACATATACTGCATATTTGTTATATTCTCCATTAAGTGAGAAATTATAGGTGCCTCATCCCTTCCTAGACAGTCATGCTCATTCTTTCATGCTTAGGTATCATTCCTCTAAGAAATTGTATCTTAAACATATTTGGAGATTTAAGGAAGTTTAATTTTGAATTTCAAATTTGTTTTAACATTATATTCAGATAGTAACATCATGTCTAGGGTTTTTTGTTGTTGTTGTTTTGCTTTGTTGAGACAGGGTTTCTCTTTGTAGCTTTGGAGCCTAGGCTGGCCTAAAACTCACAGAGATATGCCTGACTCCACCTCCCAAGTTCTGGGATTAAATGTGTGTGCCACCAACGCCCAACCCTATCTAGGTTTTTATTCTGAGTTGTATATCTCTACCAAGAGCAATATATAATCTATATTTTACTAGTTAATAATGCCTTCAATGTAATTCAAAATTGCAAGCCATATAGAGATCTCAAAAGTATCTATTTGTGTCATGACTAAATGTTTCCAGGTGGATCTGTTTTTACTTTTCCATTCTAGTGTTTGGAAAAATCCTTTTAAACACCATAAACACATGAGCTCTCACTGTTAATAGAAACCTGATTGTCTGAAGGCTAGCAGGGAATTTCTGGGGAGAAAGAATATTGGGGATATTAATGACAATTGATTGTTAATTATTGTTTGTTTTGGATTTGCTGTTGGTAGTGGTACTGTGTGTGCATTCCACACCCCAAACCCCCGTTTTTCTTTTGATGTTTGGTAAAGTGGGATTATCTATTGCCCATGATTTTTTTAGTGTAATTACCTTCATTGGGTTGCAGTTTTCCTTCCAGTAATTTCTGTAGGGCTGGATTTGTTGATATGCATTGTTTAAATCTGGATTTCTCATGGAATATCCTGTCTTCTCCATCTATGATTGAAAGCTTACAGTACAATAAGCTTTCAGTAGTCTAGCTGTCATCCATGTTCCGTTAGCATTTGTAGAACATCCATCCAGGACCCTTCTGGCTTTCAAAATTTCCATTGAGAAGTCAGGTGTAGTTCAGATAGGTCTGCCTTTATATGTTACATAGCCTTTTTTCTTTTGCTACTCTTAATATTTTTTCTTTATTTTGTAAGTTTTGTATCTTGATTATTATGTGGCCAGGGGAATTCTTTTTGTGATCCAGTCTGTTTGGTTTTCGGTAAGCTCCTTGTTCTTTCATAGGCACATCCTTCTTTAGGTTGGGGAAGTTTTCTTCTATGATTTTATTGAATATGTCTTTTGTAATTTTGAGATGTATTTCTTTACCTCCTTCTATACCTATTCTTAGATTTGGCCTTTTCAAAGTGTCCCACATACCTCAATATTTTTTGTTAGGGATTGGTTGGACTTCTGATTTTCTTTGGCCAATCACTCTACATCCTCTAGTGAGTCTTCAACACCTGAGATTCTCTTTTCCATCTCTTGTATTCTATCGGTTATACTTACACCTGTAAATCATGATTATTACACAGCTTTTCTGTTTCCAGCATCCCTATTTTGACTTTCAAGCCTTGAACAGTTTGAATTGTTTCCTTCACTAGTTTGGTTGTTTTTTTCCTTGGCTTTCTTCAGAGTCTTGAGGAGATTTGTTTATTTCTTCAATTTTTGGTTATGACTTTTCTACCATTTCTTATATTTTTTGTTTGTTTTGTTTTTATTCTGTTTCTTTTAGGGATTTTTCTCTTTTCCTCTTTAAAGATCTCTATCATCTTCATAAAATAGTTTTTAAGGCCCTTCTCTACTGCTTTATCTGCAATGGGCTTTTCAGTTATTGTTCATATGGAGTCCCGAGATTCTAGTGGTGTCATCTTGGCATATGTGGGCCAAGAAATTCAGTGTCTGCAACTCTGGATGGTCTGGTCACTTCTGGTATTCTCCTCACTCAAACAGAAGGTCTAGGGTGGCAAGACTCTAGTGGAGAGCAGAGGGAGGAGGATAAAGCGTAGAGGGTGGAGGGCCGAGGGTCAGGGGGACAGAGTGAGGTGTGACCAGACTCAGGGTGGTCCAACCTGTCCTGGCAGGTCCACTATACCTGAGGAGCTGGCCCAAGAAGATCCAAGGAGGGTCAGAGGTTGTTTGGGGGCAGTTGGGATCATGGGGTCATTTGAAATTATTAATGAGGATATATAGTCATGTCTCTTTCTTTCTATTTCTTTCTTTTTTTTTTCAGCAAGAGGTAGATGTTGTTTATTAAAAAGAATATATTTATTATTCATTTTTATTTAAATTAGAAATAAGCTTCTTTTACATGTCATTCCCAGCTCTCCCTCCTCTCCACCCTTTCCCCCCACCAACCCTGTAACTCAACCCCTTGCTGCTACCCAGGGTGGGTGAGGCCTTCCCTGGGGGATCTTCAAAGTCTGTCATATCATTTGGAACAGGGCCAAGACCCTCTCCCTTGTGTCCAGGCTGAGAGAGTATCCATCTATGTGGAGTGGGCTCCCAAAGTCCATTTGTGTATTTGAATAAATACTGATATAGTACCAGTGGCCCCTTAGATTGCCTAACTGACGTGCTCATTCAGGGAGTTTGGAACAATCCTATGCTGATTTCCCAGCTAAAAGGCTGGGATGCATGAGCTCCTACTTGTTCAAGTCGTATGTTTCTGTGGGTTTCTCTAGTCTGGTATTGACCCATTTTGCTCATCACTCCTCCCTCTCTGCAACTTGATTCCAGAGTTCAGCTCAGTGTTTAGCTGTGGGTGTCTGCTTCTGCTTCCATGAGCTAGTGGAAAAGGCTCTAGGATGGCATATAAGGTAGTCATCTAACGCATTGTCAGAGAAGGACATTTAAGGTAGCCTCTCCACTATTGCTTAGATTCTTAGTTGGGGTCATCCTTGTAGATCTCTGGAATTTCCCTAATGCCAGTATTCTCTTAAAACCCATAATGGTTTCCTCTATTATGGTATCTCTTCAATTACTCTCCTCTATTCTTCCCCTGACTAGATCTTCCTGCTCCCACATGTCCTCCCCTCCCTTCCTCTATTCCTCTTCACTTTCTTCAAACTCATTTTCCCCTCCCTCATGCTCCCAATTATTTTAGGAGATCTTATCTCTTTGCCCTTCTCCAAGGACCACATATGTCTATCTTAAGGTCCTCCTTATTTCCTAGCTTCACTGATGGTGTGTACTGTAGGCTGCTACTTCTTTGTTCTTGGTCTAAAATACATATATGAGTGAGTATACTTTTTATGTGACTGGGTTACCTCACTCATGATGGTTTCTTCTAGATCCATCCATTTGCCTGCCAATTTCTTGATTCCTTCTCTTTTCTCCTGAATAGTACTCCATCGTGTAAATGTACCACATTATCTCCATCCATTCTTCAGGTGAGTGGCATATAGGTTGCTTCCAGGTTATGGCTATGGATTATAATGCCGCTATGATCATGGTTGAACAGATATATTTGATGTATGAATGAACATCTTTTGGGGGTATATAACTACGAGTGGAATTGCTGTATCTGGTGGTTGACTGATTCCCATTTTCCTGCAGAACTGCCAGGCTGATTTCCAAACTAGCTATACGTGTTTGCACTCCCACCAGCAGTGGAGGAATCTTAACTTTCTCCACATCCTCTCCAGCATAAATTGTCATTGTTGTTTTTGATTTTAGCCATCCTGACAGGAGTCAGATGGTATCTCAGAGTTATTTTGATTTGCATTTCCCTGATGGCTAAGGATATTGAGCACTTTCTTGTGTGTCTTTCATACATTTTAGATTCTACTATTGAGAATTCTCTGTTTGGTTCTGTACCCCAATTTTAATTGGGTTAGTTGGTGTTTTGTTGACTAGATTCTTGAGTTCTTCGTATATTTTGGAAATCAGTACTCTGTTGTCAGATGTGGGGTTGGTGAATATCTTTTCACATTCTGTGGCTGCCTTTTTATCTAGTTAACTGTTTCCTTTTCCTTAGAGTTTGAGGAGGTACCATTTATTAGTTGTAGTTCTCAGTATCTGTGTTACCAGTGTTATGTTCAGGAAGATTTCTCCTGTTGCAATTCCTTTGAGGGAACCACCTAACTTCTATTCTAAGAAATTTAGTGTGGCTGGATTTATGTTGATGTCTTTAATACATTTGTACTTAAGTTTTTGTATTGTGATTGATATCAATCTATCTGCAGTCTTTTACATGACTGCATCCAGTTATACCATCACCATTTGTTGAAGATGCTTTCTTTCTTCCATTGTATAATTTTACATTCTTTGTTAAAAACCAGGTGTTCTTGGGTGTGTGAGTTAATATCATGGTTTTCAATTCGATTCCATTGGTCTACCTGTCTATTTTTGTGCCAATACCAAGCTGTTTTCAGAAATATAGCTCTATAATAGAGCTCAAACTTAGTGATAGAGATGCCTCTGGTAGTTTGTTTATTGTACAGGGTTGTTTTGGCTATCCTGGGTCTTTTGTTTCACCATATAAAGTTAAGAATTTTTCTTTCAATGTCTGTTAAGACTTTTGCTAGGATTTTGATGAGGATTGCATTGAATCTGTAGATTGCTTTTGGCAAGATTGCCGTTTTTACTTTGTTGATCCTACCTATCCAAGAATATGGGAGATTCATTCATATTCTGGTATCTTCTTTAATTTATTTCTCCCAGCCTAAAATCCACACTGCCAAAGAAGCTAGCTAACAAGAAGGACCCTAAGAGAGACATACATGTTTCCCCAGAAAAGAGGAAAGGGACAAGACCTGCTGAGCAAATTGGGAGCATGGGAGAGGGGGGAGGGAGCTAGGAAAATGAGAATGGGAGAAGAGGAGAGGTGAGGAGGACATGAGGGAGCAGAAAGGTTTAGTTGGGTGAAGACTGATAGCTGGGAAAGCAGCATGGACTGCTTTCCAGACCCCAGGAACATGGGTTTCAGTCAGGAAACCTCAGAAATCTATGGGATCTCCTGCAGTAATTCAGTATTTATTCCTAGCATACATGTGCACTTTGGGTGCCCAGTTCACGTACAGGGATATTCCTTGAGCACATGGGGTGGGCCTAGGCCTTATCCCAAAGGATAGGATAGACTCTGATGACATCCTATGGAAGGCCTCACCCTCCCTGGGGAACAGAAAGGATATGTAACAGGTAGGGTATTATTTGGGGAGGGGGGTGGAACAGGAAGAGGGGAGAGAGAGGGAACTGGATTGACATGTAAAACAATCTTGTTTCTAATTCAAAATAAAATAAAAATATAAAAAGAATAGACTCAAAGTTCTTGCAACATATGTCTTTCACTTGTTTAGTTTCCATTACCCCAAGGTATTTTATATTGTTTGTGGCAATTGTAAAGGGTGATTTTTCTCTTATTTACTTCTCAGCATGTTTATCATCTGTATATAGAAGGGCTACTGATTTTTTTATTTAATCTTGTATCCTACCACTTTGCTGAAGGTGTTCTAATGCTGTAGGAGTTCACTGATTAAGCTTTTCCAGGTCACTTATGTAAACTATCATATCATCTGCAAATAGTGAAAGTTTGACTTCTTCTTTTCTAGTTTTTATCCCCTTGATCTCCTTTTGTTGTTTTATTGCTTTAGGTAGAACTTCAAGGACAATATTGAAGAGGTATGGAGAGAGTGGACAGCCTTGCCTTGTTCCTGATTTTAGAGGAATTGCATTGAGTTTCCCTTCATTTATTTTGATGTTGGGTTTTGGCTTGCTGTATATTGCTTTTTTTATGTTTGGGTGTGTTCCTTTTATTCCAGATCTCTCCAAGACCTTTATTATAAAGGGGGTTGGATTTTGTCAAAGGCTTTTTCTGCATCTAGTGCAATGATCATGTAGTTTTTCTTTCTCTGTTTATATCATGGATTACATTGATGGATTTTCATGTGTTGAACCATTGTAGCATCCCTGGAATGAAGCTTACTTCTTCATGTTGGATGATTTCTCTGATTTGTTCTTGGATTTTATTTTGAAGTATTTTATTGCATATTTTTGCATCAATGTTCATGAGAGTTACTGGACTAGTTCTCCTTCTTACTTTGTGATCTGCCTTTGTGTGGCTTATGTTTAAAGGTTATTGAAGCCTCATAAAAAGTGTTTGGCAAAGACCCTTCTGTTTCTATTGTGTGGAACAATTTGAGGAGAATTGGTAGTAGCTGTTTCTTGAATTTCAGATACTCAAACCATCTGGCCATGGACTCTTTTGGTTGTGAGAATTTTGATGACTGCTTCTATTTCATTAAAGGTTTTAGGTCTATTTAAATTGCTTATCTGTTTTTTATTTAATTTGGTAAGTGATATATATCCAGAACATTGTCCATTTCCTGGAGATTTTCAAATTTTGAGAAGTACATGTTTTCAAAGCATGTCCTGATGCTTTTATGGATTTCCTCAGTGTTTGTTTTTATGTCCCCCTTTTTATTTCTTATTTTATTATTTTGTATGTTCCCTCTTTCCTGTCTGGTAAGTTTGGATAAATGTCAGTCTATCGTGTTGATTTTCTCAAATAACCATTTTTTCTTACATTGGCCCTTTCTCTTGTTTTCCTAGTTTCTACTTTATTGATTTCAGCCCTCAATTTGAATATTTCTTGTCATTTACTCCTCAGGGGTGCATTGGATTCTTTGTGTTCTAGAGCTTTCAGTTGTGATGTTAATGCTCTAATGTGACTTTTCTCCAGTTTCTTCATGTGGGCACTTAATGCTATTCACTTTCCTCTTAGCACTGCTTTCAAAGTATCCCCAAAGTTTGGGTATTCAGTGTCCTCATTCGTATTGAATTTGAGCTAGTCTTTCATTTCTTTTTTATTTTTTTATTTCTTCCTTCACACAGGAATTGTGAAATTGGGCATTATTCAATTTCTTTGGATTTGTAGGTTTTTAACAATTTGTGTTTTTGTTAAATTCTAACTTTAAATCATGGTGGTCTGATAAGATACAGGGGGTTGTTTTAATTTTTTGTACTTGTTGAAGTTTGCTATGTTGCAAAGTATATAGTCAATGTTAGAGTTGGGTCCATTTGGCTCTAAGAAGTAGGTATATTCTTTTGTGTTAGGTTGGAATGTTCTATAGGTGTCTGTTAAACCCAATTGTGTCATAACTTCTATTAGTTCCTTTGTTTCTTTGTTACATTTATGTGTGGTTTTCCTGTCTAGTGGTGAGATTGGGGTATTGAAGTCTCACACTGTAAGTGTGTAATTGGAGCAAAAGACATTATTCTCGAAGGGAGTATTTAAAATAACATCAAGGGACTATTATCCTGTTAGATGTTTGTGGGTACCACTACCCAAAATACCCACATTGTTGAAAATGTTTCATAAGTTTATTTGAGAAAATAACTCCAGATACCAAGATAGACAAAAGAATTTTTTAATGTTTTATTTTCTTAAATATGCTATGTGTGCATACTTTATTTGCAACATTGCCTCTTTCTTTTCCCTCCAGCCTCTGCCCTTGCTCCCTGCCTCTGATCCTTCTCAAATCCATGGCCTCTTTTGATTTCCTTATATACTCACACATACATATGTGTATTACAAATGCATAAAGACAATATGCTGGGTCCATTCATGCTGCTCATATCAATAAGTTCTTAAGGCTGATAACTTGGTATGGAATAATCATTTAGGGGGCTCATCCACCAAGAAGACTGACTCTCCTCTCCCTCTCTCAGCAGTCATTAATTGCCATTTTCTATGGCTACTTCATCTAGAGCAGTGGTTCTCAAACTTCATAAGGTTTTGGCCATTTAATACACTTCTAAATGCTGTAGTAACCCCCAGCCATAAAATTGTTTCCACTACTATTTAGTAAATGTAATCTTGCGCCAGTTTTTTTTTCATTTTTTTATTTGAATTAGAAAGTAGATTATTTTACTTGTCAATCCCAGTTCCCTCTCCCTCTCCTCCTCCCCTGCCCCCCAACTAATACCCTACCTATCCTACAGTCTTTCTATTCTCCAGGAAGGGTAAGGCTTTCTGTAGGGGGGTCTTCAGAGTCTGTCATATCCTTTGGGATAGGACCTAGGCCAACCCCCTTGTGTCTACGCTCAAGGAGAATCCCTCCATATGGGATGGGTTCCCAAATTCATTCATATGCTAGGGATAAGTACTGATTCACTACAAGGAACCCCATAGTTTTCTGAGGTCTCATCACTGACACCTATGTTCATGGGGGGCTGGATAAGTCCCATACTGGTTTTACAACTATCAGTCTGGGGACCAAGAGCTCTCCATTGTTCAGGTCAGCTGTTTCTGTGTGTTTCACCACCCTGGCCATGACCCCTTTGCTCATCAGTCATCCTTCTCTGCTACTGGATTTCAGTTCAGTTAAGTTCAGTGTTTAGCTGTGGATGTCTGCTTCTACTTCCACTAGCTGCTAGATGAAGGTTCTAGGATATCATATAAGTTAGTCATCAATCTCATTATCAGGGTAGAGCATTTAAGGTAGTCTCTTCTCTCTTGGTTAGATTGTTAGTTGGTGTCATCTTTGTAGATCTCTAGTCATTTCCCCAGTGCCTGATTTTGCTTTAAACCTATAATGTCTCCCTCTATTATATTATCTATTATCTTGCTCTCTTCTGTTTTTCCCCCAACTCAGCCTCTCTGCCCCACCATGTCCTACTCACTCTTCCTTCTCTCCCCTTCTCAGTCTCTTAGTTCCTTCTCCCCTTTCCCATGCTCCCAATTTGCTCAGGAGATCTTGTCCCCCTTCTCCAGCTGACCATGTATGTCTCTCTTAAGTTCTGCCTTGTTTCCTAGCTTCTCTGGAAGATTGTATTATAGACTGGCAATCCTTTACTCTGTGTCAGCTCTTTAATATCAACATCATGTCTTATTTTATTTTTTCCTGTTTTATTTTTATTCATTTTTCTTTCATACAGTACATCCTGATTTCAGCATCCCCTCCCACAAATCCTACAACCTCATTCCCAAAACCTCCCTTTCTCCCTTATACCCTGCTCTTCTATTTTCCTTCAGGAAATAATAGGACTCCTATAGATATCAATGAACTGGGCACAACAAAATATACACAAACTATAATACCAATGCTGAACAATGTAACCCATTAGGAGGAAAATGGTCCCAAGAATGTGCAAAAGAATTAGCGATACCCCCATTCCTACTATTAGTCTGACTGAAACCTTAACCTAAGCAACCACAACATATATGCAGAGGACCTTATGCAAGTCCATAGAGCCGTCCTTATTGCTGCTTCAGTCTCTGTGAGCCATTATGAGTCCTGGTTAGTTGATTCTGTAGGTGATGTTCTCAGTCTCACTGGATCCTACAATCCTTCCTTGCCATGTTCTGTAGAGAACCCTGAGACGGTTCCCATCCATAACCACTGTGGCAGTTAAGAAAGATGAAAGCTACTTGACTTTGTGTCCAGACACACAGTAGAAACAGGATGAATGAGGCCTTGAGATAGTAAAACTTTGTTGTTTGAGCTGCAGTAGACTGTGAATATTCTATATAGTTGGTCAGTAACAAAAATTATTTTCTACAAGATGCTATGTTGTGCATCTATGAGAAAGATCACAGTTCTTCAAGTCTTTACATCTTCATGTCAGGTTTATATATTCTGTCAGCTTTCAATATCACTCAATTCAGCACAGCACTTCTTAATCTCAAAATCGTATCTCTCAGCATCAATGATATCACCATGATGAGAATGATTTACTTCAGAAAGTAGTCACCACAGAATTCATTTTCCTTTTTAATAGGCATTAATTATACCAAATAATGTTTTTCATTTTGACATTTTCATTCATGTATACAATGTATTTTCTTTGCATTCATTGTCCCTATTAGTTACCCTCTAACTTCTTATCTTTCTTTCATATGAAACCCCTTCCTCTACAAACAGTCCCCTTTGCAAATTTCTGTTTTAATTTTAAAGCTAGAATCTGATACAGAAAAATTCCATAATTATCTTCTACTTCTTATTTTGTTCAGTATACTGATCCCCATTTGCACATATTTACCTGTAGCTTTCTTTCTTTGACATTTGAGAAAAGATAGATACTATATCTAAATTTGTTAAGACTTAGCTAGGTAGGACAGCAGATGTCTGATTTCTGTAGGCAGTTTTCTGTGGCTGCCTAGGAAATCTGGTAACAAAAAACAAATTCAAAACAAAACAAAAGCAAAAAAAGCAACAATAACAAGAAAAAGAGTGAAAAAGAAAATATGAACATTGGAAACTTGCTCAGGAATAATCATTTTGTACATAATACATATGTATTACTCTCATTGGTTGGTAGCAAAGCAAGAAGTATATGTGGGACAACAAGACACAGAGAACCCTGGGAAGAAAGGAGGAGTCATAGAGTTGCCAAGAAAAGCAGAGAGAGCAAGACATGCTGGAGGACAGGTAATGCCATAATCCATGAGAAAGCACATATATTAAGAGAAATGGTTCTATTTAAGTTGTAAGAGCTAGTAAGAAATAAGCCTGAGCAACTGACTGAGCATTTCGAATTATTATAAACACCAGTGTGTTTACTTGAGAGCTGTCTACAGAAATCAGACATCTGGTGTCCTACCTAGCTAAGTCTTAACTCTCAGCTTGAGACAGAGCCTCGAGTCATACCTCCACTGAGGGATTTTTGATATCTAAATGGTCTGTGGGCATATGCATGGGATTGTCTTAATTATTCATCAATGTCGCAGGCTCAGGCAATTGTAGTTGTGACTATTCTCTGAGTTTTTGACCCTTAGAATATAGGAATGTTAGCTCAGAAAAAAAACCTGAGTGTCAGAAGCACAGAGAGTCCTCCATAGTTTCTACTTCAATTTTTTTCTCCTCCTGTCAAAGATGGACTGAGTCCTGGAAGCAAAATCCATTTCTCCCATAAGTTGGTTTTGCTCAGAATATTCTATTTCAGCACCAGAAAGGAAACAAGAACATTTGGATGTAAGGATGTTAATGGATATTCAATGTAGAGAGTAGGGAGGCTGGTTATAGGAAGCACATCTAAAATTTTCTCTGTTTCCCTCAGCGTACTTCTGTGTCCACCCTCAGGAACTTGGATTGAGGAGAGTTGTTTTGGATGCTTAGTCTTCTATAGAAGTATCACAGTATCTCATATTCTTCTATCCACACTATTTCTTAGAAAGCAAACGACATATTGATGATTGAAAGTTAATGTATGTAAGATGGCCAATGAGGGACATGAATCCCAGATAAACATTCCTGCACAGGTCCTTTGGTTGGTTGTGATTAAGGTATGTTTTCTCTATCTCGCTGGAGGATTCGAGCAGAATTAAATCAAACATATTTAATTTCTAAGCATTAACATTTGATTTACTTTGTATTGTTTCTACTTGTTTCCTTCTCATTCACAAGGGTTATCTAAAATTACTTCCCTTCTTAGCTACTTGCACACATTTTCTTGTCTCATCATAGTTTGAGAAATATGTGTAGTAAGCATAACCAACTACTTAAGAAAAAAAACTTAGAAATCTTGTTGCAAATTTTCTAAAAGAAATTGTACTAATGAACATTTAACAAATGCAGGTGTTTCTTTGAAGAATAAGAGTAGGCAAATTCCTCTATCATATATTGCAAGATAATTGTACTCAGTTATTTAAACATTTTTATTTCTTAAGACTGTCTCAGTATGTTTGGAAGTGGCTAAATGTTGGTTTTGTACATGCAGAATATAAATGTATGCAAAAGGTTCAATTAGTGATTTCATTATAGATATGGCCTCAGCAAAGCAGCATCTCCATCCCTAGATTTGGTAATCAGAGTTCACATATAAAATTATCCAGTTCTTCATATACGTAATTTCAAATTGGCAATAGGAGACAGAAGAAATAATAGCCTGGAGATCAAAAACAATGTTTTTCATCCTCAAAAGTTATTATCAGCAAAATGTGCTTATGTCTACCTTATATCTGTGCAGCAGAAGCTGGCAATGGACTAAAACACAATGTGGTATTAAAGTTCCCAGATGCTTTGTGAATTTTAGAATTTGCAGATATTTAATTAGCTTTTAGGCACCATTAATTTCCATGCGTTAACATATTTCAGTCATGAGACAGAATTATAATTGTAGATCATATACAGGATCTGTTTATCCTCATTTCATTCCATGTCTTTGACTTCAAGTTTCATAATGCTCAAATATGTTCATGTTGATAAATATTATATGCTACCAGTTCTATATCTAAATTGGTCAAATAGTGTCAATAAGATTCCTCCTGAATTTCCTCAGACTATTTATATTTTAATCTGTTTTAACCATTTAATTCATTTATTTTTCATAAAGGTTGAATTTTTTTCTTCTGCATATGGACAAGGTGGATATCCAGATTTCTAAATGCCATATGTCACACTATACAATATACAAACACACACACATACACACACATGCCTTTCCAAATGCTATCATGATGGTGTTTAAAATACTATAGCTTTGTAGAATATTTTGAAATATGATAGTATAATGCTTCCAACAGATTTTCTCACTCTCTCAATCTATTTATATCTGTCTACCTTATTTCATATAAGTTTCAGATTTTTTATATTTTTTAAAATAAAAATTCATTTCCTCTAACAGGCAATATTATTGTTCTGATAAAACACATGGGGAACCTTGGAAGTTTCCTTGGTAGGTGAGGGTGAAGTAGATAGAGGGGCTAAACATGCCAGGAAGACAGATCTTACGTGAGAAGTTTTTTTTTTGTTGTTGTTGTAGTTTTTTGTTTTTTAAGGAAAGGGGAAAGAAAAGATAAAAAATGTAAAGAAACATAGAGACAGAGCAATGACAGAAGAGAAGAGGAAGACAGGAAAAGGGGAACAGCAGGAAAGAGAGTGGGAAAGAGAGGAGCAGGCAAAGAGAACATAAGTGGGTGGAGGTCTTTTGTTCTTGGGGTCCTTTGCACCTGGGATGACCAGGGTACTGCCTGATATAATGGCCAGGTGAGAGGGGCAGAGCAGCATAATATCTGAATCTTTACAATTATAGTGACTAGAATTTAGATCAGTTTAGCCTTGGAATGACATTAGAGTGAATGGAGCTGTAAGATTCCAGGTACTTTGAATGGAATCAGAGAAGCTAAGATTATTTTTCAGTTACTTTATGCTGTCCATTTTTGTTGTTGATGGTGGGATTTTTTTCTTTTAAAATCTGCAATATTAGCTGAATTTTCATAGACAGTGACCTGACAAATACTGAATTAGACAAGAATGGGTCATCTCTGATCATGCAAAATGCCAAAACATGGCTTTTGTCTGTTTGCTTGTTTCTTTGTTTGTTTCACTTCCTCTGGATAGATATTAGAATGTCCTCAGAGAAATAGAGAATGCTGGCATGCAGGAAAGTCTAAAGTAGCTGAGGAAGCACATATAATAAATAGCTAAAGAGCTAATTTCCAATAATAAAGAAAATTATCTGGAGGCATCTCACTTACTTCTTATGCTAAAATTATCAGACTAATTAAATGCTATATTTGTATTTCATACCCTCAAGACACATGTTAGTTTTAAACATAAAGTTTTGTTAAAAATACTGTCCATTAGATCATAAATGTTGTTATGTTTTTGTATAAAAAGTCATGAGTGCACATGCAGAAAACAATTACATTTATTCCAGGATAATAACTTGAACAATTCTTCCAAGTACATTTCCATTTTCGTTTATTGACTGGATATCATATTCATCCTCATAGATTCTTTTTCCCTCTAATTTCGATTTTCTGTTGCTTTACTTACAATCATTTTATTTTTATTTGACAATATCCAATACTCATATAATTTTCTGATAAAATCTACCCCACATTCCTTCCCCTACAATTCCTTCTTGATTCCCTTCATCACCATTTCACCTCACAACTCCATGAAATCTTTAATAAAACACACTTATTCCACTTTAGTGCTGCCAACATATGAAAATGTAACTTCTCAAGGGCCACATTTCTATCAAAAACAGGTAGTTTTTGTTCAAGTTGTCATCAGATGCCAATAATACATTTGCTAAAGTTGTGACTCTGTGATTCTCTGTTCCTTCCATTCTGGGATTATGGCTGACTTGATCTTGTAAACTTCTTATGCAAGTAGATGTTTACTCTTGAGTTCATAAATGATATGGTCTTCCTTGTCCTGAAAAGAAAATTTTGCTGCTTCTCTCCAGTATCTCTGGTTCTTACAAACATTCTGCCCCATCTTTAAGTGAGATACTTTACCTCTGAGTAGTACTTTCTAAGATTTATGTATCACTCTAAACTAGTTTCTTCCATGGACCACCCCATTCTGATATGGGGGGTCCCTGGAATAAAGATCCTCAAAGACTAGGTGGGTAAGGATTTGGTGGTGACAAACAGAAACAAACACAGGCAGTTTGAATCTGGGTGTATTTTGCAGTTCACAACAAGGCTTTTTGTTTGTTTGTTTTTTGTGTTTTGATTTTTCAAGACAGGCTTTCTCTGTGGCTTTTCAGGCTATCCTGGAACTAGCTCTTGTAGACCAGGCTTGTCTGGAACTCACAGAGATCCACCTCCCTTTGCCGCCTGAGTGCTGGGATTAAAGGCAAGTGCCACCACCGCCCGGCTTCAAGCAAGGCTTTTTATATAGGTATTTTCTCAGGGGATATTTTTGTGAAGCAAATTCAAACAGATGACATTATTTTTACTTGCCACCATAGCAAAAACATCATCTAAGGCTAACCAAAACACAAAATCATCCAAGGTTAGTAAAAATGTAGGGTTAATCAAAACATAGAATCATCCAAGGCTAACTGCATATTTCTCAAATCAGTTAATAAATTTTTTATGGTCAATTTTTGTTTAACATCTATTACCCAGTTCTGGTAAGTTTTTGAAACATTGGGCTATTTTAACTCTTTCTTATTAGAAGCTTTCTTTACAAAACACTTAAACCCATTCTCGATGATACACATACAGCCATATGAAGTTTTATTCTTGGGAAAGTTTTTACTGTTTGTACTTTTGTGAATGACATGAATGATTTGGATAGTGCTGGTTTTTCGGAGATGGGGACATGGCTACTGACCCCATATCAGAGGATGGTTTCTTATCTTATCTCTTGATTGAAATGTCAATGAAGGCTTTTAGGAACATTTTGTAAATATGTAAAAAGGATAGAAAAACAAACAGAAATTGCCATGAGAACTATGGCTCAATATTTTTCTCTGGACAGGAGTTCCACCACTGACTCCAGGACACCTCCTTCTTTTAAAGTTATTGCCTCAGTCTGTGGAACTTGTCACACAGAACCTCCTGGATTTCTTGTGGCATCTCTCCCTTTCTTATTAATTGGGGCTTGTAGATATCTCTTTTGGTTGTAGAAATGGAGGAAAAGACTAGTCAGAAGATGACTAGGAAAATAAGGGGAAGAAGAATTTTTCCTGAAAGCTCAGAGACAAAAATTAATGCAATGTAGCCAATTAACAGTGTTTAATGACTGTGAACCAGAGGTGATAAACTGAGCCAAATCCTCTATACCTTTAGATTCAAGATGTGCTTTACTCATAGCAGAGATTTTGGGTTGTAATTGAACTATATCATAAGCAATATCACTATTTTCCCAAATTACCAACAAATGATTTTTGGTTACATTAAAATTATGACACTTATTATGATATGATATTTAGTAGGAAGCTGAACTTTAATATTTTCTACATCTTCTGGAGCATCAAGTTTTGCTTCTAATTTTTTATGTAATTTGTTGCCTTGCAAGTATTAAAGAGGCATTTTTCTTTAAATAATAATGAACAAAATGTGCAGTCTTCATGTCTGAGTCTAGGGCAAATCTTGTGACTTTAAGTGATGTAAACTAGGTCCAGATGGTTGCAAAGACTGGCAATTCACAAACAACCAATAGTATCCAACACTAGGCCTAGAAAAGGTGCATATCTGAATATGACTGTTCTCCTTTCCATGAAACAATGTTCATTATCCAGTTTTTCTAAGTTAATTCCACAAAAGAAAATGGTTCTAAAATATTAAAAGCCTTAAATACTACAGAAAAAGTGAATTTGTATTCCAGATGCAATGTAGTTTTCATATTTAAATTATTCCCCAGGTTTTTTTTTGGACTGAACTTGTGTGTTATTGATGTAATACAATAGGTAAGACCTTGCACTTGAAAGTAGACTGTTTCTAATATTTTGTTATCATCATTATTAGATTTGCAAAATAAATGAAAATTCACAATTCCTGCTTTTGTGTCAGTTTATAGATTTCTTTAGTAGAGGTCTCATAGTGATTTTTTTCAACCTTTACTGATTTTATCCAAACTTTGTTTTTAATAAAAAAGAAAATGCAATATTTGGTAGCAGCAAGAAAGGTAAGAAATTTTTTACCTCTAAGAAACACTCAAGTTCATAACCTTAATTGAGTAATATTTCAAATAATCAGCATGTTTATTTAATTCAGACCTTGATGATAGTGGCCACACCCTCACTTTTTCTGTAACATTATCACTTAAAATTTCTTAGATACTCAATATGCATATCAATTTACTTTAAATCCTTGCTAAATGTCATGTCTATGATTAAACTTGGCCTCTTAAAGGCTACCATATTCTCCTAGCTCCTGACTATTCTAGTCCACCATAGAAAGGAAGAAAGATTGTCTAAATTTCCCCACACATTTATGCATAGGCCATTCATAAATATCATTAGCAAAATATATATTAGACTATTATTCCTAATGAGGATTTCACTGCCTACTAATGCTATGTGAGGTGTAGTGATATATTATTTATGATTTAATAATTTTTTTTGGAAATGTCAGAAAGCAAAGCCAGCCACACTAATTAGCTGAAGAAGATAGGCCATGGTAGCACACAACTTTAATTCCAGAAATCAGGGGACAGTCAGAAATGATCTCTCTGAGTTCAAGGCAGAGAATTTCAAGGGTTAGTTCCAAAAAAAAAAGCCCAACCAAACACAAAACACAAAACACACACACACACACACACACACACACACACACAAAAAAAAAAAAAACCCAACAAGAACAACAAAAAACAAACAAACAAAAAACTTGTGTCCTTGATTTTTTTCAAGATTTCTCTCCTTAGTCTCCTCAGTATTCATTTTCTAACTCAGGGCTTGCCTCACACCTGGATGGATGATATGGATGGTATTCATTCTTGTTAAAGAGACATCCTAAACAAGCTTAAAATACTCTTTTATCATCTCCTAATATCTGTTCTCTAAGTGTCTCAGAGATTTTCTCACATTCATATATATAGATTATACATAGATTCATGTACTCTTATTTCCAACATTCTCATTACACACTTATTTCACACAGATAAAGTCAGTTTTTCATTAAGATTTCAACATTTGGTTTTTAAAACAGTCATCTTCATGTCATCAAAATATATTTCATATGTTTCATATTTCTATATTACAATGGATAGATTTCTGATGAAAACTTAAGCACTGATGAGCTTGACAGTTGATTAAGCAATTAAGAATGTGCACTACTATTGGAGAAGAGCTGCTTTGGCTTCACAGCACTCACATAAGGCTTGCAGACATTCCAACTCTAGCAGCCCAATTACCTCTGGTCTGTGAAGGGAGTTGCAGCAATGTGTACAGACTCACAGAAACACATACAGTGACAAAAATTATAAGTAAAGGAAACGTTTACAGATTAAAACATTGATATATGCAAGAAAAGCAAGCATCTAAGTTTGATGCAGAAGTATATGTGCTGTCTCTATATGGTTGCATAAAGTTTCTGACATATCCACACCAGTGCAAGAAATGAAGAGGCCATTTTTGAATGAATGACAACTGATTCCTTCCCCAGTTCCTACAAAAGCAACATATAACTTTCTAACTTCTTACATATATTTTTACACAGGACATTAATTTTTAGAGTGGAAAGTCAGTCCTGACTTGTAGCGTATGTCTTTGTAATTGTGTTGACTTTGGTGCTATGAGCAAAAAAAAAAAAAAAAAAAAAAAAAAAAAAAAAAAAAAAAAAAATAGGCTAATATCATTAAACTGACAGAAACAATAAATTATTAAAACAAACCTGAAAACAGTCTACATTCAATGAAACCAACCTTTAAATATATATTTTATCAATTATTTAAAAAGAAAATGCAAATTTCCAATGTTTCACTATTACTATATTTTCTACATGGACATGTAAATATTTTTCCTAAAATATAAGTTTTCTTTTTAAAGTATCTATAATATTTTCTACAAAATATTTATTTATTATCACTGTTAATTTGACTGTTCAAAGATTCACAATGAAGGATTAAAGACAGTTCATTTATAGACCTCTGTATATTTATGCTGTATAACTAACAGAGGTATTTATGAACTGATTAATTTACTTCTTAAAAATAAATCTGTATCTTAAAATTCCACCTCTAATTCTTTTCCTATTCCTCTTAAGGCATGAAGCTATGGAAAGTCATAAATATTATGCATGGCTTTGAAAATATTATGAGGATGCTTACTTCTTCATCCCCACATCATATAAATACATAAAAATACATGCATAAATACATGTATGCAATTAACATTAGAGAAGTGGTTTTCAGAACGTCCATACCACCACTCTAATCTTAGGCTTGAAAAATGGACATAAATGGATTTTTCTTGCTCACAAGTTGAACAGACTTTGTTTTGAAAAAAATTAACATAATTTATCAGAATTTAACTACTTATTGTAAGCTCACAATAATTTATTTTTTATATATCTTGTGCTTTTAAAACTTTACTATATTTTTCTTTAAAAATAAAATATGATCAAAATATATTGCATGAAAATTTAAAATTAATTATAGAAAGAATTCATCTTTACATGGTTACATGACATTAAGGTCACACAGAGTACAAAAAATTGAAATTACCAAAACGCATAATCCAAGGAAAATTATTAATCATAAGAAACTTTCTTTAAATCTCCTTTTACTCTAGGACTTATGTTGTCACAAAAAACATGATCCTAAATGACACTGGGTTGTCCCATGCTTCCTCAAGCTCATAGAACTCTTTTTTAAAAAAAAAAAATTTTTCAGGCTAAACCTTAAATTCCTACTTTGAGTAACTGCTAATTTACATTGAAATTATTTCATATAGTAGCTGATGGAAGCAGACACCCACAGGTAAACACTGAGGTGAACTCTGGTATCCAGTTGCAGAGAGGGAGGAGTGATGAGCAAAGGGATCAAGACCAGGCTGGAGAAACCCACAGAAACAGCTGACCTGAACAAGAGGGAGCTCATGAACTACAGACTGATAGCTGGGAAACCAGCATAGGACTGTTCCAGACCCCCTGAAAGAGGAGATCAGTTTGAACGTCTAGACAATATATGGGGCCACTGGTACTGGATTAGTATTTACCCCTAGTACACAAATTGACTTTGGGAGCCCACTGTACACAGAGTGATACTCTGTCTGCCTAGACACACTGGGGAGGGTATATGCCCAGCTCGACATAATATGACAGACTATGAAGATCTCCCATGAAAGGCCCCACCCTCCCGGGGAGCAAAGAGGGGATGGGATAGGGGTTCAGTGGGAGGCATGGCAAGAGGGCAGTGAGAGGGATATGGAATTGATATGTAAAAGAAGCTTGCTTCTAATTTAAATTTTAAAAAGGAAAAAAAAGAATATTTTATAAAGCAGGCCTTGTAGCATGAGATCTAAAATGCTTAAGTCATATTGTATCTAAGCTATTGTGAAATTACAGACACATTTAACTATCATTCCAACACTAGGTAACACAATTACTTTAATTTTTCAGTTCATGAAACACAATCCATGCAAGTTTGACAATGATCTCCTCCCCCAGAAAACTACACTTTGGAGAGTAGCAGCATCTCAACAAATGATGATGAGAAAACTGGGTTTCTACACAAAGACAGATGCGACTAGTTCAGCATCTTTCTCTCTCTCTCTCTCTCTCTCTCTCTCTCTCTCTCTCTCTCCCTCTCTCTCTCTGCTCCTTCTAACTTGCTTTTTTTTGAGACAGGGTTTCTCTGTGTTGTTTTGGAACCTCTCCTGGCAATCACTCTGTAGATGAGGCTGGCCTTGAGCTCACAGAGATCTGTCTGCCTGTGCCAGTGACAGTGCCTGCGCCTGTGCCTTTGCCTCCCAAGTGCTGAGATTAAAGGCATATGTCCCTACTGGCCAGCTAGATCAGAATCTCTTACCCTGTACTAAATCAACTCTAGATTGGTCAAGAATCTCAACAGAAGATCTGAAACTCAGAATATGTTAGAAAAATATAGGAATAAACTTCACTACAAAGATATACGTATGGGATGCCTAAATAAGACTCTTGAATCTCCTGGTGAAATATGTTGAAAAATTGACAAATGAGACCTCACTAAATTTAGGTTTCTGTAGAATATTGGAAACTGTACATTGTATGAAAAACTGCCAAAAGTATAGAATAATGCCCTGCCAGATATACATCCAAGAGACCATTCAAATTTAGGCTACAGAAAGAACTGATAAGAAAAGAAAGACAACCCAATCACAAAGTGGTTGTATTATGAAGAAGGGAATGGGCAAAACATGAAGGAGTGAATTTCACTAGGAAGGAGTTAGGGAAAACAAGACAGAGTGAGAGAGATGAAAAAGAATAAGACAAAGGATGTTTGAAATAGTCATAATTAAACATGTTCTGCTAAATTATAACTATAAACAATGTACGCATAATCATATGTATATGTGTATATATGTATGTCTACATGTCTATACACACACTCATATTTTGATGAAGTTACATCACTTTGGGTTGATAATAATTCCCACAAGAGCCATAGACATAAGCAACTACAAGAACCAACAGAAACAACAAAACCAAAACACCACTACTTTCCATGGGAAACCTTTCTTATAGTGGTTGGTCAGAGAGTTAAAGAGACTCCCATTCTAGCACAGATTATTGCTGTTAGGGTTGGTTGCCTCTCACAACTTGAAGATGAGATCCTGTTTCTGAATACAGTACACATTTTGGACATAGAACTTGGAAGTAGTCAGTAGGGACTGACATGGAAATCCTCCACTCTGAGAACTGGCTCTCATAATATCTGAATCTATTATGCAAAATGCTAATGGGGAAAAGCAATCAGTAGTTTCACAAAACTGTAATTGCTACAAATGACAACCATTTGCAACACGGTAATATAAACCCAGTAATGTAACAGTGGCCCTTGTATATTGAAGATAGCAGGCAGCTTTATTCTTGGATTTAAGACCAGATCTATATGAGAAAATTTTTGCCTGGAGTGATAAATCTAGCAAACAACCTGTAACTTGTAGGCCATAGTGTTGGGACCCAGGCACCATGGGGTCTCTAAGTGTTGTTTTCTAGAATAACCACAGGTACCTCCTGTTTTCCTGACCTCACCCCACTGGGATCAATATCACCTTGCGAACCCTTTGACCTGGCGTTTTTGTAAGTTTGTATATAGGGCTGTGCTCCACAATAAAGGTGGGAGACATTCTCTCAGAAAAGGACCAGGAGTCTTGTGGTTCATCCAAATCTCCAGGCTTTTGCCCAATACTAAGACTTAGTGGCCAAGAGCAGCTACAATAGAACTCATAACATAATCTACTTTAAATTCCCCAATAGAAATAATCTCTAATTGTATTTTAATACTTCTATTTAAACCTACAGATATGTTTAAATCTACCTTGGAATCAAAACTATTTTAAAGTTGCTGGAGACTATTACAGAACCAGCTGGGCAAAATGCAAATTAAAACTGACCACAGAGAACACAAACCCTTCTGATACCTACACCATAACCTCTACACCTATGAGTCAAAGAATACCACAGAACAGCAATTGGAAAGAGTATAAGAACCAGGGTAATAGTGAATTGAATATGAGAAAGAAAATCTCAACAGTATGGTTCCCTAAGCAAACTATACACAATAATACAATTTTTGACATGCCAAGTAGGAAGGGAAAAAAATCTCAAAAGGTCCTATTCCTAACTGAAAAGATTAAAGCAATTAATTATTGCTGTGAGTGTTCCATGATGTTCAGGTCAGCTGTTTATGTAGGTTTCACCAGCCTGGTATGGACCCCTGTGCTCTTCACTTGTCTGTATCTGGATTCAATTTCAGTTTGGTGATTACTTGTGGGTGTCTGCTTCTACTTCCACTGGCTGCTGGATGAGGGCTTTCTGGAAGCATATAAGTCAATCATAAATCTCATTATCAGGAGAGGGCATTTAAGGTAAGCTCTCCTCTGCTGCTTTGATTGTTAGATGCTGTCATCTTTGTAGATCTCTAGACATTTCCCTAGTGCCTGATTACTGTGTAAACATAAAATGTCTCCCTCTATTATTGTATCTCTATTCTTCTTATGATCTATTCTTCCACTGACTAAACCTTTCTGCTCCTTCATGTCCTCTGCATCCCTCCTCTTTTCCCCTTCTCATTCTCCTACCTCCCCCTTCCTGTGCTCCCAATTTGCTCAGGGTATCTTGACACTTTCCCCTTCTCCAGGGGATAATGTATGTCTCTCTTAGGGTCCTCCTTGTTTACAACTTTCTCTGGCAGTGTGGATTGTATGGTGGTAATCCTATATTCTATGTCTAAAATCAGTATACAAGTGAGTACATACCATGTTTGTTTTTTTGTGATTGGATTACCTGGCTCAGAATGGTTTCTTCTAGTTCCATCCATTTTCCTCCAAATTTCAAGATTCCATTGTTTTTTTTTTTCTGCTGAGTAGAACTCCATTGTGTGAATGTAACATATTTTCTCTATCCATTCTTCCATTGAAAGGCATCTAGGCTACTTCTAGTTTAGGGCTATTACAAATAGTGCTGCTACGAACATCATTGAACAGATGTTCTAATTGTATGAATGTGTTTATTTTGGGTATATGCCTAAGTGTGGAATTGCTGGATCATGTGGTAGACTGATTCCCATTTTCTTGAGGTGTCACAATACTGATTTTCTGATAGCTGCGATACCAGCATGGGACTTATCCAGACCCCAAGAACATGGGTCTCAGTGAGGAAACCTCAGAAATCTATGGGACCTCCTGTAGTAGTTCAGTATTTATCCCTAGCATAGATGTGGACATTGGGAGCCCATTCCAATAGAGGAATACTACTGGGCCAAGACACACATGGGTGGGCATAGGCCCTAACCCAAAGGATACGATAGAGACTCTGATGATACCCTATGGAAGGCCTAACCATCAAGTTGGAGCAGAAAGGATATGTGTTATGTAGGGTTTTAGTTGGGGGGTGGTAGGGGAGGAAAGGAGGGAGAAGGGAACTGAAATTGTCATGTAAAATAATCTTCTTTCTAATTCAAATGAAAAAAATCTGGAAAAATGTTAAAAAAAATTGCTGAGAGAGAGATGCAGTATAATGTTCTTGGGGAATAGGCTCCTCATAGACTATTCAGTTCCAAAAAGTCACCCCTAAACAAATGTGAAGAATACTAAACAAATGCAACAGTGTATGTGTGTGTGTGTGTGTGTGTGTGTGTGTGTGTGTGTGTGGTTGTGTGTGTGTGAATAATACAGGAATAGGTCATAGGTCATGTGTTTCAGTTAGGTCACAGGAGCTGAAGGAGAGGAAAGGAAATAATGTTAAATGCTAGTATTAATGCAGAAAATCATCAAAAATTAAAAGTTAATTTAAATTTGGTGGGTTTATATAAACAGACTGAGGGGGAAAAAACACATGATCATCTCAATAGATGCCAAGAAAGCCTTTGACAAAACCCAACACGCCTTCATAATAAAGGTCTTGGAGACATCAGGGATAACAGGAACATACCTCAACATAATAAAAGCAATATACAGCAAGCCAACAGCCAACATCATATTAAATGGAGAGACACTCAATGTAATTCCTCTAAAACCAGAGACAAAACAAGGCTTTCCAATCTCTCCATATCTCTTCAATATTGTCCTTGAAGTTCTAGCAAGACCAATAAGACAACAAAAGGATATCAAGGGAATAGAAATTGGAAATGAAGAAGTCAAACTCTCACTATTTGCAGATGATATGAAAGTCTACAAAAGTCACCCGAAAAACTCTACCAGGGAACTCCTACAGCTGATAAACACCTTCAGCAAAGTGGCAGGATACAAGATTAACTAAAAAAAAAAAATCTGTAGCCCTAATATATACCGATAACACATTGGTGAAGAAAGAAATCAGAGAAACATCACCCTTTACAATTGCCAAAAACAACATAAAATACCTCAAGGTAACACTCACCAAAAAACATGAAAGACCTGTACCATAAGAATTTTGAGTCTCTAAAGAAAGAAATTAAAGAAGATACCAGAAAATGGAAAGATCTCCCATGCTCTTGGACAGGTAGAATCAACATAGTAAAAATGGCAATCTTTTTTTTTATGCACATGTATTTTTATTTATTTATTTTTTTTATTAAATTATTAATATTTTCACATGTACTTTCCCTCTCCCTCTCCCTCCCCCCACCCCCATTCCTTCTCCCCCACCTCCAACCTACCCCCCACCCCATCCACCCGCCACTCCCCAGGCAGGGTAGGGCCCCCAACCAGGGCTCCACCAAGTCCACCAAATCTTCCTGTGCTGGGCCTAGGCCCCTCCCCATGTGTTCAGAGACACAGCGAATCCCTTCAAGTGGGATGGGCTCTCGAAGTCCCTCCCACCCACCAGGGCAAAAGCAATCTAGAGATTTAATGAAATCCCCATCAAAATCCCAACACAAACCTTCAGAGAGCTTGGAATAACAATTCTGAATTTTATGTGGAGAAACAAAAGACCTAGATTATCTAAAGCAACCCTATAAAGTAGAGGAACTTCTGGAGGCATCACCATCCCTGACTACAAGCTCTATTACAGAGCTATAGTCCTGAAAGCAGCTTTGTATTGGCACACAAAATAGACAGGTAGACCAATGGAATAGAGTTGAAAATGCTGATATTAACCCACACACCTACTAACACCTGATTTTTGACAAACAATCCAAATTTATACACTGGAACAAAGAGAACATCTTCAACAAATTGTGCTGGCATAACTGGATGCAGACAAGTAGAAGATTACGGATAGACCCAAGCTTTTGCCCTGCACAAAATTTAAATCAAAATGGATCAAAGACCTCAACATAAACCCAGCCACACTGAACCTATTAGAAGATAAATTGGGAAATACCCTTGAATTAATTGGTACAGGAGACTGATTATTGAACATAACACCAGTAGAACAAACAATGAGATGAACAATTAATAAATGGGACCTCCTGAAACTGAGAAGCTTCTGTAAGGGAAAGGACAGTCAGCAAGACAAATCAGCAGCCCACAGACTGGGAAAAGATATTCACCAACCCCACATCTCACAGAGGGCTGATCTCCAAAATATAAAAATAACTCAAGAAGATATTCTCCAAAACACCAACAATCCAAATAAAAAGTGGGGTACATAACTAAATAGACGATTCTCAATAGTGAAATCTAAAATGGCTGAAAGACACATAAGAAAGTGTTCAACATCCTTAGCCATCAGGGAAATGCAAATCAAAACAATTCTGAGATATCATCTTACTGTTGTTAGAATGGCTAAAATAAAAAAAAAAAAACAATGACAGTTTATGCTGGAGAATATGTGGAGAAAGGGGAACACTTATCCACTGCTGGTGGGAGTGCCAACTTGTACAGCCACTTTGGAACCAGTATGGTGACTCCTCAAAAAAAAATGGGAATGAGTCTACCACAAGATCCAGAACTTCCACTCCTAGGCATATACCTAAAGAAGCACATTCATACAACAAGGACATATGTTCAACGATGTTCATAGCAGCACTGTTTGTAATAGCCAGAAACTGGAAGCATCCTAGATGCCCCTCTACCGAAGAATGGATAGAGAAAATGTGGTACATTTACACAATGAAGTACTACTCAGCAGAAAAAAAATGGAATCTTGAAATTTGCAGGAAAATGGATGGAACTAGAAGAATCCATTTTGAGCCAGGTAACCCAATCACAAAAAGACAAACATGATATGTACTCACTCATATCTGGATTTTAGACATAGAGTAAAGGATTACCACCCTACAATCCACACTGTCAGAGAAGGTAGTAAACAAGAAGGATGCTAAAAGAGACATAAATTGGCCACTGGAGAAGGGAAAAGGGTCACAATCCCCTGAGCAAATTGAGAGCATGAGACGAGAGGGAGGGAGCTAAGAGAATGAGAACGAGAAGAGCAGAAGAGTAAGGATGCAGAATTCATGAGGGAGCAGAAATTTTGAGTTAGGTGAAGAATAGAAGAAAGGGTATGTGATAGGTAGGCTTTTAGTTGGGGGGGTTGATAGGGATGGAAGGGAGGGAGAAGGGAACTGGAATTGTCATGTAAATCAATCTTCCTATCTCAAATAAAAAGTGATAAAAAATTTTTTTGGTGGGTTGAAATGGGCTATGAATTTAAACAGAGATTTCTCAAAAGAAATAAAATATTTAATTAATTATAAAATATGAACAAGTTCATTTGAGTGATTAGGATTAGATTGCCTTAAGGCAAAAGTATTATTTAATGATTCCAAACTATAGATGTTCAGTTTGAAGTAATATATGTATATAATTCAACTAACCCAATATCCTAGTTCATAAAATAAAATGTACCCACTTCATCTGTATACTTTGATATCATTGTCACATAACATATATGTGTCTAACCAACATCATAATACAGCCTACAACACTGAAGTGAGATCACATACCAGATGACAAGAAATGTATTGTTGAGGTTTTATATGACAAGATGAAGTTAATATACTGTCTTGTATATTCAGTTCTAAATCCATGCTTATCATTCTAACTCTAATTGGGTTTTCACTGCTCTGCTTAAGTAGTGCTTCATTGGCAGTTTTTTCAAAAAGCAAAATAATCTTCCCCAAGACCCAGCCACTGGAAGATATTTATTTCTGGATAATGTATACTTATATCCATACATATTTTTTAAGAAATGCATACTCATAAAAGCATAATATTTTGTATCTGCACATTATCATTATGTGTTTATTTATTTATTTATTTTGGTTTTTCAAGACAGGGTTTCTCTGTGTAGCTTTGGAGCCTATCCTGGCACTCTTTCTGGAGACCCGGCTGGCCTTGAACTCACAGAGATCCACCTGCCTCTGCCTCCCGAATGCTGGGATTAAAGGCGTGGACCACCATCGCCCAGCTATCAGTATGTGTTTGTGATGTGTGCTTTTGTATTTGTATATGGAAGGGTACTCTTCTCTCGCAAAGATCAGAGGACAATCTCAGGTTTCACTCCTCATTTCCTACATTATTTGCTGTATGTATTCTTTCCATTTTTGTTTTCCATTTTGCCAAATATGCTAGTGAGCCTATGAGACTTCAGAGACTGGACTGCCTTGACTTCTAATATCATCATACAATGACTTGAATCACTGACATTATATTCTGCCCGCTTTCCTATGTTCTAGGGAATTGACTCAGTTGATGCAGGAATTCTATAAGCTTATCAGTAGATAAAGTCACTGTGGTAACCCTATACAATATTAAGCAACAATTAAGTAATAAACTAGGCACAAATAATCATATCAAGTCTGTACAAAACAACCCAGTAGGATGAAAAGAGCCCCAAGAGTAGCCAAAAGTGTTTGAGATGTTCCTGCTCCCACCATTAGGAAATCCCCAAAACCCCAAGTTAAACAACCACACCTACATGCAGAGGACCTACCATAGACCCTCTTCTGCCAGCTTTCCTGAACAATACTTAATATTTGTTGTGGGTCTCTGTATCTTCACCTATCAGCTCTTGGAGGAAGCCTCTCTGATAACAACTGGTCACTGACCTATGACTATAGCAGAACATCTCCTTAGGAATAATTCCATTGACTTTTTTTTAAAATTAACAAGTTCAGTTGTGTTTGGTCCAGGTCCTTTCTCTGTAGATCATTCAGCTTTGGTTTCCTGGACATCAGGCAGTCTGAGGTATGGGCTCCTTCTCCTCCTTCTTATGACATGTGTCTCAAGTTAGAAGAGCCATTGGTTGGCCACTGCTACTAACTGTAGACTGCCATTGTCCCAGCACATTTTGCAGGCTGAACAGTTTGTATGGTGAAGTTTTTATGCCTAGGTTGGTGTCAGAATTCAGGATATTTTTCCTCATTACAGAATATGGACAGTTCAGGTTACATATTCATGCTCTTAAGTTCCAGGAAGTTTCCAATACACTAGGTTTCCCATGGACTCTTAAATGTGTCCCAATTCTAATATTCTGTCCCCATATTCTCCCCTTCTGCCACTCCTTCTTCCATCTCCCTCTTTTTCTTTCCATTCTCACCTTAGTGTGCCTGAATAATCTATTCCAATTCCCCTTCCAAGGGAGATCAATGTGTTCCCAAATAGAGCCCTCTAAAGCAACCCAGACTCAGAAAGACAAATATGCTATGTACTCAATTGTAAGTAGATGTTATCTGTTAAGTAAAGGATAATTATGCTACAATTAACAGAAACAGAGAGGCTAAGTAAGTAAGTTTTCAGAATTTATAACTGAAGGCGAGGAAAAGGTTCTTGTAGTTGGAAGTCACTGTACTGGAAACAGAACAAACTCATTTTCTGGCCAAAACAAGAATGACAAAAGGTAGTTTGATTCCTCATTGATAAACCAGTTGTATTGGTGATTCTGTTTACCTAATTATGGCATTCTGTGCTTTGAATAAAAATGTATTTAACTGTATTTGCTTCATGTCATGAAACAGAAGAGACTGAATTAAAAGAAGTTCTTCAGTAAAATAGACAAAATATTCACGGAGCCATGCCCATCTTTATGGCCTTCCTCCCAAAGGAAAAAATAGTGATGAAACAACACTGAGGCAGTTATGAGGTTATATTGGTTTGCTAAGTGAGTTACAGTAGTCAATCTTGATTTTATTGGCTTTGTAAAAAATAATAAATTATACTCTGAAAAAAGGTATGACCTGTGCCAAAGTACATAGTACATAAGTTGTTGGCATACCCCTAGCTCTCACGTGAATATGTGTACACACAGCTTTCAAAACAAAGGAGGTAGAGTTGGAAATGTTGATACAGTCTTTAATCTGGGGAGAAAGGCAGAGGCAGGTAGATCTCTGTGAGTTCAAGGCCAATGTGGTCAAAATACTGAGTTTCAGCCTAGCCCAGATTGTCTAGAGAGAAACTGTCTCCAAATAGAGAACAAATAAAAATATAGAAGCAAACAATCAGTCAAGAAAACCCCAATTAACCATTTCAGTAGAATGATATGTTTATTAAATGCTGCTTGAGTTTCTTTCCAGCCTGGTCCCAGAGCCACTTTGCCCCAAAATAAATACACAGATGCTATAATTATTATTAGACCATTGGCTGATGACTAGGGCTTCGTATTGGCTAGTTCTATCTTGATTATTAAACCATAACTATTAATCTATGCATTTTCACGTGTTCTTGTCTTACTGAAGAATGTCCTGACCTGTTACTCCATTGACAGCTACATATTGTCTCTCCCTGGTGGCCTGTCTCTGCCTCCTCTCCCCAGAATTCTCCTTGTCTCATTGCATTACCTACACATCCTGCCTGGCTAGTGGACAATTGCTGTTTTATTCATCAACTAATAAGAGAAACATATATACAGAAGGACATTCCCCATTAAATAAAAGCTGTAAATTATTTAAAGTAAATTGTAGAAACACAGCATAGACTCTCACACATTTAATAGTAATTCAAGATATTATACATTTATGAAAAATATATTTAAATATAAGTATATAGAAAGAAGAATTAATGACTAAACATGTATATTAAGATAGTATTTTCTAATTAAATATTTACATAAGTACTTGCTTATATGTGTATCTGTGTAGTTACATGTACATTTCCTTTAATGAGGATTAGACAGTAATTTTTTCTTTTTTAAATTTAAATTAGAAACAAGCTAGTTTTACATGTCAATACTAGTTCCCTCTCCATCCCCTCCTTCCTTGCACCCCACCATCACCCATCCCATTGATTTTCTTCTCCCCAGGGAGGGTGACACCTTACATGGGGGATCTTCAAAGTCTGTCATATATAATCAGGGCCCTCCCCCATGTGTACAGACTGATACAGTATCCCTCTATCTGGAATGGGTTCCAAAAGTCCACAGTAATTTGGCAAAATCATTTTACTGATATTGAAATAAGTAGCTAGATTTAAATGATGTCTTTCTCATTCAGTGAATTACATTGTCATGTTACTTTATTCATAAATGTAAAATAAGCAAAACAGTAATTATTTTGAGTCAATAACAACATATTTCATTTGAAGATGGTGTTTATAAACTTTTAAATGAAGAAAACATGAATAAAGAAACAGGAGCATAATTAACTTTTGTGTTCCTCTCTTTCAAGTTCCATGTACCATGGATGTATGTCAACTTTCATACTGATCACCAACAGACCTTTGTTCATTTAAGAAGAGTCTAGTTACTTCCTTCTCTTTATTGTTTTTCTTTGGTTGACTGAATTTCATCATTTCTTTTGTTGAGGGCAAGTAGATTCTTTTTGAGCCTATTGAATGTCAGAATCAAGATCAACTTTATTTGTATAAAACTCTGGTATAGTAGAAAAAAATGGAGGAAGACTCCTTACATATTTATGTTCTTTGTATATTCTCTACAACTTCGTGTTTTTTGAAAATACCCTTGGTTTATTGACACATATCTCACAAATATAATCAGTGCCTTGTCCATGAATCATCAGAAAAAATTCCTCTTGTAGCAGATCAGGAATAAACACATAAATCCACAGCCAGAAATTATGCATGAAATGAGAGACCTTGGAACATTCACCTTTAAATGGGATGTCTCCATCAAATCCCTGCCTTCCTGGCTAAGGTTAACCATGGAAGATGAGGCAGAAAGAGTATAAGCACAAGAGGGGTGAGGCACAACAAAACACAAGGCCCTACAATTCAGCATGAACATACATATTTTTCGATCCAATGCTGGTTCCCCAGCTTTTTTGACTAGGGTCTCCATGTTCTCACCAGGTCAGGGCAACTGTTTCTGCCTGTTTCTCCAGCAACGTCTTGGCTCCTTTGCTCATCCTTACTCCTTCTCCATATTTGAATTTCAGGATGATAGCTCAGTGTTTAGCTGTGGGTGCCTGCTTCTGCTTAGATCAGCTACTGGATGAAGGCTATCTTTCCTCTATCGCCCTGTACTCCATTTTGCTCAGGGCTTCTTGTCCCCCTCCGCTTGTTCGAGGGACCATGCAATAATCTTCTCTCAGGGTCCTTCTAGTTTCCTAGATCCTCTGGCACTGTGGGTTGTACCCACTGAATGTGGGTGTCAGCTAGGAGACCTGGGAAGTCTCCAGGACCTCTAATAGTGGAGCTAGTGTTTATCCCTAGAGAACAAATGGATTTGGGAGCCCATTTGCTATGGAAGGATACTATTGCAGCCCAGATACAGCAAGGAGGGCCTATGCCCTCCCCCAAATGATGTGTCAGACTTTGAAGGTCCCTGTGGAGGGCCTCACTATCCCTGGTGAGGGGGTGGAAGGTGGGTTGGGGTGTTGGTGGGGAGCATGGGAGGATGGAAGGGTGAGGGAATGTGGGATGGATGTGTAAATAAGAGTGCTTCTAAAATAAATAAGTAAATTTGTAAAAAGAAAACATAAATATAAACCCACAAAGATTAAAGAAGCATGTACATGGCCTCTATGGGTCTGCACTAATAAAAGAAAAGGAATGACACCATCATGAGGAAGAAAATAATACTAACAATATTGGTTGAGGAAGCAGACATGAATTAGAAGTTTAAACTAAGTGACTGGGTATGCTCACTAATATGAAGAGATTATAGATAATTATAGAAGATGGAAAAACAAGGCAATTGAAAAAAGAAGGGTCCAACAATTACTAAAATGAGTGCTTCTATACTGGAGTGAGGATTTTTTTGAGTGGTATATCTGAAATGAGTTTAATATCCCAATTTTATTTAAAGAAAGACACCTGATAAAAAATGAAAATACATAAAACAATATAAAGTGGGAAATTACCAATACAGAGTCAGGTAGAAATACAAGCGTATTTAGTAGGGAAAAGCCTTACTTACAGAGCAACCTAGCCAGCCGGGGGGCAGCAGTCTGTACAGCAAGCCGAAAAGTTAAATCCAAAGTGAAACCCAGCCACCTGAACCTCTCACTCTACATCACCCTCACCACGCCCTTGCAGGATCCACGCCTTTAGCCAGTCCCTAAGCAGGCGTGGCTACAGGTTCCCCTACAAAATAAACAACAGAGCTACGTGACAAATTATAATGATCTTCACTACAATGAGAATTGAGAATTATTGATGGCTTATGAGGTCAAGATAATTGAAACACAGTGTTATATAAAAAGGATGCGATTTCTGACATATCCATAAATTGTTTCTCCCACTTCAAACTAGGTCTATATGCATCCATAATTTTACTCTGTAGATTGTTGCATGTAAATCTGACTTTTGATGATTTTTAATTTTAAAATGTTTCCTTTTAATATAATTAAACATATTTATTTTTATTCTTTTCTTTTAAACCCACTCATATTTACATATCCATTCCTCCATTCCCTTGCCCTCCCATCCTCATATGTTCCCCTCCAACCCCCCTAACCCACCACCACCTCCACCCCAGGGATAGTGAAACAATCCATGGAGGACCATCAAAGACTGTCATATCCTGTGGTTGCTGAAAGACAGGATTTCTTTGGAGTCATGCATCATCTCTGGCTCTTACAAGTACTTCTTTAAACACTGATGATTTTTTGTTCTTTAAAGCTGTGATTGTAGTGAAATATTTTCTCCCATCTCTTGGAATTTCTTACAGTGACATCATTGTGAGGATGAGTAAGAGCAGTTTTTGGTAAAATAAGATAAATTGCCATAATTTCCAACTTACTATCTCATCTACCTATCATCATTACTCATCTATTTTTGGAAACCAGATAAATTTTGTAAACACCTATATTTTTGTTATTTTTCAAACATCCAAGTCTAGTTATTCACTATATTTAGCAGTCTCGTTCAGTATTTAACAGAGATTGTTTTGGTATGTTTTGCACATTTGTGACATAGTGAGTCCAATTTTTCTGTAATCAACCAAAGACTATTATATTTAAAATAATTCAGAAGCAGCCTCACAATAACATTTAGGAAATTTATTTTGTCACAAAAATTTTGTTAGTTGAATATAGTTCTTTTCAAAGAACTGGTTAAATCACACTTTTGATCCTAGTCATTTCAGAACTGTTCTTTAGAATCTGAAAATTTCTAAGGAGGGAACAATCTATTTTTTACCTCAGAGCCTTGGACACAGGCATTTAAACTATTTATTACTTTGAAGCCTATGCAGAAGAAAGAGTTTTAATGGATTATAATGCAGACAAAACAGCCATAGATCAGAATATTTTGATACTATTATGTGGTCAGAGACCAAATTAAAAAAATATGAACAAATATACTTGAATAACAAAATAATTTCAAATTATAAACTGTCTCATTATCATAGCTGGGTGAAGGAAATATTGAACTTAAAAGGGAATCTCAAAATCATACACACACACACACACACACACACACACACGTACATATATATATATACATATATATGTTGCTACATTTGGTTATCTGAAAATATTATAGGGTAATCATGTATGATATGCTATTTTTATCAAAATTTTAATAACAACACACTCATGGTTTTATCTTACTGGGAATTTCACAATAAAATCATGTATATTAAATTTTCTTCATGTTATTTTTCATTAAGACCATAAGCCACATAAGTTTTTCATATTTCTGCTAATCCTTTATTTTGATAGGATAATATGGACATTTATAAAGTTTTCCTATAAAGACCAAATATTTTATGTATGTATAATTGTTCATCCAAATTCACACAAATCACTTCTTTGGAATCAATTTGCTATCAAGATATTTCAGTACCTAGAATTTACTGGTATAGTGATAAACTTCACTTGTATACAATTCTAAAGGCTGTATAGCCTATAACTAATTCTTTAGAAGTTTCTCTATGCATTTTCTTGGGATTCAGTTATGCCAAGGATCCAAAACATTATTACTACCCATTGATATTGATTTCTAAGATGAGAATTTTGAGCATACATCAACATAGAAACCATAATAGATGCCCTCTCTAAACTTAATTCACTAGTAATTTGATAAAAAATTTCAACTCACATGCCATGCAAAAAAACCTTAAAATGTATGTGTTGTCCTTCCTTTTATACCTTTTAAAATTAATTTTGTGCCATTATTTATTAATAATAATAATAAGCTTTCTTTTCTAAAAACTGTGTGATTTTTTTTGTCCCCCAGGAATTGTTACAGACAGTTGTGAGATGCCATGTGGGTGTTGGGAGTTGAACCTGGGTGTTCTGTTAAAAGCAGTCAGTGCCCTTAACTGCTGACCCATCTCTCCAGCCCCATTAGACAGTATCTTTTCCCTTGTAAGTATTCAGGGAACCCATTAGTCACTATTCTTAATATCTTTCACTCTCATTCACACTCTCTCATATATGTGTGTATCTCATTTTATTGAATATAAATTTTCCTCAAACGATATGCTGATTATGATTTTCCCTCCCTCTCCTTGTCCAAGTTCCTCCACAAGTCCCCTATCATTCCAATCTATTCTCTTTTTCTGTCTCATTAGAAAACAAACAGGTTTCTATGGGATAATAATACAACATAAGAATTCAACCAAATCTAACACAAAATAATAGAAAAAAACAAACAAACATAAATAGAAGATCTTAGAAAGTCACAAGAACCATATTCTCATTTGTTTACACATTCAGTAATCCCACTAAAACACTAAACTAAAAACCATTAACTCTTATGTATATGAGAGAGTTAATATCACTACAAATGATTTATAAAAAATTTCCTTTTAACCACACTTATTATAGTGTCTTTTCATACATAAGTGAACTACAATGTTCATTTTCAATATCACCATATTTTACCTATGGCTGGGGCAAAATTACTTCATCTAATGAACAGGTTCATCTATGTGACTCATTTGTTATCTTAATCTTGTTGAAATAATTTGGGATGTTACATATTTTAGAGATTCAATTTTATAAATTTTATGGTATAACACAAACAAGATTTTAGTTACCTATTTTTTAATCAGACATTGGGGATTCTCTAAGCAGCACCCAATAGTAAATTAAATAAGTGGGAAAGGAGGGTGCAAGGACTGCCCAGTTGCAGCTAGAATATGCATACATCATCTATTTTTGCTCTGAATTTTTAAATCTGTTATCTGCCAGTATTCTTAGGGCTGACCTCTCTGAGAGGTGATACATTTTTATTATTCTCTTGTCTTTTGTATATTTCTATCAAATTGTAAATTAAAATTTTTATCAATTGGTTTTAAGTGTACCTGAAAAATTACATAAAGTGTTCTTTTTATGTGGAAACCAACTTTATTATTTAGAATATTTTCCCTCAATTCAGTTAGGTGACTGGTATTCAAGTTAAATGCACTTTTAAAATGCTAAAGAATAATTTATTGGCTTTGGACTTTAATGTTTAGTATTCAGATTAATTTGACTCTTCTTTTGTGATTTTATTTTTCTTTATTCAATTTCTATGAGCTGAAAATTTTATAATATATGAGGAAAGATGACAATTTTGGTTGTAAATCAATGAGACATACTATCATTTGATTATATGAAAGTATACTCATCTATACATTATCATAATATCTTTGATTTATAGTGATAATGTTGCTCACTAAACTTTTTCATTATCTCTGTGGATGCACCATGTGTATACAGGTGCCCATGGAGACCTGAAGAGTGTTTTGGCAGTAGTGAGCTTCATGATGTAGATATTTTAAAACAAAATTGGGTCCTCTGGAATATTAGCTAATGCTCTTAACTTCTGAGCCACTTCTCCAGTGGTGAGAATGATTTTTTAATTTATTAAAAAATTAATTCACATTTAGACAGCTCTTTTAAGTCTTAACTTTTTTCTGTACTAAAATCAGAAGAATTTATACATTACAGCAGTGAAATAAAAATTTTATCATTGTTCATATTTACATCTTACTAATAACCACTGTATTGATAAGAAAACAGTCAAGTTTTTAGCTATTAATGCACTCAATTACTCCCATGTTCATCACCTAAAATTCATTCATTTATTACAATTTTTATTCAAATCCTAAGGGGAAAGATAATCTGATTTATATAGATATATTTTTAATAAAAATGGTCAAGTGTAATGTCTTCTTCTGTGGAAAAATACAGGAAATTATTATAAACCTTTAAATGATGAGAGAAAATTTTGAGCAGGAAAATAATTACAAAACTAACATCCTTTGGTCCCCAGATACAGAAAGAATCATTTAAATATTTTCATTTATAGTGGCACATTCTGGTCCAATACCAGTTTGACGTCCAGTTTTCATTCACACAAAGCAAGGGTTTTCCTAAAAGTTTGTCAGCTTCACTTGGACATATCCTTTAGCAATCAAAATGATAGAATTGTAGGTTAGAGAATTCAATAAATGTCCCTAGAAAGAAGAAACGTTTACCTTAAACTCATTTGTACTCATTTATTGATTTTGAAACTCACATTTATTACTTTTTGTTAGTTTAGTGATATAATACAATAAACAGTTGTCAGTACAATGACCCGTGATTGATTTTGAAAGAACAGTGTCTCAGTTTGTAACCCAGGAAGGTCTTGAAGTCGTACATCTCCCACTTCATTGGTGAAATTATAGATATTGGCAATTATGCATGATTTATGTTATTAAAATATATTAATATTTAAAGAAGAATATTTCTTGGTCTTCATGTGACTCCAACATTTTATAAGATTTTTGAGGCCTATAATTTTCCTCTGATAAAACCAGATCTTTATGCTTTCTGTTTTGCTATTGAAGAAGCTATGTACTGATTGATAGATACTCCAATTTTATCATTTTCAAAAGAAAGATGGCTTCCTTTCTCTTTAAAAATACTCTATTTCACTTTGTGAAAATAAGTTCTACTGATTTGTTCTGTTGTCTTGAATCTATAAATTATTAATCCATATTTAACGAGACAACAAAAAGCATTATAAACGAAACAATCAAACTTTCAAAGAACATGCCTGCAACATGCCTTCAAATACATTTAAACTATCCAATAAATATCTATTTTGAAGAAAATACATGGCATGGGTTTAGCATCAAACAAGACTATAGTAAAGCAGTATTAATTCAATATAAATGCATGTTATGGATTTATAGACTTCAACAGTCTTTCTTTTTAAGCCAGAATGAAATGTTTTTTTAAAGTTATGACTCTGTTTCTGGTCATCTGATAAGATTATCAGATTGTATAGCAGTGATACTTTAAACCTCTTATCCAGTCAGGTAAGATGGATACATGATTTATCACAAATCCATTGATCATAGTATCATGTTACATCAAAAAAAATCAAGAGTTTGACTCACATATGTGTCATATTGGTTGCTGCAATTATGTGGTAATATCCCCAGGCAGTAATTAGCATAGCATATGCTGGCTTCAAACAACTAAACAATCTTTTTCTTTTTAAGTTTTTTTTATTAGTTCAAATTAGGAGCAAGCTTGCTTCACATGTCAATCACTTCTCCCTCTCCATCCCCTCCCCTCAACCTTCCCTCCCTCCCCCCCAACTATCCCCACCCCATCCATCCTTCACTCCCCAGACAAGGTAGGGCCCTCTATGGGGGCTCCCTAAAGTCCACCATATCATCCTGGGCAGGGCCTAGGCCCTCCCCCATGTGTCCAGGCCAAGAGTGCATCCCTTCATGTGGGATGGGCTCTCAAAGTCCCTTCTTACACCAGGGAAAAACACTAATCGACTATAATTACATATATAACCTCACTTACAGAGGTATATACATAATGCAGTCATGGAATAGCTGTTGTGCATAATATAATGGACTATGAAAATTCTATTAAAGTGAAGTTGATATGACATTTTACAATGTTTGAATATTTCATGTAAATTTATAATGAGCATATTTGTTAATATGCATTCATGTTCATGAGTATTCAAGACATTGTACATACATGTAGCTATCTAAATAAAAGTTGTGTAATATGAATTCAATATATATATATATATATATATATATAACATATAACAGAAGAAATTCATAAATGCATATGTGTATACATAGATGTAAAGTCTAGAATGTATTCTTAGGTATCGTATTAAGGAAAGCTGTCTGTTTTCTTTGGGTAAGACTCATGGATTCAGCTCAAAAATTAGACAAGTGTGGCTGATTTCTTTCACTTCCTCCCCAGAAATGGGATTATAATTGGACAACAGGATGCCTAGCACTTTTATCTCCATTTTCTATTTAAATTAGAAACAAGATTGTTTTACATGTCAATTCCAATTCCCTCTCCCCACCTCCACCCCTGCTCCCCACTAACACCCTACCTATCCCCAAACCTTTATACTCCCCAGGGAAGGTGTGGCCTTCCATAGGGGGTCTACAGAGTCTATCCTTTGGGATAGGCACTAGGGCAACCCCCTTGTGACTAGGTTGAGGGAATATCCCTCTATGTGAAATGGGCTCTCATTCCTATACTAGGTATAAGTACTTATCTAATACAAGAGGCCCCATATATTTCAGAAGTCTGCTCACTGACACCCAAGTCCATAGGGTCTGCATCAGTCCAATGCTGATTTCCCAACTATTAGTCTGGGAACCAAGAGTTCCCCCTTGAACACGTCAAATATTTTTATGGGTTTCATAAGGCTGGTCTTGACCTGTTTGCTCATCACTCATAATTCTCTGCAACTGGTTTCCAGTTCATATCAGTGTTTAGCTATGGGTGTCTCCTTCTGCTTCTACCAGCTGCTGGAAGAAGGCTCTAGGATGGCATATAAGTTAGTCATCAATCTCATTATCAGGGAGTCCATTTAAGGTAGACTCTCCACTTTCTCTTAGATGTTAGTTGGTGTCATCCTTGTAGATTTCTGGACATTTCCCTAGTACCTCATTTCTCTTTAAACGTATACTTGCTCCCTCTCTGATGGTATCTTTTGTTTTGCTCTGCTCTATTCTTCCCCCTACACAAACTTCCTGCTCCCTGATGTCCTCCACACTCCCCTTTTTCTCCCCCTTCTCAGTCTCCTAACTCCTTTTCCCCTACTTCCATGCTCCTAGTTTGCTTAGGAGATATTGTCCCTTTCCCCTTCAACAGGGCACCATGCATGTCTCTCTTAGAGTCCTCCTTGTTGCCTAGCTTCTCTAGTGGTTTGAATTGTAGGCTGCTATTCCTTTGCTCTATGTGTAACATCCATATGTGAGTGAGTGCATACCATGTTTGTCTTTTTGTGACTTGGTTACCTTGCTCAAGATGGTTTGTTATAGTTCTATCCATTTACCTGGAAATTTTTTTCTGTGGATGTAACTTAGATTTTTATTTTCATTAAAAACAACCTTATTTTCCATACCAATCCTAGTTCCCACTTCGTCTTTTTTTCCTACTCTCCCTACCATCTTCCCATCCCACCCCCCAACCATTCACACTCTTCAGAGAGAGTGAAGCCTCCCAGGGGAGTTGTCAAATTTATCACATCATTTGGGAAAAGATCAAGACCCTCCCACTTACATCTAGGCTGAGAAAGTATCCCTCTATAGGGAATCAGCTACAAAAAGCCAGTTCATGCACTAGGGATAAATACTCATTCTACCACCAGTGGGTCCCTAGACTTCCAAAGCTCCTCAACTGACACCCACATTCAGGGAGCCTGGTTCCATCTTAAGGATATTCCCCAGCTGTCAGTCTTGAGTCTGTGAGTTCACTCTTGCTCAGGTCAGCTCTTTCTGTGGTTTTCCCCAGCATGGTCTTAATCACTTTTCTCATAACTCCTCCCTCTCTACAATTAGACTCCACAAGTTCATCTCATTATTTTTCTCTGAATCCCTGCTTCTACTTACATCAGCTACTGGATGAAGGCAAAGATTACAAGTTCGTGGAAATTGAACAATGTTCATTGTCAAGGAAGAAATAAAGAAATTAAAGATTTTCTAAAATTCAATGAAAATGAATACACAACAAAACATGGACTTATGGGACAGTTTATAATTAGTATTAAAATTAAATTCATAGCAATAAGTGCCTTCATAAAAAAACAAAAGCAAACAAAAAAAACTGCAGAATACATGCACTAGTGACTTAACAACACACCTGAAAGAAAAAGAAAAGAAAAGAAAAAAAAAAAAGAAACAAACTCACACAGGAGGAGTAGACACTAGCAAATAATCAACTTTAGGGCTGAAATCAATAGAATAGAAACAAAGAACACCATACATGAATCAATTAAAGAAAGATTTGCTTCTTTGAGGGAATTAAAAAGATATGCACATCTTTATTCAAACTAACCAAAACGCAGAGAGAGAATATCCAAATTAACATAATCAGAAATGAAAAGGGAGACATAACATCAGATATTCACGAAATCCAGATAATCATTAGGTCATACTTTAAAAACTTGTACTTCATAAAATTGGAAAATTTAAAGGAAATGAACAATTTTCTGGATATGTATCATATACCAAAATTAAATCAAGAAGAGATAAACAATTTAAATAGACCTACAATCCTGAGTGAAATAGAGGCAGTCATCAAAGGTCTGCCCCTTGCCCCAAAAAAGCCCAGAGACAGTGGTTTCAGTGCAGAATTCTACCAGATTCAAAGAAGGGACACGAACTTACTCAATTGAGCTATCTCTGTAACAATTAATTCTTGTATGTCTGTTTAGTGAGAAAATCAGGAAAAAATATGCCTAGGAAAATATAAAATCAAATATGTAGGAATTGATTTATAAATTAAGATGGGAAGGAATCTAGTGATGGCTTACAAATTAGCAGCATGTAATGCTCTTGCAGAGGTCTGGAGTTCAGTTCCTAACATTCACATGACAGCTTACATCTATATGCAATACCAATTCCAAGTCAATTCAGTGTCTTCTTTCAGCCTCTGCTGGCATACACGTGGTATAATTGCATGTAGAGCAAATGCTTATCCACATTTTTAAAGTGTTTAGATTTCAGAAACAGTTTCTATTGTAAATATCTCAAAAATAAATTTAGTAACTAATTCAAGTTCAAATCTGATGTCAATATGGATTCAAAACGAAAACCAATGAGCAGACCATAACTAAATGTTGGAAAATTGGAAATTTGGTGAGTTATTTGAAATCTTCAACTAGAAATGGTAAGTATTGATGGGAGACCTAAGTCATGCTCTGATTAACTGGAAGTTATATCAAAAAAAATCTGTGGAAAAGTGATTGTAGTTACAGAAAAGATGTAGACAAAAAGAGACTGAACCAAGACCCTAGATGTTAGCTCCTCATGTGTAGGAGGAAGCAAGATAAGGAACAGGAAGAGAATAAAAACAATTCATAGCAAGTCTCTTATGAAGTAGAAAATAATCATTACCATGCAAAATGAATTAAAAAACCCAGAGACAGATATTGGGGTTCAAGCAGAAAGATCAGAGAAGTAGCCAAGCCAGTAGCTTGGGTGATCCTGTCTCTATGAGTCTTCAGAGTACAATCTTCTCCATCAAACTACAATCCTCTGATTGCAGTTCTGTCTCCTCCCACCTTATATTCATTTCTGTGCCAAGCCATATGACTCATGCCTCCATCTTGATTGTGCTGGTATTAAATGCATGTGATCTCAAATGTTGAGATCATATTTGTGTGAGCTGTTTCTCTTTAGACTGGATCAGTTTCATGTAGCTCAGTGTGTTCATGAACTAACAGAGATCAGTTTTCCTCTGTCTCCTGAGTCCTGGTATTAAAGGCGTGTACTAGCAACACTATAGTCTCTATAACTAATAGTATGCCTGCTGGGATTAAAGGTGTGTATCACAACAATCTGGCTCAATGGCTCTGACTAGCTTTGCACTTTGATCTCCAGTAGCTTTATGAAATCATAATTCATATACTGCCACAGTACCAAATGCAAATAGACTGAGTACATATAGTACTGAGCATCATATACACATTTTGGAAAGCATGTGGATAGTTTTCCATAAGGTGAAGAATAATACTTTGGCAATAGGTTCTGATTAAAAAAATCAAATTAAAATATCATATTCATCCAAAACTAATTATTTACAAAACAGGTTGATTTAGGGCAGAATTTTAACCTATCATAATAATAATCAGATCAGACCTGAGATGAGCAGCAGCTGATTGATGAATTGCAATCTTCTAATTTAGTGATTTTATGGAACTTGTGAATGGGTAAATGTGATGAGGGGCTCTGTTGTGCCATTTCTCAGGCTAATTTACTTTTGTTGGTTTGTTTTGTTCAACTTTGCTGTGATGATTTATGTTTTATCTTTTTATATTTTATTTTGTTATGTTTTGCAAAAATGAATGAATGGATTGAAATCTTAGCCACTAGTGTAAATGTTAACAATCAAACGATCTTTACACCTGTATTTATAAGAAAAATCAATTTTCTTCAATATAGTGTCACTGGGTGTGTCAAATACTCCTGGACAGGTCTCATTTTGAAAACTAGTCAATGAACATACAATGTACTCCACCATTTTTGTATACTTTTATTTGATTACAGTTAGGTTTGGTGATTTTTGTTTTTGTTTTTGTTGATGGTGTTAGTTTTTGTTTTTTATTTTAATTTTGGGGTGTTGATTCATTTTGTTTTCTTTGTTTTGAGGGGTTGACAGCTTAGCTTGTTCTTTATGCAAACTTAAAGTTGTATGGGTAAGGAGATTAGGAAAGGACTTGGGGGAGATGATAATATCAAAATATTTTAATTTTAAAAATTGTTCAAAATTAAAATTAAAGACAAAACAATGTGAAAGGAATCTTTACATATTGTTTATATTTTTCTCATTTTATTTGTATGAGTGTTTTGCCTTCATGTCTGTATGTGTGCCAGGTGAATGAATGGTGTTCTTCGAGTTTCTGGAATTATAGTCGGTTTTGAAACACTAATTAGATATTGAGAGTTAAAACTGGATCTTCTGCAAGATAATCATCAAATACTCTTAAATAAGCTTTCTCTCTAGCACTCATGTTTTATAAGTTTCTTTATGGGGTAGCTTGATGGTTATGCAAGTGTACACCCTGCTCAAAATTTGCCAAACTGCATTTATAAATTATATCTTTTAAAAAATAAATTGTAATATTATAAAGCATCTTCTGTACATGAATTGATGAAAATAAATATACCAGTATCCTATTTATAGCATATGATTATGTAGTATATTATGACATGTTAGTGAGGAAATAATTGATATATGGGAATCAATTAAAGGAGCAAATTATAGAGGAAATACTCAGATAGCAAGAGAGAATGGTGGTAGAATAAGAGAGAAGTCTATAAGGAAGTTGTGTTTTCTGATAATGCCGTCCCAATAGGCACATTTGTTGAAATGCTTGTTCTCCAGTTCGTGGAACCGTTTGCGAAGGATTAGGAGGTACAGTCTTATGGAGGAGCTGTGTCTTTAGAGGTGAGTTTTAAAGTTTCTACAACCCATGCCAGGCTGATAGTTTCTCTCTGTTGGCTACCTCATGATAAGGATGCAAATCTCTCAGTTACTGCTTCTGTGTTATGACTATCTGTTTCATGCTATGATTATCATGGACTAACCTGTAAACTAAACCTATAAATAAGTTTAAATTAATGCTTTCCTTCACAAGAGTTTCCTTGGTCATAGCATCTTTTCATAGAAATATATATATATATATATATATATATATATATATATATAACACAGAAGTAAAGAAGGGAGAATGCAAGGTAGAAAGGACAAATGAAAGGGGATGCATTTTAATTTTAGTGTTTTAAAACATGCCATCAATTTTAGAAACCCATTGTCACTGTATAGAAGAAATTAAATTAAATAACACATAAAAATACATCGATAAATGGTACACTATTGGCAGATGCTACCAATGTGCATAATTTAATTTAACAGTTTCATAATTTACATTGTGAGAAAAGTGGATGTTAATGAATATGAATTTCTGATTAGAATATTATGTTTCTGACAGAGTGTCAGCTGGGATTGTCGGATAATAATTGTTTCAGAGAACATGTCTAAATTTTCTCTTTGGTATTAATTCTGAAGAATATTATGCCTTTAATTAACAAGCAAAACATCAGAAACTAGCTTTGTTCTTGAAAATTGGAATAGTAGAAAGTGTTCTTGTTACTTTTAAAGTTTTTTTATGGGACAGGATTTCAAGTACCCCAAGTTGATGAAATTGTGCTATGAATCCTCAAGCAACTTGAACTTCTGCTCTTCTCAACTTATAAGATTACAGTTGTAGTCTACCATGGTTCTATTGTGATAAACACTGGACTCAGGACTTTGTGGATAGCAGAAAAACACTCTACCAGGTAAACTATATCCTTAGCCCATTCCATAGCAATTAAAATGAAATTATGACAGTGACTATTCAAGAGACAGGTATCCCCAATGCTTTGCAAGTGGGGTTTCCTCCAACAGAATTCATGATGATCTCACTGGATCAGCCTAGTGATTTTTGTCAACTGAGATGTCGTTGTATAATCCCTGTGGACTATAGCAAAGAGATGTGCTAGAATTTTGGAATATGATATTTGGTAAGCACACCAAATAAGAATTTTTTTCTTATTTTATTTTAATTGAATGGTTTGTGCTTTCATAAACAATGCAAATATATTTTATCTATCCATATATATAATATTGTGATTGTATAATATACCTGTTTTGGAATATTATATTAACTGTGCAAAGATTCTGTTACATTTGTTTATTCTGCAGAATATTATTTTAAGTGAGTAAAAGTGTTTACTTTTGTTTATGTTGCATTTGTCTAATTTCACAAAGATGTATTGCACTTATTTTCCCTTGACAGCCTAAGACACTTGACTGGTCTATTATAAACCTTAACAGCAATTGGTCTACTATAAACATTAGCAAAGTATAGCTAGTCAGAGAAAGGATAAGCAGGGCTGATGGGCAAAGAGAATAAACAGGAGGAAGAAAAGGAAAGGAAGAAAGAGGAATGAAAGAAGAGAACAAGAAGAAGGGTACTCCTGGGGACAGAATCCAGTCATTTGACAGCCATATAAAAGAAGCAGTGAAAGTAAGATATATAGAAAAAAGGAAAAGTAAGAAGCTCTGAGTCAAAAGGTAGTCAAAGAGAAACAGGTTAAGTTTAAAAAATGTAATCAGAAAAGAGACTCAGCTAGACCAATACTCAAAACTAATAAGAAATCTCCATGCCATAATTTGGAAGCTGATTAGTGGCCTCCAAGAAAAAGCCTGGTACAGCAACATGTCTCTTACACTACAGGGAAAATAGAGAAGTAACTAGTTTGGAGAAGCAAATAAACATACAGACATCAGATCCAGCTTATTAGATAAGTGGCCTTGTTTTTACACTCTCCAGGGTGGAACTGGATTGCTTTCCTCTAATGAGGATATTACTTACACATCCCTTGTTAAAGTATGAATTATAACACATTTTAGAAACCTTCTGCTCTATACAGTAATTTTGAACTTACAGAATAATCCTAGAGTTAGATTGATCCTATATAAGCCCTGTATTGTCAGTCAGTGTTTACTCAGTATTGAGTTTATGCTAAATAAGTAATATAATGTGATTACATATGAAACATTCTTTGAGGTACATAAATAAGAGATGTATATTCATGTTGAGAATAGCTGTTTTGTTGAGTACATACCCAATATAATGACATTGGGTTGATAATTTTGTAATGCTTTAAATGTGATTAATAGTTAATTGAAGTTTATATACTGTATTTTTTGTTATTATTATTAAATATTATCTGTGTGTGGTGTTTTGAAAATAAATTAGAATCAAAAGTATATGCAACATACAATGAAAAATAAAAAAAAAACAATAAAATCCCCTTCATCAATAAAATTATGCAATCAATAAATAAGATTAAAATTATCACCCTGAATAACCATTGATAACTGATTTGCAGTTTTTTTGGATGGGGCAGTAATTGCCATACTACTCAAAGGGGAGCACTAGTCTCTCTTAAACAGTTTCTTACACGTTGACTGCTTTTTGTAAGATTGCCATCTTTTCACTATTCTATTCCTAATCATCCATGATCATGTTATGTATTTCTACCTTCTATTATCTGCTTCACTTTTTTCCTTCAGACTTGAAATTCTTGCCATATAGAAATTTCACTTTCTTGGTTAGATTCACACCAATATATTTTGCATTATTTGTGGCTAATGTGAAGGGTGTTGTTTCCATGATTTCTTTCTCAGTGCATTTATCATTTGTATATATGAGGGCTACTGAATTTTGAGTTAATATTTTTTATCTGTGGAGTTCTCTCTACAGATAAGTTGCAGTTGCTCATGCATACTATCATGTCAGCTGAAAATAATGTTTCCTTAATTTCTCCCTTTCAATTTATACACCTTAATCTCCTTAAATTACTTTAGTATCCTAGATAAGACTTCAATTACTTTATTGCATATGTATGGAGAGCCTTGTTTTGTTCCTGATATTAGTGAAATTTCTTTTCTATCTATTTAATATGATTTTGGATATAGGATTGTTATAAACTGCCTTATTATGCTTAGATATCTTTTGTATCCCTGATCTCTGAAAAAATTTTGTCACGAAGGAGTGCTGTATTGTTTTAAAGGCTTGTTCAGCATCTAATGAGATGATCATGTGTTTTTTATCTTTGAGGTTGTTCATATGGGTGATTTCACTAATGGATTTCAAATATTGAACCCTCCCTGCACATCTGAGGTGAAGCCCACTTGATCATGGTGGGTGATGTTTTTTATGTGTTCTTGGATTGGGTTTGTGAGTATTTTATTGAGATATTTTTTATGTGATCATGAGGGCAGTTCATCTATATTTCTCTTTCTTTGTTGGGTCTTTATGTGGTTTAGGTATCAGTGTGAATGTGGCATCATAAAATGAGTTGGCAATGTTCCTTCTCTTCATATATTTTGGAATAATTTTATGAGTATTGTTATTTTCCTTCTTTGACAGTCTGGTGGCATTCTGTGCTGCTAAAACCATCTGGCCCTTGGCTTATTTAGGATGTGAGGCTTTTAATTACTACTTTCATTTCCTTGGAAGTCATAGGTCGGTTTAATTTATTTACATGATCTTTATTTAATTTTGGTAAATAGTATCTATCAGGAAATTTTTTTTCTTCTTTTAGATTTTGTTTTGTGGAATAAGTGTTTTTAAAGAATGACCTAATGATTCTTTTGATTATCTTGGTGTCTGTTCTTATGTACCCCTTTTCATTTTTGATTTTATCAACTTACATATTCTCCCTCTGTCTTTTAGTTAGTTTGGATAAGGGTTGTCTAGCTTTTTGCTTTTCTCAAAGCACCAACTAACTCTTCATTTCATTGATTCTTTGTACTGTTCATTTGTTTCTATTTTATTGATTTTAGACCTCAGTTGGTTTATTTCCTGTCATCTACTCCTCTTATATGCATCTACTTCTTTTCTTTCTCATGCTCCCAGCTGTGATCCTAAGTCCCTAGTATTAAATCTCTCTAATTTCTTTATGAGGGCACTTATTTAGTACTATGAATTTCTTCTTAGGACAGTTTTTCTTGTGTCCCATAAGATTAGGTGTTTTTGCATTTATTTTCATTTTATTCTAGGTACTGTTTAATTTCTCTCTCATTTTTCTTTCTTTCTTTCCTTCTTCCTTCCTTTTTTCTTTTCCTTCCTTTCTTTCTGCTTGACTCATTGATAATTCTGTAGAGTTATTCAATTTCCATGAGTTTGTAAGCTTTCTGTTGTTTCTGTTGTTGAAATCCAGCTTTAATCCAGCATGGTCTCACAAGATAGGGGGATTTAGTTCAATTATTTTGTATCTGTTAAGACTTGCTTTGTGACTGAGTATATGGTCAGTTTTGGAGAATGTTACATGAGATTCTGAGAAGAAGGTATGTTCCGTGTATTTTCGTAGAATGTCTATAAATATCTGCTAGTTCCAATTGAATCGTTATTTCTGTTCTGTTATTTCTGTTTAGCTTCTGACAGGAAGACCTGCCCATTGGTGAGAGTGGGTGTTGACATCTCCCACTATTAATGTGTGGTTGCAATGTGTGATTTAAATTTTAGTAATGTTTCTTTTACAAATGTGGATGCCCTTGAATTTGGGACATAGCTGATCAGAAATGAGACATCATCTTGGTGGGTTTGTCTTTTATGGATATAAAATGGCCTTCTCCATACCTTTGTTTAATTTTCATTTGATGTCTATTTTGTTAGCTATTAGGATATTTTTACCAGCTTGCTTCACAGGTACATTGCTTAGGAAAATCTTTTTACAATATTTTCCTCTGAGGTAATTTCTCTGTTTGACACTGAGGTTTGTTTCTTGTATATAGCAGAAGAAAGGATTCTGTTTTTTTTTTAACATGATTTTTACTTGTATCTTTTTATTTAATCCATGGATATTGAGACATATTAATGACAAATGATTGTTAATTACTGTTACTTTGTTATTGAGTTGTCAGTATGTGTGACTCTGTGTGTGTGTGTGTGTGTGTGTGTGTGTGTGTGTGTGTTCCTTTCTTAGATTTGCTCTTGAGAGATTATTTTTTGCCTGTGTTTTCATGTGTGTACTTAAATTATACAATGAATAAAGAATCTTCAAAAGATGGTGCTGGTCTAACTGGATGACTGCATGTAGAAGAATGGAAATTAGATCCATATCTCTTACCCTGCACAAAAATCAAGTCCAAGTGAAACAAACCTCATCATATATCCAGATATAGTGAATCTGATAGAAGATAAAGTGGGAGATAGTATTAAAACCTTTGGTACAGGAGAGAATTTCCTGAACAGAACACCAATAGCCCTGGCACTAAGGAAGACTATCAATTAATGGGACATCATGAAACTAAAAAATTTTCTCAAAGGCAAAGGATACCATTCAAAGGAAAATGTGGCAACCTACCGAATGGGAAAAGATCTTCGCTAACCCCATATCTGACAGAGGGTTGATATCCAAAATACATAAAAAACTGAGGAAATTAGATAACAACAAACCAAATAATCTGATCCAAAATGTGATACAGATCTGAAAAGAGAATTCTTTATTTCTCAAAAAGCCTAGACTCACTTATGTAAATGATTAAAATCCTTAGCCATCAGGTAAATGTAAATCAAAATGACACTGATATTCCATCATACACCTGTCAAAATGGCTAAGATAAAAATCACAAGTGACAGATGATGATAGCTAGGGTGTGGAGGAAGGGGAACACTCCTCCATTGCAGATGGGATATCTAAGAGAACTGAGAATCAATCAACCTGAAGACCCAGCTTTACCAATCTTGAACATATACCCAAAGGATGGCCTACCATACAAGAAAGACCCTTATTCAAATATGTTCATAGCAGTTTTATTTGTAATGACCAGAAACTTGAGATAACGTAGATGTCCTCCAACTGAAAATGATTGAAGAATGTGCAGCACATTTATAAAATGAAGTATTATTCAGCAGTTAAAAGCAATGATGTCATTAAATTTTCTGGCATATGGATGGAACTACTAAAGATCACCTTGAGTGAGACCTACGAATACATACACAGCATATACTCACTTATAAGTAGATATTAGCCATAAAGTAAAGGATAACTGTGTTATAATCTATAGACCAAAAGAAGCTAAGTAACAAGGAAGGACCAAGAGTGGAGACATGAATCTCACTGTGAAGGGGAAATATAATTAATATACATTACTTGTGGATGGGGAGGAATCTGGATGACTGTCAGGGTTGGGATGGGAACAGGATGAATTGGGTAGAATGAGGATGGAGGGTAGGACAACTGTAATCTGAGGCATCTTGGAGAAGATCTGGAAAGATAGTATATTTGAAATTGATAAGAATGTTTTGGGGATGATCCAAGATATGAATCAGAACCAAAGGGAGTATGGAGCCTTAACTGAACATCTTCTGTAACTATGAAATATTTACACATTAGGGATTGGAACAGCAACCCAGCCACAAAACCTTCTACTTACAATATGTGACAGAGTCAATGTTGTGCAGAGATTATGGGAATGGCCATTCAATGAAAGCTCCAGCTTGATTTCTGTACCATGAGAGGCTGTTACCCCTGACACATCCTGAAGGGCAGGAGCCAGAGAATGGAGAGTAGAGAGACCTAGAATAGAACAAAACAGGACTGATAGAATGAATGAAAAAAAGAATGAATGACAAACAAATAAATTCATCAATTAATAAAATGTCAATGAAATTATTCCTGATGATATTCTGCTACACTCACAGATTGGTGCATACCCCAATTGTCATCAGAGAAACTTTACCCAGCAAGTCACAGAAAGAGATGCCATGACCCACAGCCAAATATTAAGCATAACTAAGGGAATACTCTCCAAGATGGGTAGAAGGATTTTAGGAGCCAGATGTGTCAAGTACATAATAAGAAAACCCACAGAATCAACTGAAGTGGACTCACAGGGGCTCTGAGACTGATTGAGACTGACCTAGTCACTCTACATATGTTTTAACAGCTGTGTAGGTTGGCCTTCTACTATGTCTTCTAACAGTGGGATCAGGAGCTATATCTGACTCTCTTGGCTGCTTTTGGGATCCTTTATTTCTATTGGGTTTCCTTGCTATGGCTTAATAGAGAGGATTGCCTAGTGTCCGTGTAATTTGATATGGCTAGTAGATATCCACTTGCATGTTCAAAGGATTCTCTTTATGGGTAATGTCTAGATTGCAGTATCTGTATCTGATTTTCTGATGATAACTGAAAAAGATGCTATGAGTGTAGGGGAATACCATTAGAACTTGTTTTATGGTCCTGCAGCGGGTGCCCTAGCCTCAGCAGGTTCCCGAGCCTCAGGTGAGCCTGGGAACTGCTCTGCTTCCCAACCTCTCCGATCAACCCTTGCTTGCTTCTGCCTGAAACCCCCCCAGGACAAGAGTGGACCAGCCCAGACCAGAAGTCCCACCCTATGTCCGGACAAACCTCACCACTGTCTACACCCTGCCCTCTGTCCCGCTGCAAGTGTCCTAGCCTCAGGTGAGTCTGGGCGCTGCTCTGCCCACCCCCAACCTCCTCCATCAACACCTGCACGATTCTGCCTGACCCCAACAAGACAAGAGTGGACCTCCCAGTACAGGAAGGTCCACCATGAATCCAGACACCCCCCACCCTTGTCCACCCACCACCCTCTATGATCCCACTGCCACCAGAGGCTGAGCCCTCCACCAGCCACCTGAGAGTGGGAGAGACTCCACCTGCACTCACTGGAGGAAGGGATGGGAAGAAGAATAAGAACACACTCAACATGTGTTGACACCACCAGAATCTAGGTAATCAATATGACACCACCAGAATCAATATGACACCATCAGAATCTCAGTAATCAACACCAGCATGATCTGAAAAGCCCAACACAGATCATGAAGAAGAGATGGACCTCAAATATTATCTTAGGAAGATGATAGAGTCCTTTAAAGAGGAAACAAAAAAATTCTTTAAAGAAATAGAAGAAAAAACAAGCAAAAAATTTCATGAGATGGAGAAAAAGACAAACCAAAGAATTCAAGAAGTAAACAAATCTCTTAAAGAATCCAAAGAAAGCCAAGAAAAAACAACCAAACAAGTGAAGGAAGCACTCTAAACAGTTCAAGGCATGAGAGGTGAAATAGAAACAATGAAGAAAACACTGAATGAGGTGATGCTGGAAATAGAAAGGCTGGATAAATGAAGAGGAACTAAATATGTAAGTATAACTAAAAGAATTCAAGAGATGGAAGAGAGAATCTCAGTTGTTGAAGACTCTCTAATGGATATACAGTCATCAACCAAAGAAAATCTCAAGTCCAACAAATCCTTAACACAAAATATCCAGGAAATATGAGACACCATGAAAAGGCCAAACCTAAGAATAATAGCTATAGAAGAAGGTGAAGAAATACAGCTCAAAGGTACAGAAAACATATTCAACAAAATCATAGAAGAAAACTTCCCCAACCTACAAAAGGATATGCCTATGAAAGTACAAGAAACTTACAGAACACAAAAAAGACTGGTCTAGGAAAAGTAGTACCCTAGACACATAATAATCAAAACACCAAACATTCAGAATAAAGAGAAAATATTAAGAGCAGCAAAGGAAAAAGGCCAAGTAATATATAATGGCAGACCTATCAGAATCACACCAGACTTCTCAATGGAAACTTTGAAAGCCAGAAGGTCCTGGATAGATATCCTACAAACACTAAGGGAGCATGGATGCCAAACCAGACTACTGTACCCAGCAAAACTTTCAATCACTATAGATGGAGAAAACAAAATATTCCATGACAAAACCAGACTTAAAAAATACATATCCACAAATCCAGCACTGCAGAAAGTTCTAGAAGAAAAACTCCAACCCAACGAAGATAACTATACTCAAAACAATATAGGCAATAGATAATCCAATTCTATGATACACAAAAAGAAACAGGAGGGTGAAATCCACACACAATGACACCACTAAAAATAAATCCAAAACAAACAAGAACAAACAGTCAATGGACATTAATTTCGCTCGATGTCAATGGTCTTAACTTGCCCATAAAAAGATACAGCCTAACAGAATGGATACAAAGACAGAATCCATCCTTCTACTGTATACAAGAAACACACCTCAATTTCAAAGACAGGCATTACCTGAGAGTAAAGGGTTGGGAAAAGATTTTCCAATCAAATGGGCCCAAGAAACAGGCTGAAGTAGGAATCCTAATATCTAACAAATTAGACTTCAAACTAAAATCAATCAAAAGAGATGAAGAAGGACTTTTCATACTCATCACAGGAAAAGTTCACCAAGATGAAGTCTCAATCCTGAACATCTATGCCCCAAATATGAAGGCACCCACATATGTAAAAGAAACATTATTAAAGCTCAATCCACACATAAAACCACACACACTTATAGTAGGAGACTTCAACACCACCCTTACACCACTAGACAGGACCACCAGACAGAAACTTAACAAAGAAACAAAGGATCTATCAGAACTTATGACCCAATGGGTTTAACAGATATCTTTAGAACATTCCATCCAAACACAAAAGAATATACCTTCTTCTCAGAGCAACAGGGAACCTTCTCTAAAATTGACCACATAGTTGGCAAGAAAGCAAACCTTCACAAATACAAAAAAATTGAAATAACCCCCTGTATCTTATCAGATCACCATGCTTAAAGTTAGAATTTAACAACAATGCAAATTGCAGAAAACCTATAAAATCATGGAAATTGAATAACACCCAATTGCACCATTCCTGGTTTGAGGAAGAAATAAAAAATGAAATTAAAGACTTGCTAGAATTTAATGACAATATAGACACAACATAGCCAAACGTATGGGACACTTTGAAAGCAGTGTTAACAGGAAAGTTCATAACACTAAGTGCTCATATGAAGAAACTGGAGAATAGTCAGATGAGAGAATTGACAGAACAACTGAAAGCTTTAGAGCAAAAAGAAACAAACTCACCAAGGAGGAGTAGACACCAGGAAATAATCAAACTGAGGGCTGAAATAAATAAAGTAGAAATTAGGAAGAAGAATGTAATTCATTCATTACAAAGAAACAATGAGAAAAAAATTGGTTCTTTGGGAAGATCAACAAGATAGACAAACCTCTTATCCAAATTAACAAAAAGGCAGAAAGAATGCATGCTAATAAACAAAATCAGAAATGAAAAGGGGGATAAAACAATAGGACAGTGAGGAAATCCAGAGAATCATTGTGTCATAGTTTGAAAACCTATGTGCCACAAAATTCAAAAATCTAAATGATATGGACAGTTTCCTCGATAGATATCACTTACCAAAATTAAACCAATAATAGATAAGTAGTTTAAATCGACCTATAACCCATAATGTAATGGAAGCAGTCATCAAAAACCTTCCAACCAAAAGAAGGCCAAGGGACAGATGGCTTCACTGCAGAATTCTACCAGAAATTCAAACAAGAGATAATACCAGTACTGCACAAGTTGATGAACACAATAGAAGCAGAAGGGATATTGCCAATCTCTTTCTATGAAGCTACAATCACTTTGATACCCAAGCAACACAAAGATAAAACTAAAAAGGAGAACTACAGACCAATATCCCTCATGAACATCCATCCACAAATACTCACCCAAATATTGGCGAATCGAATCCAAAGGACACATTAGAAAAATGATCCACTATTGTTACGATAAATCTTTCCACCAAAAGCCGCAAGAGTCGCACTGCCATGTGTGAACTTTACACCATCTACCCACCCGAGTTAGGCCCAAATGAATACACAGAAACTCGTATTAGGTTCAAAGCTGCTTGGCCAATGACTAGGATTCATCATCTGTTAGCTCAGACTTAATTATCAAAAATCTATATATTTTATAAGGCTTATCTTATCAGATGCCTTATTGGTGTCCCTCCTTGCCTGTGTATCATCACATTGTGCTGCTGGAAGAGGCAACCGGGCAAAAGGGACCCTTGCTGTTTCTCCGTTGCTTAAATATGAGTCTCCTTGCTATGTCACTTCCTGCCTGGATGACCTCTTCTCTACTACATTTCCCAGAATCTCTTTGACTCCTAGTCCCATCTAACTTGCTGTCTCATTGGCCAAACAGTATTTTATTTAACAATCAATAAGATAAACATATAGAGTGCATTCCCCATAACACTATGATCAAGTAGACTTCATCCCAGGGATGCAAGGATGGTTCAACATAGGAAAATCCATCAATGTAATCCACCATATAAACAAACTGAAAAAGAAAAACCACATGATCATCTCACTAGATGCTGAAAAAGCCTTTGACAAAATCCAGCACCCCTTCATGATAAAGATCTTTGAGACAACAGGAATAACAGGAACATATCTAAACATGATAAAAGCAAAATCCAACAAACCAACAGCCAACATCAAACTAAATGGAGAGAAACTCAAAGTGATTCTTCTAAAATCAGACAGCTATCCTGTCTCTCCATATTTCTTCAACATTATATCTGAAGTTCTAGCTAGAGCAACAAGACAACAAAAGGAGACGAAATGTTACAAATTGGAAAGGAAGAAGTCAAACTTTCACTACTTGCATATGATATGATAGTCTACATAAGTGACCTGAAAAACTCTACCAGTTGATAAACACCTTCAGCAAAGTAGCAGGATACAAAATTAACTCAAAAAAAATCAGTAGCCCTACTTTATACAGATGATAAATGCAATGAGAAAGAAATCAGAGAAATATCACCCTTCACAATATCCACAAACAACATAAAATATCTTGGGGTAAATCTAACCAAAAAAGTGAAAGACCTGTACAGTAAGAACTTTGAGTCTTTAAAGAAAAAAATTAAAGAAGATACCGCAAAATGGAAAGATCTCCCATGCTCTTGGATAGGTAGAATCAAAATAGTAAAAATGGCAATCTTGCCAAAAGTAATCTACAGAGTCAATGCAATCGCCATTAAAACCCCAACACAGTTCTTCACAGTCCCTGAAAGAACAATACTCAACTTTATATGGAAAAACAAAAAACCCAGGATAGCCAAAACAACACTGTACATTAAAGGATCTTCTGGTGGCATCACCATCCCTGACTTAAAGCTCTATTATAGACCAATAGTTCTGAAAACAGCTTTCTATTGGCACAAAAATAGACAGACTAACCCTGATATTAACCCACACTCATATGAACAGTTTATTTTTGACAAAGATGCTAAATCTATACAATGGAAGAAAGATAGCATCTTCAACAAATGGTGCTGGCACAACTGGATTCAGACATGCAGAAGATTGCAGATAGATCCATATATGTCACCATGCACAAAACTGAAGTGCAAATGGATCAAAGATTTCAACATAAATCCATCCACACTGTATCTTCTTGAAGAGAAAGTGGGAGATACCCTTGAATGAATTGGCACAGGAGATCTCTTCCTGAACATCACACCAGTAGCACAGATATTGAGATCTTCAATTAATGAATGGTACCTCCTGAAACTGAGAAGCTTCTGTAAGGCAAAGGACACAGTCAGTAAGACAAAATGACCACCCACAGAATGCGAAAAGATCTTCACCAACCCCACATCTGACAGAGGTTTAATTTCCAAAATATGAAATTAACTCAAGAAGATAGCCATCAAAACATCAAACAGTGAAATTAAAAAGCAGGGTGCAAAACATTAGAGAATTCTCAACAGAGGAGTCTGAAACGGCTGAAAGACACTTAAGAAAGTGCTCAAAATCCTTGGCAATCAGAGAAATGCAACTCAAAACAACTCTGAGATACCACCTCACACCTGTCAGAATGGCTAAAATCAAAAACACCAATGACAATCTATGCTGGAGAGGATGTGGAGAAGAAGGAACACTCCTCCATTGCTGGTGGGAGTGTAAACATGTGAGACTACTCTGGAAATCAGTATCGCAGTTGCTCAGAAAAATGGGAATCAATCTACCTCAAGATCCAGCCATTCCTCTCTTGGGTATATACCCAAATAGTGCATGTTCATACAACAAGGACATATGTTCAACCATGTTCATAGCTGCATGTTTGGTAATAGCCAGAACCTGCAAGCAACCTTGATGCCCCTCAACTGATTAATGGATAGAGAAAATATAGTTGATTTAAACAATGGAGTACTACTCAGCAGAAAAACATAACAAAACAAAACAACCACAAAAAAACAATGGAATCTTGAAATTTGCAGGCAAATGTATGGAACTAGAAGAAACCATCCTGAATGAGGTAACCCAGTCACAAAAAGACAAACATGGTATCTACTCACTCATATATGAATTTTAGACATAGAGCAAAGGATTACCAGCCTACAATCCTCTTCACCAAAGAAATTTGGAAACATGAAGAACACTAGGGGATAAATACATGGACCCAGGAATGGGAAGGGGCAAGAACTCCTGAGCTAATTGGGAGCACGAGGGTATGGGAGAGGGAGCTGCCAGAATGAGAGCAGGAGAAGAGGAGAGGTGAGGGGGAAACAGACGAGCAGAAATAATGAGTTGGGGAAGAATAGAGGAGAGCAGGATGAGAGATAACATATTAGAGAGAGCCATTTTAGGTCCAAGGAGAGATCTGTCACTAGGGAGATTTCCAGAGACCTACAAGGATGACATGACCAGACAATCCAGGCAATTGTGGAGAGGATAACCTAAATGCCCTTCCCCTAAAATGACATTGATCACTACTTTTTTATGCCATCCTAGAGCCGTCATCCAGTGGCTAATGTAAGCAGAGTCAGAAATCCACAAGTATACACTGAACTGACTTCTGGAACTTAGTTGCAGAGAGGGAGGAACGAAGATCAAAGGGGTTGGTACCTGGCTGGTGAAACCCACAGAAATAGATGGCCTGAACAAGGGGGAACACATGGACCCCAAATGCTGTCTCGGAGGCCAGTACAGGAATGATCCAGACCCCTGAACATGGATGTCAATGAGGAGGCCTCTGAACTCTCGGGGGCCCCTGGTAGTGGATTAGTATTTTTCCCTGGTGTAAGAAGGGACTTTGAGAGCTCATCCCATGTGGAGGAATTCACTCTTGCTCTGGACACATGGGGAAGGGCCTAGGCCCAGCCCAGGATGATGTGGTGGACTTTGTGGAGCCCCTGTGGAGGGCCTAACCTGCATGGGAAGTGGAGGGTGGATGGGGTGGGGGGTCAGTAGGGGTGGGGTAGGAGGGGTGTGGGTGAGGGGAGGGAGAGAGAGAAGGGATTGATATGTGAAAAAAGCTTGTTCCTAATTTGAACAACAAAAATAACAACAACAACAACAACCAAAAAAATAAATAAATAATTAAAACCCAACAGTGAAGGGTTGCAAAGTGGTCATCTTTGGATGGTTAGAGTGGTAGGTATCATAAAAATGTCATCCTCACTGCTTTTTTGTGAAGAAGTTAGCAGACAAAAGGGACAAGATGACTACACAGGCTGCCCATCCTCTGCATCTCATTCAACCCTTCCAGTTTCAAGTTTCTTGTGTGTGGATCTCCTAAACAGTGTGTACCAGCTAATTTTATGTCAACTTGATACAACCTAGAGTTGTCAGAGAGAAAGGAGCCTCAGTTGAGAAAATTCCTTTATAAGATTAGGTTGTAGGCAAGCCTGTAGGGCATTTCTTAACTAGTGATTGGCAGGGAAGGGACCACCCCTTTGTGGATAGTGTCACTCCTGGTCTCAGGCTCGTGGGTTCTATCCAAAAGCAGGCTAAGCATGCCATGAAGAGTACATTAGTAAGCAGCACCCATCCACCGGCTCTGCATCAGCGCCTGCCCCCAAGATCCTGTCCTGTTTGAGTTCCTGACCTGACTTCCTTTGATGATAAACAGCAATGTGAAAGTGTAAGCCAAATAAACCCCTCCTCCCCAAAAGAAGTCATTTTATTATTTCTATTTTTATTTAGACCATTAGTATTTGGGTTTCCCTTAGGTTTCTGGACTATCTAGTCCATAGTTTTTTGTCACTCAAGCAGTGTCTGATATGAGTTCCATGTTGTCTAGTGGGGATTAGGTCAAATCAGACACTGACTGGCTATTTCTTCAAGTTGTTTGACATCAGTGCCCTAGCATAGCTTGTAAGCAGAATAGATTGTATGTAAAAGATTTCATGGCAGTGATGGAGATTACATTTCTCTTTTGGTAGCTTTCAGAGTACCTCCCAACCAAAGACTGGAATGTAAGAGTGGAGACTCTATGGAGGCCCCAGCTCCACTTCTCTTTGTTCAATGAGTTTTGTGGGTGTTGTCCTAGGCAATAGGGTCCAGTTGTCAGTTTTCAGGAAACAAACCATTGTGTTACCAACAGGCTGGGTTTACATTTGTCTATAAGGGGTGTGTGTGTGTGTGTGTGTGTGTGTTAACCTTGTATCTAGCTCTTTTGCTGAAAGTGTTTATCAGCTGCAAGGGTTTTCTAGTGGAAATTTTAGTTTCAATTATAATAGATATAGATATAGATATATAGATGGATAGATAGATAAAGATTTTTTAAGTCTTCTTTCCAATTTTATACCTAGATCTCCTTTAGTTGTTTTAGTGCCTCAGCCAAAACTTCAAGTACTATATCATATAGGTAGGGAGAAACTGAACAGTTCTTAATTTTAGTGGAATTATTTTTGGTTCTCTACATTTAATATGATGTTAGATATAGGCTTGATATACACTGCCTTGTTTTGTTTGGATATATTCCTTGTGTCCCTAGTATCTAAGAAGTTTTATCATGTAGGAATTTAGATTTTTGTCAAAAGCATTTCCTGAATCTAATGAAAAAATAATTCTTCAAAATTTTCTTTCCTTTACTTATATGAGATATTACATATGTTCCCATTTCTCCACATTCCAGCATAAACTGTCATTGGTGTTTTTGATTTTAACCATTGTTATAGGTGTACAAATGTTTCTCAGAGTTGTTTTGATTTGCATTTCCCTGATGGGTAAGGATGTTGAACACTTTCTTATTTGTGTTACAGCCATTTTAGATTTCTCTTTTGAGAATTGTGTATTTAGTTCTGTACCCCACTTTTTAATTGTATATTTGGTGTTTTGGAGGCTAGCTTCTTGTCTTCTTTGTAAATTTTAGAGATCAGCCCTCTGTCTGATGTGTGGTTGCTGAATATTTTTTCCCAATCCATGGGCTGTCATTTTATCTTGTTGACTGTGGCCTTGGCCTTACAGAAGCTTCTGAGTTTCAGGAGGTCCCACTTATTAATTGTCGATCTTAGTGTCTGTGTTACTTGTTCAGGAAGCAGTCTCCTGTACCAAGTCATTCAAGAGTATCTCCCACTTTCTCTATTAAGAGGTTCAGTGTGGATGGATTCATGTTGAGGTCTTTGATCCATTTAGACTTAAGTTTTGTGCATGACAATAGACATGGATGTATCTGCAGTCTGCTACATGCCATCATCCAGTTATGATAGAACCATTTGTTGAAGATGCTTTCTTTATTCCTTTGTATAGCTTTAGCTTCTTTTTCAAAAATCAGGTGTTGTAGGTGTGTGGGTTAATATCCGGGTTTTCAACTTGATTCCATTGGTCTACCTGTTTAATTTTTGCTTATACCAAGCTCTTTTCAGGGTGATAGCTCTACAATACAGCTTGAAATCAGGGATGGTGAAGTCTCCTACTATAAATGTGTGAGGTTTATGTGTGATTTGCTTTAGTAATGTTCCTTTCAGGAATGTAGGTGACTTTGTATTTGCAGCAGAGATGTTCAGCACTGAGACTTCATCTTGATGGGCTTTTCCTATGATGAGTATGAAGTACCCTTCTTCATCTCTTTTGATTGATTTTAGTTTGAAATCTAATTTCTTAGATATTAGGATTGCTACACCAGCTTGTTTCTTGGGTCCATTTGACTGGAAAATCTTTTCTCAACTCTTAACTCTAAGGTACTCTCTGACTTTTAAGTTGAGATGTGTTTCTTGTATGCAGCAGAAGGATGGATTTTGTCTTTGTACCCATTCTGTTAGCCTGTATATTTTTATAGGCAAGTTAAGACCATTTACATTGAGTGATATTAATGACCATTGATTCTTGTTTGTTTTGGATTTGTTGTTGGTGGTGATATTATGTGTGTATTTCCCACTTTTTTATTTTGTTGTTTGGTAAAGTGAGATTATTTATTACCTATCTTTTTTGAGTGTAATTTTCTTCATTGGGTTGGAGTTTCCCTTCTAGTAATTTCTGTAGGGCTGGATTTGTGGATATTTATTGCTTTAAATCTGGTTTTCTCATGGGATATCTTGTTTTCTCATCTATAGTGATTGAAAGCTTTGCTGGATAAAGTAGTCTGGACTGGCATCCATGTTCCCTTTGAGTTTGTAGAACATCTATCCATCATCTTCTGACTTTCAATGTTTCCATTGAGAAGTCAAGTATAATTCAGATAGGTCTGCCTTTATATGTTACTTGGCCTTTTTTTTTATCTGCTCTTACTATGTTTTCCTTATACTGTAAGTTTGTTGTTTTCGTTATTATATGGTGAGAGGACTTCTTTTTGTATTCCAATCTATTTGGTGTTCTTTAAAATTCTTGTATTTTCATTGGCATATACTTTTTTTTAAGTTGGGGAATTTTCTTCTATGATTTTGTTGAATATGTTTTCTCTAATTTTCAGCTGAATTTCTTCACCTTCTTCTAAACCTGTTATTCTTAGTTTTGGTCTTTTCATGTTGTCCCATATTTCTTGGATATTTTGTGTTAGGGATTAGTTGGACTTGAGATTTTCTTTGGTAGATGACTCTATATCCTCTAGTGAGTCTTCAACAACTGAGATTCTCTCTTTCTTTTCTTGGATTCTAATGGTTATACTTACATCAGTGGTTCCTGATCCTTTACCCAGCTTTTATATTTTTAGCATCCCCTCATTCTGTGTTTTCTTTATTTTTTCTAATTCTGCTTTCAAACCATGGACTGTTTGAATTGTTTCCTTCACTTGTTTGGTTGTTTTTCTTGGTTTTCTTTAGATTCTTTAAGAGATTTTTTTTTATTTCTTGAGTTTTTTGGTTTATCTTTTCTTGCATTTCATGAAATTTTTGCTTGTTTTTTCTTCTATTTCTTTAAGGATTTTCTTGTTTCCTCTTTAATGGTCTCTAAGATAATTTTTAAGTTCCATCTCTTCTTCTTCCTCTGTGTTGGGCTTCTCAGTTCTTGTTGTTTTGGCACCCCTAGATTCTGGTGGTGTCATATTGGTCTTTCTGTTATTGAGTGTGTTCTTATTCTGTCATCTTCCCATCCCTTCTTCCAGTGGGTGCAGGTGGCATCTCTCCCTCTCTTTTAGTCTACTCAAGCAAAGGGCAGAGGGCAGAGGGGGCACCAAGAGTGAGGTGTGTCCAGACTCAGGGTGCCTCTTCTGGTATGGGCAGGTCTGCTTCTGTCCAGGGAGAAACTCAGAAAGAAGGAGGAGGTTTGATTGGGGAAGTTCTGGCCAGAGCAGAGCCCAGACTTGCCTCAGGCAGCAGTCAGAGGGCGGAGGGTGGATGGGGTACAAGGACGAGTTTTAGCCAGACTCAGGCTGGGATCGCCCCGAGGAAGGTCCACTCTAATGGAGGGGCAGGCTCAGGAAGTAGGATGAGGGGTTTATGGGGGGAGCTGGGACCAGAGGTGAGGCCAGACTCACCTCATGTGGCAGGTGGCAGGTGGAGGGCAGAGGGTGGAGGGAGGACAAGTGCAATATCATTTTAAAGGCAATGTCTGATGAGGTTTCACATTGTTATCTATGGCTTTAAATCTCAGTTTGGTTCTGTTGTCCCAAAGTTATTCCTCTCCTTCCCAATAAGTCTGAATAATCTTGTATTCCAATATATTAATAAGAATGCTCATTCTGTATCTCTTTTCACTGATAGAAGGAAACTCTGCAATCAGAAAAAAAAGTATTCAATCTGTCCTGTTCTAAAGAATAGTTTTGAAGTACTCAGAACTGAACCAAAACAAATGTACAAAATGAAATACTGTGAATCATTATGATCTAATAAGGAAGAACAAAAATCATAAAGAAAATAATCCACATAGTAGAAAAAAATGATACTCTTAGCATACATCTAATAGAAATTTGTGAATCAGAGAAACTAATATGCTTTTGATGTGCAATGTCCTTCTGTATGCTGTGAATATATGTTTCCCTTATTGGTTTGTGAATAAATGTTGATGTGCCAGTAGCCAGGCAGGAAGTAGAGGGAGGGCTAACAGACTAGGAATTTTGGGAAGAGGAACACGGAGAGGAGTGGCCAGGGAGACACCATGTGGCTTCCAAATGAGTAACCTGTTGAGGTTTTATGTGTAAGCCACAGTCTCATGGCAATACATTGTTTAATAGAAATGATTGAACAATTAAGAGGGAGCTTGCAAATAAGAAGCCTAAGCCATCAGCCAAACAGTTTCTAATTAATACAAGCATCTGTGTGTTAGTTTGAGACTATGAGGCAGTGTTACCAAGAAGAACAGAAAATTACTTCTTCATGTTATAAAATACTACAAATTACTTTTTAACAAATAAATTTCCCTACAGTTCTAGGTAATGACATCATCATTTACAACTGCCCTATAAGATACATGAAAACTGGTTAACTATTCACAAAAATGTTTTAATAACCACAATAATGCAGATTGAGGCAGTGAAAAGATGTGATTCGCTTTTCACAAAAATTTATGCTGATTTTATATAACTTAATGTCTGATATCTACAAGGAAGTGATTTAAATTGTATTCTCTGCTATCAACTTTGTTGGATTCCATTAATTGTTCACTGAGTAAGCATTAGAAGATATTTAACATAGAATCGATCACTTTTATACCATTACTACTTTTTGGAATTTAAAGCCACACACTCTATGTATTGCTGTCATGCAGCCTTCAGAATGATGCCCTATTTTTTGTAATTCCATGCTCCATTTGGTGCATATTTCTCTACAATGAACTTGGACCCACTCCAGTTGATCTGCATACTCTACAACACATGGGGAAATTCCATAAGGACTCACTCTTGGCTTTTTCCATTAGGCCAATTCCATGCCCTTTTATAAATCTGGTTTCTAAATTTGCTTTATGATAATAAACCTATGCCAATGGTGTTCTCATTTAGTGCTTTGATGATAAAGGTCACTTATCCTCTCCAAGGAGCTCTTAAGGACTCAATATGCTCTAGAAACCCTGAAATATTTCAGCCATTAAAACTAAAATAACCCCTTTAATAAAACACTCTCAGTGTAAGAATATTGGGAAGCTTTAAAAAATATATCTGCTAATTGAGCACATGGTCCCTACTTGAACCCAATTGGCCTCCTTTTATACTGTTTATGTCATTAGAGCCTTTAAAAGAGAGGTTTAGCAGGGAAAAAAAGTATTTGCAAATAAGCCTTATTAAGCTATGTCTTAATTTGCATTTGTGGGTCAGTCCATAACCTAAAATCATAATGATAACCAAATACATGTGGTAAGCCTTGGATTATATCAGATTTACATCAAATAGCATGGATCAGAAAAATGCACAGGTGAGTAGGTACATACACTCTGAGTATATAAGACTCCAATGCTAAAAATATCTGTGTTCCCTAATAGGAAATGAGGAATCTAAAGATCTTTTTTCCAAGTCTTATCTTTAAAGAAAAAGAATTTTAACTAAATTTAAATAGAGAAATAAAATGCTGTAGACAATTTCTCCTGCCATTTTTTATAATACATTTCAATTTAAAACTTCAAGGGTTCTATATATTTAGAAGTGGCATTGTTATATCTTCATTTTACTAGTTCATCCAATAGTCATGGAGGTGGACCTTTGAAAAAATATGTTGAGGAGAGTGTGGCTCAAAACAATATCATGCTTATTTTATTTAGTTATTCATTTAATAGCTTTATTGAAAAATAGATTCTTGTCTTATACAAAACATCATGTCGACAATTTCATCTCTGTCCACTCATCCCAGCTCCTCTTTTCCTCCTCTGTCTCCTAAAAAATCTCTCCCTCTCCCTCCCTTCAGAAAAGAGCTGGCTGGCAAGACTCAAAAGACAAACATGAGAAATCAAAATTTATGAAGAAAAGGAAAATAATAAAAATTAAAAAAAAAACTCACATTGAAGCTGCTCAAGAAAATTCAAAGGGAGGAGAAAATTCCAAGAGGACCCAAAAGAGTAAAGAATACACCTGTTCCCAAATTTAGGGTTCCCTCACAAACACCAGTCTCTGTTAGCCTGGATGTGGCCTGTTGAAATGACTCAGTGGGCCATGATCTCCTAATATCCTCTATTCTCTCTGACTCCTCTAATCTTTCTGCATCCTGTTTTGTGAAATTCTCTGAGCTCCTAGTCTATGGACCTGACAGAGATTTCTAACTGAGAATCTCTTTTCTCTTGCAGTCTTGGCCTTCCCTTTCATCTGATGTTGGAGGTAGCATTTGATGATGGCTGAATAAGGTACAAATCAATAATTTCATTAGGATATCATTTATACCATTAGGGATCATTTCATTGATTTTTTAAATACCAATTGTGCTTGCTTGTAATCTGTAAACTATCCAGTCTCCAGTTCGTGACTAACTAAGAAGTTTCTAGCATGGGCTGCCTTTTCTAGGCCTAAATCTGATTGGTTTACCATAGACTCAAACTCTGTGTCATCATTGTCCCAGAATATGTTGCAGGTAGGGTAGTGTGTAAGTTAAAGGTTTTGCCTGGGTTGATGCACGTTTATCTTTCAGTAGTTTGAAGAATACCTTCTTGCACCAGAGTCTCAAAAATAATATTGAAGGATTCATGCAGGCACTAGCCTGACATTGGTATTTTTAGTGAGCTGTGTTGATGCTGTTCCTGGCAATGGGGCCCACACTGTTAGTTTGCAGAAAATAAACATCTGTTGTAGAATCAGCCTTGGTTGTTTGGAAAATCTCTACAGGACTCCCACAGCCAACAACTCAATCAAATGTAACATAGTCTCACCATTAGAAAACTTGCCTGGCTAAAAGACATGGCAAACTCAGACTCCATATTTGCCATCACTGGGAGTGCTCACTAGGATCATTCTGATAACTTCTAGGAAGTTTGGACTGCACTAGGTAGAAACTACCCTCCAAATGCCTCCCAATTCCAGGTGTCTCTCCCTGCACTCTTTCCAAATCCCAACTGTTCAATCCAGGTCAAGTTCCTGTCCACCCACACTCCACCAGCAAAATCCATTTTATTTGACTTCCCTGGAGGATCCATTAATCCCCCATATAGCCTATAGATTACAGCTAAGTTATGATTTACTTAATGGTGAACATGCACTTATGAGTGAATACATACCATATTTGTCTTCACGAATTGGGTTACCTCACTAGAATGATTTTTTTCTAGTTCCTTAGGTTTGTCTGAAAATAATTGCTTCATTTTTAACAGCCCAATAATACTCCATTATATAAATATACCACTTTTTTCTATTTCTTTTATTAAGTGTTAAAATATTTATTAAAAGTTCCAAAGTTGTATTCACAAAAGTAAGATGTCAATCTTCATCAAACTTTAATTCCTAATGCTGTCAAGTAGATATTGTATACTATAGTCAGTTAAATCAAAATACTCACAATGCAATTATTTTATTTCTTTCAGATATTTCTAATTTATTTTCATAATTCCTATTTGAATTCAATAAGTTCTTATTTTATTAATGCAATCTGTAAGCCCTCACTGAAACTTTCATAATAACTATGCCATGTTGGTCAGTAATGGAACTGACTTTATCATTTAAAACCATGGTGGTAAATTGTATCAAATGAACTGTACTCAGTCAATATCATACTGGGATTTATATCACCTAAACAGATGCCTTCTATAGACAAAATGATTAGGAAATAAAAGTAAACATTTGCAAAAGATAAATAGTTATTTACTAATCATGTTACCAACTGAATTTTCTTAATATATTTAAGCCTTCTGGAGTTGTCCTTTCTATAAAAGGTTGAATTGTTTGCAATGGAATTACTATAATTGGGGTTCATAATTCATAGAAGCTGAAAATTGACATCATTGATGTGGGATGTCATTCTGTATGCAGCAAATATGTGATGCTTTTATTGGTTGTTGAATGAAGTTGTTTTGACCAGTGGCCAGGTAGAATAGAGCCAGGCAGTAAATCCAAACAAATATGTGGAAAGAAAGAAGGCAGAGTCAGGAGACCCCATGTAGTCACATGGGAAGCAAGATGTCAGGTAACAAGGAACAAGCCTCATGGCAAAATAAAGAATAATAGAAATGATTAATTTAATTATGAGAGCTAGTCAGTGATATGCCCGAGTAATTGGCCAAACAATTATAATTAATATTAAACCTCAGAATGACTGTTTACTAAGAGACTTTCGGGACTAGAGGGCACAAGAGAAACAAGTCCAGGGGGACTGTGTGGGAGAGAAAACATCCAGATACATATCATAACTTTATTTATTATGAGGGTTGAAGCTATGTATAACATAAAGTTTTAGAAGGGGGATGGGCAAGACTGGCAATATCTCTACTGTGTAACCAATTATCTTATCACTACACAGAATTAAACCTGTTCCTTTAAATCTAGACTACTGGATATCAACCTTCCTAATATGCTGATCTTTAAATAATGTTTCTTGTATTGTGGTGAAACCAGAACCATAACTTAGTTCATTGCTACTTCTTACCTGTAATTCTGCTATTATTTAAAATACAACATCTTTAAGTGTTCCAGGACAGCTTGGAACACTTCACACGATGAGAGAAGATTTGGCCTCGTTTTTAAACTGTAGATTAATTCTTTGACTTTTGTGTTGATTGGGTTATTAAGTATTTATTTTTGAAATCCATGCATCATTTATATTCTTGTGAGAGCTAACTTCAATTCCATCTACATCATCTAGAACAGTGGTTCTCAACCCGTTTCTAGTAGGCACTTTGGGAGTAAAATATCAGATATCCTGCATATCAGATATTTATACTATTTCTTTCTTTGTTTTTTAAACTATTGTTTGGTTGAGAGGCATCCACAATAATTTCAGTTTCTGGTTATTATGAATAAAGCCATAATGAACAAAGTTGAACAAGTGACATTCTGGTAGCCTGGAGCATCCTTTTGATAAATGTCCAAGAGAATTATAGCCAGGTGAAGATATTATTGATTCCCATATTTCTGAAGAACTGCCATATAGCTTTCCATAATGACTCTACAAGTTTACACTCCTAACCATCAATGGAGGAGTATTTCCCATTATCCATATCCTTGCCAGCATGAGCTGTAAATTTGGTTGTTGATTTTACCCATTTTAACAGGTCTAAGATGGAACCTCAAAATCCTTTCAATTTGCATTTCCCCAATGATGCTGAACATGTCGTTAAGTGTTACTCAGACATTTCAGATTCATCAATGAGAATTCTCTGTTTACATATATACCCCATTTTTAATTGGCTGACTTTTTTTGATAGTTTCTTTGAGTTCTTCATATATTTGGGATGTTAGTTCTGTGTTGAATGTGGAGTTGTTAAAATATTTTTCCACTTTACAGGTTGCTTCTTTGCCTGAATGATGCTAGCCTTTTTGTATAGGAGCTTTTCAGGTTCTTGGTGTCCCATTTACTAATTGTTGATGCTTATGGTGTTGGTGATCTGTCCAGGTCATCTGCTGAGACAATGAGTGAAACTCTATTATACCTTCGCTTTTTTCAGGTCAGTGTATATGGTTTTATATTGAGATGTTTGATGCTTTTGACTTTGAGGATTGTGCAGGATGATAAGTAAGGATCCATTTCCATTTTTCTACATGCAGACTTAAATTTTGAGTAGCACCATTTGTTGAAGATGCTGTACTTTTCCAGTGTATACTTATGAATTCTTTAACAAAAATCATCATGTCCATAGGTTTATGGATTTATATCCGTGTCTTCAGTTCTATTTACTTGATCAGTATGTCTATTTTTATGCCAATATCATACAATTTTTGTTGCTATGGATCTGTAGTAAAACTTAAAATCAGGGATGATGAGACCTCCAGCAATTCTTTTATGGATCTGGATTGCTTTAACAAACCTGTTTTTTTTTTTTTTTTTTTTTTTTTCGTATTAACATATGAAGTTGAGAATTGTCTATTTCAGGTCTGTGAACAAATGCATTTGAATTTTGATGGCATTGAGACTATAGATTGCTTTTGATAGGATGACTTTTATTTATTTAATTGTTTGTTTGTTTGTTTTTAAGAGAAATTTTCTCTGTATTGCTCTAGCTGTTCTAGAACTCATTTTGTAGACCAGGATGGCCCTGAGCTCACAGAGATCCATCTGACTCTACCTCCCAAGAGCTGGAATCAAAGGTGTGCACTACCACCCCAGGCTAAACATGGACAATTTTTATTATGTTAATCCTACCAATCCATGGACATTGGATCTTTTCATCTTCAGATCTACACTTCAACTTCTTTCTTCAAAGACTTCAAGTTTTTATCATAGAAGTCTTACACTTGCATTTCTAGAGTTACCCCGAGATATTTCATATTATTTTAGGCTATTGTAGAAGATCTTGTTTTCCTAATTTCTTTTTTGCTCTGTTTTAATTTGTATATAGTAGGACTACTTTTTTTTTTTTTTTACTTTTGTTAATCATGTATCCAGTCACTGCACTGAATTTATCAGTTGTAGAAGTTCCCTTGTGAAATTTTGAGTGTAACTTATGTATACTATCTAATCATCTTCAAATGAAGACTTTCTGTCTTCCTTTCCAGTTTTTATATCTTGATTTCTATTACTTGTTTTAGTGCCCTTGCTAAAAATTAAGGTACTAGATTGAATAGGTGTGGAGAGAGTGGGCAACCTCTTCTTGATTCTGATTTTAGTAGAATTTCTTTCACTCTCTCTCTCTATTTAATTTGAAGTTGGCTATAGATTTGCTGTATATTTCCTTTACTATGTTTGGGTATGTCCCATGTATCCCTAGACTTTCAAGGACTTTTATCATGACAGAGTGTTGGACTTCAGGTGTTTTCAGCATCTAATAAGATGATCATGTGTTTTGTTTTTGTTTTATGCTAGCATTTTATTTATATGGTGGGTACATTTATAGATTTTTGGATAGTGAACCATGTCTCTGTCACTAGGACAATTTTTAATTTATCATGTTAAATGATGTTTTGATGTGTTCTTGGAATTGGCTTGCAAGTATTTTATTGAATATTTTCTATCTATGTTCATAAGGGAAATTGGTTTGTAATTTTCTTTGTTGATCCTTAATATGGTTATGTTTTCTGGGTAAATGTGGTATCATAAAAGGAATTAGATAGATTTCCTTCTGTTTCTGTTTTGAAGAATAATTTGAGGGCTATTGGTATTAACTCTTCTTGAAAGTCTGTTAGAATTATATGCTAAATCTGTAAGTTCCCAGGCTTTGTTGATTGGTAGACTTTAATTATAACTTCTATTTCTTTAGCCATATTTAGTATATTTGAATTGTTTATCTGATGTTGACTTGACTGTAATAAATGCTATTTAAAATTATTAATTTCTTTTACATTTTCCAACTGGGTGGAGTACAGGTTTTTAAAATGTTTCCTTAGGATAGTATGGAGCTCACTGATATCTATTATTATGTCCCTCTTTTTGTTTCTGGTATTGTCTATTATATTAGTAAGTCTGAATTAGGATTTACTTCTTTTGTGAATTTTCTTAAAGAATCAATTCTTGGTTTCATTGATTCTTTGCATTCAACTTATTTCTATTTTATGGATTTCAGGTCTCAATTATATTATTTCTTGTCAAATACTCTCCTTGAGTGTGATTATTATTTTTGTTGTACATCTTTCAGTTGTGCTATTAAGTTGTTAGTTTGAAAGCACACCAGTTTTGCTGTTGTTGCTTTTTTAAATGTAGGCACTTAATGTTATGAACTTTTCTCTTAGCACTGCTTTCATTTTGTAACACAAATTCAGGTATGCTCCACATTAGTTTTATTGAATTCTAGAAAGTCTTTTTCTGTCTTGACCCAAAAGTTTCATTCGGTAGAGCTTTGTTTATTTTCCATTGGAAATTTGTAAGTTTTCTGTTGCTGTTGATATCCATGTTTAATCTGTAAATATCTGTTAGTTCTACTTGGTCTGTAATGACAGTTAGCTCCAGTCCTTTTTAATTTGTCTGAATACATGTCCTTTGGTAAGAGTGGGGTATTGGTTTCCCAATATTAGTTCCTCCAGTATTAGTGTTTGAGGGTCAATATATGGTTTGAGCTATAGAAGTGATATGTGTTCTTGTGTTTGTAGCATAAATACTAAGAATTGAAATGTTTTATTGGTGGATTTTTCAATTGATATGCATATATTGTCCTTCCCCATATCTTTATTCATTTTCTTTTGAAGTCTTTTGTTAGATATTAAAATTGCTATGCCAGCTTGCTTCTTTGGTCCATTTGCTTGCGATAACTCTCTTCAATCTTTAACCCTGAGTCAATACACATTCTTGTTATTGTGATGTATTTCTTAGAGGCAACACAAGGCTGGATCTAGTTATGCATACATTCTGTTTACTTGTGTCTTTTATTTCAGAGTTGATATTGAGATGTCAGTGACCAAAGATTGTTGATTCCTGTTATTTTGTTGTTGGTGTTGGTGGTGATATGTGTGTGAATATGTATTTCCAGTCTATTAATTTTGCTGTTCTGAGATTATTTATTTCCTGTATTTTCATGGGTGCAGTTAAATTTCTTGGTTTGAAATTTTCGTTCTATCACTTTCTGTTGGCCTGGATTTGTAAATAAATATTATTTGCATTTGAATTTATCATGTGCTGTCTTTTTTTTTTTCATCTATGATGATTGAAATTTCTCCTGATTAATGTTGTCTAGGCTGGCATCTGTGGTCTCCTAGAGTCTTGAGCACTTCTCTATAGTCCTTTCTGTCTTTAAGAGCTCCACTATACAGTCAGGTGTAATTCTAATAGGACTGTCTTTATATGCTATTTGGCCTTTTCCCTTCCATCTTTTTTTGTTCTGCATGTTTAGTGTTTTGATTATTTTCTGGTGAGGGGACTTTCTTTTCTTTTCTAATATATTTGGTCTTCTTTTTTTTTTTTAAATTTTATTTTATTTTATTAGTTCTAGTTAGGGAACAAGCTTATTTCAAGTCCCTTCTCCCTCTCCCTCCCCTCACCCCCAAACTTTCTCCCCCACCCCCAGCCCATCCCCCCAACCCCATCCACCCACTACTCCCCAGGCAGGGTAGGGCCCTCAACGGGAGCTCAGCAAAGTCCACCAAGTCTTCCTATGCTGATCCTGGGCCCTTCCCCATGTGTCCAGGGCCAGAGTGTAACCCTTCATATGGGATGGGCTCTCAAAGTCCCTTCTTGCACCAGGGAAAAATACTAATCCACTACCAGAGGCTCCCTGGAGTGCAGAGGCCTCCTTATTGACATCTATGTTCTGGGGTCTGGATCAGTCTTGTACAGGCCTCCTGGACAGCATCTGGGGTCGATGTGCTCTCCCTTGTTCAGGCCAACAGTTCCTGTGGGTTTCTCCATCCTAGTACAGACCCCTTCGTTCTTCATTCCTCCCTCTCTTCAACTAAATTCCCGATTTCGGCTCATTGTATATCTGTGGATGTCTGTCTCTGTTTCCATCAGCCACTGGGTGAGGGCTCTAGGATGGCATAAAGAGAAGTCATCAATCTCATTTTAGGGGGAGGGTTTTTAGGTTATCCTCTCCACCATTGCCTGGATTGTCAGATCGTGTCATCCTTGTAGGTCTCTGGAGATCTCCCTGGTTCCTGATCCCTTCTCGGGCCTACAGTGGCTCCCTCTGATATCGTTTCTCTCATCTTGCTCTCTTTCCTCTATTCTTCCCCCAACTCAATGTTTCTGCCCCTCCATTTCCTCTCCTCTTCTCCTCTTCTCTTGCTCTTATTGTAGCAGCTCCTTCCCCCCCCACCCTCATGCCCCCAATTAGTTCGGGAGTTCATGCCATTTCCATTCCTGGGGACCATTTAACCCTTAGAGTCCTTCATGTTTCCTAGTTTCTTTGGTGAAGAGCATTATATACTGGTAGTCTTTTGTTCTATGTCTAAAATTCATATATCAGTGAGTACATACCTTGCTTGTCTTTTTGTGACTGGGTTACCTCACTCAGGATGGTTTCCTCTAGTTCCATCCATTTGCCTGCGAATTTCAAGATTCCATTGCTTTTTTCTGCTGAGTAGTACTCCATTGTATAAATGTACCACATTTTCTCAATCCATTCTTCAATAGAGGGGCATCTAGGTTGTTTCCAGGTTCTGGCTATTACAAACAATGCTGCTATGAACATGGTTGAACATATGTCCTTGTTGTAAGTACATGCCCTATTTGGGTATATACCCAAGAGAGGAATGGCTGGATCTTGAGGTACACTGATTCCCATTTTTCTGAGCAACCGCCATACTGATTTCCAGAGTGGTCTTACAAGATCGCACTCCCACCAGCAATGGAGGAGTGTTCCTTTTTCTCCACATCCTCTCCAGCATAGATTGTCATTGGTGTTTTTTATTTTAGCCATTCTGACAGGCGTGAGATGGTATCTCAGAGTTGTTTTGAGTTGCATTTCTCTGATGGCCAATGATTTTGAGCACTTTTTTAAGTGTCTTTCAGCCATTTCAGATTCCTCTGTTGAGAATTCCCTATTTAGTTCTGCACCCCACTTTTTAATTTCGTTGTTTGGTGTTTTGGTGGCTAGCTTCTTGAGCTCCTTATATATTTTGGAAATCAGTCCTCTGTCAGATGTGGGATCGGTGAAGATCTTTTCCCATTCTGTGGGTGGTCGTTTTATCCTACTGACTGTTTCCTTTGCCTTGCAGAAGCTTCTCAGTTTCAGGAGGTCCCATTTATTAATTGCAGACCTCAATGTCTGTGCTTCTGGCGTAATGTTCAGGAAGTGGTCTCCTGTGCCAATTTGTTCAAGGGTAGTTCCCACTTTCTCTTCTAGAAGATTCAGTGTGGTTGGATTTATGCTGAGATCTTTGATCCATTTGCACTTAAGTTTTGTGCATGGTGACAGGTATGGATCTATCTGTAATTTTCTGCATGTCCGAATCCAATTGTACCAGCACCATTTGTTGAAGATGCTGTCTTTTTTCCATTGTATAGATTTAGCACCTTTGTCAAAAATAAGGTATCCATAGGTGCGTGGGTCGATATCAGGGTTTTCAATTCGATTCCATTGGTCTATCAGTCTATTTTTGTGCCAATACCAAGCTGTTTTCAGAACTATGGCTCTATAGTAGAGCTTGAAGTCGGGGATGGTGATGCCTCCAGAAGATCCTTTATTGTAAAGAGTTGTTTTGGCTATCCTGGGCTTTTTATTTTTCCATATAAAGTTGAGTATTGTTCTTTCAATGTCTGTGAAAAACTGTGTTGGGATTTTGATGGGGATTGCATTGAATCTGTAGATTGCTTTTGGCAGGATTGCCATTTTTACTATGTTAATTCTACCTATCCATGAGCATGGGAGATCTTTCCATTTTCTGGTATCTTCTTTAATTTCTTTCTTTAAAGTCTCAAAGTTCTTATTGTACAGGTCTTTCACTTTTTTGGTTAGTGTTACCCCCAGGTATTTTATGTTGCTTGTGGATATTGTGAAAGGTGATGTTTCCCTGATTTCTTTCTCATTGGATTTATCATCTGTGTATAGTAGGGCTACTGATTTTTTTGAGTTAATTTTGTATCCTGCTACCTTGCTGAAGGTGTTTATCAGCCGTAGGAGTTCCCTGGTAGAGTTTTTCGGGTCACTAATGTAGACTATCATGTCGTCTGCAAATAGTGAAAGTTTTACTTCATCCTTTCCAATTTGTATCCCTTTGATCCCCTTTTCTTGTCTTATTGCTATAGCCAGAACTTCAAGTACAATATTGAAGAGATATGGAGAGAGTGGACAGCCTTGTCTTGTTCCTGATTTTAGAGGAAACGCTTTGAGTTTCTCTCCATTTACTTTGATGTTGGCTATTGGTTTGGTATATATTGCCTTGATCATGTTTAGATATGTTCCTGTTATTCCTGTTCTCTCCAAGATCTTTATCATGAAGGGATGTTGGATTTTGTCAAAGGCTTTTTCAGCATCTAGTGAGATGATCATGTGGTTTTTCTTTTTCAGTTTGTTTATATAGTGGATTACATTGATGGATTTTCGTATGTTGAACCATCCTTGCATCCCTGGGATAAAGCCTACTTGATCATGGTGGATGATTTTTCTGATATGTTCTTGTATTCGGTTGGCCAATATTTTATTGAGTATTTTAGCATCGATGTTCATGAGGGATATCGGTCTGTAGTTCTCTTTCTTAGTCATATCTTTGTGAGGCTTGGGTATCAAAGTGATTGTAGCCTCATAGAAAGAGTTTGGCAATATCCCATCTGCTTCTATTGTGTGGAACAGTTTGAGGAGTACTGGAATTAGCTCTTGTTTGAATTTCTGGTAGAATTCTGCAGTGAAGCCATCTGGCCCTGGGCTTTTTTTGGTTGGGAGGCTTTTGATTACTGCTTCTATCTCATTAGGGGTTATAGTTCGATTTAAACTGTCTATCTGATCTTGATTTAATTTTGGTAAGTGATATTTATCCAGAAAGTTGTCCATTTCCTTTAGGTTTTCCAATTTTGTGGAATACAGGTTTTCAAAGTATGACCTAAAGATTCTCTGGATTTCCTCAGTGTCCGTTGTTATGTCTCCCTTTTCATTTCTGATTTTGTTAATTAGCATGCTCTCTCTCTGCCTTTTGGTTAGTTTGGCTAGAGGCTTGTCTATCTTGTTGATCTTCTCAAAGAACCAACTCTTTGTTTCATTGATTCTTTGTACTGTTTTCCTAGTTTCTACTTTGTTGATTTCGGCTCTCAGGTTGATTATTTCCTGGCGTCTACTCCTCCTTGGTGTGTTTGCTTCTTTCTTGCTCTAAAGCTTTCAGTTGTTCTGTCAATTCTCTAATGTGACTTTCCTCCAGTTTCTTCATGTGAGCACTTAGTGCTATGAACTTCCCTCTTAGCACTGCTTTCAGGGTGTCCCATAAGTTCGGGTATGTTGTGTCTACATTCTCATTAAATTCTAGAAAGTCTTTGATTTCTTTTTTTATTTCTTCCTCAACCAAGGAATGGTGCAATTGGGAGTTATTCATTTTCCACGTAAATGTAGGTTTTCTGCAATTCGTATTGCTGTTGAATTCTAGCTTTAATGCATGGTGGTCTGATAAGATACAGGGGGTTATTTCAATACTTTTGTACCTGTGGAGGTTTGCTTTGCTGCCAACTATGTGGTCAATTTTTGAGAAGGTTCCATGTGGCGCTGAGAAGAAGGTATATTCTTTTGTGTTTGGATGGAATGTTCTATAGATATCTGTTAAACCCAGTTGTGTCATAACTTCTTTCAGATCCTTTGTTTCTTTGTTAAGTTTCTGTCTAGTAGTTCTGTCCAGTGGTATAAGGGGGGTGTTGAAGTCTCCTACTATAAGTGTGTGTGGTTTTATGTGTGGTTTGAGCTTTAGTAATGTTTCTTTTACAAAAGTGGATGCTTTTGTATTAGGGGCATAGATGTTCAGGATTGAGACTTCGTCTTGATGGACTTTTCCTGTGATGAGTATGAAATGCCCTTCTTTATCTCTTTTGATTGCTTTCAGTTTAAAGTCTAATTTGTTAGATATTAGTATTGCTACCCCAGCTTGTTTCTTGAGCCCATTTGATTGGAAAATCTTTTCCCATCCTTTTACTCTGAGGTATCGCCTGTCTTTGAATTTGAGGTGTGTTTCTTGTAAACAGCAGAAGGATGGATTCTGTCTTCGTATCCATTCTGTTAGCCTGTATCTTTTTATGGGTAAGTTAAGACCATTGACATTCAGGGATATTAACGTCCATTGTTCATTGGTTCTTCTTAGTTTTGGATTTATTGTTGGTGGTATCATTGCGTGTGGATTTTGCCCTTCTGTTTCTTTTTGTGTTTGGTGAAATTCGATTAACTACTGACAGTGTTTTTGTGAGTGTAGTTATGTTCGTTGGGTTGGAGTTTTCCTTCCAGAGCCTTCTGTAGTGCTGGATTTGTTGATATGTATTGTTTAAATCTGTTTTTGTCGTGGAATATCTTGTTTTCTCCATCTATAGTGATTGAAAGTTTTGCTGGGTACAGTAGTCTGGGTTGACATCCATGCTCCCTTAGTGCTTGTAGGGTATCTATCCAAGACCTTCTGGCTTTCAGAGTTTCCATTGAGAAGTCGGGTGTGATTCTGATTGGTTTGCCTTTATATGTTACTTGGCCTTTTTCCTTTGCTGCTCTTAATATTTTCTCTTTATTCTGTAGATTTGGTGTTTTGATTATTATGTGTCGGGGCGACTTCTTTTTGTGGTCCAGTCTGTTTGGTGTCCTGTAAGCTTCTTGTACTTTCATAGGCATATCCTTCTGTAGGTTGGGGAAGTTTTCTTCTATGATTTTGTTGAATATGTTTTCTGTACCTTTGAGCAGTATTTCTTCACCTTCTTCTACACCTATTATTCTTAGGTTTGGCCTTTTTACGGTGTCCCATATTTCCTGGATATTTTGTGTTAGGGTTTTGTTGGACTTGAGGTTCTCTTTGGTGGATGAATGTATATCCTCTAGCGAGTCTTCAGTGGCTGAGATTCTCTCTTCCATCTCTTGAATCCTGTTGGATACACTTACATCTTTAGTTCCTGATCGTTTATCCAACCTTTCCATTTCCAACATGGTCTCATTCTGTGTTTTCTTTATTGTGTGTATTTCAGCTTTCATGTTTTGAACTATTTCAAGAGCTTCCTTCACTTGCTTGGATGTTTTTTCTTGGCTTTCTTTGGATTCTTTAAGAGATTTATTTATTTCTTGAATTTTTTGGTTTGTCTTTTCCTCCAATTCATTTAATTTTTTGTTTGTTTTCTCTTCTATTTCTTTAAGGGATTTTCTTGTTTCCTCTTTAAAGGTCTCTATCAACTTGCTGAGATAATTTTTGAGGTCCATCTCATCTTCATGCTCTGTGTTGGGCTTTTCAGCTCTTGCCGGAGTGGAGTCCCTAGGTTCTGGTGGTGTCATGTTGGTCTTTGTGTTGTTGAGTGAAATCTTATTCTGTCTTCTCCCCATATCCTTTTAGTGGGTGCGGGTGGGTTCTCTCTATCTCCTCTTGTGGCCCAGTGGTGTGTGGGGGCTAGGAATTCGATGTCCACAACTCTAGATGATCTCGACGCTCCTGGTGGTCTCCTCGCTAGTTCCTAGTTTCTTGGTCGTTCGGCGGAATGGAAGAGTGGGGTGCTACCAGATTTGGGGCACAGGGAGCTCCTCCCTGCCTGGGCTTGTCTGGCCCAAGCCGGCAGGCTCAGGAGGGGGTGGTGGGATGGGGGTGGTGGGGTGTTCTGGCCTGGAGTCGGGAGCGGGCAGGAGCTCACTCACCTAGTTCCAGGTCAGTCTGCGGCGGCGGAATGTAAGAATGGGGTGCTAGCAGATTGGTGGGGCAGGGGGCTCCTCCCTCTCTGGGCGTGTCTGGCCCAAGCCGGCAGGCTCAGGCGGGGGTGGTGGGATGGGGGTGGTGGGGTGTTCTGGTCTGGGGTCAGGAGCGGGCAGGAGCTCACTCACCTAGTTCCAGGTCAGTCTGCCTATATTTGGTCTTCTATATGCTTCTTTTGCCTTGATAGGCATCTCCTTTATTAGGTCATAATTTTTTCTATGATTTTGTTGACAATGTTTGCTGGGACTATGAGCTGGAATTCTTTTCCTTCACATATTCCTAATATACTTATGTTTGCTCATTTCAAAGTATGGCATGTTTTCTAGATGTTAAATCCTGGGAATTTTAGATTTAACATTTTATTTGACTGCTATACCCATTTCTTCTATTGTATCTTCCATGTTTAAGTTTCTGTCTTCCCTTTCTTGTATTTTATTGGTGAATATTACCTCTGTACTTACTGTTCAAATTCCTTATTTTTTATTTCTGTAATTCCTTCAGTTTGTGTTTTGTTTATTGCTTCTATTTCCATTTTCAGGCCTTGAACACTAATTTCTTTCAACATTTTGTTTTCTTTGTCTTTATTTATGGGATTTATTTATTTCCTCCAACTGTTTATTTTTATTTTCCTGGATTTCTTTAAAGGGTTCATGCATTTACTCTTCAATAACCTCTATCATCTTCATACAGTTGGTTTTAAGGTCCTTTCAAGTGCCTCATCTAGGCTGGAATACTCAGGGCCTGCTCTGATAGGACAGGTATGTTCTAGAAGACACATTTTATCCTAGATATTACTGATTTATTCTTTTTTCATTTTGTTCATTTGTTTTTACTACTGTCTAGGCATGTGGATATGGAGTGATTATAGGTCTAGGCTGCTGATTTATAAGTTTGTCTATGGTTGGTTGGGTGGGAATGTCTGCTGGTGTTCTAGGCTGGGGTGCAGAGATGAGTTGGGGGAGGTAGGTTGAAAGACGATATTCTATTGGATCCACGGGATGAAAGGGAGGCAACAGCTGGTGATCTGTTCCAGTACACATATCACAATAACACATATCACAAATGGTATCTGATTTTTTTAACAATACAAATTTCATGGAACTTTGGGACACCATTAGGGATAGATTTTAAATAACAAATCTTTAAGAAAGAATCAAAAATAAGCTACATGTTCTTCATACACATATTAAACACTACCACTATTTTTAAAATACTGAAGTAAAATCTAAGTTTATATAAAACAGGAAGTAATTGGAGTATCATGTATGAAACATTGTATCTTGAGATCACAGAGCACTTTTGTAAGTATATACACACAATGAGACAGGTTTATTGCATCTTCAGGAGGTTTATTAAAACTGACATTTATGTAGTCAGTTTGAAAGACACTACTAAAATGAATGCATACATCATTTGATTTCAGAGTTAATAAATGTAATCATTACTTCAAATGACTCTTTTATCTTTCAATTATCACATTGAGCTAGTTTTTAATATTTATTTTTACTGTTGTGTCTATGTGTTAGTTAGCTAAGTTTTAATGGACATAAACACATATTTTCTTAATAAAATATATATGAAACTTGCAAACATTTCACCACAAGTGAATGAATTCTATGTGTAGTTGGTTGAAGATGGCAGAGAATGGTTATCAAAGGAAATGACTTACCAATCATGGTATAAGGATACACATAGTGATGTATCCAGAAAAAAAATAATAGAAGAATAAGAGGAAGTTTGTCAGGCAAAGAGGAAGGAAAGTATTTATGTGAAAGACAGAACTGAGCAAGTTAAAGAAAGAGACTTCCACTTATAGCACAGATACCAAAGGAGTAACTAACCCTGCACAAAGCATAGTGAGCTACAGATGAGTAGCTGAGGATCACTGCAAGGGAAGGAAAAATCTGTTGACTAGTGTCATGCATGACACTGTTTATGTGTCCAGTGGCTTAAAATTATTCTTTCTAAAAAGACTGTAGCTGACCCCAATTGATAATTGCAAGAAAAGGAAACATCAAAAATTAATGAATAAAAATGAGGAATTTCTTATAGATGCTTTTTTTTGGTACAACAAGTGTATGTAGAAAAACAGAAATTTAGGCTAAAGGTGATAAGATATTTAACAGTATTTTGTACTTCAAAAATCTAACTGTGTAAATGCACCACATTTTCTCTAAACATTCTTCAATTGAGGGGCATCTAGGGGGTGGAGAGTAAGGAGGTGGGAAGGGAATAAGGGGAGAGGGGAGGAGAACAAGAGGACTGAGTCAGGGGAGGAATAGAGAAGGGCAAGAAAGGAGATTCCTTGATAGAGGGAGACAGTACAGATATGGAGTTCAGGCACAGGGAAAATGTTAGGGGATCAACAGGGATGATGCTAATTAAGAATCTAAGCAGTGGTGGAGAAGATACAATTGATGCCATTCCCCTTCAATGAGAGTGATATCTACCTTGGTTACCATTCCTAGAGCCCTCATACAGTAGCTGTTTGAAGAAGAAACAGGCCCCCACAGCTAAGCATTGAACCACACTCCTGGAATCCATTTCTGGAGAGGGAGGAGGCATGAGGAAAGGAGACAAGACTGTGCTGCAGAAACCCGCAGAAAGAGTTGACCTGGCTGAGTGAGAGCATGAAGACCCAATCATAAATCTGGGGAAACAACATTGGACCGAACCAAGCCCTCTGAATGTGGGTGCCAGCTAGGAGGCCAAGAGAGTTTATGGGACCTCTAACAGTGGAGCCAGTCTTTTTCCCTAGAACACAAATGGACTTTGGGAGCCCATTCCATATGGAGGGATACTATTGAAGCCCTGATACAGCAAGGAAGGCTTATGCCCTCCCCCAAATGATATGACAGACTTTGAAAGTTCCTGGTGGAGAGCTTCACTATCCCTGGGGAGAAGTTAGGGAATGGGTTGGGAGGATGGTGGGGAACATGGGAGAATGAGAGGGTGAGGGAATGGGGGTATGGATATGTAAATATGAGTAGTAATTAAAGAAATTAAATTTAAAAAATCTAATTGTGTAGCTCCATTTACCAAATTGAACCAATTCTTCCTGGTGGAAAACAAAAACAAAAACAAACAAACAAAACAAACAAAAACGATTAAAGGACTCAGGAAGGAGATGAAAAATCATTAGTCCAGGGTATGAATGAAACTTGAGTGTATTCAGAACCCACTGAAACTCACAGATCCTCAAGAGTCCTCCCTAAGGTCATAACAATCTATGTGGAGAGAAAAAGGCCACCAGCTCCTGTAAGTTGTGCAGGATGATTCAGGATATGAATTTTTTGTGTGTGTGAATTTTACACCTGCTGATTTGGGCTTTCAGGGATGCAGCTGTTATTTAGTCATCTGGGCTTCACCTATCTTCTGTAAGTAACCACAATAAATTCAGTTGCTCACTGAGCATTAATATTCTTCTTGCACTTTGGTGCCCTCTTTCTGATACTAGACATCGATGGTTCTGGAGAAGAAAACTCTGTAGCAACCTAAAGCTTACTGTTTTTCAAAAATATCTCAATTTGTATGTCACCTGTTTTTGAGTATAGAGCTTTTAATTCTGAGTCACAAACAAGGGTGATAATGACAGTATTAGTTTCTATTGACAGAGACATCCCAAACATCTAGAGCTTTTATTGCCTACCAAAGAAGGAAATGTATAATTAACACCCATTAATTCAAGGTATCTTTACCTACTCTTTGAGTCTTTGCATTCTCAACATTAATCCATGTTTTAATGTGTGTGTTCCTGTGTGTGTGTGTGTGTGTGTATGTGTGTGTGTGCTTGCGTGTGCAACTTGGTTGCAGATTATTGGGTAATGAATATCAGTATACTAACTAGCTCTGATGTATATTTTCTTTGAGCAGCTCAAGACAATTTAATGACTTGTTCTGTTTATAACAGGATGAAACTGTGTCTTAACTGTTTGTCAATGCAGGACAAGCTGGAAATGACAGAATAAACCTGATTTTTGAGGAAATGAAAGAATTGATTGTGAAAAATAAAAAAAATTTTCAGCTACTAAATTTATTTTATGCTATTAGAATTGATATAATCAGCCAGGAGTTGGTGGCGCACGCCTTTAATCCCAGCACTCAGGAGACAGAGGCAGGCAGATCTCTATGAGTTCGAGGCCAGCCTAGTCTCCAGAGAAAGTGCCAGGATAGGCTCCAAAGCTACTCAGAGAAACCCTGTCTTGTAAAACCAAAAAAAAAAAAAAAAGAATGAAAAGAAATGATATAATCAGCATTGGTACCACACTGCCTTCATCAAAGATCACCCTGAAATTGTCTGTCTCTATTTCTTGTGACTGTTGAATGAGACATCTATTTATTTTTTTTTTTTTACACAGGGTTATGCCTTCAAAGAATGGATGACCATCCAAGGATCTGACTTTAAGTTAAAACTTTCAAAATTCTTATACTCATTCTGGTTATTTTCCTCTCTGCTTTCACATAGTGAAGACAATTTTTATTTCCACATTCTTCCTTCATCAAGGGTATATTGGCTTCATCATTGAATATACTTCATTATTAGATATCAAAAATGTATTTCTGTTAGACATTGGCACAATCCCATGTAACCAATATTTTAACTAGAACAGAAAACAAATCAGTTCCCCTTCCCTGCCACATTGCCAATTACATATATTATTTATTGTTGCCATTCATCACAACACAAAATGCAGTAATATTCTCTAACAAATATCCATAGTAATACAAAATGCCATTTTTGTTTAGAGGGTCTTAACTTTTCTCACATTTCCAGTCTTACAGGAAGCCACATATTTCTGGAATCAGAGATTTCCCAATCAAATGTTTTTAGGGTATGCCCTTTAATATTCTCAAATTTTAAAACAACCTGATAGAATCAAAACAAAAGCAAGTTCTTTCATGGCCAAATATTTAATGGATTTTATGAGTTACTTACCCTAGTCACTGGGTCACAATTATTACTATCTACATTTAACATGAAGTTACATATTTTAGTAACTTTCCAAGATCTTCTCATGATAGGAGGGTAATTATTATTATGGTTTTAAGTGAAAAGCTTCCATTGCCATCTTCATTCCATATTCAATCCAGTATGCCTGGAGAAGTGCCTGCACAACTTGCCACACTCTCACTAATGAATTATCATAGACATATTAATAACTTTTTCAATATATTGTATAAAGTTGCTCACAAACTTTCAACAATTTCATGTGATTATTGAGCAGTAGAAAACAAAATCTCAAGAGGAATTTGTTCTAAGTTTTTATTGTGACAATGTATCTCAATACAACCCATCTTCCCTCTGTTAGCAAACTCATCCTTTATTCTGCCTGTCTACCAAAGTGTGTCTTTGGTCTTTTGCAAGAATAATAAATTAAGCTCAAATACAGAAATGTGTCTGTTTTTATTTTTTTGTTTGGTTATTAATATTTGGTTAGGAATCACTATTCAGTGATGGCTTGCCTGGAAAGCATTTTGTATAGGAGGCTGGCCTTTACTTACAGAGACCTTCCTGATTCTACATCCTGAGTGTTGGTATTAAAGAGGTGAATTACCATACTCATTTGCTGATAATTGGTTTAAAATGAGAATTGCTACTAAGTAGCTCCAAGGAGGTATTATCCAAGGATCTGCTATAGCAGCATTTTTATAATCCAGGGTAACTTCTTTGCTATTACTTGAGTCCTTTACTCAGTTCCTAATGTTAGCTATGCATTTAAATTCCTATAAATTAAACCTCAATAATAAACTATGACATCCTCCAATGTATACAGCCTAAATTTAAGAAAAGTTTTATATTATTTGTTTCATGATCAAAACTCAATTTAAAAGGACACTTATATTCAGTGATTTGCCAAATTGCAATTATTTCTCTCAAATATTGATGCTGCACTATTGAATAATGTGTATGAAGAACTATAATCACCAACTTTAACTTGGGAATTTGTCGTTCAGAATGGAATTTCTGCTTTCAAGTGTGTAATATTTGAAACTCATAAAGTATCATAGGTAATGTTATTTTCTGTTGTTAGTTTAATACTTGCTTGAGTTTGACATGTCATTTTCACTTTCTGGCCCTATTCTGCTGTGTGGCTTCAGTTTCAGCCTTGAACTTGCAAAGCTAATTGCTATAATTTCTGTCCCTATTGAACAAGTGTGTGAACAGACTCTTGGGTAATGCAGTTGTGATTATATGCAATCATTACAACAGTTAGCAATGTAAATAAGGCTACCATTTGAATTCATTAATACTGAAAGACTCATTTTCAAGTGAAAAAAGATCTCGAGACTTTCCAAATATAATAGCCAGGTGATAGTGGTGCAAACTTATCCTTCCTACTTAGGAAACAGAGACAGGTGGCTCTCTGTGAGTTGAAGGTCAATCTGTTCTACATACAGGAGTTCATATATATATATATATATATATATATATATATATATACAATTGCTGAATTTATGTAGTGTTGCTCATGGGTATGTTTTGTTGATGGTCTTTTGCCTAAGCTCTGTATGGTCTTGAAGCTTGAAAATCTACCATAGCATTGTGTTAATGAATGAGTGCCTATTCTTAACTCTGTTCTTTTCTGCTCATTGACTCAGGATTATGAAGTGAATATTTGAGATTCACATTTTACCTACTGCCTTCTAATTACATCATAATACGATTCAGTTGCACCAATACCAAGGTCCTAAACTGAATTCAATTCTCAGAAAGTCAGCTTTATGAGACTATATATATAGTCTCATATATATATATATATATATATATATATATATATATATATATGTCAGTCTTCTCTTGAACTTGGGTGATTGTGGAGCTGATCATGATAGCCAGACATAAAGACAAGCCCTCAAGCCCTCTCAATCTACATTATAGGCCTGCTCTAGCTGTTGAAGTTGTCTAAATTCTCTTCATTTATTTCTTCATAAAATATAATTCTTATCATATATTTTAAAATTATATACTTCAATTCTTTGGGCCACAAAGGCATTTTTAGTAGAACAATATATTGTTTGCTCATGTTAAGATATGGGGAAAAGTGACATTAATAGATGTTTAGTTCATGCCAATCCTACTAGAGCAGAAGAAAAAGTTAACATTTTGTTGCATGCCTGACAATATTCATTAGCTAAACTACATGGGGGTGTGTAAAAATGACTTCCTTAGGTTGGGTTTCAATTAAAAGTGTGAACAAATGCAGTGGGCTAGATTTTGCATTATTTGGAAAATCAAGTATATTATCACTGCTGCAGACCAATAAGGAAGTGTCAAAGTTTTTCCACCGAGTTATCTTAAGAAAATCTTGTTTTAAGGGCATTACTTGTAATTGTCCATGGTATGGGTAAATATGCCCACAAAACTCCTCTGTAGGGGAAGGTTTCCCCAGTGACTTCCTAATCACTGCATCACAGTTACCCTATAATAATTGCAGAGATGTCAAATTGATTTGGCCACTTTAAAGAATGCTTTGATAATTAAGTGAAAATTAATTGGTAGAAGATGGCTTGTTTTTTGTGATTAGTTTTTGGGGGAAATGTCACTTATTACAATCCTTGAAGTAAAATATTTTGGATGATTTTTTATAAATATTTCTGATTTTTGAATCTTTAAGATCGTAACATGCATGTAAACCAAACAATGGCCAATTTATAATTGTATATAGCTAACTAAAATGGAAAGATAATCTATTCATAAAACAAATTTAAATAATTAAAAGGAAAATATGAAATTAACAGACAATTTTGTTTCTCATTCATTTGCTTTTTTTACCAATGTTTTTTCTTTGTTTTCTTTTTTATTTGAATTACAAATAAGAAAGAATTACATGACAACCCTAGTTCCCTTCTGTAGGGGGCCGTTTCCTGCATTGCTCCATTACAATAATGGTGCCTAAAGACACCAAGATGTAAATTCCTTCACAGGCGCTGGGTAATCTCCATTCCTTTGATCTCTGCCTATCCCGTGGCTCATTTGGCCTGAGGAGCTGAAGCCATTCATAGGGTAACACGTCCCAGGCGGCTGGTCAGCCTTTATAAGGGATGGTTTTCTTGGTTCAGTGTCTCCGCTCTGGTAAGCTTAAGATGCATTAAAGCTTGTCTGCAGAAGGATCCGAGTGTCCTGCGTGTATTTCTTGCCGGCCGAGAAAATACAGCGCGCGCGGGTTTCGGCACCATATGTCCCGCGCGTGCTGTATTTTCTCGGCCGGCAAGAAATACACGCAGGACACTCGGATCCTTCTGCAGACAAGCTTTTAATGCATCTTGTGAGGGGAGAGCATAAGCTTACCAGAGCGGAGACACTGAACCAAGAAAACCATCCCTTATAAAGGCTGGCCAGCCGCCTGGGACGTGTTACCCTATGAATGGCTTCAGCTCCTCAGGCCAAATGAGCCACGGGATAGGCAGAGATCAAAGGAATGGAGATTACCCAGCGCCTGTGAAGGAATTTACATCTTGGTGTCTTTAGGCACCATTATTGTAATGGAGCAATGCAGGAAACGGCCCCCTACACCCTTCTCCATCCCTTCCTCCCCTACCACCCCCCAACTAAAAACCCTACCTATCACATATCCTTTATTCTAATCTAACCCTGACTCTCATTCATTTTCTAAATTAGTTTGATCTATCTTTGTGTCTCTGTTACTTCCCCATCAAACTCTTAGAGTGTAGCATATGTTCTAATAGGCCATAGTAATAAAAGCCCTGAGTCAGATATAGGAGAAAATGTTGAAAGATCAGACATACAAAGGAACAAGGCATAGCCACTTCACCTTGCTAACTTCCCAGCTGAAAGTAGACTGACACCCTTGTCTCCTTGTGCCTTATACCTTCCTCTTTCTGCCTAGCCATATCAGTTTCTGTTTGTCTGTGAAGACCTCCAGACCTCTATGGTTAACTAGTGGGTATATCTGTGTCTAACTCAAGGTGTCTATATTTATGCCACATTCATCTATATGTTTCATCCTAGTGATCACATTTTCAATACCATCTCCTTCCCATAGTCTTGAATGTTAGTGAATACATGTTTTGGGTTCTCATATGGCAATGATAATATCCATCATGAAGAGAATTTAGCAAATTCACACATGATTTTCATTCACAATTGTGAAAATAAAACTTTAATTGCTAACTTTTAAAAGTAATTTTTCTCCAAAATTTGTTGACATGCTATCATTAATTTGTGGACAGCACCTCATATTGCCTGTATTTGAAGCTTTGTTTGGCAAATCAGTGATTGGTTATGTATCTGAGTATGTACATAGAATATCTACTTAATAATCTATATAAATCTTAGTTTCTATAAATTTAATTTAATATTAGGTTCCCACGAGATAGAGCATATGCTTTCATTTTTATAGATTTTTTAAATATAATATAGCTGATCATTCTTCTCCTATTCTAAATCATCTGAGATCCTCCCCATCTGCATGAATACATGCCACTTCCTATCTCTCATGCTCTTTAGAGAGAAAACAACAACAAAAAAACAATAAAAATTGTGAAAATACACAAGAAGCACACATACAAAAAATGAAGGACAAAATCAGAAGCCTTGATACACCAGAAAAAGACCAATATGACCAAAAATATTGTCTAAACAAAACAATATGAGAGAAAAATCCACAAAAATATCATTAGTTCACTTTATGTCTAAACAAAACAATATGAGAGAAAAATCCACAAAAATATCATTAGTTCACTTTATGTTGGCCATCTCTTGTTGTTCTTATGTATGGTTAATATAACCACTGCAATATTATACCAATTGGAGAAAACTTTCTCTTTCACTCAGTGTAATTTGTAGTGTGGTAATGTGTTCCCTTAACTCACATCAGATTAAGCTTATATCATTTGTGAATTCATCATTTTCTTCCCCACTCCAGATTCTTTTAACCATCTTTCCACTGAAATGTGTGTTTTACCATGTAACACAGACTGGTTTGCCTTCATTCAGGTGTGTATGCCATATAACTGTGTGTGTCTTCACCAGGCAGGATGGGAAACATTCTACAGTGCATGTTTTTGACATTCCCTTGTTCTTCATCTTCACGGTATGGAATATTATATTCTCTATGTAATTTTTCTTCCAAACAACAGTGCTACAGATAATTTATTATCTTATTTATTCATATATGAATCCAATTGCCTAATTTTTCCCTTTTATCACATCAAATTTCCCATGCTATTTCAAGTTGCATTTAGAAAAGTTGAAGTAGCAGGTTATTTCTATTCCTCAATGCTTCTGATGATCTATAAAAATTCAAGCTCTAAGTTATTCACATTACTAAAATAACACTAAAATTCCATTTCATGTACTTCAAATTGCCACATCAAAATATTTTAAGGTAGGTATAGCTAGCATCTTCAATCATCTATGAATGTGTTAATTCCTGCTATTTTTGATTCTTCTTTGCTCAACAGTATCTCATAAATTCATCTTCCCTCCCTTCAACCTTGGAACTCCTTTGTACATTTCTTTAATGTATACCAAAATTTAAACAGAATTTTTATTGCAGTGTTACATACATTTATGTGACCTTTAACAATTCAGATGCATTCTGAAAATAAAATGCATTGATAGGTGATTTTTGATATGTTGTAAACCTAGAAGAGTGGTATTCATACAAACATGATTGGTATTGCTAGCTTTACATGCAGACAATTTTATTCCTTATTGGAATTACAATAGAAAATGAAATGTAATATTAATGCAATGAGCACTATAGCCAATTATAGCAAAATGGACAGATTTGTTACATATTATCTACCCCAAAAAAGATACAGTAAGGATGCTATGTAAACAATCAACAGTTACCATTACTAATCCTAGCAGTACTGAATACCACAAGTGAGGGTGAGGCCACAGATTAATGGTTCAGTGACTACTTGCTCAGCATGCCTGAAACCTTATGTTCTATTTCCCATATCTTCTACAAACTCACAAGGTGGTCACTGTGAAGTACTTGAAAAGGCTTAGGTGGTTACATTAGAGTATAGTAAGATTATATGAATAATTTACACTTATTACACTACATTGTAATAAAATTATCAATAGCAAACTTTTGCTATTGACATTCAACACTAGGGATGTCATTTTAGTAAATGGTATCATTAGTATTAATTTGTTTGTATTCAAGCATATATCATTTTCCCTGTACTCATGCAAGCATGTCTAATTAAACTCAGTGTATCATACACAAAATGAAGATATGAAATTACTTCAGAGACTACTGGGAACTAAAAGATTTTCAATCAGATTCAGAGGGAAACTCTGAAAGGAGATTTGGAAATAAAGTAACTAAAACTGTTTCATGTGTATATGAAATGGTCAAAGAAAAAAATAAAATTAATTCTAAATGTTGTTTTATAGTTCACAATTGTCATATATTAAGGAATAAAACACAAAATTGTATCTTTCTGCTCAAAAAATATTCACATTCTAATGGAAAAAGACTATTTTTTTCTTATTCCCATTAATCAATTAACATTTTTATTTTTTTTTTGAAATTAGAAACAAGAATATTTTTCATGTCAATCCCAGTTGGTTTTGCCTCTCCTCCTCCTCTGGCCCCATCCAACTAACACCCTACCTATCCTATACTCTTTCTGCTCTCCAAGGAGGATGAAGTCTTCAATATCTGTCATGTCTTTGGGATAGGGCCTAGGCCCACCCCCTTATGTATATGATTAGGGAGTAAGGGAGTATCACTATAAGTGGAATGGGCTCCCAAAGTCTATTCCTATGTTAGGTAAAAGTACTGATCTACTATAAAAGGCCCCATAGATTTCAGAGGTCTTCTCACTGACGGCCAAGTCCATGGGGTCTGGATCAGTCCCATGCTGATTTCCCAGCTATTAGTCTGGGAACCAAGAGTTCCCCCTTGAATATGCCAGCTGTTTCTATGGGTTTCATAAGCCTGTTCTTGACCTGTTTGATCATTACTCCTCCTTCTCTGAAACTGGATCCCAGTTCAGTTCAATGTATAACTATGGGTGTCTGCTTCTACTTCCACCAGTTGCTGGGTGAAGACTGTACAATGGCATATAAGTCAGTCATCAATCTGATTTTTAGGGGAGGGCATTTAAGGTAGACATTACTTGGTGTCATCTTGGTAGATCTACAGACATTTCTCTAGTGCCTGCTTTCTCTTTAAAACTATACTGGCTCCTTCTATTATAATATCTCTTATCTTGCTCTCTCCTGTTCTTCCCCCAACTCAACCTCCCTGCCCTATCATGTCTTCCTCACACCTCTCCTTCTCCCTTTCTCATTCTCCTAGATCCCTCTGCTCTCCCATCATGCTCCAAATTTGCTCAGGAGATCTTGTCCCTTTCCCCTTCTCCAGGGCAACATGCATGCCTCTCTAATGGTCCTCCTAATTTGCTAGCTTCTCTGACAGTGTGGATTGTAAGCTGCTAATCCATTTATATGATTGAATAAAGAAAGCATCTTCAACAAATGGTGCTGGTATAAGTGAGTGCTGGCATGTAGAAGACTGCAGATAGATAAATGTCTATGGACATGTACAAAACTTAAGTCCAAATGGATCAAAGACCTCAACATGAATCCAGCCAAAATGAACATATTAGAAGACAAAGTGGGAAATACCCTTGAATTAATTGGTACAGGAGACCTCTTCCTGAACATTATACCAGTAACACAAACATTGAGATCAACAATTGATAAATGGGACCTCCTGAAACTGAGAAGCTTCTGTAAGGGAAAGGACAGTATCAACAAGACAAAACAGCAGCCCACAGACTGGGAAAAAACATTCACCAACCCCACATCTGACAGAAGTCTGATTTCCAAAATATACAAAGAACTCAAGAAGCTAGTCTCTAAAACACCAAACAATCCAATTAAAAAGTGGGGTACTTTAATTAGACAATTCCCAATAGAGAAATGTAATATGGCTGAAAAACACAGAAGAAAAGAAAGTGTTCAACATCCTTAGCCATCAGGGAAATGCTAATCAAAACAACTATGAGATACCATCTTACTCCAGTCAGAATGGCTAAAATCAAAAACACCAATGACAGTTTATGCTGGAGAGCATTTGGAAAAAGGGGGGCACTCTTTCACTGCTGGTGGGAGAGCCAACTTGTATAGCCACTTTGGAAATCAGTATGGGGACTCCTCAGGAAAATAGGAATCGGTCTACCACAAGATCCAGCAATTCCACACTTGGCATATACCAAAAAGAAGCACATTCATACAACAAGGATATCTGTTCAGCGATGTTCATAGCAGCACTATTTGTAATAGCCAGAACCTGGAAGAATCCAGATGCCTTTCAAATGAAGAATGGATAGAGAAAATGTGGTCCATTTACAAAATGGAGTACTACTTAGCAGAAAAAAAATGGAATCTTGAAATTCGCAGGCACATTGATGGAACTAGAAGAAACCATTCTGAGCAAGGTAACCCAGTCACAAAAAGACAAACATGGTATATACTCAATTTCCAAAATATAATACATGTGGAATTTTTGTTCATGTTACCCTACCACCATTCTCTAAATTTCCTCTAATCCTAATCACCTTTCCTTCCGTCATACAAATTTCAATCCTCTAGTTACTGGTTTATAAAATGTTTAGTGTGATACAGACTTTAACTTGTATCATTTGTGACCTTGAATTTAGAATTAATTATCATTGCTTGAAAACTCATCAGTGCATATAAAACAAAGTTCTATGCCTCTTTTTTCTCCAAAATGTGTTGGCTGCTATTACCACAGCACAGATTTTGGAGGGTCTGATTTCTGTAGATCCCGGCTCAGTATGTAAAAATACTATTAATTCATAGTTTCAATGTCCATTTCCTTCTTTGAAATTTATATTTAGGCCTTTTCAAAATGTTAAATTATTACCTCCATAGGAGTCATTAGTCACAGAGACCACAGAGGCTCTCAAAACAATACAGACTCTTCATTGTCCACCAGAACTAGCTGACATTGACCTTAACAGTTTGAATTCCATTTTTGCTTCTAACTTCATTAGAGATGAAAAGGCTTTTAGGTATATTATGATATTAAGTTGGTAATAAAATTAAATGACACTCGTCTTATATGTGAGCTAAAAACTATATCAAAAAGAAATAGAAAATTAATACAGTTCAAAGTAACATAGATTGATTATAGCATTTTTGTGCTTACACTTTCATTGGTTACTTGAGTATCACTCCACATTTTTGTTAAAAGTCCCACTCACTTTAATCTTTCAATATTCTTTAGTTCATAGATTTTGTTTTTGTTTTTGTTTTTTGAGACAGGGTTTCTCTGTATAGCTTTGGAGCCTATCCTGACACTCGCTCTGGACACCAGGCTAGCCTCGAACTCACAGAGATCTGCCTGCCTCTGCCTCCCTAGTGCTGGGATTAAAGCCATGCACCACCAGCACCCAGCTTAGTTCATAGATTGACACTAAAAAATGTGGCCCATGATGCCTGTGATTAATATATTGTAATTAAAATATCTGTTTATAAAGTGACTGCTTATATTTAAAGGTTTTATATGGATATTTAAAATTTTAGCAACAAAAATTCCTTACAATACATATTTCACTGAACTTGATAGAAGAAATAAACATGATTGACAGACTGCATTTCACATTACTATTATTATAATAACCAGCCAAAGTGGCACGTATGTGTTCATGCCAGCTTTTCAATAGGCCAAGGTACCATCAACTTAAGCCTGGGAATTCAAGGTCAACACTGTCTATGTGTTGAAACACTGTCTCAAACAAAACAAAATAAACTATTCTAAAATACTAGTGGAGATTTTTTGTTTGGTTTTAATTGACTATATATAATAGTATTAAATTATTTTTGATAAGACAAAATAACAATTTGTCCTTTGAGTCAACTCTGGTCAATATTTTTCATTTAAACCTGAAAAATGAAGAGTGATATATCAAACTTTCAGGAGGTAGAGAAAAAATAATAGATTGCTCTTGACAGTGAATACCTTTGTTACAAGATATAATAGAACTTGGCTAGAAGTTACATTATTTTTGACTGACTCTCATTGTCTGATTCAGGGTGCTGTGTGGTAAAGGCATCAATGAGCTAACCATATTATTGACGTTATGAAGTACTAATAATAAAAACACAGAGACAGATATTAGGGTTCAAGCTGAAGATCAGAAAAGAAAAGCAGCTAAGCCCCTAGATAATTCTTACCTCTACCAAGACTCAGACCAAAATGCTGGGGGGGGGGTGATCTTTTCCTCAGAGTGACTGCAGACTGGAGTGCTCTCCAACAATCATCAGAATCCCTGAATCTGCACTGAGATTGCCTTATTCCTCTCTAGTTCTGGGATTAAAGGTATATCATCCCAAGTACTGGGAACAAAGTTGTGAGCTCTGTTTTGTTGTTGTTGTTTAAGACTAATTCACTCTCATATAGCCCAGGATAATCTCGAATTCACAGAAATCCTTCTGCCTTTGTCTCCTGAGTGCTAGGGTAAAATATGTGGTCAACACTGCCTGACCTCTATAGCTAACCAGCAGAGGGAGAGAGAGAAGAGAGAGAGAGAGAGAGAGAGAGAGAGAGAGAGAGAGAGAGAGAGAGAGAGAGAGAGAGAGAATGTGTGTATGGTTAACTAATGGCTTAGCTCTTTAGTAGGTGGATGGCTAATTAGTGTTTAGCTTTGAACTCTAATCTTCAGGCAAGCAAAATATCTAACAAAAATTTTGTTCAAAAAATTTTAATAAAATATTTCTACATTCCCATTTTTGTCTAAAATTAAAAGAGGGCTATAACTAATATAAGAAAAACTATATATACAATAACTACAATAACTATATACAATATATACAAGCAATAACTACATGAACAACATCCATTTGCATTTGACAAATTCAGAGAAAATACTCCATAAATACCAGAATTCCAACCAATATTTTCCCATTAGTACAGTTGTGGCATAATTGTTATGGGGATAACTAACTGCTTCATAAATGGATTTGAAGTTTGATTTACAAGTGAGAACTCATGCCTAAAGAAATCTTACATTGGGAGGCAATCTATGATGTGTGCTTAACAGAATTTACCCAACATGAACTCCCTCCCACAATATCTGTAATTATGGGTGCAGACAAAGGCACTCAGACTTAAATAAGCCTATCCTTGCTATCTAGAGTTGTCAATGTAAAGATTACATTGTTGTACACAATTCTGAATCCAAAAGAAAGCAATTGGTTGGAAGACATAGAGGTGTGAAGTGATGATGGAGTATTCTGTCCCACCTAGTCCTGCAGCCATTTAGTGCCAAATAAATATACAGAGCCTATATTAATTACATTTGTTTGACCAATGGTTCAAGCTTCTCATTGGCCAGATAACTCTTAATTATTAACCCATTTCTATTAATCTATATATTGCCACAAGGCTGTGGCTTACCTGTCATTTACTCCTTCATCACCTACATGGTCTCTCCCTTGAGACAAATGTGTTTCTCTTCCCTGCCTTCTCTTCATCTGGCAGCCCTGCCTATACTTCCAGCCTGTATAAATCCTGCCTGTCCATTGGCCAGAACAGCTTTATTCATCAAGGAATAAAAGAAACACATATTCAAAGCATAGAGAAGGACATCTCTCATCAGTGAATGGATGAGAGACTGTGAATGGATTGTGCTGTATAAAGGAAGAATCTACTTTTAACGAACAACAACAACAGGAACAAATGAGGTTTCAATAGTTGAGAAAACATTTGCACACACCCATAAGCCTAGGGATCTGTGCAGAAAGGCTGGAAATCATAAACAATTTTAAAGTTTTAACATTCCATTTAATGTTAATATAGAATAAAAAATAAAGTAGTTGGGACAGAGTCACTTCATTTATACCACTATTTTCCACCTGTATGTACATCTTTCTTATTGGATGTTCTTCAGCAGTGCCATCACATATGAAACCATCATGCCCCTTCATAATAAAGCTTTCTTCTAGAAAACCTCTCAAGGAAAATGCCTGAGGGTGATTGACTCCTGAACATATTTTTGCCATTTTTTTTATTGAACTATACAATTTCCTCCACTTGGCTTCTCTCCTTACTTTTCCCCTCCCACCCTCCCCCGGACTCCATGCTCCCAGTTTACTGAGGAGAGCCTGACTTTACCCCATTCCTAGGCAGATCCATGTATGTATCTCTAGACATTTTTTAACCATGAAAAGGTAAGACTCTCAAATACAGCTAAGAAACAACTATAATTAATACTTAAGCAGTAACATAATCTTAGGAATAATTTCAAATGTTGTATATTGCAGATGATTATATGTTATACATTTGGCTGCATGGCTTCACACAACATCAATACTCAATGCACCTGAGCTATCTTCTATCATATCACATTTTGAAGGCAACAGTATTTCTAGGTGATAGGGATTTCTCATTTGCATTCCATAACAGAACAGCCACTCTTGTACATGTGGGCTATGATTGAACTGTTTCAGTTGGGTGGGGGCTATCTTTGTTTATTTATACTTGTATTAGATATCTTTTTAATAATGTGATGAAACACCTTGACCAAAGGGAATTTAGTGGAGATTATTACACAATTTACAGTCCCAGGATGATGAATCCTTCATGGCATAGAGACATAGAAGCAAGCAGGAGGCAGGGCTATAGAATCAAGAAACAGAGAGTTCATATGCTCAACAGAAAGCAGTGAGCAGAGAGAATAAACAGTGAGTGAGACTTTAAGTTATATACTTCCTCCATCAAGGCCTAGTGCCTCACACTTCCCTCCTGCTCACTGATATAGAAGTCTCAGCCTCTCTCTAACAGCATGTCTGCATGCATTATGTCATGTTTCCCTTGATGATGGTAATGGACTAAATCTCTAAAATGTAAGCTAGTCCCCAATTTAATGTTTTACTTTCTAAGAGCTGCAGTGGTATATTTTGTCTTCACAATAGAAATCCTAAGACAATTGTTCACTTCCCAAACCTCATCAAACTGCATGGTCAACATAAGTATAGTAGTATGAATGTAATTGGCCCCCATAATCTCTTAGGGAGTGGCACTATTAGGAGCTATGGATTTGTTGGAGGAGGTAATAGGTTGTTGAATGAAGTCTCTCACTGCATGGGTGGGTGGGCTTTGAGGTTTCCTATGCTCAGGATAACTTGCAGCATTTCAGTTCACTTCCTGTGGCTTGTAAATCAAGATGTAGGCAGCACAGTGTCTACCTGCATGCCCCCATGCTCTCCACTATGTTGAAACTGTACTGAACCTTTGTAACTCTAAGTGAGCCACCCTAATTAAAGGTTTTATTTTTTATGAGTTCCCATAGTCATGGTATCTCTACACAGCAATAGAATACCATAACTAAGACAAGTAGAAAGGTATTAAAATACAGGACCCTATTGGGGACATTTCCATATTAAGCACAGCAATATCTATCAAAACACATTACATTACAGTATCAAAAATCATACAATAATCATGATAAAATTAGAATATGGAATAACTATTATGCAATGAGTTTTTTGTACACCATTTGCAATGTTTTTTAATCTTCAAAGTCATTTTTAATGTCATAATTACTGCAGTATCTTTTTCTTCTCATTTGATTGTATATAACATCACAGCTGGAAATTACACACGTATGTGTACTATAGCATACCTTGAAATGTCAGAACTAGTTCTGTAACTCAACATTTCAATTCACACAGAAACAGTTGGACAGTTGCTTAAGTTAGGCTCAGTGGATTTATTGTACATTATCATATTGTGCTGGCATTAATGAGACTGCCAACATAGGTTCATATGTTTAAATATCTAGTTCATGGTTGGTAGAGTTTTTAGGGAAAATTCAAAGGTGTAGACTTGTTGGAGGAGGTGTGGCACTGGAAGTCAGCTTTGCAGATTGAAAATTGTACTCCAAGCTTCCTAGTTTTTGCTTTCCCTGTTTCCAGCTTGTAGATCAGGAGTAAGACTTTAGCTACTGCCACAGCACTATGCCTGACTACCTGCTGCATGATGCATTGATGTAGTATGAGAATGTACCTTTTAAATTTCTGACCAGTAAACTACCAAAATATAATCCTGGAACCTGACATATATGTATAATATTCTTTCACTTTTTGAGAAAGCAGCAAAATGATTGTATTGGTCATTAATATATTTTAAGGAAATAATACAATACCTGATTGAAATAGTAAATTCTAGCTACAAGACTGAAGTATAACTACTTTTTCTGTGATATCTGTCATCTATTGCATCATTAAATTTAAAGATATTAAATGGACATCCTACAAATACTAATTCATAAGTTTTAAATTGAATGTTATTCTAATTCTTATTATAAATTTTGATGCTATATCATTCCATCCTGGTAGGATGTGGAATAATTTCTTGTCAAATATACGTATGCTGTATACACTAAGAAAATTATTGTCTTCTCTTCTTTGGTTATCGTATCAGCTGTGTTCATTGTAGTCAAGAAATATTTACAAATCAACCTAATGAAAAATCCTAATGTGTTGCTCATTATCTCTCTTCTACTTAGAACTCAGACATTGCACAATTTTACATTATTAAGCAAAAAATAATGATTGTGATTTTTCTCTACTAGGATGTGTACAATGTCTATTTACTTTATATGGTGCAAGATTGAATACTGAAATAACTTAGCATCACTCCAGGTTGGCTAAACAATAAATTCATCATTTCTACCTATGAGTGTATGTATGAGGAGATAGTTATTGGAACATGGGTGACTGAAAGGCAATTAAATCTCCATGAAACCCAATGAAGCATAGGTAACATCCCATGAAAGATACATGGCCAGAATTTTATGTATAAAATGCAGAAATCTCAGTGATCACAGGCCTTCAGTACCCAATAATTGTTTACTGTAATTATGAGCTTGAGGAAGATTAGGTGTGAGTTTTATAATTTGGATGATTTTCTTGAGCTTTACAAGTTTCCTTACCTCCTTGAGTCTTTTTAGGATTCTTCCTCTCTCAAAAAAGGAATGATGTTTTAATTCAGATTCAAGTCACACAACAGAAGAGTAGAATTCAGTAACAATTAAGTAATATTTTAATTGTACTCAATTTAAAGTCAATGTTGAGTCTCAGTAACAAGCATTATTTAACTTCCATGACATAACTTGAATATTTTAGAAGAACATTTATATTATTTCTAAGTGAATCATTTAGACTTCACAATCAACAACAAAATTTTTCAACACTATTGCTTTTTATGTTTCCATCAGAATTCTATAGTCTGACTTCATCCAAACCATGTAATCTTTTATATTTCACTCATTTAGTCAATATTTTATATCTAAAATTTTTATAGCCTATTATATGTCAGACACTAGTATAGATTCTTCATTTCTTGAGACATATAAGATAGTTTTGATTTTATAACTTTGACAAATATTAGCAATTTGTAGTCCACATGAGATCAATTAAATAAACTATTTCTCAATCAATTCTAACATGAAGGCTAATTATTGTTGTATTTGTTTCATGAATTCTCTTTGGAGCATTGCAGTTTTAAAGGCAAGGTAATGCTGTCATGTTGGGGACCGAAAAAGTTCCATTATGGAATGTCTTAAGATCCAGCCTCTGGTTTCAGAAACAGGAGCACTCAGGACCTCCGGCCTACAATTGTATTGCTAATGCAAGCAAGTCTGCTATTGTATAGCATAGCTTCAGTGTAGAATGCCTCCTAGTTTGCATCTCTACAGGACTAAGCATTTGAATAGGCCTGCACCTGGGTGGGAGTTGAGGGATGTGAGTTACAAGTGAGGAGAGACAGTTAGGAGCCATCCAAGCAGAGAGGGATAAGGAGGAGAGAAATGGTCTCCTCATGGGCATGTAAGTATGTTTAAGAACAGCCAAGAAGATGCTAAATAAGCAAGAGACTCCAGTTTTGCAACACGGAACTGAGAGCTCTCTAAAGATGACAAGATGCCTGTGTTTGGTTTTTATTGCCTTGGGTTTCGAGGAGCTTTCAAGTCTATGCTCCCCCACTGAGGCTGAACCTCATGACTGCCATGGATTGGAGCTGAGACATTCCGGGCCACAACATCGTCATCATAACATTCTTAGTAATGTGATTATATATACACAGTGACTGAATTATATTTAGTTGATAGATTCTAATTACTACATTTAAAGGCTTCCTGAGATATCTAATTTTGTCAGCATAATCTGGCACAAGCATACACTGGTATAGGCAAATGCTCACAGCATCATTCCACATTGTTTTCCAAAAGAAACTATATGAAAATTAGAAGAAATAATATCCTTCAATATATGCAAATTATAAGAATCAATTTCCTTCATTATATATTAATATTACAATTTGTGTCATAAATTTAAAGAGGATAGATTCTGAAATATTACATACTACATTCAAGTTTCATGCAGAAGAGAATGTGGAAATTCAACCTTAGAAAATGCACATGCTTGAAAATCATAAAGATACTGAAAGTTTGAATTTAAACCTGTATTTATAATAAAATAAAACTATATGAATTCATATTCGAATATTTTTATATTGCATAAATAATAATTAGGCAACTATAGAATAAAATAAAAATTCCAAAAACTTTGATTTTCAGATTTTAAAAAATTATGGAGTAATAAAAATGGATATTCAGCTATTCTTCCTGTGTTCAAAGCATATTTTCTTTGTAACTTTTTTTTAATGAATACATAATGTAACTGAAAGGTTCAGGCATTATGCTGGCCTGCCCCTGTTAACTGGTGGAACAGGCAGTACCCTGGTCAGCCCAAGGTTCCATGGGAACTAAGTCTGCATGCAGGTGCAGAGGACCCCTTTAAAAGATAGGCCCCTGCCCATTTACGCTCTCTGTTTTCTCTGTTCCCATTCCCTGTTCCCTTTCTCTGTTCCCTCACTCTGCTTTGTCTCTGCTTTCTCTCTACTATGTCTCCCACCTATGCGCTCTCTCTGCCTGTTTATGGCGACCGACCATGGCGGTCAGCCATTACCCTGTTCCTTTACTCTTCTTAGTCTCCCCATTCTGACGGGCCTTATAATAAACTTACAGTCTTATATCTCATGTGAGCATTTCTCTTTTCTTCTTTTTAAACAAAAGAATAACATTTTGGCACCCCACTTGGTTTAGGCTCTCTCCGTAGACCCTCTCCCAAAGCTAGCTGGTGGGATAGTCTTTCTTTGTAACTCTTCCTGCCAGGAGCACGGGAAATCTCAGGGATCCTAAAATCTAGACTCATAACCCACTTCCATCTCCGCTTTTCCTGGTACTCCCTCCTGCCTGCAGCAGCCTGAGATGCTGGAACTCAACTTGCCGCTTTTCCAACAAAGTATTTCTGGAACTCAGTGATCTGCCTATTCGCTACAATCTGGTAAGATACCCAGAACCTTTTCCATGGGGCAGACCTAGCACTGCTCCCTGTGGGTCCATTTTTTTGGTTTCAGGCCGGGTGCTCTCAGACAGGGCAATCTGTGCCATTTTTTGGCCTTGCCCACGGGAAATACATTTTTATGGGATCTTTCGGTTACTGCCAGCGAGTAGGTAAATGAGTGGAGTTCTGCCTCCCAGTGGGAACTTTCTTTCACCTGGGAATGTCCCTCATTGTTCTGTTTGTTCTTTCTCTGACTGTGTTTCCTCTTGGTTGACAATGTCTGCTTGAGATGCTCTGAGAGTTTTGTTTGTTTGCTGGTTTTCATTTTTCCACATGAATGAGGTTTGAAACTTTTCTAGCAATTGAGAATGTGCTTACGGGGGGGGGGTGTCACCATCTCAACCACATGGGCTAACCTGGGGGCTGCCATCTTGGTCATAACCAGGTGACCTAGCTTAGGCCTGCCCACTCAGTTCAATGACTTGCACAGGCAAGCACTGCCACATGACATCTTGCTTTTTATTTCTTCTTTCACTTGTTGGGTGCATTTCCTGAAGGTCAGGCATGGGATCCCACTTGAGGAGCGGTGCTTTTTTGCTTTTTCAGTTCGGACCTCTGAGTCCTTTTTCAGTTTCGGGGACAGCTGTGTCCCCTTTGGGGCCAGGCCCCTGGCAACTCACACGGGCAGACATGCATCTGGAAAGGAGCTTTTTTGCCGGTTTTCCACTTTCCTCACCCATGGGAAATACATAGAGGAACCTTTCTGGTTTCATCCAAAAAGCAGGTAAACAGACAAAAGCAGCTTACAGTTGCTGCCGTTTTGGTCATGTGACCTACCTGGCACACCCACTTCAGCAGCCTATGCCAGCAAACCTGTCTACCAGATTTTTGATTTCTGCCAGATCTTTTTGCTTTTTATTTTATTTTATTTTTTGTCTGTGATTTCTTCTTTCACTGGCTCTGTTGTTCATGGCTTGTTAGTAAATACTATGCCTTTCCAGGGCCCACTGCTCTCTCCCTTTAAATCTCCTGTCTGTTTGATCAGAGATTGCATTCTAGTCCCCCTTTACTGTTATCCAGTACTGCTTGTCTCTGTACCTGTAATGGTAAACATTTAAAGTCATAAAGTTCTAATCTAGCTTTACTTAAAATATAAGCCAAGTCTATACAACATAATTTAACTCATGTATCTTTAAATGATGATGAAAGTTTAAAATCATAAAGGTCCATTTCAAACTAACAAAATATTTATACCACTCAGTCCATCCTGTAAGCCGTTTACAAAGGTACAGCTTTATTACAAAAAGGCATTTTTCTCTAACTAAAGACAAACTTAACTGCTGAGATACTAAACTAGACAGCCCTCAAATGCTCAGAGATCTAGAGAATATGGCATTTAAAATGTTTTGTTAAAAAGCTTTTTATAACAGAGAGATAGGCCAGCTGCTGGCCCCACCCCATTTCCTCCGAGAACACTGATGGGCACTGAAGAAGCTTCATCTCGAGTCAATGACAATGCTGGTCACTGAGCAACCCTGCCCTTCACCTCAACTGCTAACAAAGTACTCCAGACTTTGGACAAGAGGACAATGGAATTGACTTTCCCGGCGTTGCTTGGGCCAACAGTAGGCCAAAGTCTGTAATCCACAGGTCACAAGTTATCAGCAAGAAGGCAGATGTCCTGCAGCCTGCTTCTATGGGTGGAGGACCTTGGGGATGGCTGTCCATGCAGCCTGCTGGCAAGTCTCTGTTATTCTTTAATCATTGATTCAGGTAAAATCTTATCCTTCTCAAGAACTCTGATGCTTTTGATGACTGGTAGTCTTGCCAGCTTAAAGCAAAACAGATTCCAGGAACAGGTATTTTAGGGTTTATCTATGTGAAGATAGGAAAGTCTAAGATGTATAAAAGTCTGAGAATGTAGTTACGAAGCCCTGAGGATAAAAAGGCTTAAATGATGATAAAATGAGTTGAGACATTAAAAGGAATAAATATGTTCCGGATTTCTCTATTTCTCATGCTACTGTTCATAATAAAGTTCACCAATACCACTATAGGATCATAACTACAAAGTCAAGATTAAGATGCTTTTCATTGTCCTAAAAAAAATCTGTCTATTTTAAAATGGTAATGCTTTTAGCCAAGTTGCTTCTAATGTAAATATGCTACTAATGTGTCTAATACTTATGTTTCCACAAACTCTAAGGGCTCTTGTAAGTTCCAGGGAGCTGAATTGGATCCAAACAAACAGGTCAGATTCACTCCAGTTACTCAATCTTTCCCTGGTCCCAGGACTCCCTTCCCTCATGTTAGGACTCCTCGGGAACCCCTCCCTCATCTTACAATCTTCCCCTCAAGTGACAGGACCTAAGAAAAAAAGTTTTTCTAAACTTAACCTTGTCCTCTGCTCTGTCAACATCTTGCCAGGTCTAAGAGGCGCCAAGGAGTTCCATACAGCCTGGACTGCAATGAAACAGCCAGCTACCCCAGGACATGGCAGCACCCCAACCTTCTCGGGTCCCCCAAAGATGGTCAGTGCCCCCCACATCAGCAGGAAACAGTCTTGAGAATTCAATGCCCTTATTCCTTAACCTGCCATGTCTAAACACCCCACCTTTTTAAAATAATAAGTAGAGGTGGGAATGAAAGTCTCAGGCATTTTGTTGGCCTGCCCCTGTTAACTGGTGGAACAGGCAGTACCCTGGTCAGCCCAAGGTTCCATGGGAATTAAGTCTGCAAGCAGGTGCAGAGGACCCCTTTAAAAGATAGGCCCCTGCCCATTTACGCTCTCTGTTTTCTCTGTTCCCATTCCCTGTTCCCTTTCTCTGTTCCCTCACTCTGCTTTGTCTCTGCTTTCTCTCTACTATGTCTCCCACTTATGTGCTCTCTGCCTGTCTATGGTGACCGACCATGGTGGTCAGCCATTACCCTGTTCCTTTATTCTTCTTAGTCTTCCCATTCTGCTGGGCCTTATAATAAACTTATAGTCAATATGTCTGTCTCAGCATTCCTCTTTTCTTCTTTTTAAACAAAAGAATAACAGAAACCATATTGGAAAACGTAGGTTTATATACATTCACAAGGAAATTATTACAACAAAACAAAGTATTATTAACTACAAATGTAAGATGCTTTTTAATTTATATAAAGATTTATTTCATATAATTTATTATTGTTAGTTAAAAATGTGTGAAAACAATACATATTAACTTCTTGATTTATTGGGCTACACAACTGAAATCCATTTTCTTATTCGTTTTCCTCTAAATATTTGAGTTGTGTAGTATTAATGTAATTAATTCAATGTAATTGCTTCCTAGTATTTCATTTGTTGAAATAATAAGAAAGATAATACAACACTGTCAAATCTTAAAAAAAAAAATTCATGTGTTGGGTATGTTTTGTGGAGGAACACCAGCTCTAGTTGCTCAATTATTGAGTTTGATCTCTGTCTACAGTTTAAAAGGTGGATGAAGTAGCAAACACATGTACTAGCTAGACTCCTATGAATAGATGGGAGTGACTGACAGCCAGAAGCTCATGAGCCATTTCAGCAGGATTACAGAGTACAGTGTCAGAAACAAACACAAAAAACACCTTTCCCTAACAAGGTGGAAAGTAAGAACCAACTTTCAAAAGTTATCCTCTGATCTCATAATGTAAAGAATTATGGGTTCATGAAAGCTCTCTCTCTCTCTCTTTCTCTCTCTCTCTCTCTCTCTCTCTCTCTCTCTCTCACACACACACACATACACACACACACACAAACACACACGAGAGAGAGAGAGAGAGAGAGAGAGAGAGAGAGAGAGAGAGAGAGAGAACGCAATACATAAATAAGTAAATAAATACTTAAGGGCTTTTCTTTTGAGTAAAAACCCCCAGTGTTTACATGTATGCTTAGATACACATCCATGCCCTAAATAATTTAGTTTAATTCTAAAATACAATGTTGTTCCCTTCCTGGTGATATTTAAGTAAACAGTGTTTTTTGAGATTAATAAAAAATTTCCATTGGTCTTCTGAAAATTACTTACAATGTCTTAACTCCCATTTTTAATTTTAAGTTATATAATAGAAAATAAAGTTCTTTTTCCTAATCTGCTCAATTTTATGCTTCCAAAGTTAATTAATATAAATATATATTTGTTTAAAATCAAAGATGTACATTTTTCTAAAATGCCCTCTATTTTGCTAATATCATCATTAGACATTTTCTTAGGCCTTTTATCATATTGGATCACTTGTAAAAATTTGCTTATATTTACAGAATGTATACTGATAATAGTCACCATTACTTTCCTTTATCCATGTCCTATATTTGCTGACTCACATATTTTCACACCAGCCTCCAGACATCCTTGAGACAAATATCACAGTACTTGGAAATTGTAACGGGATAATACAATGAGTATCTAAACTTCTCTTTGACATTTCAAATTATCTCATTTATTCTTTTATCCAGCTATTTATTTAAAAAATACATATTCTACAAGTCACTTTAGTATCTAAGTCTTCATCACAAGGAGGATATTATCACCTTTGGAATTGTCTTTGTTTCAAGGTCATAAGGACTGAATGGGCTTCACACCCACCTATACTTGGTAAAATGCATCAGAGGGAGCACTTGAACTTCTAAAATTACAAGAATAGCTAATAGTTAAGACCTAGCTGACCTCTGATGAGGAGGGGTAGTAATGGAGGTTTTTGCATATTAGACTTTATCTGATTGAGTTGCTGAAGTCCCAATCAATGGATATAATTGGCTCTAAGGAAGATACAAAAATCTTGAAAATATTACATAACAATGAATCAATTTTCTCATACATGTAGTTTTAACTTGCAGTATCAATGAATAAAATAATATCCTATAGGATTGATGACAACATAGAAATGGGATTCAAAATCTGCAAGCTTTAATAGAGGTCTCATTGGTTTTCCTTTTGTTAAAGTGTGCTCCTGTTTATAGAAATAAAATAAGGAAGAATCAAAACAATTGTTTCAGATAATTGAAAAAATTCACTTAGACTATATTAATTGAAGTAGATTATATGAATGCACTATGCCTTGTGCTTAGAATAGTTGAATAAAGGCTTTTTACTGATCTGATGTTAAATGTCAATAGGCTAATGCAATAAAAGACAAGGTTTTCAGTCATTGGCATATTTGAATGTGCCTTTATAATTTGTACAATAGAAGCCATGTCAGTGGAGATACTATTTGCTTTCTAATTTCTTACTCCATTCTCATTGATTCATGGCAGCCATGAGGGAAGCAGTTTTCTCCACCCATAAATCATCCAAACATCCTGCCTTACATAGACTAATAAGGACCAGCACTGATTGGTCATGAATGGAAACTTCCACAGAGAAATGAATATAGTTTTTCCTTTTTAGTTGCTCACCTATTCTTCTTCAAAGACCTTAACCTTGAAGCACAAATCTTATTACCACAATAAATATGTACTGAACTTAAAGTTTAGTGTAACACTAACTTAGATTTTTATTTACTTTTGTTTTTTTCAGACAGAGTTTCTCTGTAACATTTTGGAGCCTGGCCTGGATCTTGCTTTTTAGACCAGGCTGGACTTGAAATCACAGAAAGCTGCCCACCTTTGCCTCCTTAGTGATGGGATTAAATGAATGCACCACCACTGCCTGGCCTAACTTATATTTTTATATAGGAATTTCTACACAGTTGTAGTGGACATATTGGTGAATTTTCTAGAGAATTGTATTTTTATATAGCTTATATGATAAAGGATGAATTTTAGCATGCATAAAGAATGCAGACAATTCAATACTAAATAAATATGAAAATGTAAATAATCTAATTAAGAAAAGGAAATTACTTGAATTGATATTTATCAAAAGAAGATATGTATGTATATGGTCACCAGGAATATAAAAATATGAATAAACAAAGGCACCTCCTCCAAGTCTCAGGACATTAGTTCAATTCCCATGAACCAAATGGTAGAAGATCATTAACTCCCCAACTTTTCATCTGATCTACACATACACGCCATGTGTTTACACACATACAAATGCACACAAATAATAATATCCTTAAAGTGATACTCATTGAAAACTATAGATGGGGATTTAAATTACCTCAACCATTATGAAAACCAATGGTAAAGTGTCCTCATAAAATTAGCATATGATATTGTAATATCTATATTGAGAACATAATTAGAATTAAACACACAACAAATGGAAACATCTCATATTGATTGACTAGATTAATAGAAATTGTTAAATATTATTTAAGGTTCATATTGTCCAAAATTATCTATGTAGTCAATGCAGTCTAACCCATACCAATGTCAATGGTAAGTGTAAAATATTGAAAAAAATACTAAATTTAATATGTACCTTGAAAAAAACTCCTAGTAGCAAAAGTGATTTTGAAAGAAGAAAACACAAGTGATTTTATTGTATTTTATACTAAATGAAATTACAAATAGACAGTATCACATCAAAGAGTATATGAGTTAAACTGCATGAGCAAGAGAGAGAGGCTTAATATGAATATGTGATCATGGTCTGAAAAAACTTATAACTTGACCAAATAACATTGTTTAGTAGGTCTAGGGTTACATGAAGTTGTTTGAGTAAGAGAAAAAATGATGTTTGTAATTCCATTATCTGTGTCAAATATAGTTAGATGAAATCAGTGATGTGATCCTTTATTAAACTCTGTTAAAGAATAGAGGAGAGAAAGATAAGTGATACTATAATAAAGAGAGCCATTATGGGTTTAAAGAGAAATCAGGTAATAGGGAAATGTCTGGAGATCTACAAAGATGTCACCAACTAACAATCTAAGCAACAGAGGAGAGGCTACCTTAAATAACCTCCCCTGATAATGAGATTGATGATTCACTTATATGCCATCCTATAGCCCTCATCCAGCAGCTGATGGAAGTAGAAGCAGACACCCACAGCTAAACAATGAACTGAACTGGAATCCAGTTGCAGAGAAGGAGGAAAGATGAGGAAAGGGGTCATGACCACACTGGTGAAACCCACAGAAACAGATGACTTGAACAAGGGAGAGATCTTGGTCCCCAGATTGATAGCTGGGAAACCAGTATGGGACTGTTCCAGACCCCATGAATGTGGGTGTCAGTGAGGAGACCTCAGAAATCTATGGGGCCTCTTGAAGTAGATCAGTACTTATCCATAGCATAGGAGTGGACTTTGGGAGCCCATTCCACATAGAGGGATATTCCCTGTGTGTGTGAGCCTAGACAAACTGGGATGCACCCAGGCCCTATCCCAAAGGATATGACTGACTCTGAAGACCCCCTATGGAAGGCCTCACCCTCCCTGGGAAGCAGAAAGGGTACAGGGTAGGTAGGGGGTTAGTTAGAGTGGCAGGGGAGGAGGGGAGGAAGAGGGAACTGGGGTTGACATGTAAAACAATCTTGTTTCTAATTCTAATAATAAATGGACAAAAATAGTTTTCTGGAAAGTATCTTTCATACCTTCCCATTTAGTGACAAAGAGATGAAAGCCTTTTATTGAGGACAGTTACAACAAATAGACAGACCCAGACACAGGAGAAATAACTCAAACAAAGAAAAGGACAGCTAAAATTCACAAGATAGCCTTTGGTAAGCACAGATTCAGATTCATACAATAGGTAGACAGGATAATTCAAAGACAAAAGGTGGAGGAGAGAGAGAGAGAGAGAGAGAGAGAGAGCTAGACACACAGATAGAGAGAGACACACACACACACAGAGAGAAACAGAGACATATAGAATTTAAAGCTGTTTACTCTTGGTTAAATTATGCCAAGAAGCGGTGCTTTGATATCATTCTTTAATGCTATTCTGATACATTAATGATGACTTTTGGTTTATTATTAATGAGTAGAAACCAATCTCAATAAATGAGTATTCATGGGGCCACAAATTATTCAAGATTATTATAATTCCAATCCAGAAACATTTCAGCTAAGTTTGTAGTCAACCTTGAAGAATGATTAATTCACATGCCCTTTAGTGAGTACTTAATCTACTAACTAAAGTAACTAAGATGTATTACACAGATATAAGAAGGTATTGTGTGGAGTTTTCAACATTTTTTTCTACAATACAGTAATTCAGCAGAAATAAACTTATATATGATGCCTCAGTTTTATTCAATGTTCCCCAGTCTGTAGTTGGCAACAGATGAAGAAAAATGTATAAACAACAAACATAGCAAAAGTCTCAAAGTGTACAAAAACTCTGTGCAAACTTTGAACTAAATATGACTCTTTGTATTTTAGGGGAATGGATGATGTTTCGGCTCTAAAACCAGGAAGCAGGAGTGGTCATTTCTCCTGAGACATCATCTGGTTCATCAGGAACAAAATTTTCAACTTCACACACTTCTGTTTCATCACTGAAAGCATCAGTATCAGTTTCAACCATCTCACAAGATGAAAGGAGGAAGAAAGATAAATGATGGAGAGTACAGAGGTCTCCTCAGATGATGCACACACAGCGCATGCTAAAAGTTATGAATGGCCATTGTAAGAAGGAAGATTACTTCATCCAGTTAACAGAATGAACTGTGCATGGTCTCCTCAAGCTAATCTTAGTAAGATTCTACTTCCTTCTTCTGTGGCTCCTGGTTTTGTCTTTGGCATGCTCTTAAGAAGGTTAAAATTGCACAGAAAGACCTCAAGAGATAGATCATATGATGCCTTTTTTCCTTTGTATTTTGGGATCCAGAGTTTTGTTCAAGTGCCTTTATGAAATTCAATTTACAGGACAAAACTCTTTCCCAGCTATAGGTTGGGTTTTTAATCCATTTTCCCCAAGAGAGTTGTAACTCACTAATAGACAGGTTCTCTGTGAATTGGTGTGTCAACAAAGGATGTTTATACTCTGGATATAATGAATGAATAAGATTAAAGGTGGAGAGGTAGTCCGTGCTTTTCAAGTCATTCTTCATATGTCTAGTCTAGTCACCTCTCCTTTGAAAGAATTAAACAGGTGTGACTTCACTGGGTGTGTGAATATACTAAACTTACTTTGAGTATGTATCAGCTTCCTCTGGTGTATAAAAATTACACCTACAGTTTTTAAATTTATTTTCAGTTTGACCTCTTATGCATCAACCATCTATTTGCTTTCATGTTAAGGGAAATTTTCAAAAGCAAATGTAGTTGCACTCCCAGTAATGGTGAAGTTATACTATGTAAGTTTGTTGACCAAAAAAATGAAATATTCTAACACAGACAGAAATTTTCATAATGAACACTTTCTAGAAATACAATATTATGTATCATTACAGCAGAAAATTGACATTTAGTAACTTTTGTACAAATGATTAACACAGGGTATCATAGATTCCTTAGACCAATGTGGCTGTAAACAATTGAATATTTGTTATCTTCATGAGTTTTATAAACAGTCCTTGTTTTTTTCTATTGTTGTGATAACCACTATGACACAAAGCCATTTGAAGAAGAAAATATTTTTCCCTCTTACAATTTACAATCATCCATTGAAGCAAGGATTCCAAGAGAGGAACCTGAAACACAGGAACTGAAACAGAGAACATGGAGAAATGTTATATAATGATTTAACTCCAGTTTAACTTTCAGATACTTTCCTTATAAAACTTCATGGGCCTTAGCGTGCTACTACTCACAGTGGTCTTGACTTTATTACATAATATATTTATCAAGAAAATGCCTCACACACACTATCAGAGGCCACTTTTATCTAGACAATTTTCAGTTGAGGTTAATTTTTCTTAAGTGTGTCACGTTGTTCATTGAAGTTAAGTATCACACACACACACACACACACACACACACACACACACACACACACCTAGCAATAGCATTATTTACTACTTTTGAAATCTGCTATTTGCATTTTCCATAAAAGGACAAATGTTAGTTTCCTCAAAAAAAGAAAAACAAAACAAAAAAACAAAAAAACCTTCTGGTAAATTCCTGGATCATGGCTAATGCTCTCTTATCACATCCTTTATGGGAACAGCATAATCAATAGGATCCATTACAACCAAAGATGTAAGATGAGCTATAAAGTGGTATTTAATTATAGTAGATGTGGGGATATGGAAAGTATGGTTGTGTTTTGAAAATTTGCTTTTTCAGCAGATAGTTATAAATTTTAAGGTATTTAAAGAAAATCAGTTGTCTTAGATTTTCAAAGCCCTACATGCAAATATCCCAATTTCCATAATGAAATCATGGGAATATATAAAGCTGCTATTCACAATATTTGCTAGGGCAAAAAGCAAGAATGGCAAAAAAGATGAAATAAGGAAAAATGGAGTATACATTCTGCAAATATGTCATTTTAACATGTAACAAAAATAACACATTTTCTTATACTTCATATTGCTGCAGTATATGAATGAATTAATGAATTTCATGTATTTGTTGATACATTTGTTTCTAACAGATAATACATAAACTTAGTATGAAATAGAATCCTATTGCAGTTCCAGTGGGAAGAGTTCACTGATCTGTGACTCGAGATTAGACAAACTCAACAAGTAAATGACATTCTGAGTAATGCCACTTATCACAGTCAGCCAGATGGGTAGAGGACATTTCTCTGTTCTTTGTCAAATGACCTGACAGTTTTCTTTTGGAACATCACTAGTTTAACACTGGATAGCATTGACTTAAATAGTGAGAAACAGCACAAAAATGAATAACTGTCCTTGATTTATGACTGTCTGAGTTTATTTATTTTTTTATTTATGGCACAGAATATAAAAGACAGACAGTATAGACAATGGGGCTCAATTTGGAAATACCAAGTGCATAGTAAAAGTATGGATGAGCCCATTACCTGGAAAGACATTTGAAATCTAACAAAATAAAAGAATAAATGATCATTTCAAAATGTGTAGCACTATACCACAAAGACTGTTTCTTCCAAGCTTTCCATTAATATATTATCCAATTTGAGAAACCACCTGTGACCAGGAAGTAAAGCTAATGTTAATATATGCAATAAGTAGCACCAGCATTTCAGAATGTGAGAATGAACTGGCTAAAGCACATTAAATTCCCCTAAAATGCAGAATCCTTGGGAACTACTTAATTGTGTAGTTTATAGATGGATATTTCCTGAATAATTAACTAAATGACTGATACACAATAGTCTCCTAATAGGTTGTTGTTGAGTTATGAAATATGGCTAACAGGAAGAGAGCAAGAGACATGACTGAAATGCTTCCAAAGAAAACCATACCCAGTAGAATGAAAAGTTATGGAAAAGATCATGAGAAAAATAAGATTTCAGCCTATAAATTCAGATAAATGAATTTTTGAGATCCTTACTAAGCCAACATCTGTGGAAATGTGAACAACATATATGTGTATGGAGGATGATATCATACTGAAGTGAACAATTCTATTAAAAGTTAAGGAGGAAATAATATATTGTCGTCAAGTTGATATGAACAAGACTAGTTCTTTATATAAGTGTATGGTCTGTAGTCTCTGAACAATCAGAAACCTCAAAACACTGCAATGAAAAGCCAAGACAATTGGGAATGTCAAGATCAGGTGCTGATGCTAACTGGCTTGCTGACTCCCATCCAACCCACTAATAGAAGTCAGTTTCTGGAGACTGGGATACATGGATGAGTGTCTTGATGTCATTTTAAAAGTCTACATTAATTTAGTTTGAGAAGCTTCAGAAATCAGTGTACTTCTCAATTAAATCAAAGGTGTAGCTGTGCTAATTCTGGAAACAGGCGGAGATCAAGTTGAAGTGGTGGCAGCTAATTGTTATCGATTGGTTTGTAACAGCATTAGTGAATTCCAGAGGGTCTGGCTATTAGTGGGGTATAAAATGAGCCAGTGACAACTGCAATTGGTTTTAGATAAAAAGGAATAAAAATGCAGAGGCAGCTGAAGAGATTTAAGATGCTTAAGAGAGCTAGAGCTCTTCCTGTGATTAAGTTTAACTACTCCCGGTGAAGGGAGATGGATGAATCCATCTGAAGGGAAATGTGATGAAAGCTTGAAAAGCATCCAAGTCATACTATGAGTTCTTGCTTCCTAGTGATAAAGTTTGCAGCTAAAGCCTACACAATTGTGACTGTACCCTTGGTATGTATTTCTACTCAGTATTCTATATGTGGTTGACAGAGTGAAGAAGCAATATGTGACTTTTTTTTTAATCCTGAATTAATTCAAATGCATGAAACCTAGTACCTGTTGCACAAGACAAGTCCAACTACTTACCAAGGTGAACAACACTAGAATATTTCCAAGAGGTCATTGTATCAATGCAGAAAATATAAGGTATAAACTGATGAGCTAAAATATCATAAAATGGTCGTAATTAAAAAACGAAACACATTGAGAGGTTTAAATATACTTATTTTTATTTTATATGAGTTTTGGGATATATTATGCAACTTGTGTATAGAGTGCCAACAGAGAGACATAGATTCCCTGGAACAAGTGTTATGGGTGTTTTTGAACTGCCATTTGGTGCTGGGAACAGAAGCAAGTTCTTCTGCACAAACAGTAAGAGCATTGAAGTGATAAAACATCTACCCAGCGTCTCTCCTATCATTCCCATTTGACAGCAAAATTTACATCTGTTGGTTCCTCACATGATTTTCAACCTGGAACCTGGAACAAAGGGATTTCTCTGTCTTTTATTTATTTATTTATTTATTTATTTATTTATTTATTTATTTTGTTTATTTTTTAATTTATTTAATTTATTTTGGTTTTTCGAGACAGGGTTTCTCTGTGTAGCTTTGGAGCCTATCCTGGCACTTGCTCTGGAGACCAGGCTGGCCTCAAACTCACAGAGATCCACCTGCCTCCCAAGTGTTGGGATTAAAGGCGTGTGCCACCAATGCCCAGCGAGATTTCTCTGTCTTAAAATGCTAGTTTTCCTTAAGGAAAAGGGGACTCTTGTAATATCAAATGTTCCACTGGCCATTAGGATTTCTCAGAATGATTGTCACATACCAGTATTGCTTATATATATTATTCACACGTTATAAGCACAGACACAGACTAAAACACACAAAAGTATATTTTGTTCCTTTAGACAATCATATTTCAGCTCCGGAGTTACTCAAAGTAAAGCTATATACAGTCATATTCAGACAACCACAAAATAATTAACAGTCACAAGGTTCACTATAGTTGACTAAAAGAAATAATAATTTATTTGTTAAATTGACTAATATTTTTTATTGTATTTGCTGAGTCCTGAATGGAGCATAATGTGAATTTATAGATTGTGGCTACAGATGAAAAAGGGGGGCATGTTATAATCTCTCTGTTATTACTCATCACCAGTTCTGAAATCAATTGTGTCTCATTCTTTGGTGTGTTTTGTTTTTCTTTGTTTGTGATGAGCATCATCTCAGAGAGTATCATCAATGTTCAAAGAAAACTTAGCTGATTTTACATATTTTTGCATAAAAGAGCCAATGACCCAACCGAACACAGCATATGATATATTTCAATATGCAGACATTTCAATCATTACATATATTGTGATGGTCCTGGATATTTGCTTGTGGATGCTTTGTCTGCCTTAGTGTGTGTTTTATAAGATGTTTTAGAAATGATAAAGTGCCTTGAATGCTTTTCTCAGATAGTAGTTTTATATTCTGAATGTATTTTTTGCATATAATGAAGCAGACAACGACTTGACTACAGTTCACAGAAACCTTTAAACAAGTTTCTTTTCCATTTCAGACTAAGTGTCTTTAATTCATTCCTACATTGCTTTACTTAAATCCCAGGTATTAGGATGAATAATTGGTAAATAATGATAAAAATACCTGAATGTACTAAGGCACAAGATTTAGCACTAATATTGGAAATAACAGGCTGTCATGATGGTTTGATAGGTTAAGTCATTTAGTGCCACATCTGATGAGCTGACTTGAATCACTGAATGTCACATGGAAGAAGGGAGAGTCCACTCCAAAATGTTGCCTCTGACTGACTGACTTCCACATGCACACACACACACACACACACACACACAGACAGACGAGAGAGGAGAGAGAGAGAGAGAGAGAGAGAGAGAGAGAGAGAGAAAGAGAGAGAGAGAGAGAGAGAGAGAGACAGAGTCAGAGACACAGACAGAGACAGAGACATAAAGACAGAGAGAGACATGATGGGGAATGTACTGTGTATGTTTATCTTATTGATTGTTAAATAAAATACTGTTAATGAGACAGCAAGTAGATGGGACTAGGAGTCAAAGAGGATACTGGGATATGTAGTAGAGAAGTGTGGTCCAGGCAGGAAGTGACATAGCAAGGAGACTCATATTTAAGTGAAGGAGAAACAGGAAGGGCCCCTCTTTTCCCCTCCGCTCCTGCTCCAGCAACACGATGAGAACCACTGGCAAGGAGGGACGCCAATAAGGCATCGATAAGATAAGTCTTATATGATAGTTAAGACTGAGCTAACAGATGAGAATCCTAGTCATTGGCCAAGCAGCATTGTACCTAATACAAGTTTCTGTGTATTCATTTGGGCCTAACTCAGGCAGGTTGCTGGCGTAAAGCACACATGTGGTGGTGGGGCTCAGGCAGCTTTTGGCAGAAATATTTATCGTAACAGAGACATACACAGAGAGACAGAGAAAGAGAAAGAGAGGGATAGGTAGAGGGAGGAAAGAAAGGAGAGATATTAAATATAAATAATTAAATAAATATAAAACAAAATTGGCCATAAAATAATTTCTATGAGGCAAATAGTCATACACACTAAAATTATGCTCTATATTTAAGGAATAAAAAAGATCCTTGTTTGAAGTTGCTTCCCAATAGATGAAATAAAAAGACAAGGACTCCATTGAACTTAGATTGTAATGATTACAATAGCAGTCAAAATACCTGCCTCAAGACAATTACATTTTTCTAGTAACTTCCCAGTGCTTATTTTAAAGTTACATTAATGCATTTTAATTCATATGGCCCTTTTAATAATTGATGATCTTTTTAGGCCACAAATATTATATATGTAAGTGCTATATCACTAGATAGGATTGTATCAACTAATCTCTTTTTATATCATTTAAAGATACAATCAAGTCATTGTCCTTGTTTTCTAGCACCCCAGGGATAATAAATATCATAACCTACAGCCATAGCTCCTGCACTGCATGATCTTGTTAAAGATCTTACCTTCTCCTCTCCCGATTGTGTTGGGCTGGAGCTCTGTTCATTTTCTAAGTGCTGTAATATCTATTTCAGCTTGTACTAGTCCAGTGATGGTTGTTGGTTTCTATTTGGTGTTCCCAATTTATTGCTTTCAGGAAGTTTCCCTAAATGTATACATATTAGTAAGAAATCATATTTTAAATAGATTAAAGAAGAGATATATGTGTCCTAAAATCAATGTATGAAATAGATGAAAAGTGGAATTTATTGGTGAAAGCATATTTACTCTATATTTATGATTCAGTAATTATATCCGATGATACTAATATAAAGTCAATGAATGAGCACATGTAGTTTCTATGAGGACAACAGACCTCTGTGCATAGGTATGATGTCAGGAAAAACATCACTGATAGGGTTCAATTTCACATAAGATTCATGATTTGGATCAAATTTTTTTTAACAAGATTCATCAGTGTAAAAGACAAATTACTGATTTGACATTGAACAAAAACACAGATCATATGTCTATTTTATATTTGCTCTCCAGTTTGGGTGACCATTTCATATCCATGATAATGCCTAGCTCTTTAATGATACATGTGTCTATTCATGAGACTAAAGGAAGGTAAAGAAAGGAAGCATATGCATGTTTTGATCACTTCATGAAAATGAGAATGATTTATAAAAAAACTTAATAAAAACAGCAACTTCTGTCATTATTAAAGTAAGTTAGACATGAATGTAAATCTCATTGCTTTTTTATTAGTAAAGAACAAATGCAGCTGGGTGAGTCTGAATATTTGGTGCATCTGTCCCTGATGGCAGTTTTAATTTTCTTTAGAATTTGTTTGAAAACATGCCAGAATGTCCATAAAGTATTTCTTGTCCTTAGAGGGCACTTAGCAGAAATGTTCTGAGTCCTTGATTCCCATCTTCTCATGAATGTCAGAATAGTTGTTATCTATACATTTGAATAACTTTGCAAAGTGCTTCATATATATATTTGCTTTCTCTGAAATGCAGAAGAAGTTTTAAAAAAAATTTAATATCTTTTCCCACCGGCACTCCACCAGGTAAATATCAGCAAACTGCCCAGACCCCATTTGCAAAAATACACACATAATTCTCATTTGCAGTCAGAACAATCAAAATAAATGAACTACTATGTCCTAAGATCTACTCATATGATTTTCACTCATACATTAATATGTGAAAGCTTTACTGTCTCACAAAGTCTTCATCAATACATCTCATGTTTATCTGCTATTTGTGCACACACACTGCTACTGCTGTACTTCAGTCCTGGCTCTTACATTGAAAGAACTTACCAAAGGCCTCCCTGCTTGAGTTATTACCAAACCATGGACTTAGATTAACCATGTTGTAGAGGTGGCATTTTCCCAAATGACTCTATTGTCTGTAACATGAGGATCACAATTCTTAGGTGAGGAGTGGTCCCTCATAATGTTTGAGGTTATTTTCTGTTTGAATTGTGTTTTTCTCTTTCTACTAGTTTGCAAATATTGTTGGTAATTCTTTACCTTTAGAAGAAACCCTTAGCATACACAATTATACTTCAATTAATTTGTCCTGCATCTTTTTCAGCCATATAGAGATAGTATTCATTTACAAAACTGAGAATTTTCATCCTGGTAGTTTTAGTATTTGTGTTTCTCCATTACCCACATAACTATCAATATTCATGATCAACTTGACTGGATTTGCAGTCCCATAAATGATATATATGTCTTGTCTGCCTTTGAGAATATTCTCAGAATTTTACTGATGAGAGCAGACCCAGCTTGGATGTGGACAGCATCATCCTATGGGCTGTGTTCATGGACTGAATAAAATAGGAAAAAAACATCCTTTGTTTCCTGATTCCTAAAAGTAAACAAAATATGATGAAGTGTCTCCTGTTCCTGCTGTCATAGCTAAGTGCTACTAACCACCATACCATACCTACCAAATATATTCTAGTCTCAAACAGTATGGTAAAATAATCCCTTCCCTCCTTAAAGGACTGTTGTCAGATATTGTGTTACAACATAGAGAAAAACTAACATATATCTTACAATGAAACACAATGGAGTATTACTCAGCAGAAAAAACAATGGAATCTTGTAATTTGCAGGCAAATGGATGGAACTAGAAGAAACAAAGCTGAGTGAGGTAACCCAGTCACAAAAAGATAAACATGGTATGTACTCACTCATATATGATTTTTAGACATAGAGCAAAGGATTACCAGTCTACAATCCACACTGCCATAGGAGCTAGGAAACAAGGAGGATCCCAAGACAAGAATATATAGTCCCTTGAAGAAGGGGAGGGGGACAAGAAACCCTGAGTAAAGTAGGAGCACGGTGGAGGGGTGGAGAAGAAGGAGGTAGGAAGGGAAGAAGGGGACGGGGAAGATAACAAGAGGACTGAGACGGGGGAATAAAAGAGGGCAAGAAAGGGGATGCCTTAGCCAGGCGTTAGTGGTGCACACCTTTAATCCCAGCACTCGGGAGGCAGAGGCACGCAGATCTCTATGAGTTCCAGGCCAGCCTGGTCTCCAGAGCAAGTGCCAGGATAGCCTACAAAGCTACACAGAGAAACCTTGTCTCAAAAAACCAAATAAGTAAATAAATAAAATAAAATAAAATGTAAGGGGGATGCCTTGATAAAGGGAGACAGTACACAGTACAGGTACAGGTATGGAGAGTGGTCTGGCACAGGGTAAATGTTAGCAGATCCACAGGGAAGACCCCAAATAAGAATCCAGGCACTGGTGGAGAAGATGCTGTTGATGCCCTTCCCCTATAATGAGATTGATATCTACCTTTGCTACTGTTCCTAGATCCTTCATCCAGTAACTGTTTGAAGCAGAAACAGGCACCCACGGCTAAGCAATGAACCATACTCCTGGAATCAAGTTATGGTGAAGGAGTAGGGATGAACAATGAAGCCAAGAGGGTCCCGCAGAAACAGTGGACATGACCTACTGAGAGCATGGAGACCCTAGTCATAAACCTGGGGAATCAGCATTGGACAGAACCAAGACCTCTTAATGTAGGTGCCAGCTAGGAGGCCAAGACAGTATATGGGACCTGTAACAGTGGAGCCATTCTTTAACGTTAGAGCACAAATGGACTTTGGGAACTCATTGCCTAGGGAGGGATATTACTGCAGCCCAGATACAGCAAGGAGGGCCTAGGCCCTCCCCAAATGATATGACAGACTTTTGAGGTCCCTCATGGAGGGCCTTACTATCCCTGGGGAGGAGTAGGTGGATGGGTTTTGGAGGATGGTGGGGAGCATGGGAGGATGGGAGGTCAAGGGAATGGGGGGTATTGATATGTAAATATGACTAGTAATTAAAGAATTAAAAAAACAATAAAAGCTAACCAGAATAAAATAAAAGAATCTTCACAAAGACGGCAGCCATCTATTTTATTATGTCTAAAGCATTTACATTTATTCTCGGCAAAACACAAAGTTATTTTGCTCTCTAGAAAACCTGGCAATAGGACCACCATACATGAGTTAGCTTGTTCGTGCCCATTCCCTATGGCGGCATTCGATGCTCAGTCTTAATGAATGGGAGAGGGGCCTGGCCCTGTCCCAACCTAATGTGCCAGATTATTTTGACTCTTCTTGGGAGTGGATAGTAGGAAGGTGAGGGGTGTGGGGGGAGGAGGGAGGGAGAATTGTGGCTAGAATGTAAAATGAAATAAAAATAAAAATAAATGGAACAAAACACGAAGTGATACAAAGGTTTATAAAGTCTACTTTATATTTTGCAAACTCATGATGTTTTAAAATAATGTATCTCACTAACAAGGATATTGAAAGGGCACTATTGTACAGGTGTGAAGACTTTTTACTCACTATGACCATCTGTACTTCAAAGTGATCCCTGGCTCTGGCAGTGGTGGCACATGCCTTTAATACAAGAACCTGAGAGGTAGAAGCAAGGGGATCTGCATACTAACAGTTGCAAAAATAATACATGTTTAGTCACTAAGTCCTATCTGTTAAAATAATACTAATATTACTTACAACATTAAAGAGGTGAAATAATAAAAAGATACATTGCACCGAAAGAAAAAATAAAATGTGTTATATAGTGTGCTAGAGATAGAATCCTAATGTGCACAATTACTGGGGTGACCATTGTTAGAAATATAATTAACTATTTTGGCCACACATATAAAGCCATTTCTGGGTCCTTATCTGAATTCCATCAAGTGCATTACCTCATCACACAAACATATTTGATGAAATTTATTATTTAAAGAATAATGTTTTTATTATAAATCAAATGCCACTAACTGAATTAAAGTTGTTTCTACTGTGCTCTTAGGATAAGCTACTGAAAATAACCATAATATGCAAAATCATACCCTAAAATTTTCAGAGATAAGGAGATTAACATTAGAAGCAGGAAAATAAGGCTAATCAATGTTAAGACTGTGTTAGCATAGTAAAAGTAGAAATAGCTTAAATTCAAAATAATATGACATGTAAGTAGTACATTGAATACCATAACATCCTTTTATTAAAATAAAATTGTTATATCCAATTAAGTCAGGGAACAAAGCAGTCTTATAAAAAAAAAATCCCCAAACAACCCAGGCTATTAACAAGAAAATAGGTTGTTCTCCACAAAATGTCACCAAGGTCCCATTGCTGAAGACAATATCTTTACAAGTCATTGAACATTGAGAATGTAAAATAGTGTCTACTTAGATGCTTGATCCCTATCTTCTAGTGTCGTTGGTGGTAGGACAAAACTCTACAGGCTATAATAAAGAGAAACATTAACACCAAGCTGGGCATAAAACCTTTGATCTTTAATATGCCGTACTTGAAAAATAGACAATTACAATGGTGGCACAAAGCTTGCAGGAGTAAAGAACCAATGTATGATTTGACTTAAAGCTGACTCCATGAGATGAAACCTATACCAAATACTGCTTGGGTGATCAAGGATCAGAGACTAGATTGCTATGGCAAAATCTTTTTGTATACTGTGAAGATGTGTCTCTGCCAAGACACCTTCTGATTGGTTTAATAAAGAGCTGAATTTCTAATATCTATGCAGAAGAGATAGGAACTCTGGGAAGAATCCAAGAGGTGGATATTTCACTAACCCAATATGGAAGAAGTGGGATGGTACTGAAAAGAGGTAACAAGCCACATTGCAGAACATAGCTTAATATACATTGGTTAAGTTAAGAGGTAGTTTGGAACAAGCCAAAGCTAAAGTTTTCAAAATTGATAAAAAGTTGGGATATTAGTATTTTGGAGCTGATGGTCCAAATAAAGTCTGCCCACACTAAATAATTCAGAGACCTAGGGTTGTTTTCTTATCTCCTTGATCTTTCCAGGTTAAATCTAGGAGGCATTTCCAGTTAATATTTGCCCTTCGCTCAGTGACTAATAAGGAATAATGCCTAATCTATCACTACCTATATAAAGATGCATCTGAAACACTAGTTTTGAGAAAAATGTACTTCAATCTTATCAGATAATTCTGCTTAATATTTGAGTGTCCAAACTTAGGCACATATTTATGTGCCTGGTACATGCTATATCCTAAAATTATGAGTATTTATGGACTAATAGTTTTACCATAGAATTTTGAGTACCAGTATGAGTGTAAAAATCTGTGAATTACATAAGGCATAATAAAAAATATATGCATTGTTATCTAAAATTACATAATTTACTAAATTAAATGCTTATGTTTTTCATATGTAGGTTATAACAGGAAAATGTGGTAAATTATGCTGATCTTTCAATGATATACCAGAAATGAGAGGTGTAAGAATGGACCCAATATTTAAAGGGTTTATTTATTTTATTTTTCCTGTGTGTTTTGTTTTCAGATATGCAAATTCACCATGTTCTTGATGCTGAACCAAACCAAAAGAAGGTGTCAGTTGCTTTGAAAATAACATTACAGATGCTTGTGAGATACCATATTGGCACTAGAAAACAAGCCAGGTGCTCTGTAGGAGCAGCAATTGCTTTTAACTACCTAAGCAGACACATAGACACATTGTTAGAATTTTGTTCTACCACATTTATACATTACACTATGTATTTATTGATTTTGCCAGTAGCAAAATTCAAGTTATTCTCTCATTCTTGTTACCATAAACACAAGAATGTCAGGGTTCTTAGAGACAGGAAATGGTGCAGCTCAGTGGTTGCACTACTAAAAAGAAATCAAATTTTTAGAATTCATCAATTACCACATATATTATTACTAATTAACAAGGTGTTGAGGTGAGTTTCACTACTCAAAATCATTGTCACACATACAAGTCACAAATTAGTCTTATAATACAGAATAGCACAAGGGAGGAGTAGACTTGGGAGGTCACATTAAGTCATGTATGAACATGGAAGCTATAACATATTTAATGTTTACTTTTAATTTTTAAATGTCTCAAGAAATAAGCAACACATGGAATTATATTGTGTAATGTTGCAAAATACATGGTGCTAGAATTCTTTCTTTTTTACTATGAACATTTTATATATTTTTATTGAAACAGGCTTCTTTTACATGTCAATCTCAGTTCCCTCCTCCTCTCCCCCTCCACTGCCTCCCACCCCCTATCCCAACCCTCATCAGCTCCCAGGGAGGGCGAGACTCTCCATGAAAGAGCCTCAACATCTGTCACATTCCCTGGAGCCGGGCCTAGACACTCCCCCATGTGTCTAGGCCAAGAGAGCACCCACCCCCATGTGGAGTGGGCTCCCAAAGACCATTACTGCACTAGGAATAAACACTGATCACTAGCAGAGGATCCATAGTTTGCCCAGAACTGACATCCTCATTCAGGGGGTGTGGAAAAGTCCTATGCTTGTTTCCCAGCTATCAGTCTCAGGTCCAGACAAAGCTGTTCAGGTCTGCTGTTTCTGTGAGCCTCTCCAGGCTGGTCTTGACCACTTTGTTCACCATTCCTCCCTCTCTACAACTGGATTCATGAGTTCAGTTCAGTGCCCCACTGTGGGTGTCTGGTTCTGCCTCCATTAGCCCCTGGATGAAAGCTCAAGGATAGTATACAAGTTAGTCATCAATCTCATTATCGGAGAAGGACATTTAAGGAAGCCTGTCAAGCATTGGTCAGATTGTTAGTAGGGGTCAAATTTGTAGAGCTCTGGGCATTTCCTTAGTGCTAGAATACTTTTTAAACTATAATGGGCACCCTCTATTATAAAATCTCTTTTATTGCTTTACTATATTCTTCTCCTGACTAAATCTTCAGGCTCTCCCATGTCCTCCTCTCCCCTCCTCTTCTCCCCTTTCTTCTAGCTTCTGTTCCAATACCCACATGCTCCCAATTATCTCAGGAGACCTTGTCTATTTCTCCTTCTCTGGGGCACCATGTATGTCTCTCATAGGGTCCTCCTTACTTCCTACCATCCCTAGCAGTGTGGATTGTAGGCTGGTAGTCCTCTGATCCATGTCTAAAATTCATATGAGTGAGTATATACCATGTTTGTCTTTTTGTGACTGGGTTACCTCACTAAGGATTGTTTCTTCTAGTTCCATCCATTGGCCTGTGAATTTCAAGATTCCATTGCTTTTTTTCAGCTGAGTAGTACTCCATTATGTAAATATACCACCTTTTCTCTATCCATTCTTCATTTTAGGGGCATCTAGGTTGCTTCCAGGTTCTGGCTATTACAAACAACGTTGCTATGAAAATAGTTGGACATATGTCCTTGTTTTATGAATGTGCATTCTTGGGGTATATGCCCAAGAGAGGAATTTTGGATCTTGAGGTAGACTGATTCCCATTTTTCCCAGAAACCACCATACTGATTTCCAAAGTGGTCTTACAAGTTTGTACTATCACCAGCAATGGAGAAGTATAGCTTTATCACCACAACCTTTCCAGCACAAACTGTCATTGATCTATTTGATTTGAGCCATTCTGGCCAGTGTAAGATGGTATCTCAGAGTTGTTTTGAGTTGTATTTCCCTGATGGTTAAGCAGTTTGAACACTTTAAGTGTCTTTCGGCCATTTTAGATTACTCTGTTGAGAATTCTCTAGTTAGTTCTGCACTCCCCTTTTAATTTCACTGTTTTGTGCTTTGGTGTTTAGCTTCTTGAGTTCATTGTATATTTTAGATATTAGCCCTCTGTCAGATATAGGGTTGTTGAAGATACTTTCCCATTCTGTGCACTGTCATTTTTTTGTTCCTCATTTTAGAGGAATTGCTTTGAGTTTCTCTTCACTTAGTTTTAAGTTGGCTGTTGGTTTGCTATATATTGTTTTTGTCATGTTTATATATGTTCCTGTTATTCCTGTTCTCTCCAAGATCTTTATCATGGAAGGACGTTGGATTTTGTCAAAGGCTTTTTTCATCATCTAGTGGGATGATCTTTTTTTTTTTTTTACTTTTCAGTTTGTTTATATGGTATATTATGTTGATAGATTTTCATGTTCAACAATTATTGCATTGTTGGGATGAAGCCTAGTTAATTGATCATGGTGGATGATTTTTCTGATGTGTTCTTGGATTCAAATCGCCAATATTTTGTTAAGTATTTTTGCATCAATATTCCTAAGGGATATCGGTCTGTAGTTCTCTTTTTTAGTTGTGTCTTTGTGTGGCTTGGGTGTCAAGGTAATTGTAGCCTCATAAAAAGAGTTTGGCAATGTGCCTTCTGCTTTTATTATGTGGAACAAATTGAGGAGTACTGGTATTATCTCTTGTTTGAATTTCTGGTAGAATTCTGCAGTGAAGCCATCTGGCCCTGGGCTTTTTGGGGGAGACTTTTGATAACTGCTTCTATTTCATCAGTGGTTATAGGTCAATGTAAATTGCTTATCTGTTCTTGAGTTAATTATGGTAGGTTTTAGAATTGTTAAAGACAATGAGGAAATGGAAGTTATTTACCTTAACACATGAGATTCATCGACGATATAATAAATATTTTTGAAGTTATTGTGAGGACTTCAAATGAACATACAAAATTGATATGGTAGAAAATCTTTGACATGTGAGAAACAGAGAAGGGACAAACTCTACCCAGAAATGAAGGCATTATATAGTAAGAACATAGAATATGTCAGGAAAAAAATCTCAAGAGATTTTCAAAACAACATGTGAAAGTTTTGATTACTGGATGTACAGTGTTCAAGATGCTGAAGGAGCTGGAGATGTTGAAAAGCCACTTTTAACTCCATAAGAGACAAGGATGGATGATGTTATGGTGGATAAGAGTGTTATGTATACTCCTGTAATCACACAACCGGAAAAGCAGAAGTATGACAGTGAAGACAAAGTTCAAGGCCAAATTGGGAAAATATAGTGAGCCACTATTAAAATGAAAAAAGAAAATAAACAATGTGGCTGTCATTACAGACAGAGAACAGCTTGCTTCTTTGGGTGGTGTCAATCTCTGCATCTCTTTAAACATCATTGAACATATGGCACCAATAGAAAGGACCTGTCTACTTCCTACTTTAAGCACATCAAATTCTACAAAATGAAGTAAGCAGCTTAATTTTTAAGAAAGTCATGGTAAAGGTAAAACAACATAAGAATATTAAATTTAAAAGTGGTTCTATGGGATTATCACTCTGAAAGGCAAATCCTGCTTGAAGCATCCATGTCTCTGCTAGACTTTGATGTACATCCACAAAGATCAGTTTATTTTCACCCAGGTGCTATGATTTCACTGTAAGTTCAATAGACTTTTTGATTTCACAAAGGCAGTTCATAACTAAACCTAAAGTAAATGGCAAGGCAAGAAAACACAGTGTGTTACTCATGATAAAAGTTAATATTGATCTTGCTGCAGAATTCTTCTCTCACAAAGTTCTCATTACACAAACGAAGTAGCACCATCACATTTGGGGATAAGTAAATTTTAGTAGTGAAAGTATATGAGGATAGGCATTTTTTCAGGTCCAACAAATTAACTTTGTAGCATTGGTACAGGTGATTCACCTAAGAAGAATATTTACATGCATTTCTTTATATTTACAGTGAGATTTAGCCTAGGCTTAACTCAATGACAGAAGTGCATAGCAACAGGATACTTCTCAGGTTTTCTTTTCAAATGCAAATATCTACATAAGCTTGATCTGAAGTTTACTATTTCACTTTGTGTATATCTCTGTGAAGTTTGTATATTAAAAATAATTCACATATTAGGAAGAAAATTTTATTTTGCTTACTTATTAAAAATGGCAAAGAAATATCAAGGTTCAGAGAAAATGAACAAACAGACAAAATTTTTCTAATTGCTGTATGTTCTTCATTATATCCAAACTTTAAATAGTGTAATGCATAAAAATATCTCTTTTTGAAAAGTTATATATATTATATATCTTGGGGTTGTATGTGCATGCATTCACCACACGGCACATGTGAAGACCAAAGGGGAACTAAAAATGTTGGTATTGGTTCTCTCTTTCCACCTATAAGTCACAGGAATTGACTTTGACCTTTAGTCTTATAGGTTGGACCTTTACTTTCTGATCCATCCAGCTGGTATTTAAATAACTATTAATTGTACCAGAATATAAAATATATTTTAACCAAATTGAAACATCTTGCGTAATATATTTCGTAGAAAAGAAACATGTTTTATGATGCAGGAGGTCCCTCTGTGTACATGTTTGTCTTATTGGTTGATAAATAAAGCATTATTGGCCAATAGGGAAGCAAGTTATGGTGGACTAGGAAAGAAGGATGATTCTAGGAAATGTAGGAAAGAGCAGTCACCATATGATCCCAAGTAAAGAGGATGCATAACGCCATCGTCCTCAGTAAGATAAGTCCTTATAAAAATATATATTAGTAGTTATGGTTGATTATTAAGACTGAGATAGCAAAAAAAAATAACCTAGCCATTGTCCGGCAGCATTGTAACAAATATAAGATTGTGTGTGTTATTTGGGGACCCTAACATGGCAGCAGAACCTAGGCAGCTGGTGGAAAGAGTGATGGTTTCATATTTTTTTTGTTTAAGTTTAATGAGCTAGTAATTTTTAATTTTTAATTCTTTAAACATTCAGTAAGTATCTTGATGAAAACCATCAATTTCAGAGGGGATTTCTTCTTCACTCTTGTAATGTAAGAAAACTTCTTTTTGGTATATACTTGTGTACTATATTCCATTTTTATTTATGATACATTATTCACATTAAATTTACTATAATAATTTGCCACTTGGGCCTCTGCCTATTTCTCACAATGCTTTCAACCAAGGAGGAAAAATATTCATAAAAAGAAAGAAAGGGAGAGTGAGGGAAAGACAGAAACTTATAATGAAGTCTTATAGAAACTTTTTGTCCCTATGCATTTCCCTGCCAAATAGAATTCCAGTGTTGCTTCAATATTTGAGGGCAAGTCTAAAACTCAAATGTACAGATGCTTTTATCAGTAGTATGTTTTTGTCACAGAAGACAACATTAATAAATGGGGGAACAAAAAAACAGACAGGCTTTTACTTTTCCTTTCAAAAAGACCCATCATGGTGCTGCCAGATGGGCAAGCAAGCAGTTTGACTCAAAGTTACATAAAATATTGCTAGGTAGAGAGGGATGGAGAGAGAGAGAGAGAGAGAGAGAGAGAGAGAGAGAGAGAGAGAGAGGAAGAAGAAGAAGAAGAAGAAGAAGAAGAAGAAGAAGAAGAAGAAGAGGTGTGTGTGTTTGTTCTCACAAAGTTATTAAGAAGATTGTAATTCTTCGTGTTGCTATTAGAAGGAGAGGATCAAAATTAACAACTTTAGAGACAAATAGGGGCTATAACAATAGATACCTAGGAAACGGAAAATTTCCTAAGTACATAATTTAAAAAAAAAATTCTTCTACCAAATTGGAAAAACCAAAAGAAATGAATAAATTCATTGGTAGATACTACCTACTAAAATCAAGATGACATTAAAAAAAAAAGACTTATGATCCTTACCGAATTTGATGCAGTGGTTAAAGCACCCACCCCCCAAAGAAAAAAAGAGTCACATAGACTCAACCCAGAATTATAACAGATGTAGAAAATAAAATTAACCCAATACCTCTCAAATTATTCCACAGAATGGAAACAAGGAACATCACCTAATTATTTCCAAGACACATTTCCATAATAACTAAATCACATTAAGACCTAAACAAGAAAGAAATTTACAAATCAGATTCCCCTCCAAATAGAGTGCTAAACATTCTCATTAAAATATTAGCAAAATGATTACCAGAACATTAAAAAGGATCATCCACACTGATCAAGTAGGTTTGCGTCCTACCTAAGATACAGGACTTTTGCAGCATACATACACTGGTAAATGTAACCCACCTTAAAACAGTTTGAAAGATAAAATCCACATGATTTTCTCATTAGATATAGAAAACTCCTTTGAGAAAATACAACAGATCTTGATAAAAATGTCTTGGAGCAATTAGGGGTATAAGGGACATGTCTCCACATAATAAAGGGAATTTTAACTAGCTTTCAGACAATACTACTTCAAAAGGTGAGAGAACAAAAGCAATTCCTCTAAACCAGGTATAAGACAGCTGCCTGTTCTCTATACCTATTCCTTATGCTACTTCAAATTTCACAACAATAAGACAATTAAGAAGATCAAGAACATACCAATAGAAAAGTAAAATCAAACTATCTTTATTTAGAGATAATATGATTACATAAATAACTGTTCCTAAAAATTTCACCAGGAAACTGCTACAACTGGTAAATACTTTCAGCAAAGTAGATGGATAAAAATGTTAGCACATAAAAATTAATAGTTTTCCTAAATATACAGGCTGAAAGGAATGAGAAATAAATACAGACAAATGTGTATTACAATACTTTAGAAAAAATGTTTTGCCATAGCTTTAATCAAACAAGCAAAAGAAATATATGTGTAATGAAAAATTTAAGAATATGAAGAAGTTCCTATAACTGCCCTGGCCTCCTAGCTGGCACCCGCATTCAGAGGGCTTGTTTCAGTCCCATGCTGGTTCCCCAGTTTTATAACAAGGGTGTCTATGCTGTCAATAGGTCAGGTCCACTGTTTCTTTGGCTTCTCCAGAATAGTCATCCCTCCTTTGCTCATCCCTCCTCCCTCTCTGCAACTGACGGCTCAGTGTTCAGCTGTGGGTGCCTGTTTCTGCTTCAACCAGCTACTGGATAAAAGCTCAAGGAATGGCAACCAAGGTAGTCATCAACCTCATTATAGGGGAAGGGCATCAAAGGCAGCCTCTACACCACTGTCTAGATTCTTACTTGGGGTCATCCCTGCAGATCCCCTAACTTTTCCCCTTTGCCAGACCTTTCTCTAAATCTATACTTGCTCCCTCTATTAAGGCATCTCCTTTCTTGTCCTCCTCTATTACTCCCCTGTCTCAGTCCTCCTGTTCTCCTTCCTCCCTCTTCTCCAACTCTTCCTTTCCCACCTCCCTCCTCTTCCCTCCCATACTCCCAACTTGCTCAGACAGTAGAGCCAGTGTTTATCCCTAGAGCACAAATGGACTTTGGGTGTCCATTCCCTATTCTGGGGTACTATTGCAGCCAAGATAGAAGAAAGAGGACCTAGGCCCTCCCTCGAATGATGTGACAGACTTTGATGGAAGAAAAAATGAAAAAATATAATATGAAGAAGATAAAGAGGGTGTAAATATCTCTCATGCTCATGGATTGGTATGATTAATACAGTGAAAATGGCCATCATACTGAAAGCAATCTATATAGTTAAGACAATTTCCATGAGCATTCAAACACAAATCTTCACAGTTCTTGAAATGACAATGTTCAGCTTCGGATGGAAACACTATAAACCCAAGAAAACTACAATACTTGTGACTAAGAAAAGAACTGCAGGAGATATCACCATCCCCAAACTCAATTTGGATTACATAACTATAATACTAAAAACAGCATGGTCTGGGAAGAAAAACAGATATACCAATCAATGGTATCAGTCTGAAGACACAAACATTAGTCCACACACCTATAGGTAGCTTATTGTTTTATAAAGAAGCCAGAAACACACACTTGGAAAAGCACATCTTCAAAACATGGTGTTAGCCAAAGTAGGTGGCTGCATGTATAAGAATACAAATCAGTCCACCCTAACCAACTTGAATAAAACTCAACTCTGTCTTTAAACAAGGAAGTCATCAGAAGGTTAGATATACTGAATCTAATAGCATAGATGGTGGGAAATAGTCTTGACTTTTTTGTCAAAGGAAAATACATTCTATAAATAACACCAAGAGCACAGCATCAATTAATTAATGGGACTTCATGAGCTTCTGTAAGGCAAATGACAACCTTATTTGCACATAATAGAATGCTACAAGGTGAAAGGATTTTTATTAGCAATGCATATACAAGAATATATAATGAACTTAAGAAACTAGATATCAAGAAAACAAATTATTCAATTAAAATGAGATATAGATCTAAAATGTATTATAAAGAGCTGAAACACAAATGTCTGAGAAACAAATAAGTATTATCATTAATTAGGACAGAAAATCAAATCAAGCCTACATTGTGATGTCATCTTACACAGTTCAAAATGGCCATTGTCAAAAACACATATAGTAGTTCATACTAGCAAGGATTTGGGTTAAGGAGTAAACTCATTTACTGTTGCTCAGAATACAAATTTGAAGACACTATATAAATCAGTGTGGCAGTTCCTCCAGATGCTGGGAATAGATATACCTCAAAATCCAGCTATATTACTCCTGGTCAAGAGCCAAAGGAATCTTTGTCTTTCTACAAAGACATATGCATGTTTATTGCTCTAGATTCATATTCACCAGACTAGTCCCAACTAGATATCTCTCATCACCAAACAAAACCTCAAGTGCATAGAATGGGCAAAAGTAGGCTTACCTCTGTGATTTCAAGGCCAATCTTGTCTACAAAGCAAGTTCCAGGACATCCAGGACTGTTATACAGAGGAATTCAGTCTCAAAAATAATTATTTCATTGCTACTTCATATCTATGATTGATTGATTATGAATCATAATATAAATATCTAATTAAGTTGTGGCCCAAGGAGACTTATGAAAGCTCCCAAACAACCAAGTTTATTGGCAATGCTATTGATTTTTCTCCACGAACTGATACTAATACCACATTGCTGAGGAAAACACCTATATAACTCATTGATCTTGGAGAAGTTGAGCTGGTGCCTACCTAGAGCATTCATCTCCCCTCCCCTACAACTAGGGTTCATTGTAACAGATGTTATTCTGCAGGCTACTAGAAGGGAAAGGTAATATTATGCAAGGTACAACCATTTGGATCTACAATGGTGACCTTCCCACAGATATTCTGCGTAAATAGTGACACAAATAAAGCCAACCACCATTGGATAATATTTAAAGCCCATGCTAGGAGATGGAAGTAATGAATGAAACTGCCCAGATGACAAAGAACTCAAGATTTGATAGGTCATGGGCCTAGGTAAAAGCCAAATACCATTGTTCTATGGTATAAAATGACTCCTAATGACTTTGTGCTATGCTTTTAGATAAGTGTCTATTTTAGTCATGATCAGAGAAGTTTCTTCCAGAGCATCTGGGACCAAATACAAAATATCCATTAGTGGAAATTGTGTAGAAAGTGAGAAACATTGGAACCATCACTTGTAAATGGAATATCTCAATCAAGTCAAATCCTTCCTCTCAGGGCTCAGGGAACTCTGCAGAAGAGGAGGCAGAAGAGTGTAAGAGCCATTGGTGATGGAGGAGACAAAGAAAACAAGGCATTGTAAACCCTAATGGATTAACACAGATATCAAACTCACAGAAATGTGGTAGCATGCACAGGGTCTGTAGAACTCTAAGCCAGATGTATCCCCCATGATTAAATAGAAGTAGACAGAAGCTCCTATTCCTCACCCAGGAAGCTATCTTCAATTGATTACTGCTCATAAAGCCGAATCTCATAAGACACATAAACCACACTTAAGTAAGGGTATGAACTATGCCCAGCAGTAGATAGTCAACACAAAATGACTTCAGTTATAATTTAATGGTTTTCTTTGCATAATATTTTGTGTGGGATTTTCCTTTTAAAAAACACTGTAGGTTTTTACGTCTGCATGGGATATCTCTGTGTGTGAATGTATGTCTGTTTCTGTTTCTTGTGCTTTTTGTCTCTTTTTTTCTGTTTATTTTTGACTATGTGGTCTTTTTTTTTAACCTCATATCATTTTATTTTATTTTGGTTTTTCAAGACAGGTTTTCTCTGTATTGTTTTGGAGGCAGTCCTGGAACTTGCTCTGTAGGCCACACTGGTCTTGAACTCACAGAGATCTGCCTGCCTCTGCCTCCCTCATGCTGGGATTAAAGGCATGTGCCACCAATGCCCAGCTTATGTTATTTTTGTTTCCTCTTTGTTTTCTATTCAGAGAATGAAAAAAGGCTATTGACTTGTGTGGGTAGGGAGTAAGAGGGTTTTGGGAGTAGGTGGGAATGGAAAATTCTAATCAGAATACATTCTATAAAAATCTGTTTTCAATAAATCTTCAATAATAACACTCAGTGTTTTCCAGTCACTTTAGAGAAAGTGGTTGTGGCAGTAGTTTTTCTATCACTATGTTTATGTGTTTTGTTTGTTCTCTGTTATTTTTGCCACTGGTGTTCTTACCATATTTTCAATGTTTTTGCATATGTACATGAATATATCAATAATATTGTGCATGCCAATTTTATGTCAAGTTAACACAAGCTACAGTCGTTTTGGAAAAATTAACCTCTATGGATAAAATGTTCCCCCAAATTGGCCTGTAGTCAATTTTTGAAGAATTTTCTTAATAAATGATTTATGTAGGACGAACAAGCAACTCATTGTGGGTGTTCTCCTCTGAGCTGGTGATCCTGGGTGTTATAATAAATTAGTAATGGCTAGAGAGATGACTCAGAGGTTTAGAGCACTGGCTGCTCTTCCAGAGGTCCTGAGTTCAATTCCCAGCAACTACATGGAGACTCACACCATCTATAATGAGATTTGTTGCCCTCTTCTGGTGTGCAGGCTGAACACTGTAAACATAATAAATAAATAAATCTTTAAAAAAATCAGAGGAGGAATCCATGATGAACAAGGCAATAAATGATATGCCTCCATGGCCTCTGCATCAGCTTCTCATTCTAGATTCCTAACCTATTTGAGTTCCTGCCTAGGCTTCCTCAGTGTATTATGGCCCATGGTATACAAGGCAAAGAAATCGTATTTTTTATAATATTCTTTTGGTTATGGTGTTTCATAATACCAATAAAACCCAAGATAATTCAGACACATTTTGAGAGGATTTCCTGGAGAAATAATCATGTGACTTCTGTTATTACTAAGGATGGTTAAGTTTTAATACTTAAGGATTCCTTGGAATCTTCAACATATACAGTAATGATCACTTCATATGCACCAAATATTGGGGTGTTTCTCAATCCTCCAGACTCCATTTTTTTAGCATTACAAAGATAACATGTCTTTAGAAAATTTTCATACATTATAATTTATGAAGTTTCAAAACCATTTTAAATTTAATTAGCTAAATATTTTCCAATGATTTTAAAACTTTTAATATCTTATTAATGACACGGTATTATACACTTGGAAGTGAGAAGCTTGGTAGTGGTAACATAACTTTAATCTCAACACTCAAAGGGAGAGAAAGGCTGATCTCTGTGAACTTGAAGACAGACTGGTCTTCAGAGCATGTTCCAGGACAGCCAGAGCTAATCTATATCTTTATAAAAAGAGAATATTGAAAAGATATATTATTACTGTCAAAGATATTTTATGACCCCTGTCTTGTAATTGTGGTACATATCTTGAGTAAAGAAAGACTGGAATAAAATCAATAAATGCATTCTGGGTTAGCTTTTTTTGTCCCATTTGTTTTCTTCACTATTCATCTTGCAAAGGCATGTTGAATTTAATACTGAAACACCTGAGTCAAATTTTCTTAAAAACCTAGCCAGACATCTTTCCGCCAAGTTTGAGCTGAGTTACTACTGTAAAATTCTTGCAGGTTTTCTATAGTGCTCTATGTCTGTTTCAAAGACAAGGTTCCTTCCTGAGTAGTGACAAGTACACTTATCTAGAGGTATAAACACAAATTTTTAAAATGAAGTACAGGATTGTGCTAGTTTAGCAAATTGGTAGTTGTCGAATCTTCTCCAAGATCCATTGCGTCACTAACCATAGGCAGGTGACTAATTTTCCAGTATCAGGAATTATTTTCCTCTTGTTGAATCCAATTAGAGAGCTGTTGGCTATCCAAGGACCAGCTTGTTATCAAATCCAAATAGTCAGCTCTGGAAACATAACACAGGTGATATTTTACAGATATATATATATATATATATATATATATATATATATATATATATATATCACATCCAAGTACACATACACACATTCATATGCATGTGTGCTTACACATTTACATATTTACTTAACAACAATCAAAAAGAGGTAATGGATTTGAAAGAGAACAAGGAGGGGAATATATATTTGGTGGTAGGAAAGAGAAAAGGGGAAAATCTGCAATTGTCCAAGCTAAAGTATAGTGCATTCTCTCACAGCTAATCAAAATGGATTGAACTAGAATAAAAGACATGATTAGTGAGCTTACCCAGACCCAGAAAGACAAACTTGGTACTTATTCACTCATAAGTGGATATTGCATGTAAAGCAAAGAATAACCAGGCTACAATACATAAACTTCAGAGAAGCTATGTAAAAAGGGGAACACACCCGACTTCTCAATAGAAACTCTGAAAGCCAGAAGGTCTTGGATAGATACCCTACAAGAACTAAGGGAGCATGGATGCCAACCCAGACTACTGTACCCAGCAAACCTTTCAATCACTATAGATGGAGAAAACAAGATATTCCATGACAAAAACAGATTTAAACAATACATATCTGCAAATCTAGCACTACAGAAGTTTCTGGAAGGAAAACTCCAACCCAACAAACATAACTACACACACAAAAACATAGGCAATAGATAATCTAATTTTACCAAACACAAAAAGAAACAGGTGGGCCAAATTCACACTCAATGACACCACCAACAATAAATCCAAAACAAACAAGAACAAACGAACAATGGACATTAATATCCCTAAATGTCAATGGTCTTAACTTATCCATAAAAAGATATAGGCTAACAGAATGGATACGAAGACAGAATCCATCCTTCTGCTGTTTACAAGAAACACACCTCAATTTCAAAGACAGGTGATACCTCAGAGTAAAAGGATGGGAAAAAAATTTCCAATCAAATGGGCTCAAGAAACAAGCTGGTGTAGCAATCCTAACATCTAACAAATTAGACTTTAAACTAAAAGCAATCAAAAGAGATGAAGAAGGGCATTTCATACTCATCACGTCCATCAAGATGAAGTCTCAATCCTGAACATCTATGCCCCGAATACAAAAGCACCCACATTTGTAAAAGAAACATTACTAAAGCTCAAACCACACATAAAACCACACACACTTATAGTAGGAGACTTCAACACCCCCCTTACACCACTATACAGGACCACCAGACAGAAACTTAACAAAGAAACAAGGGATCTGACAGAAGTTATGACCCAACTGGGTTTAACAGATATCTATAGAACATTCCATCCAAACACATTAGAATATACCTTCTTCTCAGCGCCACCTGGAACCTTCTCAAAACTTGACCACATAGTTGGCAGCAAAGCAAACCTCCACAGTTACAAAAGAATTGAAATAACCCCTATATCTTATCAGACCACCATGCATTAAAGCTGCAATTCAACAGCAATATGAATTGCAGAAAATCTACATTCACATGGAAAATGAAAACACCCAATTGCACCATTCCTGGGTTGAGGAAGAAATAAAAAAGAAATTAAAGACTTCCTAGAATTTAATGAGAATGTAGACACAACATACCCAAAATTACAGGACACTCTGAAAACAGTGCTAAGAGGGAAGTTCATAGCACTAAGTGCCCACATGAAGAAACTGGAGGAAAGTCACATTAGAGAATTGACAGAACAACTGAAAGCTTTAGAGCAAAAAGAAGCAAACACACCAAGGAGGAGTTGATGCCAGGAAATAGTCAACCTGAGAGCTGAAATCAACAAAGTAGAAACTAGGAAATCAGTACAAAGAATCAATGAAGCAAAGAGTTGGCTCTTTGAGAAGATCAATAAGATAGACAAACCTCTAGCCAAACTAACCAAAAGGCAGAGAGTGAGCATGCTAATTAACAAAATCAGAAATGAAAAGGGGGATATAACAACGGACACTGAGGAAATCCGTAGAATCTTCAGGTCATACTTTGAAAACATGTACTCCACAAAATTCAAAAATCTAAAGGAAATGGATAGCTTTCTGCAAAAATATCACTTACCAAAATTAAATCAATATCAGATAAACAGTTTAAATCAACCTATAACACATAATGAAATAGACACAATCATCAAAAGCCTCCCAACCAAAAAAAGCCCAGGGCCAGATGGCTTCACTGCAGAATTCTACCAGAAATTCAAACAACAGCTAATTCCAGTACTCCACAAACTGTTCCGAACAATAGAAGCGGATGGGATGTTGCCAAACTCTTTCTACGAGGCTACAATCGCTTTGATATCCAAGCCACACAAAGATATGACTAAGAAAGAGAACTAAAGACCAATATCCCTCATGAACATCGAGGCTAAAATACTCAATAAAATATTGGCGAACCCAATCCAAGAACATATCAGAAAAAGTCATCCACTATGATCAAGCAGGCTTCATCCCAGGGATGCAAGAATGGTTCAACATACGAAAATCCATCAATGTAATCCACCATATAAAAAAATTGAAAAAGTAAAACCATATGATCATCTCAGTAGATGCTAAAAAAGCCTTTGACAAAATCCAACATCCCTTCATGATAAAGATCTTGGAGAGAACAGGAATATCAGGAACATATCTAAACATGATAAACGCAATATACACCAAACCAATAGCCAACATCAAACTAAATTGAGAGAAACTCAAAGTGTTTTCTCTAAAATCAGAAATAAGACAAGGCTGTCCACTCTCTCCATATCTCTTCAATATTGTACTTGAAGTTTTGGCTATAGCAATAAGAAAAGAAAAGGGGATCAAAGGGATACAAATTGGAAAGGATGAAGTCAAACTTTCACTATTTGCAGACGACATGATAGTCTACATTAGGGACCCAAAAAACTCTACCAGGGAACTCCTATGGCTGATAAAAACCTTCAGCAAGGTAGCAGGATACAAAATTAAGTCAAAAACATCAGTAGCCCTACTACTACAGATGATAAATCCAATGAGAAAGAAATCAAGGAAACATCAATTTTTATAATATCCACAAGCAACATAAAATATCTTGGGGAAACACGAACCAAAAAAGTGAAAGACCTGGCCTGGCGTTGGTGGCACATGCCTTTAATCCCAGTCCACAGGAGGAAGGGGCAGGAGGATCTCTGTGAGTATGAGACCAGCCTGGTCTACAAGAGCTAGTTCCAGGAAAGCCTCCAAAGCCACAGAGAAACCCTGTCTCGAAAAAAAAAAAGTGAAAGACCTGTACAATAAGAACTTTGAGACTTTAAAGGAAGAAATTAAAGAAGAAACCAGAAAATGGAAAGATCTCCCATGCTCTTTGATAGGTAGAATTAACATAGTAAAAATGGCAATCCTGCCAAAAGCAATCTACAGATTCAATGAAATCCCCATCAAAATCCCAACACAGTTTTTCACAGACATTGAAAGACCAATACTCAACTTTATATGGAAAAATAAAAAACCCAGGATAGCCAAAACCACTCTTTACAATAAAGGATCTTCTGGAGGCATCACCATCCCCGACTTCAAGCTCTGCTATAGAGCCATAGTTCTGAAAACAGCTTGGTATTGACACAAAAATAGACAGGTAGACAAATGGAATTGAATTGAAAACCCACGCATCTACGAATACCTTATTTTTGACAAAGGTGCTAAATCTATACAATGGAAAAAAGATAGCATCTTCAACAAATGATGTTGGTACAATTGGATTCGGACATGCAAAAATTTGCAGATAGATCCATACCTGTCACCATGCACAAAACTTAAGTGCAAATGGATCAAAGATCTCAGCATAAATCCAGCCACACTGAATCTTCTAGAAGAGAAAGTGGAAATTACTATTGAACAAATTGGCACAGGAGATCGCTTCCTGAACATTATGCCAGTAGCACAGACATTGAGGTCTGCAATTAATAAATGAGACCTATTGAAACTGAGAAGCTTCTTCAAGGCAAAGGAAACAGACAGTATGACAAAACGACAGCCTGCAGAATGGGAAAAGATCTTCACCGATCCCACATCTGATAGAGGGCTTATTTCCAAAACATATAAGGAGCTCAAGAAGCTAGCCACCAAAACACCAAACAATGAAATTAAAAAGTCCGGTACAGAACTAAATAGGGAATTCTCAACAGAGGAATCTGAAATGGCTGAAAGACACTTAAGAAAGTGCTTAAAATCATTGGCCATCAGAGAAATGCAACTCAAAACAACTCTGAGATATCACCTCACACCTTTCAGAATGGCTAAAATAAAAAATACCAATGACAATCTATGCTGGAGAGGATGTGGAGAAAAAGGAACACTCCTCCATTACTGGTGGGAGTGGGAACTTGTAAGACCACTCTGGAAATCAGTATGGCATTTGCTCAGAAAAAGGGGAACCAGTCTACCTCAAGATCCAGCAATTATTCTCTTGGGTATATATCCAAATAATGCATGTTCATACAACAAGGACATATGTTCAACTATGTTCATAGCAGCATTGTTTGTAATAGCCAGAACCTGGAAGCAACCTAGATGCCCCTCAACTGAAGAATGGATTGACAAAATGTGGTACATTTATACAATGGAGTACTACTCAGCAGAAAAAAGCAATGGAATCTTGAAATTCCCAAGCAAATGGATGGAACTAGAAGAAACCATCCTGAGTGAGGTAACCCAGTCACAAAAAGACAAACATGGTATGTACTCACTCATATATGAATTTTAGACATAGAGCAAAGGATTACCAGCCAATAATCCTCTTCACCAAAGAAACTAAGAAACATGAAGGACTCTAAGGGATAAATGGTCCCCAGGAATGGAAGTGGCATGAATTCCTGAACTAATTGGGAGCATGAGGGTAGGGGGGAGGGAGCTGCTACAATAAGAGCAAGAGAAAAGGAGTAGAGGAGAGGAAATGGAGGGGCAGAAATATTGAGTTGGGGGAAGAATAGAGGAGAGAGAGCAGGATGAGAGATACCGTATCAGAGGGAGCCACTATAGGTCGGAGAAGAAATCTGGAATCAGGGAGATTTCCAGAGACCTACAAGGATGACACGATCTGACAATCCAGGCAATGGTGGAGAGGATAACCTAAAAGCCTTTCCCCTAAAATGAGAATGATGACTTCTCTTTATGCCATTCTATAGCCCTCATACAGTGGCTGATGGAAGCAGAGACAGACATCCACAGATATACACTGAGCTGAAATCTGGAATTTAGTTGAAGAGAGGGAGGAATGAAGAGCGAAGATGTCTGTACCAGGTTGGAGAAACCCACAGGAACAGTTGGCCTGAACAAGGGAGAGCACATCTACCCCAGATGCTGTCGGGGAGGCCAGTACAAGAGTTATCCAGCCCCCTGAACATGGATGGATGTCAATAAGGAGGCCTCTACACTCCAGGGAGCCTCTGGTGGTGGAGTAGTAGTTTTCCCTGGTGCAAGAAGGGACTTTGAGAGCCCATCCCATGTGAAGGGTTACACTCTGGCCCTGGACACATGGGAAGGGCCCAGGACCAGCACAGGAAGATTTGGTGGACTTTGCAGAGCCCCTGTTGAGGGCCCTACCCTGCCTGGGGAGTGGTGGGTGGATGGGGTGGGGGTAGGCTGGGGTGGGGGAGGAGGGATGGGAATGAGGGGAGGTAGAGGGAGAAGGGACTTACATGTGAAACAAGCTTGTTCCCTAACTAGAACTAATAAATAAATTTAAAAAAAGAGGATAGAGAGAGACAGAAAGACAGAGACAGAGACAGAGAGAGAGTGATTCTTAAATGTATATTATAAAGTGTAAAAAAGTATGGGTCTAACTTTAAGACATTCTGAAAGTGAAAACCTATGAAGACAGTATAAGGATCAGTAGAAGCAGGCAGGGATGACTAGGATGAACCCTAGAGGTCATTTAGAGCATGGAGAGTTTTGTATAGTGGTCTAATTGTAGGTCTATGTCATTATACTTTTGTCCAAATCCACAGAATACACCAACAAGAGGAAACTCTAGTGGAAAACCCGGACTTTGTGTTATAATGATGCCTCATTGTTGGTTCCTTGATTGTAATAAATACACAGGTCTAGAATATAACACTAATGATTGAATTACTAATAATATACCTGTGGGGGTCTGGGGGATGGTAAGTAAGAACTATGTTTCTCTCAATTTTTCTGTGAACCTGAAACTATTCTAAGAAATAAAATCAGATTTTTGAAATGAAAAAAAAAAGGGGTTGAATCCTAAGAGGGACACACATGGAAAACCCAGGAAATGACCACAGTTAAGATCTCCTGGGTAAAATGGAAAGGGGAATTGAAGAGAGGGGATGTTGGATGGGAAATGGTGGGATCAAGAAGACCTAGTTAGGGAGAGATGAACGGGGAGAACAATGAAATAGGTATCTTTTTTCTTGATAGGGGAGGCCATTATTGGGTTAGGGAGAAACCTGCTGCTAGAGAAATTCCCAGGAATCCACAAGGATGAGCCCAGCTAAGACTCCTAGCGACATTGGATAGGGTATCTGAAAGGTCCTGCCCCTTTATTAAGATTAGTGACTGCCCTAATTGTCATCATAGATCCTACATCCAGTAACCGATGGAAGCAGATACAGTGACCCACAGACAAGCACTTGACTGGGATCATTGAGTTCAGCTGAAGAGAGAGAGGATTAGTCATATGAACAAGGGGGTGTCAAGGTAATGAAGGGATAAACCACAGCAGTATCTCAAGCTTTATGGGCTGACAGTTGGCAAACCTGTATGGGACTGAACTAAGTCCTCTGAATGTGGGCTACATTTGTGTGGCTTGGTCTGTTGGGGTGGGACTCTGCCAGTGTGATCAGGACCTATGCAGAGTGCATGAACCAGCATTTTGGAGTTCATTTCCTATGGTGGGATACCTTGCTCAGCCTCTATACAGGGGAACCAGCTGGGTCCTGCTTCAACTTGGTATGCCAGACATTCTTGACTCTCCAAGGAAGGTTTTACCCCCTCTGAGGGGTGGATCAGAGTGAGACAGGGGGAAGTGGGAGGGAGGAGAAGGGGAGGGAGGGGCAACTGGTGTTGGTATGTAAAATGAAAGAAAATTTTAAAAATAAAGACAATTTTGGGTTTATGTGTGTGTATGTCAATGGGTTGTATGTTCCAAGAGAACTAGCCATGAAGCTCTTTTCCATGAGTTTCCTTGTCATTTTACCTAAAGAAAAATAATAGAGAAGGTTTTGTGTGCTAAGTAATAATAAATATATAGGCATAAATAAACATACATATTATGTCACAGGAGTTAGTGGCACTTGTTGCTCATGAAGAGTACCAGGACTCAGTTCCCACACATGATGTTTTACTACCACTTGAAACTCCAGTGCCAAAGTATCCAAAAGTTTCTTCTGGAGTACATGAACACCATTGAAAAAACATGTTGCATATGCATACATACAGATAAAAGGGTCATACATATAAAAGTAAACTTAAATAATTTTTTACAAATTTATAAAATAGATTTTATTTGAATCATATGAGTAAAACTGTTGCAGTGTAATTATATGTCATTATTTCCCATAATAGACAGCATATAATGTAGCTCATTAAGACAATATTTGTGCCTCACATAATTCCTTAGCTTAATTACACTCACTTTTGAAGTAATGAACATTCTTTTTTTTCCTTTTTTTATTAGAAAGAAAATTATTTTACATGTCAATCCCAGGTCCCTTTCCCTCCTCTCCTCCCCTGCATCCCCAACTAATTCCCTACTTATCCCATACACTTTCTGCTCCCAAGGGAGGGTGAGGCCTTCCATGGGGTGGGTCTTCAAGTCTGTCATTTTCTTTGGGATAGGGCCTAGGCCACCCCCCCACCCCCCATGTCTAGACTCAGGGAGTATCCATCCATGTGGGAGGGCTCCTAAAATCCATTCCTATGGTAGTGATAAGTACTGATCCACTACAAGAGGCCCCATAGATTTCCAAGACCATTCTTACATATGAATTTCAGAGACAGCATTGGATGAGTGGTATGTGTTAGACGTAGGAAAGGGAAGGGTGGAAGTGATGTAATAATATAATTATAAAAATTAAAAATTACCAAGTGGTGGTGGCACACGCCTTTAATCCCAGCACTTGGGAGGCAGAGGCAGCTGGATATCTGTGAGTTCGATACCAGGCTGATCTACAAGAGCTCATTCCAGGACACCCTCCAAAGCCAAAGAGAAACCCATAAATAAATACATAAATAAAAATAAAATAAAAATGATTATACAACTATTTAAAATTTAAAGAACAAAATTATAGTTAAGGTTTAGGGAAATAGCACTGTGGTTCAGAGTACTGGCTACTCTGGAAGAGACTCAAGATAAAGTTCCAGAACACACATGGTGTCACATAACAATTGGTAACTTCAGTTGCAAGGGATCTGCTTCCCCCTTCTTACCTCTGTTGGTATCAGATGCATACCTGTTACACAAACATACATTCAGGAAAAACACTCATACACATAAAAAATCATTACCCAGCATGTTCATTGTCATATCATAGAAAATGGATTAAGATGGATTTTTTTGAACACTAAATATTCTTTAACATCTTTTGCATATTTTGTGATGAGGAAAATTATTATGTGTAGTACAAAGTTTATTTGAGGCATTATTGTAGTTAAGTCATTAGACCTAAATGTCCAGTTTTTCTGGGCATTGTAGGCACACGCCTTTAATCCCACCACTCAGGAGGCAGAGATCCCAACCAGGCTAATATAAAAGAGCTAGTTCTGGGACAGCCTCCAAAGCCACAGAGAAACCCTTTCTCAAAAAACCAAAAATAAAAAAGGCCACTTTTTAATCTGGAAAATAATTGATCTGTCATTTTGAGTTTACAAAGTTGAATAGCTGCATATGGCATTGGTGATATATTGGTGAGCATAAATAGCTGCCTTCCAAAGTTAAGTAGAATGACATCATTTGACAAAAAATGTGTCCTTATGTAGCCAACTGAACAAATTTCTACAATTTCCACTTCCTCTAATTTCTAAAGTAAAACACGAAACCAATAATGTAATCAAAGTGGAAATATATGATTATTTCTATCTTCTATATAAGAAAGTAAAGGAATAAAACTGGTTAAATGCTATTCTATTATATGTGTGAGACACAAATTTCATACAATAATCCAGACTTTTATAATGCATCCTTTTTCATAAAATATCACTAAAACTTTTATCATTTCAATTGTAAAATTTAATTATTTTAATTTACTGAGAGGTAGCAAATACATATGCAATGAACATACAGAAATGCAGAAAAGCTTCCATAATTAAAGAGAAAATAGTTTCAAATAGTAAAAATAAATCAACTTATTGTGATTATATTGATAAAAGTATAACAAAAATGGTTTCTATATAATTCAATATTGTATTTGATTCAACAATAGTATCAAGTAATCAAATTATGACACAATAATATAAAATAAACATAACAGCAAAAATATAAACACTCATAATAATATAATTTTGATTTTTATCTGTTTTTGGTATCTGAGAATTATTAAAATTCACAAATTCAACTATAGTAAAAATTTATTACAGAGAATAACCTATAAATAGATGTTGCTTTTTTCATAATATTTTATAATAAAAGTAATATAGTAATAGTTTCAAACAATAAATGCATCATTGCACTGGTAATGCTACTTTGTATAAAATTATATGTTCTATGAACTTTAAAACACTGCTTTCCAAACAAAACATGGCAGTCTGTAATATGACATGCAGAGAGGACTAGAATGATGAAGATCAAAACTGATAAAAATCATGAGCCAGCAGAGGAACAATGGAGGTGAAGTATAAACTTAAAAATATCATGGTAAATTGACAGAAGAGGAAAATAGTTTCCAGTGTATACTTGAGGTGATTACATATTTGAAAGTTATTTCTTAATTATTAGAGATTTCATATTAGTGCTGAATTTTTTCATTTTAATTAGAAATATTATTTTTATGTTAATCCCAGGTCCCTCCCCCTCCCCTCCTCCCCTGTTTCTTCCCCCCAACTAATACCCTACCTATCCCATACCCTTTCTGCTCCCCAGGGAAGGGGAGGCCTTCCGTATGTAGTCTTCAAATTCTGTCATATCCTTTGGGATAGGACCTAGGCCAAGACCCTGGTTTCCCATCTATCAGTCTGGTGACCAAGAGCTCTCCCTTGTTCAGGTCAGCTGTTTTGGTTGGTTTCATCAGCCTGGTATGAACACCTATGTTCATCAGTCCTCCTCTGCAACTGGATTCCAGTTCAGATCAGTGTTTAGCTGTTGTTGTCTTCTTCTACTTCCATAAGATGCTGGATGAAGGCTCTATGATGGCATAGAAGTAAGTTAGGCATCAATCTCATTATCAGAAGAGGACATCTAAGCCTTCCTAAGCTCTCCTCTGTTGCTTAGATTGTTAGTTGGTGTCATCTTAGAAGCTCTCCAGACATTTCCCTGGGGCCTGATTTCTCTTTAAACCCATAATGTCTCCCTCTATTATATTATCTCTTATCTTATTCTCTTCTGAACACAGATGCCAGCCCAGACTACCATACCCAGCAAAGCTTTCAATCACTATAAGTGTTAAATTTATATCACTTTCTTTTCCCCCTCTTCCCCTAAAATGCCACCTTCTCTCCTTTTAAATCCATTGTTCCTTATCAACCACCCCCCCACACACACTCACACCAAGTCAGGATGATTATAACTAGGATGTGGTGGTGGGATCTGAACCAGGGTCATCTACAAGAACAGCAAGTCTTCTTCCCTACCATGCTATTTCTTAAGTCAAAAATCGGAGAAAATAAATTCTCAAGTGAAACAAATAAATATCAGGTAAACGGTAAATACTAAAAAACAATTAAAATTTGGACATTTGACATATAAACAAAACCAAACTTTGCTTAAAATGGTGGCAAAATTAGTATTTTTAAATTGTGAGTTACTTCAATAAAGTCCTACCAATACTAGTATTCATGGTTTGAGAATCTCTGTGCAGGTGTGGGCACATTCAGATTCCTTGAAGTGAACTGTTATTCTATGTCCAAAAGAAAGCAATGAATATATATTTAATTCAGAAAGGAAGAAAAAGTTCATTACTTTTACAGGAGAAAAAAAGAATTTAAAAGTATTTCTCTGTTTGTTTTGTACATTAGTGATATTTTTCTGAACATACGCTTGTGCAACATGTGCAATCCTGGTTCTCCAGACACCAGACAAGGCAATTGATCTCCTGAACTGGAATGGTCAGTGGTTGTGAACATCATGTGGGTACTTTGAATCAAACCTGGAACCTTTGATATGACAATAATTGCTCTCAACTAAGGAGCCATCTCTCTAACGTCATTATCACACTTTTAATCAAATGTGAGGTTAGAGATAATTAATTTAAATTGTAAAATCAAAGAAATATTTAGTTATATTAGAAATGTAAGTATCTTAATTTCATCATTAGCAGAGTGAAAGTGGTGACTGGGGAGCCTTCCTAAAGCTTCCATTGTTTTTTGTTCCAAATGTAGACAAGTCAGTTGGTTTTACCAATGACATTTAATCAAACAAACAAAAATTTTATACTTGGATATATAGATAGACATCTATATATCTTTATATATACACAACTATTAATAAAAGAGGGGCTGTGGGTTTGAAAAGAGCAGAGAGAAGGAAGGGGAATATGGGAATCTTGGAAGAAGGTAAGGGACATGTGGATGATATATTATTCTCAAAAAATAAAAGAAATAATGTAAATATAAACAGGCAGCATTTCATGGTCTGCTGGATATATTACAAACATTGTATTTCTGCATGTGTGTCTTCTTTCTGTAAGCATGAATGAGCTCTGAATAGCTTCTTAATCTACTTTGGTGAAAAAATTTTTGCAAATGAGTAAACAGTGTTCACAAGGTAATGTGGTAATGAATAATATATTAGTTGCAAAATGCTTTGAAATGTTCTCAAAATGAAAAAAAAACCCTGCTTACTTACAAAAATATTTATTATAAGATGTTAAGCGTTATACACATGAACAATGTGCACTTAGCATGAAGATGACTAACAAGGTCTCTGAATCTCCATTCAAGATTGTTTAGTCCTGTAAGCCATCATTGATTCATTTCTTTTATTAAAACCTGTGTATGATAGTTTTGGAGAGCGGGCTTAGTGGTTAAGAGAACTTGCTACTCCTCTGGAAGGCCAATTTTAGTCATAACACCATCATGTAGCTCACAGCAGGATGTAAGTCCAGCTCTAGTGGATCCTACCTTCTTTTCTAGCACTTCCAGATGCAAATGAGATTCACTTACACAGATAAACATCTAAATAAATATATTTTAAGGGATATCATAAGAGTAGGGTATGCTATTATACTCCTCTACCCTCATAATCCCAATATTCTGAAGCTGAGATAAGATTTATGTGAGTTTATGGCTATTATATGTTACATAAAGAGACCCGGTCATAAAAATAGGGAAGTATTTATTGATTTTGTTGGATGTTTGTTTGGAGTTTTAAAAACTCTACTTGTTTTCTAGTTTCTGCAATGCCAGAAGGTACATGCTACTTATCGAGAAAAGGAATCAATAGCATTAACAGGTGTCAGATGCTGCTTGCCATGATAATGTCCTGTCAGACATGATGCCAAATGAGGCCATAGTTTTTAGGTTGACCATGGCTCTCTAGATCTAATATGAAGACTGCTCCACAGGAGAAAATATATGTCTCGTGCTCCAAGCCTGATGAAATTTGATGATTAAAAAGCCATGGGCTCTAGGGGGAAAGTTACTGATGTTGCTTTTATAAATGATCAAGTTGTCAAACCAAAGTCTTCATATGTAAATTTATTTCTATAGGTATGTTCTATTCCCAACACTGTTCAGTGGAACCTCTTTCAGTAGTTTGTTGTTAATGCAGAGACACATTACTGTTCACAATGTTGAGAATTATAATGGTGAACATTAATATGAATGCCTATATCCCCAGCAAGGTTCAGTGATCATCACAGGTGAAGGGTGGAAAGGATATAAGAACTGGAACACAGTAAGGGTACAGAGAAATGCTGACCTGTGGATATGATTCTCATTGGAATCACAGCAGCTGTGATTGCCTGCCCAAGGTGGCAAAAGAACAAGTCAATCATAAACTCTATTAGGGAGATGAGAGAGGTTGCATAGAAAATACTCCTATCCAAAGAGATATAGAAACCTGGTGACAGCTGGGAAAATAAGTCACATTTTTATGCATATGATCACTGGTGGGTTCCTTGTGTTCATTAAATGATTTCATGTGCATGTGCAGGCAGGAAGCAGTAATTTTTCTAAGTGGTTTAAAAAATAATAACAAAATAAAAAGTAGATAATGACTTTGATTTGACATGCCACCACAGTTGAGAACTACTCTAACAAATTTTAATTTAAATCTGTTTAGTATTTTTATATTTCCATTTATGTTTTCTCTATAATGTTGTTTCTACAAACTGTGGTTCCATTTTAGTTATTCATTATTGCCAATTATACAGCTAGGTTGTTAGTAAACGCTATAAGTTGTGGGATCTATGACTTAATCTGATGCCTGAAACACTACAAACATCTGACAAGATTGATTTTACAATCTTGATTGAGTCATTATAAAATATAACTCAAAATTTTAGGAAAATCATCAGGAATATCATGCTGGATCTCTATTGTAAAATTGACTCAATTTAGGATAACTCTAGGTGTCCAGACCCTTGGGACAGCAACCTAGATCAAGAAATCCAGGGAGGGGGATGGGGGCAAGAGACACAAGAGAATGACCACAAGACAGGATTCTGACAAAGTGGAAAATTTTATGTTTCCCAAGCTAGCTTATATAGTCAATAGAGTGGGGTAAAGGGGAGGAGGAGAAGAGGCCAAGAACCAGGTGTTAGTTCAGGCAGATTGTCAGAAAACTATAGGAGGATGTTGGCAGGGTAAAAAGTCCATGGGTGGTGGGGTGAGGAAGGCTTACCTAGGTAAGTGGTGGGATGAGGGAAGGTTGCCTAGGTAAGTGGGCCTGTGGTTGGAACAAAGGATTGATGTCTGGGTCATGTTGTTCCTTCTGGGTACTCATGCTTCTAGAAGCAATATATAATCAAAGAGTTCTATAACCATGTGGCTTGCCAAGTTTGGCCTAAAGGTTCATGCCAAGCTGTATGGCTCCCAATAAATAACCATGAAAATACAGATTCTGGTATGTCTATGAATCTATTTCCAGAAAGGTTTGTAACACAGTGAAAATTAATTAGGAATGTGAATGCCACCATCTCCTAAACTACAGTTATTGATTAAATAAAATAATAAAGCTATATGAACATCAGCTCTGTTTTTCAACTCAGGACTAATGTAATAACTGCTTCAAGTTCTGCTCATTATGAAGGAAGTGTATGCTCAAATTGTAAGATATACCTATTTCCACTGCCTTATATTGATTATTGTAAATTTTTGATCAGTGTCCTGTGAATGGTAAGAAAGCTGTGATAATAAAATCAGGAGTGAGCTGGCTGATGCTTTTCCTTCACAGGTAGATATTGTCCTAGGGTTTTTTTTGTTTTGTTTTTTTTTTTTTTTTTTTTTTGCAAATTTTGCATTGCAATTGAAATTCACTCTTATTTGTCCTGTTAGGTGGGTTACTGTATTTACGTGTGAGATCTAAACCCAGTGAGTGTGTAAGTGACAGACAGAAATATTTAAAATCACCTATGGTGTCTCCTTAATCAAACTTTAAACTTCCTGTCTGTATGTCAATAAGTCATAGAAAGTAAAACAAAATCATCAATTTTCAATGATTTCAGTAAAATAAGTATTTCAATTTTTTAAAAATTTTTCATATGTGTCTTTATCCAACAGAGGCCAGAAGTGGTGTAGAATCCCCTGAAATTGGAGTTGTAGGTGGTGGTGACATGAATTAAGTGAGTCCAAGGGATTCAACTTGGGTTCTCTGAGTAGCAACAAATGTTCATAAATGATGACCCATCTCTGCAGCCCCAAGTCATTATTAATCTTATAACATATAACTCCAAATATTTTATTATCCCTAATTATTTAATGTTTCAGAACACAGAAGTGTCCTATTTTTTGTTTTGTTTTGTTTTTTGGTTTTTGGAGTCAGGGTTTCTCTGAGGCTTTGGAGGCTGTCTTGGAACCAGCTCTTGTAGACCAGGCTGGTTTTCAACCAACAGACATCTGCCTGCCTCTGCCTCCCCAGTGCTGGAATTAAAGGCATGCTCCACCACTGCCCGGTTTCTCTTTTGATTCTTAATGGAGGCCATATCAATAATTATATCACACTTGTTATAATTTGTTAATATTACACATCTTTAAAAGGGAATCTGTGTTTATTTTTTATTAAAAGTCCATTTAATATAATAGTTCTCATTCATTTGAGCATAAATTTTTCTAGCTACTCTTTAAAGTGTGAAAACACTTTAGTTCATAAAACCTGACTGTAGGTAAGAAAGGAGGTGAAGTTATTTTGGAAATTTTTTTGCATTTTATTTTTTTCTTTGTTTTACTTTGAAAATACCTTTGTATTTATAGATAAATGGTTTTTGTTTTTTTAATTTTTTTATATTAATAGAGCTCATATTATGTCATGACATTCATTAAAAACTTCTAGGAAAATTTCCATTAGTATTTTCCCTTTTAAATATGTCTCTAGATTTAGCAAGTCAGGAAAATTAACTGACTAATTGGACAATTTCTAGAAAATGAAGATGATGTTAAGATATTACAGACTAAATTTCCTCTAGAATTTATAATAAAGATAGGCTGCTGCAATTTCTAAATTTTATAAATGTAAAATGATTCTTCTTCTACCACAAAATTAATATTGAGTCTGATTCATGTTGGATCTTACTATTCATATCCATAGCATCATTTTCCTTATCCCTAATTAGGCTTCTCAATTCTCCTACTCATGCTTGTGCCCCTATTGGCATTTAGTTTAATTTCCTCTAAAAGCAATGGACACATGACAAAAAAAGAATAGTTCATAGAATAGAAGTCAAAAAGGATGTTGATACAAAATATCAATATGCATATAAAACATAATTTATATTTGGTAGAAATAATATATGATAGTTCAATGTGTTGACTATGTGAATTTTCAGAAACAACACAAGGATCAATTAATTTGAGGATCTGTACTTGTTTCTCTAAGAAAAGTCTCAGAATGTCAAAGTATAAAACTTAAAAAAGAAGAAGTAATTTCCATGGTGCAATTTTGCTTCTAATATATCAGCCAGCACCACTGTATTTGTCTTCCAAAGTGAACAAATATTCCATTTCCTGTATTTAATAACTGGCAAACCTCCAGGACACACTTTTTACTCATTAGGTTCATGTAAGGTACTCTGATCCACAAGTGGTCTCAATGAACTTTCATGGCAATTTAGTTTTTTAACAGAAGATGAAGTATTTAATTTCTTTCAATTAATTGAATGTATCTTCAATATTTGCTTAGTCTACAAACAATGGGGACAAATGTAAACACTCCTTATATCAGTTCTTCTTGTTCTATATTTTCAACTCTGTTTTTATTCCTTCTATGTTTTTTGTTTGCTGCATATATAATTCCACAATGGCCCATATATATATATATATATATATATATATATATATATATATATATATATAATGATCTATTATATGCAAACACACACACACACACATATATATATATATATATATATATATATATATATATATGGCATTTAAGGTAGTCATTAATCTCATTATAGGAGAAGGGCATTTAAACAGACTCTCCAATATTGCTTATATTCTTAGTTGGGGTCAATCTTGTAGATCTCTGGACATATCCCTAGTGCCAGAATTTCTACTTAGCCCTATCATGGCTCCCTCTATTAAGGTATCTCTTTTCTTGCTTTCCTCTATTCGTCCTTTGTCTCAAATTTCCTGATCACTTATGATCTCCCTCCATCCAGTATCTTCTATCTCCCACCCCCATTCCCCCATGCTCCCAATTTGGTCAGGAGATCTTGTCAATTTTCCTTTCTCCAGGATATCATGTATCTCTCTCTTAGGGTCCTCCTTGTATCCTATCTTCTCTGGGTTTGTGGAATATAGGCTGGTAATCCTCTGGTCTAAGTGTAAAATCCACTTATGAGGGAATAAATACATGTTTGTATTTATGTGACTGGGTTATTTTCCCGACCTGTAGGACGTCAACCTGGGGCAAGAGAGTCAGGGATAGGGAATGGGGACATGAGACACAGAAAGAATGACCACAAGACAGGATTCTGATCAAGTGGCAAATGTTACTTTTTTCTCAGGCTAGCTTGTATAGTGGGAAATTACCAATATGGAGTCAGGTAGAAATATAAGGGTATTTAATAGGGAAAAGCCTTACTTACAGAGTGACCTACCCAGCCGGCGTGACAGCATTCTGTACAGCAAATACAAAAGTGAAACCGAAAGAGAAAACACAGTCCCCTGAAAGTCTCACTCTATGTCACCCTGACCATGCCCTCGCAAGGGTGGTCAGGTACACCTGTAGCCAGCCCCTAAGTAGGCTTGGCTACAGCTTCCCCTACAATTCCCCTCTTACTCTAAAAGAGGATTCAAACTTAACAATGTAAAGTATCCAAAATTAACAATCATAAAGGTAAAATATAAGAAGATACAACAATCTGCTTATGTAACATACTTACTATCTATTTTAACTAAACCCTAAAGTCATCTGAAAGAGGTGTCTAAGCCTGAACACCTCCTTCCAATTCCAACCATAAACAATAGGAAGCTATCCCTAGCTAGGTATAGACACTGTCCTAAGTGATAACAATGGGGAAAGTGGGCATAGCATTCTCCAAGTTACTTCCTGCTGAAATGGGATGATGATAGTCATGTGGGGTTCTGTAAGAAAAATATGTTAGTGTAGTAAACATTTTGAATGGATTGTATCCAGTCCATGTTAGATGGGATTCTCTTGATAGAAGAACTCTCTTGAAATCCTCAACTTGATTGAAGTCAGTATCCAAAGCTTTGGCCAGAGTTTCAGTTGAATTGGATCAAGTTGGATCCAGAGCAGTCGAGGAGGTGTGGTCCATTTACATTCCAGGGTGTCCAGGGATTGCTGACAGGCAGGTCTTCCTTGGCTGTGTGTGTCTCAAACTTAAACAGCAGAGAAATGTTTGTTATGATGTATACATACTGGGAATGACAATAATGGCAGCATAACAATTATGAGAGGGTGCACACCTTGAAAGAAAGATCCAAGAAAAGATAAAGACAGTCCCCAAATTCTTCTTTTATTCTGTATTACATCAATTGGCTTCTTGATAAAATACAGAAACACTAAAGTTTAGTTAAATAACGAGCTTGGATTTTAGTGGAGGAAAGCCAAATCCACCTCTAAGTCCAGAATTGGTTTAATTGAATAGGGACTAGGAAATAAAGAGAAATAAGAGTTCTCTGAGAGACAGCTGTAAAGTTTACCAAATGGTATGTTCCTTTTGTTTGATCGTTATAGCTACCTTTTCTTTTTAAGTATCTACCCATGCGGTGTCCTTTGCCTTCTGGAGATGAGTTTTCCTGTGAAGATAAAAGCAAAACAATTCCCTTTCCTTTGGGGGTTTTCTATTTATTTTATGAGATATACCTTAGTAGAATACTTGTCATTTGTCCTCGTCGAGAGGTTTTTCCTTTTCCATTTGAATCTTGATCAACTTTGATGGTATCCAAAGTTTTTCTTCTCCTGTAGAAACCAATGCAAAACCCTACCCCAATGTAACACATGTCCTGGCTTCCATATAGAGGTTAGTAAATCTTTGAATATACAGGCTGATTGAGTTCAGCATTTTTTCCGTAGTCCAGTGTCTGCAGCTGTTTGTCCTTTCTCATTGGCATTAAGAAAGATTAGTGTTAATAAAGAATTATGCAACCTATGTTTGGGGGGTTTAGTCTTCCAAGCTTGTTTGTTGAGCATCTCCTTAAGTGTTCTATTATCTCTCTTCCACTGCTTGTCCTGTAGGATTGTGTGGTATACCGGTAACATGCTTTATGTTATAATATTTGAAAAATTGTTCCAATTTTGTAGAGACATATGCTGGAGCATTGTCAGTTTTTTTGTGACATTTGTGCAGGTATACCCATAACTTCCATCACCTCTAGCAGGTGTGTAATAACAGAATCAGCTTTTTCAGAGTTAAGAGCAGTAGCCCATTGGAACCCTGATAATGTGTCTGTAGTATGATGCACATATTTCAAATTTCCAAGTTCTGCAAAGTGAAAGGCATCCATCTGCCAAACCACATTTCTCCGAATGCCCTTAGGATTACAACCTGCTGGCAATGGAGTTTGGTTATAAAAGGAACAAGTAGGACAGTTTCTTACTATCTCCTTGGCTTTTTGCCAAGTGATGGAGAAGTCCTTTTTCAAATCTTTGCTATTTACATGATGTTTCTTATGAAATTCTGAGGCTTCTAGAGCACTTCCAATTAACAAATGATCAATCTCATCATTGCCTTGTGCTAGTGGGCCAGGGCAGACCCGTATGGGATCCGATATATGTAATATATATAGGATTACTTCTGTTTCTGATAGTTTTCTGTAATTGTAAAAACAGAGAAGTTAATTCTATAGTATCAGGAACAAATTTTGCAGTCTCAATATGTAACACAACTCACTCTGCATATTGGGAATCAGTAACTATATTATATTAAGAGGTTCTGTAAAATCCATATGTGAATTGCATATAATTCTGCCTTCTGTACAGATGTATATGGACTTTGAACTACTTTACATACCTCACCTGATTTATAATCTGCCTTACCTGATTTGTTGGCATCAGTGGAGAAGGTAAGAACTCTAGAAATGGGAGTTTGTCTTACAATATGTGGAAGAATCCAGACTGTCTTTTTTATGAATTTAATACTGTCAGTTTTGGGATAATTGTTGCTAATTGTTCCCAAAAAGTGAGTAAGAGCTATTTGCCAATAATCATTATCTTTCTACAAGAAGGAAATTTCTTTATTAGTTAAAGGTACTATAATTTCTCTGGATCTTTGCAGTCAGTTGACAAAATCTTAATTTTCTCTTTAAAACCAAATCAGAAATCTTTTATTTGTCTTCAACTTTTTATTCTGTTTATGTGGAAGAAATTCCAATGTAGTGTCTTCCCTTTGCATCAGAATTCCAGAAGGGTATTCTCTGGATGGCAAGATAACCAGAATAAAGTCTAAATCAAGGTTTATCCGATCTACGTGTGTATCCAATATTCTGTTTTCTACCCATTTTAACGCTTTTTCTGCCTCAGCAGATAATATTCTCGGACTGTTTAGGTCCTATCACCTTTAAGGGCCATTTTAAAATATTTTAAATATTTTCTGAAGAGAATTAAGAGTTTGATAACGATCTCTCCTAATTTGTATCTTTTGAGGTCTGATTCTTTGTAAGTCTATCTTGTAAACTAAATAGTTAATAGAATCTCCTCTTTGTATCTTTTCTAGAGCAAACTGTAACCCCCAAAGAGGCAGAACTTCCTTCACCATTTCAAACATACGTTCCAAAGTTTCCTTATTAGAATCTGATAAAAGAATGTCATCCATTTAATGGTAAACAAGAGATTGTGAAAATTTCTTACAAATTATTTCCAAAGGTTGCTGTACAAATTGCTGACACAAAGTAGGACTATTTAGCATTCCTTGTGGCAAAGCTCTCCACTGATATCTTCTAACTGGTTGTGAATTATTAAGAGTTGGTACAGTAAATGCAAATTTTTCTCTATCACTTTCCCGTAATGGTATTGAGAAAAACCGTCTTTTAGATCAATGAGTATGATCGGCCATCCTTTAGTTATCAAGGAAGGCAATGGCAATCCAATTTGAAGAGAGCCAATTGGTTGAATTACCTTATTTATGGCTCTCAGGTCTGTCAGCATTCTTCACTTACCTGACTTCTTTTTGATAACAAATACAGGAGAATTCCAAGGACTGTTAGATTCCTCTATATGTCCAGCGTCTAGCTGTTCCTGTACTAACTTTTCTAAAGCCTCTAGCTTCTCAAAGGTCATAGGCCATTGTCCTTCCCAAACTGGTTCATCTGTAAGCCAATTCAATGGCAGAGCCTTTGGCTGCTATGAAGGTCCATCATTTGTACCTAGTTTCTTTATAGCATGGATGGTTGGTAAAAGTTTTCGATAGCGACTTACAAGATCTTTCCTACTATCTAAAGATTGGACATAATTTGTATCTGACATTGGAGGAATATTAATGTGAGTATTCCATTGCTGTAACAGATCATGAGCCCAGTGATTTATAGCTATATCTACCACATATGGTTTCAGTATCCCTTTCTGTCCTTCCAGTCCAATGCAGACCACCTAGTTAACATTCTGTCGAACTCTAGATAAAGTTCCAATTCCTAAAAAGTGTACATTTGCCTCTCTAAGAGGCCATTTTTGAGGCCAAGTTTTTTGGGTAATAATAGTTACATCTGGCCCGTGTCTACTAAGCCAGAAATAACTTTATTATTAATGTTCACTTTCAACTGAGGCCTTTTATCATTAATAGAAGCTTGCCAAAATATGTGTTTCTCATTTTGTTCATTCACACTTGATTCTTCATCACTATTCAAAGTACCATCTAGAGCAGTATCATTTTTCACAATAGGCAAAGAACTATCTATTGGTCCTGTGAGAGATTGTCTCCCACTGCTACTGGGAATGACCTGAACTTTCTCGATGTGGGGGCCTTCTTGAGGTTCCCCTCATGGTTTCCCGGACCTTAACGGGTTTCCTTGTATGTCCCTGGTCGATCTACATTCATTGGTCCAGTGTCTGCCCTTACCACATCTTCTACACAATCGAGAAGGCAGTGTCCTTCTGTATGAGGCATTGTTAGAATTCATTTGTCTACAATTTCTCTTAGTACGTCCCATTTTACCACAGATGAAACATCTAGGTTCTTGGTGCCTTAGTGGTCTCCAGGGGAAGTCTCTTCCTACCCAAGGTTCTGGCTCATAGTAGTAGTAACCTCTAGCCTCTTGGTACCTATGTTGACCTGTATAATGTGCTTCTTCTTGCCAAGCCCTTACTTCCTCACCTCTAGAACTTTTAATTTCCTGTTGCCATTTTAAGCCTTTGGAAATGGCTTCTCCTACCCAAGCTCCAGTATCTTGCACCTTATAGTCAATGGTGGCTGCATACAAACCCATTTTTCTAGCAGAGCTAATATGATCTTTAAAGGCAACTGTATTCTTTCACAAATTGGGTGTGCATTTTCATAAACTATTGTATATATAATTAATTGTCTTGTTTCTGGATCTGTTACCTGTAATTCTACTGCCCTAGTTAACCTTTGTAAGAAGTCCGGGAACTGTTATGGAGGTCCCTGTTCTATTCTGATATGAGCTTCTAGGCGTTCTCCTTGCTCACAAACCTTTTCCCAGGCATTTAGTGCTGCTTTCCTGCATAGAGACAGTATATCATCATCATATTAAGCCTGAACTTGTGGGTCAGCATAAATACCCTGACCAAGAAGCTTATCTAGAGGCACTTCAAAACTATCCTTTATGCCCTGATGCTCAAGGAGCTTTGCCTCTTCCCTTACTAATGCCTTCCACTGGATTTCGCATGAATTCTCAAGTACAGCTGCTACCAATTGTTCCCAATCTGTGGGTGTCACCCTGTTAAAGGCTGCCCATGAATGTAATAGTTGTTTTATGTATGGACTATGGAGACCATATGAGACAACTGATTCTTTAATATTCTTAAGACCCTTCAGCTGTATAGGTTGCCATCCATGAGTGTGTTTCTTAGAAGCTGGCTTTTCTACCATGGTAGCTGGGTACACTAATGGTAAGTAACAACCTTAGAAGAATAGTCATGATACCTGGGTGGGGTAGCTGCCTGGGATTTGAGTGATTCTGCTTCTGAGGCATCCCAAAGATCTTTAAGCCTAGTAATGATATCATTTTGAAAAGTTTCAATCTCATTAATCATAAAAGATTCCAAGCATGTTAGTGAATTTGTAAATTGCTCTAACTGCTCATTTACATGTTTTCCTAGGTCTTTAATATGATCATCCTTAGGCAGCATCTCGATAGCATGGAAACTGCCTTCTAGGTATTGAAGTCTAGATTCGAGGTCATGATTTGCTGATTTTTAGTCCTCAGCAATTGACCATATGGACCTATGTAATCTGTCAGCCATGTACTGTAAATTATCTTCCAAACTTTCAAATCTAGACTCAAATTTGTGATTTGCTACCTTGGATGCCTCAATAATTGATTGAATGGCATTGTCCAATTCTTCAAACCTATCCTGGGTATCTTGCAACTTTGCATCTAATTTCTGGGTAACATTGCCTATCTGACTTTCTAGCTGGCTACAGATATTCTTTAGCTCCTCATGGTATTCTGATCGCCTAGCCTCTAAGGCTCAGACATTGCATAAATAGGCTGCTTCTCATCCTGGGTAACAGACAGCTCTGTCTTTAGCGTATTGGACACAGAGCCAAGCTTATCATCCAATTTCTGTTCCACTTGCTGCACAATTGTGGTGTTACCTAATCTGTTCTCCAAAACCTCATTGCATAAATCTGTTGTTTCCTTCAAGCAGGTGGTGAGGTTATCTCTGTCCCTGTTCCTGAGCCCTTTGGCTAATAGTATTATTTGTACCAGCAAGCTAATTGACATTATGGCATATAGGCCAGTAATTGGCAAATTAGCATCCTCTTCAAACAGTGAATCACCTAATAAGCAAAAATATTACCAAGTTTAGCAAATGATAAATATTCCACCATAATTTTACCCGATTTCCACTCCAGATGCAGTAACTATCTTTGACCAGTGGGTGGCACAGGTGTTTAGTTAGGCCGCAGAGTTTGGCAGTGGTGGGTTGCAGCTGTGGAGAGAGGTCACAAAAGTGGCTGCGCTTATCTTAGAGATCATACAGCCTTGCGGCTGCAACCACTGAATTAGGCGTGGCTTTAAGGCAACTGCATGAACCCTGATGAAAGCCAAGACCTACTCCAACTCGGTTCAAGGCCTGGAGGACTCTGGGTGCTGGTAGGCAGCAGTCTGAGCTGGTCCCAAGCTCACAGTTGTAAAACTGTAGGAGGTCTGTGTGAGTCTCCAAGCTGGGAGCAGCTCAGTTGCAACAGGTTGGCTGGGAGCCAGGAACACCTGTGAAGAGAGGGACCATTCCCCACCAAGGCCACAGGCCCTGTGGGACCCACAGCCTGTCCCAAAATGGGTGTAGGTTTCCAATATCCCACTCCTGACAACCAGATATAGTGGGAAATTACCAATACGGAGTCAGGTAGAAATATAAGGTTATTTAATAGGGTAAAGCCTTACTTACAGAGCGACCTAGCCAGCCAGCATGGCAGCAGTCTGTACCACAAGTACAAAAGTGAAACCAAAAGAGAAAATGCAGTCCCTGAAAGTCTTACTCTATGGCACCCTGACCACGCCCTAGCAAGCGTGGTCAGGCACACCTGTGACCAGCCGCTAAGTAGGTATGGCTACAGCTTCCCCTACAAGCTTATATAGTCAGGATATGGGGAGGGGCAAAAATGGGTTGTTTTTGCACTAGGTGTTGGTATAGGCAGGATATTAGGAAGCCACAAAGAGGATGTTTGGCAGGGTAAAGAGTTTATGAGTAAGAGTTCCAGGAAGGGGTTGCTTAGGTGACTGAGCCTGTGGGTGGAGGACTGGGTCAAGTTGTTTCTTTTCTTGACCTGGGGTTCTAAGGAGCTGCTATGTAAAGGTTAACTATGTGGCCTGCCAAGCATGGGCTAGGATCTCAGGCCAAGCTCTGAGATTCGGTTCCCAACATATTTCCCCTTCCTTGTATAAAAAGAAGTGGCCAAATTTTTCAGCAGAGGGGGATAGAGGCCTTGCCCCCAACTGGAGAATCTATGGTGACTTTATAAAGGACATTTTTCTCTGACCTCAGGGATGGCTTCTCAGAGCCATCTGAAAGGCAGGACCGTCCAGATGCGTTTTGTGGGGCTGGCGAAGCTTTATGACATCAACCCTATTGCAAGCAGTCATATTCCTCAGAAGCCGAGGTCTCCTTGCAGTACCATCCAGGTCTGCACCTCTGAAGCTGGCCATGGGGAAGTGGGTTAGTTTCTTTTTGGAGAGACAGCCCAAGATGGTTCTTAGAGGTGCCAAAGTCATCCTGGGAAGAGGAGGGCTTAAGTATTGTATCAGGGCAGGCTTAGTGGCAGAGTCCACTTGTTGCTTGACAAAGGCCACAGGTTGATTAAAGGCCAAGGGCCAAAGGAGATTAGCAAGATGAGCCCTATCAGGAGCCCAAGGAGGGAAGGGAGGAAGGTGATTAACCATGGGGAAGTAGTAGGTATAGGTAGAAGGAAGCAAAAAGGAGTAACAGGAGGTTATTTAACCATATGAGGGAAGCCAGCCAAGCCAATCATTGAGTCAGCGTCATCGAGGTCATTTTCAGGGGGGCATGTAGAATGGGTTGATCAGGATATTGGACAGCAGTGTTGGAGACACAGGGCCGTCAGCATGTGTTCAGACATACAGCCATTTTCTCCTGACATTGAAGTTATATCACAACATAATGATATTGAAAACACTGTACTTGCTATAGAGCCAGAAACTGAAACTACAGCAGCAGAAATAATTAGTGAAGTGGAAATTCCAGCACTTAATAAATGTTCCATAAAGTACCTCAAAACAAAGGAGCACTTGGTCAGTGAATGATTAAGTGAGAAGAACGAGAAGACAGGAAAACCTTCAGACAGCCTTTCAGAAAGGCCTCTGCGCATAACTACAGATTCAGAGGTGTTAGCTACCTAGCTCAATTCTTTGCCAGGTCTCACTTACAGCCCCCATGTATACTCTATTCTTAAGCACTATATTAGATTTACATCACCATTTCTCTTGGAAAAAGAGAAGAAAAGAAACTACAGAAAACATTTTGGCTCATGCAAAAAGCAAAAGTGGAAACGCCAAGAGCAGCAATTTGGACAGGGATTTTTTCAGGACCCAATGTCTCATAATTGGTGTCCCTACTTTCATCCACATCTCCTTACCCTCCTGCATTGCAGAGCAAGATTAGTATCACTGTCAACTTTAACCTCTCTAACTCCATAACCTCACTTGCAACTTCCCAGCATTCCCCAGGAATTGACAAAGAGAATGTTGAACTCTCCCCCACCATTTGCTAAGGTAATAGTGGACAAATTCACCATGAATCCACAAGACAGGTGCAGAAACAAAGAAGCATTGGCAGTTTCAAACATAATAGCATTAAAAAGATTGTGTGAAGCTTTCTTTTACTTTTTAATCCAACCTGACATGGGCTTCTCACTAGTGACCCTTCCCTAACCTGGCCCCATCCCAAACTGTACTGCTGCACTTCATGTCTTATGAACCCTTCTGGTCTGCCATGTTGTCAGACAATCAACTCTTGGAGGCAGTTGCCAACTCTAGCCCATTTCTTTTCATTAATGGTTCCTTCCTGGGGGAACCATGGAAAAAGATCCCCAATAAAGAGGAAGAACTTTTATGTTTGATTCTTTCTAACCTGAGTTTCTTGAGCCTTGAGGGATTCTTTGATCCCAGAAAGATATAAATCTTCCTTGCTAATTTTGTCAATTGTTTTTTTTTTTAACCCAAGTTCCCTGCATCTTAAGGGTTTCTGTGATCACAGAAAGAAACAAATCTTCCTTGCTAAATGCTGTCCCATTACTCACCTTTTCCCCATAGGTGGTGCTCATGAACCGAAAGTCCCAAAGACCCAGCAGGCTGCTGGGTCTTCCTCCAACCTAGGCTCACAATCGACTTTGTCATGGATGCCTCACTGCATGGATGGGACTGTCCTTCTAATGAGCACTGAAGTTCTTAGATCCCCAACTCTATCCAGCCCCATGTTTGGTGCCAGTTGTCCCAACCTGCAGGAAGTCAACCTGGGGCAAAAGAGTCAGGGATAGGGAATGGGGACAAGAGACACAGAAAGAACAACCACAAAACAGGATTCTGATCAAGTGGCAAACTTTACTTTTTTCTCAGGCTAGTTTATATAGTCAGGATATGGGGGGGCAAAATGGGTTGTTTGTGCACCAGGTGTTGGTATAGGCAGGATATTAGGAAGCCACAAAGGGGATGTTTGGCTGGGTAAAGAGTGCATGAGTAAGAGGTCTAGGAAGGGGTTGCTTAGGTGACTGAGCCTGTGGATGGAGGACTGGGTCAAGTTGTTTCTTTTCTTGAGCTGAGGTTCTAAGGAGCTGCTATGTAAAGGTTAACTGTGTGGCTTGCCAAGCATGGCCTCGGATTTCATGCCAAGCCCTGAGATTTGGCTCCCAACAGGTTATCTCACTCAGGATTGTTTCTTCTAGTTCCATCCATTTGCCTTCAAATTTCAAGATTTCAGTGTGTTTGTTTCCCCCTGCCCCAGCTGTGAATTACTCCATTGTGTAAATTTACCACATTTTCTCTATTGCTAATTCAGTTGAGGAGCATCTAGGTTGCTTCCAGGTTCTGGTTATTACAAATAATGCTGCTATGAACATAGTAGAACATATGTCCTTGTGGTTTGAATGTGCATCTTTTGGGTATATGCTTAAGAGTGGAATTGCTGGATCTTATGGTAGACTGATTCCCATTTTCCTGAGGAACCACCATACTAATTTCCAAAGTGGTTGTACAAGTTTGCACTCTCACCAGCAATGGAGGATTGTTTTTCTTTCTCCACATACTCTCCATGATAAACTGTCATTGGTGTTTTTGATTTTAGCCATTCTGGCAGGTGTAAGATGGTATCTCAGCGTTGTTTTGATTTGCATTTCCCTGATGGCTAAGGAAGTTGAGCAATTCATTAACAGCCTTTTAGCCATTTTAGATTCCTCTATTGAGAATTGTCTATTTAGTTCTCAATCCCACTTTTTTAATTGGATTATTTGGTATTTTGGTGACAACCTTCTTGATTTCTTCATATATTTTGGAAATCAGACCTCTTTAAGATGTGTGGTTGTTGATTGTCTTTCCCCATTCTATGGGATGTCATTTTGTCTTGTTGACTATGTCCTTTGCCTTACAGAAGCTTCTCATTTCAAGAGGTCCCATTTATTAATTGTTGATGTTAATGTCTGTGACACTGACATTGTAGTCTCCTATGCCCATTTGTTCAAAGGTACTACCAACTTTCTCTAAGAAGTTCAGTGTGGCTGTATTAATATTGAGGTTTTGATTTATTTTGACTTGAGTTTTGTGCATGACAATAGAAATGTATGTATTTGCAATCTTCTACATGTCAGCATCCAGCTATGCTAGTACCATTTATTGAAGATGATTTCTGTTTTGATTGCATAAGTTTAGATTCTGCGTAAAAAATCAGGTGTTCATAAGTGTGCATATTGATATCAGGGTCTTCTATTTATTCCATTGTTCTACCTGTCTGGTTTTATGCCAATATCAAGCTGTTTCCATCACTGTAGCTGTATAATAGTGTTTGAAATCAGGATGGAGATGCCTTCAGAAGTTCCTTTATTGGACAGGGTTGTTTTGTTTATCCTAGTTTTTTTTTCATATAAAGAGGTAAAAATGAACAAAAAGAAAATGAAGTGAATGAGAACATCAAAAGAGCTGGATTTCATGAAATATCAATATAGAAATGAGAGAGAATGTGATCAAAGATTTAAACCATGTGTATAAGGATTTCCTATCATAGAGGATGAGGAGTGAATAACCAGATGCATGGGCTAAAGATCACTAACAAAGCTCTACCAAAAGAGAACTTGACCATGGCATTCTATGTAACCACTTTCAAATCCACTTGCTTGGAAAACAGAAGAAGCCAGTAAAGATTCACACAAGCTGTCAGAAGGTTTCCAGCAGAAACTCAGCAGTCCAGTATAGGCAGGGATTTTACAGATGTTTTAAAAAATGTGGCAAGCAACTGAGTTACTTACTTAGTCTCTTTCATAAACAAGGACATGGGCACAATTTTTACTAAAAGGAATTCAAAAAATATCACAAGAAATGAAAGAACATGAGGATGTTGAAGCTTATATGGTAAAACTATATGGCAAATTAAAGTTGAAAATGTTTAGAGAGAAATATCTGAACTTTATCACACCACCTGTCTTCTAGAAATATTGTGCCCTCCATGTAAAGAAAGAAAAATCCCACTAACAATTTAGATTTATGGTTTTAAAACAAAATGTTGACAACTGAGTTCCCTATAAATGTCCTAAAACTTCAGGGTTTTTTGTGTCACCCTTGGAGTATCTAAGATTATTCAACTACCACATGATTATGTTGATATGAAATCATAGAAGAGATAAGCTAAATTATGTCATCAGATCTGTAAGTAAGAAAAGAAGGCTGTCATGAATATCATTCAGGATCTCTATTCTCAACTAGGGAGGGGTGGTAAATATATCTGCATTCTAGATCTCTGGAAACCAATACAACTGTGTAATTGGACCACTTTTTTATAAACAAGGAATACATCAGCGGTGATGAAAACACAATTAAGACACATATATATGCAAAAATATAGAGAATGGTTACAGCAACAGAATTATAGTATCCACTCAAGTGAAGCTTCTGTAAATCCACAAAATGAATTTTAGGTACAATCTACAAATAATATTATTTACTCATATTAAATGGACTATTGATTCATAGTAGAACACAGGTAGATCTTAAGGACACATGAAAGGAAATATACCACCCCAAATGTTATGTTATATAAATATAGTTTATGGAATATGTAGAAACATGAATAAAAGAAGATCTAATGTATATTTTGGAATGCTTTGATCTGGGGAATAGAGAAGCATATAGATGGCTGGAGGAAGGAGGGGACTCTCAATTAAAGTGAAGTAAACATGAGCTGGCAGGATAGATTATCTGGTAAAAGAGTTTTTTGTCAAACCTGAAGACCTGAGTTTGATCCCAGAACCCAAATGATATAAAGAGAGAAATAAATCCTTCAAGTTGTCCTCTGATGTCCAAATAAGGGTCTTTGTATGTATTCACACCATTCAGCACACAAACACATACACACAACAATGCAAAAGCATAGAACACACAACATACAATTAATCACTAAATTAAAAAAATAATATACAAATGCAGAATGTATTCTGATTTTTGCAAGTGTTTCAATGTATGATTCATGGGGTAGTATATGAATTGTATATCAGTAAAGTTATTATTGACAGTTGCTACTTAGAATACAGTTTTTTAGTCAGTCCCATTGTGACTGGGAAAACAACACAGAAATAAACCAACAAAAAAGAAAAAAAGAGCTTAAGAAATATCAGAATCATGAAGCTTCTTTTTTAGCATTTTAAAGAATTTGTTGTTCTTACAATAATTAGATGTTTTGGTATTGAATTCTTCTTTTATGGTTCTGAAAAATTCTGGGTCAAGGTTGTCATAGCCTAGACTATATTACACAGAATATCCAACATGTGTTGTTTGTTTTGGTAGTTTCTTTCAATTCTCTGTTATTGTGTTTATTTTTTTCTAGAGTTCAGCCTTTGAAGGGTAAGATTGTTTATATCTTCTACAATGTCAGGGAATATTGCTAATTTCAAAATTCTAGACATGCTCATGAGCAGTAAATTCTTTGCATTTCCTCCTGCTCACAACAATTTCTGTGGCAGAGTATAATGGGAATTAAACAAGCATGAGATTGTGGCTTCTTATCTCTATAATCCATGTAAAAGCCTGAATAATAATACATACTAGGAACTACAGGATATGGGGAAATGCAGACAGGCAGATTTTGGAGTCTTGATAGCCAGCACTGTAGGCCAAATGGTGAGCTCTAGATTCAGTAAGAGATCTCCTTGAAAAATAAGGTGGTAAATGAGAGAATGAAAACACCCCGTGTTAACTTTGGACATCCCCATATATATCCCAACAAACACATGTGTGTTTGCCTCATACACACACTCATGCATTAACACAAGGCCCAAGAAACATACAGTCTGTGCATAGCCATAATTTTTATCTTTCAAGTAAGGGAATTTTCTTAATTTTCATCTTTGCATCATACTATCGTCTTAAAGTTTCAAGGGCATGTTTTATGACTTAAAAATCAATACATTGTATTCCTACTCTTTTGACCTTTAAGAACAACCCTTAGAGACTGAAGAATGTGTCTCTCCTACAGATAAAATTATCTATAAAATAAGATGTCTCATTCACTAAAGATGACTGTAGACAGCACCTTAGTATGGCTTAAAATAGTTATAGTTAATCATCAAAGCATTAAGCAATGGCCAGAATTTAATATCACAAAAAACCAGATTAGCAATGAAGCTAATAGGAAAATTGATGGTAGTACCACAATTAACTGCTCTTATGTGTCCCCAAAGTGAGAATCTAAGAGATAAACTTTTCATAAATATGGATACCTCCTTTTTCTCACAAATACTCACTCTTGGTGTTTGTCTATGCAGAGTATTTGAATAAAACAGAGTCAAACACAAGTAGAGGTGGATGAAACAACTTTTCCTCCTTCTGCCAAAGAAAATAGAGGAGCTTTCATATTTGAATCTAACATTATACTGAAAGAATGAAGTTTCCAGGCTTTCTGGAATAAACACCTGGCAGGAAGAAGACCAGAAGTAGAATGTTCTTTGTTCTATTCTGATATTCTATGTTATTTTATTTTTTCCAATTAAAATTGATAATTGTTCTTTAAAGGTCTGTGAAGAATTGTGTTTGGGTTTTGATGGGGATTTTCTCAAAGAACCAACTCTTCATTATATTGATTCTTTGTATTGTTCTCCTAGTTTCCACTTTCTTGATTTCAGCCCTCAATGTGATTATTTCCTGTCATCTACTCCTCCAGGCTGTATTGGCTTCTTTGTGTTTTAGAGCTTTCAGTTGTGTTTTTAATTCTCAAGTGTGATTATTCTCCTGCTTAGCACTGCTTTCAAAGTGTCCCATAAGTTTGGCTATGTTGTGTCCACATTCTCATTGAATTCTAGGAAAACTTTAATTTGTTTTTTACTTCTTCTTCAACCCAGAAATTGTGCAATTGGGCCTTACTTAATTTTCATGAGTTAGCAGGTTTTCTGCAATTCATGTTGTTGTTGAATTCTAAACAACAATTCTTTAAAGCATGGTGGTCTGATAAGATACAGTGGGTTATTTCAAAATTTTTGTACCTGTTGAGGTTTGCTATGTTGCCAAGTATGGTTGAATCTGGTTTTGTCATGGAATATCTTGTTTTCTCTATCTATAATGATTGAAAGATTTGCTGGGTAAAGGAGTATGGGCTGGCATCTGTGGTCTCTTAGTGTAGGTAGAATATCTATCCAGGACCTTCTGGCTTTCAGAGTTTCCATGGAAAAGTCAGGTGTAATTCTGATAGGTTTGCCTTTATATGTTACTTGACATTTTTCCTTTGCTGCTCTTAATATTTTCTCTTTATTCTGTATGTTTTGGGTTTTGTTTATTATGTGGCACAGATTTTTTTTTTGGTCAGGTCTATTTGGTGTTCTGTAGGCTTCTTGTACTTTCATTGGCATGTTTTTCTTTAGCTTGGGAAAGTTTTCTTGTATGATTTTGTTGAATATGTTTTCTGCACCTGTGAGTTGGATTTCTTCACCTTCTTCTATACCTATTATTCTTAGGTTTAGTCTTTTCACAGTATCTCATATTTCCTGGACATTTTGTATTAGGGATTTTTTTGGACTTAAGATTTTCTTTGGTTGATGAGTCTATTTCTACTGGTGTATCTTCAACTCCTGAGATCCTCTCTTACTTCTCTTGTATTCTGCTGGTTATGCTTCATCTGTAGTTCCCTATAATTTACCCAGCTTTTCTATTTCAAGCATTACCTAAGATTGTGCTTTCTTTATTGTCTCTATTTCAGTTTTTAGGTCTTGAACTGTTTCCTTGAAAGATTTGTTGATATCTTGTATTTTTTGGTTTATTTTTTCTTCTATTTCTTTAAGGAATTTTCTCATTTCTCTTTGAGGCCCTCTATCATTTTCATGAGGATTTTTATAAGGTTTTTTTATAATCTCTTCTGCTTCATCTGCATTGTGATGTTCATGTGTTACTGGTGTAGGGTCCCTAGTCTAAGTGGTGTCAGATTATTTTTTCTCTTGTTGAATGTTATTTTATATTGTCTTCTTCCCATCCTTTCTTCTGGTGGGTGTAGCATGAGTCTCTTTCTCTCCTGGTGGATATGAGACCAAGGTTCCCTTCTGGTAGATGTAAACAGTTACAATACTCTGATGTGTGTTCCCTTCCCATGGATGGACGTGGGACTGGTACTGGGGCCTTGGCAGTCTCTGGGTGTGTTGGATCCTTCCAAGTTTGCATCTCATGAGAAGTCCCCCAGCACTAGGTGTCCCCAAGCAGTCATAGGAAGCCACACCGGAAACAGCCCCTGGCCTACCTGGTCTGGTGGATGGAGGTGGGACTGGTACTGGGGCCTTGACAGTCTCTGGCTATATTGGATCTGTGGAAATGTGATCCCTATTTTATAATTTCTACAACTAGCAATTGATAAGGAATGGATGGTGAAATGAAATATATATAATCATATAAAATAAAATGATATAATCATATATGATTATATAATTGTAATAATTAAATATTAATTTGCATCTTTGATCTTGGCTCTAGATATAGTTTCAGATATATTTTTGAGGTTAGATTTTTATACCTACTGTATATATTTCTTGTATTGTTTAAGGTATTGTAAATTTCTAGTCCTTGATGTTATTATTACAAAATGCAGGTTAGTAGTTATTAGTTACTCATCTATATCATTCAAACTTGTAGTTATTTTAGGAATGTTTTCAAGTTTAAACTGAGCAATATTTTAGGTTGACAGGTGGTTGTCAAACACTTCAGAGATCTATAAAATATGACATTGAAAATGTTTCAGTAACATAAGACATTTAATGACAGTGAGATAAAGCTGTTTCTGGAAGCACTAATCTGTTTCACAGAATTTGATGAGCATCAAAAACCTCTATATGCAATTTGCTTTCAATGTGGTAAAGTATCTGTTCTTGTCTCAAGACCTGACAGGATGCTTTCTAGATTGAACATGAATGAAAATAGGAAATTGACTTCCAAACTTTCCCAAGAAAAGGTATGTCAATTCTTCAAAATTCCTGCTTCACTGAAAAGTCTTTCAGATATTGTAGACCTGTAGGATAAAGATGGATATTGCAACTATCCAAAGGGAACTTGGGTGACTATCCAGTCTGCCAGGTGTTTCTATCATTCCATAGATTTGGAAGTTGCTAATTCTGTACTTTATGTTTAGGTAATATTTTATCCTGCTCAGGACTCTGATGGAGTTGAAGACTATATAGTTATAGTTTAACAGTTTTATTTTTTTATCAAATTAAAAATGAGACTCACAAAATAGATGTTAAATTAATAAAATTTGAGAGACATAAAATCTTATGTTGTTTATCTAAGCAGGTGTTTTAAGATCCAACAAATTGTAAGTTGGTAATACAAATTTCAATAGAATGTATTTTGATATAAAACCATGTACTTACCCAGATAAGATGGATTGCAGAGTACTTTCTCTGAGTTTGTCAAATGTACATGGAGTAAACTTGGTGTATGTAATTCTTACATGATAATTGTTCTTATTATATATAGTTTTGCTATGTTAGAGTTAGAAACTTTCCTTTTTATTTAGACAAACAAGGGAAAAATTTTAGGCTTATTCTATCACATAATGTGAAGATGTGTTTCTGTTCTTCATTGCCTGACTAAGGAACCTTCTGATCGGTTTAGTAAGAAGCTGAATGGCCAATAGCTTGGAAGGAAAAGATAGGCAAGATTTCCTGAAAGAGATAGGAGCTCTGCATAAGAATCAGAGATGGGGAATTCATCAGTAGGAGGCAGAACAAGTGAGATGTACTATATGGAGGATAAGTACCAAGTCACATGGCAGTGTAGATTAATATAATTGAGATGATTTAAGTTATAAGGGTTAGGTGGTAATAAGCTTAAGCTATGGCCAAGCTTTTGCAATTCACAGTGAGTCTCCATGTCATTGTTTGGAAGCTGTTTGTCCAAAGGAATACCTGTTACACAGGCAGATTCTTTCTAGTTGTAATGCACCTTTTAAAAAATTATATATTATAAAACACTATATGAGGTTGAGAGATAAAATAACTACAAATTCTCTTTGTTATATTTATGGTGTAAAACCATAATGGATGATTTCCTCCATATGCTGCTTTTAGGCATCATATTTTACCACAGTAATAGTAACTCTAACTAAGACAATTGTCTTTGCTGCATTTTTACAAATGTAAGAAAAATTGTCATCAGCTGTATTGTAATTCATACCAGTAATTTTCAGAAAGAAATGAAATTCTATAAGATCACACATTCTAAAATTCTATCAGGCTTCAATCAAATTGGTTTAATAGTCTACTTTTCATTCTACTTATAAACAACATCATCCTTGATGATATGCTTTCAGTTAAAAAATATTTAAGGAAAATTACCCCCATGACAACTGTATTAGTCAAGGATACATTAATTTCTTTACATTTCAAAATATTTCCTGTGATTTTTCTACTGTTTGTATTAGCATTCCTTAGCCGTATACTACAGTGAATTACATTGTGATACTTTTGTGCAGGTATATATTTTGATCTTCTTCATCCCCAATATACTTTGTATCTCCCTTCTACTACTCCTGACCCCTGTATTATTCACAATAAAGCCCATTTTACTTTCAGGTAATTTTCTGTTAATAGTGTGAGAAATTGTTCACAAGAACATAAACACCTTATTAGTAGGTACACTACCGAATAAAAGTATCTCTCTTCTTAGAGATCTTTAACTGTGTGTAAATTTGAGCATGGGGAGAACTCATTTTTTTTTAGAAAGTTTGAAATTAGTCTTTTTGTGCTGGCTTTATAGATGTATATATCAAGACTGTTATGATTTATAGATGTATTGCCCTTTCAAATAATAACACACAAATATGAGAAATACACACACACACACACACACACACACACACACACACACACACACACACAGTTAAAGTTTTTAAACCTAAAACTTCTATCCCCTTACAATTTTCCCAGTGGAAAGATCAGGGCAGAAAGGAGATTAATATAAATTATGTACATTCTCAAATAGTTTAGCACAGAACTGCAATCAGATGTCAGAGTTTACTGTTCAGTTTCAGCATGGACTCAACATTTGTAAGACTGAAAGCCTCTGTAAGACATGTGTTCATTAGTCCAAAAATCAGACTTGGTAGAACATATGAAAATACTAACTACAGTGCTAGCTGTAGTGAGAATTTAAATGAGATTTTATATGTTATCGTTGTCATTTCTGAGGTCACTTCAAATAATAAAAAACATTTCTGATATTCCCAACATTTAAAGGAGAGTTCTTGCCTAAGTATTAGAGTAATTTAGAAACCTCTGTGCATTTTTGGAGTGGGGAGTTAACCAGTTAGCTGGAATATCACTTTACTAAAGAGGACATAAAGGTCCTATGTTTTTTCTTTTGAGCTTTGCAGTAGAAGAATCAATATGCTTAATACAGATTAAAAGCCCTTCTATGGTATAGTGTTTTATTCCAAGTGCTTTACCTTCAGTTCTCACATCCTCACACTTGATAATATTGCTGTAGTTTAGTTTTACCTATTTTTATTTTCCATAACCTCAATGATTCTTAAATCATAAGATGGCTAGTTGCAAATGTAATTCCAAATAAATCTTTTCCAAAGTACTAATGTTTAAATGGAATAACTCTGTCAATATTGGCGACTAGACCTGATAAGGTGCATTACATGATGCAGGGATAAGAACCTCCAAAAATGGGTAAACTTCAGACTTAATGACATGTTGTGACATAGTTCCTACAATACAGCATGTTTTTCATTGGAATGGTCACTTTGATTGCAGATCCATGGATTGACTACCTTAGCTGGAGCTTAGCGAGTTGCTACACTGTTTGATAATATTTTTCCTATAGGGGCACCAAGAGAGTCACTTCACATTTGCTGGTATTAAAAAACTGTTTTGGATTTCAAGTGCATATTCCATTAAGGAATACATGTATCCTATTTTGGCTCCAGGAAGAGACATAATAAAACCTGTATAGATATTGAAGAGCCTCAAAAAGTAGAAAAATATCAGGAACTTTAGAGATATTTCTCTCTTTTTCTCTCTTCCTCTCCCTCTTTCTCTCATGTTTATGTCTGTAAGTGTGCTTGGTGTGTGTGTGTGTGTGTGTGTGTGTGTGTGTGTGTGTGTGTGTGTGTGTGTGTTGTGTGCATGTATGCACACACACATGTATGCACACAACACATGCACACCACACATGCACCTGTGAATGTCCAGAGGTCAGAAGTTAATGTCAATGTTGAGGGTCGTATTTCACTCTATACCTTATATTTTGACAAAGGACATCTCTCCATTTTCTGAGTTCATTAATTCAGGTTGACTGGCTTAATGGGGGATTATAAACTTGTATGCTGTAAAGATTTGCCACTTGTATTGGTTTAATAAAATGCTAATAAAAAACAACAAAAACAAACAAAGAAAAAATGCTGATTGGCCATAGCCAGGCAGAGAGTATAGGTGGGGCTACCAGACTAAGAGTTTTGGGGGAAGAGGAAGGCACAGAGTGAAACTCCATGTAGTTGCAGAGGAAGCAAGAGTCCTAGGATTCACTGGTAAGATAAGATTATAGGAAGAGACACAGGTTAATAGAAATGGTTAATAATTAAGAGGGGAGAAGGGGTGAGGAGGACATGAGGGAAGAGGAAGTTTCAGTTGTGAGAAGAATAGAGGAGAGCAAGATAAGAGATACCATAATAGAGGGAGACATTTTAAGTTTAAGGAGAAATCAGGTGCTAGGGAAATGTCTACAGATCTACAAAGATGACACCAACTAACATTCTAAGCAACAGAGGAGAGGCTACCTTAAATGCCCTCCCCTGATGATGAGATTGATGACTAACTTATATGCCATCCTATTGACTTCACCCAGCAGCTGCTGGAAGTGGAAGAAGACACAAACAGCTAAACACTGAACTGAACTAGAATCCAGTTGCAGAGGAGGAGGAGTGATTAGCAGAAGGCTAAAGACCAGGCTGGTAAAACCCACAGAACCCACTGACCTGAACAAGGGGGAACTGTTGGATCCCAGACTGATAGCTGGGAAACCAGCATGGGACTGTTCCAGACCCCATGAACATGGGTATTATTGAGGAGACCTGGGAAATTTATGGAGCCTTTTATGAATCAGTACTTATACCTTGCATAGGAATAGACTTTGCGAGTCCATTCCATACAGAAGGATACTCCCTGAGCCAAGACAAAAGGGCTGGGCCTAGGCCCTATCCCAAAGGATATGACAGTTTCTGAAGACACCTTATGGAAGGCCTCACCCTTCCTGGAGAGCAGAAAGAGTATGGGATAGATAGGGTGCTAGTTAGGGGGGATTCAGAGGAGGTAGGAAGTCAGAGGGAACTGGATTGACATGTAAAATAATCTTGTTTCTGATTTGAATAAAAATGAAGAGACAGAATAAGAGAGAGAGCTATCCAATGGAAGCCTGTGATATAGGCCAGAATATTTATTATTAATATAACCTTCTTTGTATTTATTTGTGACTAATGGTTGTCAGAGCAGGCAGGGCAAATACCTTTGTCTACACTGGCTAGCCTCAAGATCCTGCCTACCTATCTACCTTAGCAACATTAGGATTATACATACATGTCTCTGTGTCCTGCTTGTTTTGCTTCTGAAGATCTACCAGCTCATCAGCCACTGAATATTCTAACTTTTCTTCTTAAAATAATATTCTATGTGATGATAAATCTATTTAAAGGTGTGAACTTGATGGTTACTGAAAATCTTCACTCTATTGCCACCATATACGAATTAAGGACTATATTCTTAATCCAACATTTACAATTTCAAAAAACCCAACCAGATATGATTATCACATTAATGTGCTTCACAGAGAAGTCTACAGATATTCTTAAAAGGAGGAAATAAAATCCAGACAGATAATCCTACTAAGTATAGGTGTTCCTCCTTGAAGAAGGTGTCACCTTTAGATAAATGTTTTCTGATGGCTAATTTTATAGCACCTTGACACAAAATAGCATCCCCAGAGCAGTCAGAGACTCAATTTAGAAAATACCTTCATAAGATCAGGCTGTAAACAAGCTTGTAGTACATATTCTTTTCTTTGTAGTATTTTTGCGGGGGTGATTAAAGATTGATGTGGGTTGTGCTATCTATGGGCTGTTTGTTCTGGGTTATACAAGAAAGCAAGCTTATGTAGCCAGTAAACAGTACTCCTCATGGCCTATGCATCAACTACTGAGTTCACTTTATCCCCTGTTTGAGTTTCTTTCTAGCTTTTCTCTACAGCCTGTGATATGTAAGCCAAATGAACAACTTCCGCCCCTAGCTGCTCCGGTCATGATATTTTATCATAAGATAGGAACCCTAACTAAAAGAAGAGTCATATATAATAACCAGGACTGTGACTTTGGATTCATTTTTGACTTAAACACACTGAGGTTGATTCACTCAGGTCCTGAAATACAGGATGGAAAGAAGGTCCCAGAGAAGCATCAACATCTGCAAAGCTCCTGTTGCATGCAGGATGTTTCACCACGTTATTTTCCACAGCAGCTCCTGAAGCTCCAACAGTTCATTCTTTACACTGTTTCAGACACTCTGAAATAACTAGATAGTATGTTTCTTCAGTTAGTTTTTCCTTTGCTAGTTATTCATTTTTATTGACAATAGTCTCATTTTCCGATTTCCAATTGTTGAGTCTCAATTTCAGTTTCCAGAGAAAAGCTAAAATTACTTGATTTATGATTAAGCACTCTAGGTAATTGACTTGTAACCATGAAACTCAGTATAAATAAAGGTGAACTGTATCCTAATATACAAGTAACATCAGGACACGGCAAATATTAAACTGTTTTATAATATTTTAAATTTCCTTTCTTATAGATTTATAAAATATATCAAATCCATTATGATAACCAAGTAGTTACATCATGTGTTATTTAGGTAAGCTGAAGCAAACAGTGTTTCACTATATTAATCTCTTTGACCCAAACAAGACATTTGACAAAGCTTTGAATTCTCAGACTCCTGCCTGCCTGTACCTGAAAGATAGAGGACTAAAGTTGTGCACTATCACAACTGGCCCATACCTTTGTCCTTTATCAAATGATATTTAATTTTCAATACACAGAGAAAACAAAATCTATTTGTTGAAGAATTTTCTTTTATTTATGTCAAATAAATAGTTCTAAATTTCCTTTATAGAATATAGTATATGACCAGCTACCAGGAAGATTTTGGCATATTTATCCTACTGTCTGAGTAAGGGACACATGACTGTCTCATGTTGTTTACATTCATTGTTGTTTCCATAGAATTCTCTTCAAACTAGAGTATGAATAAGGACAAGATGATGACAATTATAACCTGAAAAATGGTGGTTACCTTAAACTGAACCGTCTCTTTTCTTTCCTTAGAGAATTAAATGAAGAAGGCTAGTTAAACCCTGTTATGGTATTAAAATATTTGCTATATTAGGTTATTCAGTTTGAGGATAGTGTTTATGAAGCAAGAGATAAGTAATATGATTTTTTTTTTCTCTGTGACTTTGGAGGCTGACCTGGAACTAGCTCTTGTAGACATGGCTGGTCTGGAACTCACAGAGATCCATCTGCCTCTGACTCATGAGTGCTGGGATTAAAGGCATGAGCCACCTCACATGACTTTTATGTTCAAGTTGAACTTCAGAATTTATTTTAGAAATTAAATAATAATAATAATTCTGAGAACACAGTTTACTCACAACTTCGTCCATATTTATGTTTCATGAAATAATTTTGGATTATAATTGTCATTTTATTACCTATTACATACATTTGGGCTTTTGTATTTGGATATAATTAATTGGCAACCTTAATGAGTGGTTCACAAAATTCCAAGAACACCAATACAGATTCGGAATTTATTTTTGGTCGTGAGCCTAGCCTTTAATGGCTGAGCTAGACACCAATTTCCTTATAGGAGAAGGGCATCAATGGCATTTTCTCCACCACTGCTTGGATTCTTAGTTGGGGTCATCCCTGTGGATTCCCTAATATTTCATCTGTGCCAAACCTCTCTCCATACCTGTACTGTCTCCCTCTATCAAGGCATTTCATTTCTTGACCTCCTCTATTCCTCCCCTGTATGAGTCCTTTTGTTCTCCTTCTTCCTCTCCCACCTCCTTCCTCTCCAACCCCACTCCATGCTTCCACTTAGTTCAGGGATTCTTTTCCTCCTCCCCTTCTTCAAGGGACTATGCAATCTTCTCTTGGAGTCCTTCTTGTTTCATAGCTCCTCTGCTAGTGTGGATTTTAGACTTGTAATCCTTTGATTTATGTCTAACATGATATAGGAGTGTGTACATACCCTTATCATTTTGTGACTGGGTTACCTCATTCAGGGTGGATTCTTCTAGTTCCATCCATTTGCCTGTGAATTTCAAGATTGCATTTTTTTTTTTAATTTCTGCTGAGTAGTACTCCATTGTGTAAATGCACCACATTTTCTCTATCCATTCTTCAGTTGAGCGGCATCTAGGTTGCCTCCATGATATGGCTATTGCAATTAATGCCGCTATGAATATAGTTGAACATATGTCTTTATTGTATGAATGTGCATTCTGTGGCTATACACCCAAGAAAGGAATTGCTGGATCTTGAGGTGGACTGATTCCCATTTCCTGAGAAACCACCATACTGATTTCTAAAGTGGTTGAAGAAGTTTGCAGTCGCACCAGCAATAGAGGAGTGTTCCTCTTTCTCCAGATCCTCTCCAGCATAGAATGTCATTGGTGTTATTGATTTTATCCATTCTGATAGGAGTCAGATGGCATCTCAGAGTGTTTATGAGCTGCATTTCCCTGAGGGCTAAGGATACTGAACACTTTCTCAAGTGTCTTTCAGCCATTTTAGATTCTTTTGTTGATAATTCTCTATTTAGTTCTGTACTCTACTTTTTAATTGCATTGTTTGGTGTTTTGTTGGCTAGCTTCTTGAGTTCATTTATATTTGATGATCAACCCTCTGTCAGATGTGGGGTTGGTGACTATCTTTTCCAGTTCTGTGGGTTGGCATTTTGTCTTGCTGATTGTGTCCTTTGCCTTACAAAAGCTTCTCAGTTTCAGGAGCTCTCACTTATTAATTGTCGATCTTAATGTTTGTTCTACTGGCTTTCTGTTCAGAAAGCCGTCTCCTTTACCAATTTGTATGAGGGTACCACCTACCTTCTTTTCTAGGAGGTTCAGTGTGGCTGAATTTATGTTGAGGTCTTTGATTCATTTGGACTTAAGTTTTGTGCATGGCAATAGATAATATCTATCTGCAATCTTCTGCGTGTCTGAATCCAGTTATGCCAACACCATTTGTTGAAGATGCTTTCTTTTTTCCATTGTATAACTTCAGCTTCTTTGTCAAAAATCAGGTGTCCATAAGTGCATGGGCTAATATCAGGGTTTTTAATTAGATTCCATTGGTCAACCTGTCTATTTTTGTGCCAATACCAAGCTGTTTTCAGGACTAGGGCTCTATAATAGTGCTTGGTGATGCATCCGGAAGTTCCTTTAATTGTACAGAGTTGTTTTGGCTAACCTGGGTTTTTTTTTTTTTGTTGTTGTTTATCCATATGAAGTTGAGTACTATTCTTTGAAGGTCTATGAAGAATTGTGTTGCAATTTTGATGGGAATAGCATTGAATTTGTAGATTGCTTTTGATGAGATTGTCATTTTTACTATGTTGATCCTACCTATACAAGAGAATGGGAGATTTTTCAATTTTATGGTATCTTCTTTAATTTCTATCTTTAAATACTCAAAGTTCTTACTATACAGATCTTTCATGTATTTTGGTTATCATTACCCCAAGATATTTTATGATGTAAAGGGTGATGTTTCTGATTTAGTTCTCAGCCCATTTATCTTTTGTATATAGCTGGGGAAACAGCATTGGACTGAACCAAGCCCTGTGAATGTGGATGCCAGCTAGGAAGCAAAAATAGTCTATGGGACCTCTCACAGTGGAGCCAGTCTTTAACCCTTGAGCACAAATGGACTTTGGGAGACCATTCCCTATGGAGGGATACTATTGCAGCCCAGATACAGCAAGGAGAGCCTAGGCACTCTCCAAAACAATATGACAGACTTTGAATGTCTCTGGTGGAGGGCCTCACTATCCCTGGGGAGACCTTGGGGGATGGGTTGGGGGGTTGGTGGGAAAAATGGGTGGATGGGAGGGCAAGGGAATGGGGGGATGGATATGTAAATATAAGTAGCAATTAAAGAATTTAAATAAAAAATATCTAAAATTGATAATCACAGGAATTCACTTTAGTATAAATAGCTGAAACAGAAAATTGACAGTAATGAAACTGGAAGATTTATTTACATTTGACCTATTGTCACATTCTCCTAATGTTCATTAACTATTAAAATCAAATTACATTGATAGCAATATAATTGTGAGTAAAGACCTGAGGAAAATCCCAGTTTAATACAGTAGTGGGAATAAAAGAGAATAGTAATTTATTTTGGGAATAAATATTAAAACTAAGTTTCTGAACAGAAAGTTGAGCCAATGTATCACTCACAGTTTTCTACTCATTAGTAGTTGTAAAATAGTTAAGAATTGTAAGCTATGGGAGAGAAAATGACAATCTTATATACAAAAATAATTATTAATAGAACTCCTCTAGGCCACATTTTATGATTATTTTGGTGACTAATGAAAAAGGACAGCACTGTGGATAGATACTGGAACAAAGGAAGTAAGAATGATAATAAGAACAGAAGGAGGGGGAAAATGAATTAATAAGAAGTTTGGTAAGGAGAATTGGAATAGGAAGGGAAAGGGACATTCAAATATTCAGTGTCACAGTCATGATGCTGTCCATGATATTTACTCAGATATATTACTTTTTAAATTATTATTAATTAAGTTTTTTTCATTTATTTTACATCCTGACCAGAGTTTCCTCTGTCCCCACTGTTCTCAATCTTTCCCCACTTCCACTCACTCCTCCCAATCCATTCCCCCACTTGGTGTTCAGGAAGTGGCAGGCCTCCCATGAGTTCCAAAAAAGCATTGTATATCAAGTTCAGGTAGGATTAATTTTCACTTGTGTTAAAGCTGGTCAAGACAACCCAGTATGAGGAATAGGTTCCTAAATTCCAGCCCAAGGATTAGCAATAAGCTCTGTTCCACCAATAGGGATCCTACAAATAGACTAAGCTATGTAACTGTCACACATATGTAGACACTCAAACCCAAATACCTGGAGGTCTGCAAGAGTGTCCTTTTAATTTTGGGTTGAAATGTGTTCTTCTTACAAATCTTTCATATATTCCAAGCATTAGCTGATACAATAAAACACCTACAAGTATAGAATCTTTTTAGTTATTTCAAATTTTATATACTAGGGATCTAGGTAAATTCCAGTGGATCAGCAACCTAGATTTGGCTACATTCAGGTCTGGTTACCTTAATGTGTCTCCTTCTCTTCTAGACTTGTTTCAATGACAGAAATAAATAAACTAAAGAATCACTTCTTAAGTTCATGAGTTAGCTGTGATAATACACTGAAATGCAAAAACATACTTGTTAATATTCTGTACAACTAAGAGATATTTCTCTCTGTTTTACTACATCAGTTATATAGTAATCATTTCTAGCAAAGCATAATGTAGGAATTATGCTTTGACAAAACTCTGTAAAAGGATATAAATGTACTTGCAGATCTATTTTTAACTTTTGAATAATGCTTAGCATATAAATATACAAATGTAAATTTACAGATAAGATTTAATTAAGAGCCTTTTTGAGGGGATAATTGCTATATTAATTCATCTGGGTATATTCTCTTAAATATTGCACAGTTGTTTAATTTATTTTCTGAAATATAGTTGAAAAAAAGCAGGATTAAGAATAGTACTTTGCAGCCTGGCAGTGGTGGTACACACCTTTAATCCCAGCACTTCAAAGGCAGACAGATCTCTGTGGATTTGAGACGATTCTGGTCTACAAAGTGAGTTCCAGGACAGCCTCCAAATTTACAGAGAAAACCTGTTTCAAAAAAGCAAAAACAAAAAAGAATAGTAATTTGCTAATCTTTCAGAATGACTGTAAACAATATCTTCATTGCATCAAATGTGGTTACATTTTGTGAAAGTCATCAGTAGGGACCATTTAACAAAATAAATCCAGGAATTATAACATTGGAAACTTGAAAAACTGAGTATTTGAGACGGGTCTCAATAATTTTCAATGAAATTTCTTCTTATGATGAATAAATTAAATTGGAGCTATGAGAATAAAACTACTACAAAAAAAATATTTTCATTTTATTTCTCTTCTCTTGAAGGAAGAACACTATGATTCCTGAATATCAAGGAAATTTTTGTTAGTTTTACTTCTTGGTTTTTCTTTTTGTAAGCCTTCTTACATTATTATTTCAACTTGGTACTCAATCAGGCACCCCATAACTAGCTGTAATTCCAACTTCAGTGGCATCCAACGCTACTTGTTGTTGTTTTCTTTTCCTACTTAGGCAGTTAAACTCATGTGCACATAATCATTGACAGGAACCCATTGTATTACATTTTTGACTTTATAACTTTTTATTTAAATTAGAAACAAGCTTGTTTTATATGCCAATCCCAGTTCCCTCTCCCTCCCTTCCTCCCCTGTCCCCTACAAACACCCAATCCCATCCCTTTCTGCTCCCCATGAGCAGGGCGAGATCCTCGATGGGGGATCATTAAAGTCTGTCATATCATTTGGAGCAGAACCTAGATTCCTGTGTGTCTAAGCTTCTCAGCATCCCTATATGTGGAGTGGGTTCCCAAAGTTCATTCATGTAGGAGGGATAAATACTGATTTACTACCAGAGGTCCTATAGATTAACCAGATCTCCAAACTAACATCCTCATTCTGGGGATCTGGAAGAGTCCTATGCTGGTTTTCCAGCTATTAGTCTGGGGTCAATGAGCAACCCCTTGTTAGGGTCAGCTGTTTCTGTGTGTTTCTTCAGCCTGGCCTTGACCCATTTTCTCATCACTCCTCCCTCTCTGCAACTGGATTCCAGAGTTGAGATAAGTTTTTAGCTGTGGTTGTCTGCTTCTGCTTCCATCAGCTACTGAATAAAGGCTATAAGATGGCATATAAGGTAGTCATCAATCTCATTATTGGAGAGGGGGATTTTAGGTAGCCTCTCTCTTGACTATTGCTTAGATTGTTAGTTTGGCTCTACCTTGTAGATCTCTGGGAATTTCCATAGTGCTAGATTTCTCTTTAAACCTATAATGGCTCTCTCTGTTATGGTATCTCTCTTCTTACTCTCCCCTATTCTTCTCCTGACTTGATCTTCATCCTCTTTCATGAGCTAATTGGGAATATGGGGGGAGGTAAGAGGGAATTAGGAGAAAGAGAATGTGAGAAGAGGAGGGGAGAGGGGTACATAAAAATGTAATAATTTTAAAATTAAGAAAATAAATTCTTTATATTCTAAAATATTGGGGAAATTATATTAATATCAGTTATGATATAGACATAACATAATGGCAGATATTATTATTTCATTCTAGAAGAAAAAATGGGAAAATCTAAAAACAAGTAACTTTTACAAGAAACAAATGTCATGAGCAAACCCTCATAATTAAATTGGTTTATGACAGAAATTAAGATATAAATTGAAGACTTTCTATAATTGAATTAAAATGAATATAAAACATACCCAAAATTACGAGACAAAATGAAGGTTGTTCAAACCAACAAATTTATAGCACATATTGCCACCATAAAAATATTGAAGAGATCTCATATAAGTAATTTAACTGTAAACACAAAGTCACGCAGTACATTCACAAGGACAAAAGGAAGAAATCAAACTCAAAGGAATAATCAAAAAATAATCAAGAAATAATCAAAATCATTGTTGAAATCAATTAAAAATATAAACAAACATACAAAAAGTACAATGTGAAAAAATGGTTCTTTGAAAAAATCAGTAATATTGAAGAACTCATATCCAGATAGAGTAAAATGAAAAAAATAGAATACTCAAATAAACAAAATTAGTAATGAGAATAACGACGTAACACTTGACAACAAGAAAATTCAGTGAATCATAAGAAAATAGTTTTAAAACCTATACTCTCATAAATGTGAATATCTAAAAAATGAATAATTTTCTTGATACATAATTTATTAAAGTTAAATCAAGATCAGACTGAAATTTAAACAGACCTATAATTCCTAATGAGATGAAAGCAGTTATTAAAATTCTCCCAACCAACAAGGATAAAGGGCAAATACTTTCAGCTCAGAATTCTAACAAACATTCAAAGAAGTGGTGATGACAATATGCCTCAAATTAGTTAATAAAAAAACAGAGTGAATATTGCCCAAATAATTTTCTGAGGCCAAAGTTACCTTTATACTCAAACCACATAATAACCCAACAAAGAAAAAGAAATAAAAACCAATGTCCTTTATGAAGTTAGATGCAAAAACTTCAATAAAATACTTGGAAGAAAAATCTAAGAACATATCAACAACCATCATCTAGTACAAGTACAAACAAGTCAACTTTATCCCAGATATACAAGATGTTCAATATATGTAAATCAATAGATATAATATATCATATAATATGAATATATACAAATTATATAAACTGAAAGAAAAAACAAATGACAATCTCTTTAGATACATAAAATGCCTCTGATGAAAGTCAAATATGCATTTATGTTAGAAGTCTTGGAGAGATTAGCAATAAAAATGACATACCGCAATCAAATAAAATCAATTTCCAGTGAATTTATAGAAAATATGAAAATAAATGGAGAGAAACTATAAACAATTCAACTAAAATCTGGGCCAAGATAAGATTATTCAGTCTCTCCATATCTACTCAGTATAGTACTTGAGTTCTTAACAAAAGCAAAAAGGCGAATGAAGAATATCAAGAAGAAAAATATTGGAAAGAAGACAAAGTATCTTTACATGCAGATGATTTTCATAGACTATATGTGGCCATAAAAATTACACCAGGAAACTCTTCCAGCTGCTGTAGTCTTTAAGTAAACAATCTGTCTACAAAACTAACTCAGAAAAATTAGTAGTCCTCATATATCCAAATGATAAATAGACTGAGAAAGAAGTGAGAAAATAACACCTTCAAAAAAGCCTCAAATAACATAAAATATCTTAGTGTAACTATCCAAGAAAGTGAAAGACTTGTATGATAAGTATTTCCAGATTGAAGAAAGAAATTGAAAAGGTATTAAAAGATGAAATTATCTTCCATGCTCATGGATTGTAGGATAAACATTGAAAAATTTGCCATCCTAGATTTCCTGTAATCCCTATCAAAATATATCACATTTCTTCCCAGAAATGGGAAGAAATTTCTTCCTCATATGGAAACATGTACACAAACAAAAACAATTAAAACAATAGCTAAGACAATCCAGACTAATAAAAGAACAGCAGGAGGTACAGACTGCCCTCATTTCCCTATAGATGCGTATTAATAAAAGCTGAATGATATTGATAGAAAAAAAGAAACATAGGTCATTGGAATGAAATTGAGAACACAGAAATAAATCCTCACACATTTGGACACATGATTTTTGATAAAGAAGTTAGTCACAGACATTAAAAGAATAAAGAATGAAAACATCTTTAAAAAATGTTATTGGGCTAAAAAATTCCTGCAGGTAAAAGAAATAAAATAAATACATACTTAGTACCCTGCACAAAACTTGACTTCAAATGGATAACATACCTAAATGTAAAACCAGGTAAAGTAAATGTAAAACTAAATAAAATAGATAGTGGGGAATAGTCTTGAAATCAATAGCACTTTGAAATGGCTTTATGGCCCAAACAACATTAGCATACAAATTAAAATCCACAATTAATAAATGGACTTTCTGAAACAGAGAAGCTACTACCCAGGAAAAGGTACTGACATTTGGACCTGGACCAAGTAATATTTTATATAATGGGGAAATATCTTTATCAACTACACATATGACAGAGGGCTAATATTCAAAATATATAAAGAACCCAAAAACTTAGTTATCAAGAACCAAACCAATTTAAAAACAGGGTAAACATCTAAACAGATAATTCTCAAAAGAAAAATTCAAATGGCTGAAAAAACTTAAATGTTAAATATTGTTAGTAATCAGGGAAATGCAAAACTAAATTACTTGAAGGTTTCATCTTACACCCATCAATGGCTAAGATCAATAAAACAAAGGAAGCTCATACTGGCAAGGATGTGCATCCATTAGTGGTCAGTGTGCAAATGTGCACACTCACTTTGAAAATCAGTGTGGCAGTTCCTCAGGAAAATGGGAATGAATCTATCCCTAGATCCTGCTATTCCATTTATAGCATATATCTAAAAGATAACAATCCTACCACAATACACTTGCTCAACCATGTTCATTGCTTCTCTATAGGAGGTGGGTTAAAGGGAGGTGAAAATCTAATTAGGATATATTGTTAGAAAAAGATATATTTTCAAAGAGATAAAACATTAATATTCAAAAAATCCACAAAGTATGCAAAAAGTTTATATGAAGCAGGAACTCTGGACAACATGTTCCTCTTGGATATTGCTCTATATGAAACCAGAATTACAAACAGCATGCTCTGCTGGGATATTTCTGTATATGAAGGTAGAAGAGCTGACAGCATGCTTTGCTGGGATATTGCAGCTTATGAAGCTGGAACAGATGACAGCTTGTTCTGCTTGTATCTTGCTGTGAAGTAGCAATTGTGTGGCTCACTATATTTTAGCTTGGCATGGAGATTTCTGTGAGTCATTTACATAAGGGCCACCAGATCATAAATTTTATTTTCAGAAGGCCATCATGTTCTCACATTACAGAACTAAGGAAATGTCCCACTGTTTCAAGCAGCAATACCTGAAAAAAAATGAATTCAAATTTTATTTTAAAATAAACCCAAGGTAGTCTCCAAAATAAAGCATCCTTCCCACTATGAATGGTGAACAACTCCCTCCCACTTCAGTCAGGCAAAATCATGAAAGAAGATAAAATTTTCTAAAAGTGAGGTCTGAAGATTAAATTCAGACAATGCAGGCTCACCAAATGAAAGGATCCATAGCACTTCAGTACACTCTCCTCCATGTAATTATCAACACTTTCTCATAGCTACTGAAAAGTTAAGGGGAGCTCCATGTGAGAGTTACACAAGACTCACATCCAGGAAAAGACTAAGAACACTAAAGAGAATAAGAAAACAATCAACAAATGAAAGAATAAAATGAGGTTTCAACCTACTATTTAGCTCTAAATATAAAAAGGAGAAGACAAATATGAGTGTACAGAGAAATCTTGCATTTTGCAACAGAAAAAGGAAGTCAGTCTAAACCTAAATATAATACTTACAGTGTGAGTCAAAACATAATTAAATTTAAAATATATCAATGATTAATAAAGAATTCAAAGCCATTGCACAGCATGCACTGAAAGCATATGTAAGTCTTACTTGATGCTATGCATCCAAATTAAAAACATTTGTATGATTTAAATTTTGTTTTGTTTTGTTTTTTCGAGACAGGGTTTCTCTGTGTAGCTTTGGAGCCTATCCTGGCACTCGCTCTGGAGACCAGGCTGGCCTTGATCTCACAGAGATCCTCCTGCCTCTGCCTCCCGAGTGCTGGGATTAAAGGCATGCACTACCAATGTCTGGCTAGCTTTAAGTTTTAAAGGAAACTTCAAAATGAAATTCCAAGATAAAATCAAATGTTGTACATAAATTGAAACAAAATCAAGAAGAAAAATTCTAAGTTGTGAGGTAATAATAAAATTTATAATGTATACCTAATTGTAATGACAAGAAAACAATTTGGAAACAGTAGTCTTGATTTTTCTTTTTTATTGAAAATATATTCTCCTTTCATAAATACATCTTGACCACAGTTTCTCTTCCCTCCCCTCTCCTACATCTCTCAAAATCTCTAGTCCCCTAGGTCCATTCCTCCTCCATTTCCTTTTCAGAAAAGAGCAGGCATCCAAGAGACAACATTCACACAAGATAAACAAGATGCAATAAGAAAAGGCAAAATCCCTCAAACCAAGGCTGGACAAGATAACCCCATAAGAGGAAAAAAGGTTCAAGGGCAGGGACAAGAACCAGAGATACCCCCATTCCAATGGTTAGGAATTTGACAAAAACACCAAGCTGTCCTTCCCATCTTCTGTGGTATTCCCTCATCTCCTAAGGGAATTACGCTATGAAGAATTCCAATTTAGGCACTCTCTCTCTCTCTCTCTCTCTCTCTCTCTCTCTCTCTCTCTCTCTCTGTCTCTCTGTCTCTGTCTCTGCCTCTCTCTCTCTGTCTCTCTCTCTTTCTCTCTCTCTCTCTCTCTCTCTCTCTCTCTCTCTGTGTGTGTGTGTGTGTGTGTGTGTGTGTAATATCTGGCAGTGGGTCTCAGGTCTCACTCCCATTTGATAGCTGGAAGAAGTCTTCTACAGACAACAGGACATAGCAATTATCTATGAATAAAGCAAAATAGTATTAGGAATCGTTTCATTGATTATTTATCCCAGCCCTGATTACTTTGAACATAGATCTCTGGGCTATTCAGTCTTGTGATCCTGGTCATAGAGGATGTGCAGGGCATGGATGCCCTCTCCTGATAACTGTTTCTCTCAAAAGTCTCTCAAAGCACTCCCCTATCTGATCATTGCCAATCCAGTCTACAACTGCCCACAGTCTAACCACAAAATCTGCTCTATTTCAGCTTTCCTGGGAGATCCATGTTTGCCCTCTGGGTCTTGGATTGTAGCATGATTACCATTTACTTAACAGGTAATATGTACTTATAAATAAGTGCATACCATTTCCATCTTTTGGCTTCTGGATTATCTCCCTCAGGACCAATTTTATTTTGTTGCATCCATTTGCCTGCAAATTTCATGATGTTATTGTTTTGAACCACTAAGTAATACTCAATTGTGATAATATACTGCAATTTCTTTATACTTTCTTCAGCTAAGGGACATCTAGATTGCTTAGAATTTTTGGATATTATAAATAAAGCTGAAATAAACATAACTGAACAAGTGTCTTTTTGGTAGAATGAGGTTTTCTTTGGGTATATGCCCAAGAAATCTTAAATTTCTAATCAGTAAGAATTTATCCCACATTAATCAAATCAGTTACCTACCTGGACCTGGAAGATTGCCTAACATCAAACAGGACACATTTTCCAGAATAAGTGTGGATATATAACATTAGAATAAAAGACAAATAAATGTTAACAGAAATTTTGAGATAAGAATGAAGAAACCTTAAGAATAGAATAATATGGTAACAGTTGTCTTAAATTCACATTTTGATACTAAGCTACTAAGAAGAGCCAATAAAAAGCCCAAATGAAGGTGAAAATATAAGAAAAAAATAAAGAAAGAAGAATAAGGAAAAAAAGAACAACATACAATTTTATATCATGTCAAGTTATCCTTTGGAACATAAGAAATAAAATCCTTAGTCAATAAGTAATATGAATATTATACCTAACCTGAAGAAAACTGGGATGCTATTTTAACTGCCTGTGAATTATATGTGCTATGATTGGAAATTATCAGAATACATACATAAAGGTTATTTCTCCAGAGCTCCTGTACTCTGAAATTCTGGAGAAGACCCATGGAATAGCAAGGAAATACAGACACTAACATTGTTGCTGGAGAATTCAATATCTCTATCTCTATTTTTGTAACATGTAAATATAGCAGGCAACATTCATGTAACAAAACCATATGAAATGAATTATACCATAATCAATGTGATTAAATTCATATTTATTATATGTAATCAAAGGAACACACATCATCAATTTTCAAAACAATTACATTCTGATGCATAAGTAATTTATTAAAATGTTTAAAGGACAGAAATTAGAGAATGCAATGCTCAGAAGGTTGTGGGATCCCACTAGTGATCACCAATGTATTCAGCCAGGAAATGGCAATTATAGCTTTCATAATAGCGTCAGTAATCATTAGTTCTATGAAATGAACTTACTCATAATGAAGGAAGTTGTGTAAAAGGACAATTATACAATACCACTGATGAAATTGAACAAAGTTCAGGTAAATGAAAACAAATCCTTGGATCAGGACTGTGAAAATCAACATTGTTAAAATGTTCATGGTAATAAAAAATTATGTAGAGATTCATCAAAGTTTGAAGTATCCCTTTTGAAAACTCAATAGTACCTATAAAAACAAAAACAGAAAAAATAATTCATATAAAATCACAAACTAGTTGTATAACAAAGTAATCTTGAGCAAGAAAAGTAATGTCAGAACAAAGTATCACATTTTTGGCTTCAAAATATGTGTGAAAATAAAGTAAATGAAGGCATCCATTATTGACATCCAAACAGTAGAACATAATAGAAAATACAGGAATAAATTCACACATATCTGATTAAATTATCTTTATGGAGAAAACTATGAACATACCATGGCAGAAGAGATATTTCATTTGCTAATTATTGATGTCATAAATGAATACTCATTCAAAGAATGGTAGATGCAGCTTTATATGTCATTTCATGTAAAAATTCAACCCAATGGTTTAATAAGTTAAATACAAATTGTAAAAGTTTAAAATTAATAGAAAACAGAAAAAAAGAATAATAGTAAAAGAAACCTTGTCATGCATATATACATGGATACCACACACAAAGCAATGGACTTACAGGGAAAAGGAGTAGTGTTAATGAATTTGTATACACAAAATAATAAACTAACAAATTGAAAACCTGTTCTAAGAATCAGAGACATGTTCCAGAGTATAAGAATAAGGAGTTAATATTCAAAATATCTAAGATCACCTGTACAGAGAAAATTCAACAGAAAAGAAGCTCTTTTAAAAAATAGACGAATAATATGAAGAAACCTATTTCAGACCACATCCAGCTGTGTGACGATCCATAAATAGGTGTTAGATATAGCGAAAGTATCAGAAAACATGTGTGAGGATATGAGTAGGCCTAAGCTTCTACAACTGCTGAAGTCAATTACTACAATCCAAAATATAATTTTGATCAACAGAAATCCACATGATAGGAATGTTGCAAATACATCAAAGATTTTCAGATAGTAGATTACTTTCATAACTATATACACCATGTATCAAAAAACAAAAACAAACAAAAAACAAAACAAACAAACCAAAAAAACATTAAAATCCTATCAAACAAGTCATACTTAAAATGTAAAAAATTCTTTGTGTCAAGAACAATTTTGGTCTTACCTTCAGATCAATTGCAGCCAAATATTATAGGAATAATCAAACTAATTCAATGGCCCTAAAAACCAATTATATAACTAGTATCAAGAATATAAAATCAAATGTGTAGGTAGATATTTGCTGTATGATGCTATATATGAGATACATGAAAAAAACTGACAGTGTAGTCATAAATTTCAATATAATAAGATTTATCATTTTATTTTTTCTTTATGAAGTAATTTCTAGATGCATGGACAACTATTGAGTTTTTCAAGAAGTTTTGGTCCCAAAGGAGGAACCAATATATTTTTATCTTTACCCTTTCACCTATCTGTTGGTCATACAGTCAATCTAAATTAACCTCATATGTTTGCTATCTTCACAGACTCAATATCACAGCTTAAATGTATGTAACAACAGTAGAACCTCATTTTTTACAATATGAAATTCATATTTTAATGATAGCTATCATTATAATTTTAAAGATTCATTTTGATTATTTGTCTGTCTGAGTCTGTTTGTGGCTATGTGCACATGATTGCAGGTGCCTGCAAAGGTCAGAGGTGTCAGATCCCATGGAAATGGGGTTGCAGGCTTGATCTACCTGCTGGGAACTCAACAGGAACTCTGGAAGAACAATGAGTGTGCTTATTTTCCAAGCTATCTCTCCAGGCCACAATGTGTTTTTTAAAGACAATTTCAACTCCTAAACCATGGAGAATTTCATGTACAGAACGTGAAGAATACTGATGTTGATGAGTTTTTTAACTTCATATATTGTTTTATTTGTGAAAAGAAATGAGTATCTTTATTGCAAAACAAACAACCAGGTAATCAACTATTACATTTAAAGTGTCCCCCATGACATTAAAACCCAGAGATAAAAATTTACACCAAATATTAATACCTTTTATATATGAGATACATCCCCAGTTTTAGAAAGTTTGTAACTTAGTGGTTGGCAATATATTAACTGAACTTACTGTATTTAAACTTACTAAACTCCATTTCTCAAGTGTAGGCAAATGTTGACTTAAATACTATACTTTATATTGAGTACCAAATTACAATGATAAATTGCTAATTCAAAATATATTTATTTTATACTATAATATCCTTGAAGAATGTATACAAAAGTATAATACTTTTGAAACTTTTGCTATGAAATAGCTAATCAAACAACTGTCATTCTAGTCACTGTGAAATACTTTCTCTGTAACATTAATCTATGGTAACTAATAGTCTGTTCTCAATATCAAACAGAAAGGATATATGATGCAGCAGGGATGCATTGTGTATTTATATAGAACTAAATACATGACTATTTTATAAGTTTAGATGTGTAGGTATCTAGCGAGTTTGGAGTGATTGACAGATTTAAAGTAAACCCACTGGTAAATATATTTAGAAATATTCAAATATTAATATCTAAGACATTACAGACATAACAATAGTACAGAATTCCCAAGACCTTTTGGTAACAAAGGGAATTAGAAGAAAGTTAAGTACATTTTACTCTAAATGATAATAAATATTTTAAAACACAAAACATGAGCAGATGCAAATTAGTGAGGGCAGTAAACAACCTGAAATATGCAACAAGGCAAAAGAGCACAGAAAATTAAGTATTGCACAATCTAACTGAACATGTTTTGACCAATACATAATAAATCTAAAAGAAATGATGGCAAAAATGACTGAAGGATTCACTACAATTCAATGAAGAAACAATAAGGATCATAGAGGTTATCCTGGGACAGAGGGAACAGTGAGAAAGGGAACTTGCTGTTTTGCATGCGATCCTGATATCAGGTACCCAGCACACTGTACAAACAAAATGGGATGTAGCTGAATTTCTGCCTGAGAGCTTGGTATGGTGGTTATGTCTAGAGTGTCCAAATAGTGTCTTCAAAGCCATCCGAGACTATATTGTCAGACCATGTATCATAAAAATAAGATATAAAAATTTTGAAAAGTTTTGGAGAAAATGGACAAAGTATACAAAATGTGTGCCAATGAATAATGAAAACATTTATATTGGTATGTAACTATGTATGTTTTGTAATGGATTAGAGCCTGAAAGAATAAAAAGGTGCCATAATTTCTAGTTATTTTTTAAGAGCCATGAGCAGTGACTATACTGAAGAAAGCTAAGGTTATGATTTTATATAATTTAAAGTTAAAAGGTAGAAAAATTCCAAATAGTTAAACATGAACAACTTCCAGAAAAGGTAAGGGATGAACTGCAACACCATTCATTGGGGATTTTAAGTTTGATGGTAAAGTGATAATTAAGAGTCCTAGGATGAGTGTGCTATTTCTGTTTATGGGATAAACATCAGGCAATCTCTTAAAGCTTAAGTGCTTGCTTCCAGCAAAGAAACTGACAGTGCCAAGAGATGAGGTATGCAAATTGTGCTTTATTTTTATAAGCTCTTTTGCATTTACCAATTGATTTTCAAACTATACAAAACTATACAAAAACAGAAAAACTAAACAGGTTCCCACTGATTTAGTTTGTTGGTTATAACAGGAAAGATGGAAATAAAGCAAGAAAATATGTTAACAGAAATAAATTGCTATAATTCCCAAAAAAACCTATATTAGGTTTATCTTGCTGTCATAACAATTTCTTCAAAGTTTATTTGTATAAAACATATATTTATTAATCCATGCCTCTGCAGGCTTGATATAAATACATTTTATAAGGTGATGGGCTAATAATAAATTATTTCTTAGCATTTCCATTCTTTTGAGGGATTAGGGTGTCCGAAATCACTGGTTGGTGATAGGACTTGATCTTCTCTGCTTTCCTCTATGTGTTTTCCATCTTTCTGGAAAGAGTGCTATAGTTCTTTCTTATTTTGCTTTCTGATTTTTACTTCCTTTTCTGATGGCTTGAGTATTCATAAGACTAAAACATAGGGGTAAAAGTTTCATGTAGACGCCAGGTTGACCTCCCCATGGTCACTGAGTTGTGTGGGTGCTCAGAATACATTTTTTTTTCTAGAAATGTATCTACCTCACTGATGCCCACATTTCTACTTAAAGCTTGGAGTGTATTTTAAGGTGTTTTCCAAAATTTACTATAGACAAAGTCACCCACAACTTGCAAATGCATCTGTATTTTTCTTTAATCTTTGTTAAATACAGAGTAAAAAGTTGTATTAATTTTGTTGTTGTGGGGTGTTTATTCTTTCAAAAATATTCATTGAACATGGTTGCATTCAACTTTTTTTGCAGGTTTGGTATTTTGTCATTGATGAGAGTTATCTTTTCATTCTTTAAACACTGAACTGGATGAGGATATGGCTTATTGTTATGGTAATTGGTTAGCAAGTAAAAAGAACCTGCTTTCAATCCACAACACTGTAAATATCTGGGAAGAAAAGTGGAAGAGTAAAGCTAAAATAAACAAGTTTGCATGTATTTACATTGATTTATTTTCTTCTTTTTAAATATTATTTTTCTTACTATCTCTGTGTGAGTACATGTGTATCATGTACATTTATGTGCCCACATAGATCATAATATAGCCCTGACTCTCCTAAAATTGAGTTATACACGGATATGTTACATGATATGGCTATTGAGAATATAGCTCTGTCCCTTTATAAGAGCAATCGGCACTGTGAACTCCACAGCCATTTCTTGACTCTGTTTTTGTATTGAAAAGCATAATGTTTATAGGTTTACTATAACTAGAATTTAAATGTCATTTCAAATATTTAACAGAAAGTTCCAATAAAAACATGACCTATTTTAGAATAAGTTTCACCAAATGTCATTTTATTTTGTATTCTACTCTTCATGTATCATAGTAGAAGTGACTGTGTCAAAAGCTGTTTGTTGTGCTGGGTGTTGGTGGCACATGCCTTTAATCCCAGGACTCGGGAGGCAGAGGCAGGCAGATCTCTGTGAGTTCGAGGCCAGCCTGGTCCCTAGAGCAAGTGCCAGGATAGGCTCCAAAGCTACACAGAGAAACCATGTCTCAAAAAACCAAAAAAAAAAAAAAAAAAAGCTCTTTGTTGTGGCTACTCTCAGTCTTCCAAAGAAGAATTCATGGTAGAATTCTGGAAAGCACAACATTTTGTTGGTTCACCTTGTCTTTAGGCACTTCTTCCTAGTTATCAGTTGATGATCAATATCACAACAAAGTCCCTGGTCTCCAGGCTCTAACAGTCTTTCCTCTCTGAGCCTTACATTCAAGGGTTATATGGTAAATGTGCCCCTTGTGATTTGATGCCAAAACTTTGAATTTTAACTATATGTAGCTTTCTATAATGGTGTTTGTTGCAAAGAACAATTTCTTGGGTAGTTAGAACTCCACATTCCAATGAGATTGTATTCCCCAAGAATATGAGAAACTATACTAATAAAATCTCACTATCATAACTGTCTAAATATGAGTTAAATAAGATATCAATCGACATAATAAAGTGGATAGAGATAAATTAGTAAGGCTTCAACTTTACAAAAAAGAGGTATAGAAAACTAATGAATGTTGAGAGTAAGAGACATAGTCTTCACCAGGAAGGGTAACTCCAACTGGATATTCAATACCAAACGGTCATCCCTGTATACATCCATACAAATCCTTTCATACAGACAGAGCAGAGGTTGTATTTATGTATTTGAGGGGTTTTACTTATGTGTGTGAATATATATATATATATATATATATATATATATATATATATATATATATGTATGTAACTAAAAAGACCATGAATTTATAAGGGAAAAAGGAAGAGGATGATGTGGTATGGTTTGCACAGAGGAGAGAGAATGAGAAGAAAGATGTAGTTATTTTATAATGTTAGTAAACTAAAAGAAAATTAAACATCCTCAATATTTACATATGTGGATTCTAAATTTTAGTTCCTTGTTTTCTGATTGCAGTGTCTGTCCTTTGTGATGCACTACAGTGTTTATTAAATTATCATTCTCTGTACTGTGGGTTTAGTTCAAAAGTTCAAGAGTCAAAAATATTGAAATGGTTAAATTTTTATCTTAATTTTCTTATTATAATTGATGTTACTTTAGTAAATAAATTATAAATAAGTCTAGCTTTCCATACCATATTGTTCTTATAGATATGTTGTAGTATGCTAATTGTTTTAATTAAATTAATTTATGAAAAAAACCTTTGACAAATTTCAACATCCCTTCATGATAAAGGTCCTGGAGACATCAGGAAAAACAGGAACATACCTGAATATGGATGATAAATGTGGTGAGAAAGAAATCAGAGAAACATCACCTTTTACAACTGTCACAAATAACAAAAAATACCTTCGTGTAACACTAACCAGAGAAGTGAAAGACCTGTACTGTAAGAATTTTCAGTCTCTAAAGAAAGAAATTTAAAAAGATACTAGAAAATGGAAGCATCTCCCATGTTCTTGGATAGTTAGGATTAACATAGTTAAAAATGACAATGTTGCCAAAAGCAATCTACAGATTCAATGCAATCCCCATTAAAATCCCAACACAATTCATCACAAACCTTGAAAGAACAATTCTCAACTTTATATGGAAAAACAAAAGACCCAGGATAGCCAAAACAACCCTGTACAATAAAGGAACTTTTGAGGCATCACTATCCCTGTCTTCAAGCTCTATTACAGAGATATAGTCCTGAAAACAGATTGATATTGGCCAAAAAATAGACAGCTATACCAATTGAATAGAGTTGAAAACCCCGATATTAACCCCCAAACCTATGAACACTTGGTTTTGGACAAGAAGGTAAATTTATACAATGTAATAAAGAAAGCATCTTCAACAAATGGTGCTGGAATGTAGAAGACTGCAGATAGATCCAGGTCTATGCACAACCATGCACAACACTTAAGTCCAAATTGATCAAAGACCTCAAAATAAATACAGCCACACTGAACCTATTAGAAGAAAAGTGGGAAATACCCTTCAATTAATTGGTCCAGGAGACTGATTTGAACATTTCACCAGTTGCACAGACACTGAGATCTACAATTCATAAATGGGACCTCCTGAAACTAAGAAGTTTCTGTAAGGCGAAGGACACAGTCAGTAAGAGAAAACAGCAGCCCACAGAGTGGGAAAAGATATTCACCAACCCCACGTCTGAAAGAAGTCTGATCTCCAAAATATACAAAGAACACAAGAAGCTAGTCTCCAAAATACCAAATCATCCAATTAAATAGTGGGGTACATAACTAAATAGACAATTCTCAATAGAGGAATCTAAAATGGCTGAAAGACACATAAGAAAGTGTTCAACACCCTTAGCCTTCAGGGAAACACAAATAAAAACAACTCTGTGGTACCATCTTACACCTGTAAGAATGGATAAAATGAAAAAAAAAAAAAACAATGACAGTTTATGCTGTAGAAAGGGGAACAGTCCTCCACTGCTGGTGGGAGTGCAAACTCATACAGCCACTTTGGAAATCTGCATGGCGATTCCTTTCTCTCTTTCTTTCTTATCTTCTTTTTCAGGAAAGGACTTCTAATTTGCTGCCTCAGCTTCTCAGCTGAGTCTTTAAAAATATGACGCCATACTTTTATCAAATACTTACTATTTCAATTTATGTGATACTTAAGAGACAAAACTAAAAATTTAAAAATATTTGTATAGAAGAATAATTTTCCTCATGACCTCATGTACCTTTCCCTTTCTGTGGACCATGTATGAATATCTTAGGGTCCTGCTCATTTCCTAGCTTTTCTGGAGGAGTGTATTGCAAGATGGTAGTCCTTAACTCTCTGTCTAGTATCTATATATGAGTGAGTGCACACCATGTTTGTCTTTTGTGATTGGGTTACCTCACTCAGGATGGTTTCTACTGCCTCCATCCTTTTGCCTGATTTATTTTAAGATTCCAATGTTTTCTTTTTCCACTGAGTGGTACTCCAATATGATAATGTACCATATTTCTTTATCCATTCTTCATTTACATGCATCTAGGTTGCTTCCAGGTTCTGGATATTATGAATGATGCTGCAATGGACATAGTTGAACAGATGTCTTCATCGTATAAATTCAAATCCTTTGTGTATATGCCTAAGATTGGAATTGCTGGATTTTGTGGTAGACCGATTCCCATTTTCCTGAGGAACTGCCTTACTGGTTTCCAAAGTGGTTGTACAAGTTTGTACTCCCACCAGCAGTGGAGGATTGTTCCCCTTTCTCCACATCCTCTCTAGCATAATTGGTCCTTGGTGGTTTAGATGCTACCAATTCTGAGAAAGTCAAAATGAAATCTCAGAGTGATTGGGAACATGGGGAAGGGGAGAGTGAGTTAGGAGAAAGAGAATCAGAGATGAGGTGGGAGAAGGACATATAACAGTAGGAAGATTGAGTCAGGAGAAAAATAGAGGAGAGCAAGAAAGGAGATAATTTAATAGAGGGATCCATTCTAGGTTTAATCTGGCAATAGGGAATTGTCCAGAGATCTACAAGAATGACACCAAATAACAATCTAAGCAATAGTGGAGAGGCTAACTTAATTGCCCTTCCCCCGTAATGAGACTGATGACTATTTTATATGCTCCCTGACCATGGGGGTCACTTAGGAGGCCTATGCATTCTATGGGTCCTCTGGTAGTAGATCAGTATTTATCCCTATAGTACAAATGGACTTTGGGAACCCACTTTCCATGGAGGGATGGATACTCTTTCAGCCTAGACACATGGAGAGGACCTAGGTCTTGCCCCAAATGATGTTGCATACTTTAATGATCCTCCATGAAAATCCTCATTCTCCCTGGGGAGAAGAAAGGAAATTGATGGAGAGTTGGTGGGGGGCATGGGAGTGAGAGGGAACTGGATTGTTTTGTAAAATGAGATTGTTTCTTATATGAAGTTTAAAAATTAACAAAGGAAAGATAAAAAGAAAGAAAAATGCCTATTTTATACTTATGTATGGATCTATTCCTAAAAGGAAAAAGAAGAATAATTTTAGATATAATATACTTTTTAAATCTTAATTTTTTCAGATTATAGAATTGTTACATCACTTTTCCCATTGTCTTCCTCCCCACTAACACTCTCATAAACTGATGTGTCCATGTGCACATCAGCTGTACAAAGTTGCTGTCATTTGTGTTTTGATCTAAGCCATCCATTCTGATCTGTGTAAGGTGGAAACTCAGAGTGGTTTTGATTTGCATTTCCCTGATGATTAAGAATGTTGAACATTTCCTTAAGTTTCCTTCCAACATTTGAGAGATTGTTCTGTTGAGAATTTTCTCTTTAGATCTGAACCCATTTTTTAATTATATTATTTGGCAAATTAATGTGTAGTTTATGGAGTTCTTTTTATATTTTGGAGATCAGTTCTCTATGAGATGTGGGGTTAGGGAAGATCTTTTCCCATTCTGTAGGGGACCTGATGTCCATATTCTTTGTTTACAGAATCTTCTCAGTTTCAGGAGGTCCCATTTATTAATTGTTGCTCTCGTCTGGGCTACTGGGTTTTATTTAGTAAATTGGCTCTTGTGCCATGCATTGAAATGTATTTCCCACTTTCACTTCTATGAAGTTCAGTGTGGATGGACTTATATTGTGGTCTTTGAACCATTTAGACTTGAGTTTTGTTTTACTATACCCATGTCTTTGACAAAATACATTTTGATCGCATTCTTCCTCTTTTCCAAACCCTTCCATATCATGCTTTCCTTCCTACCTACCAAACACAGAGATCAAAGAAAACAGACAGTAAAAACAACAAAAACCAATAAGACACAAACACCAAAAAATATCAGAAGCACACTCTCCCCAAATAAGCATGGAATATATATTTTGCTGACACCTGGGCATGGGTCTTTGTAGGGGAACCTGTAGCCATGCCTGCTTAGTGGCTGGCTACAGGTGTGCTTGACCACACCTGCAAGGGCATGGTCAGGGTGACATAGATTGAGAGGTTCAGGTGGCTGGGCACTTTTGGTTTGGACTTTTCGGCTTGCTGTACAGACTGCTGCCATGCCGGCTGGCTAGGTCGCTCTGTACATAAGGGTTTTCCCCATTAAATACCCTTATATTTCTACTTGGCTCTGTACAGGAAATTTCCCACCTTATCTGGTGTCAGTGATCAGGATGACTCCATACCCCAAGGTTCCCTGAGAAAGAGGGAAACCTGCTGCCTCAGCCTGCCCTGTCCGGCCACTGCGGGGTATTGGAGCAACTTCCATATGCTTGTGCCATTCCGGTGATTCTGGGGTTTTGACTCGGCATGCCCAAGATGATAAAGACAGATACAGATAAAGAAAACCTCTAAAGGTTTACACTGTGTTCAAAAATATATGTAGGCTTGTGTGAGAAAAAATAACAGGAGGAAATAGAGTAGCTGGTTGTGGTGGCACACACTGCTAGGATTTGCCAAAGGAAACAAGGCAGGTGGATTTCCACAGAGAAACCCTGTCTCAGGAAAAAAGAAATGAAAGAAAGTAAAAATAAAGTAATAAAATAGCCACAGAGATGGAAAATACACAGAGAATCTGGATACTATTTGCCATATTGTTGTCTTTAAATTGTTTGATTGCTGAGGAAAGACTTACTGCTGTTAAAATAATTTGATTATAAATGCTACTAAATTAATCCAATTTATACATTTTAAAAATGCTCTAACTTCAAAATTTAAGTTTAAAGATAGGCTACTTAGAAATAAAGGTTTTGCTTGTATTTCCACAGAAAATGAAAAGCTGTGGATTCATCCCAGACTAATATGGTTTGATCAAGCAAGACCCCCTGAAGCTGAGATGATATAGCCTTACAGACTACAAAAAACAAGGACTTGGTCAGATTTCTGTGATTCCATCGGTAAGAACATTGCCCCCAATCAGCAGGAAGCAGTTTAGAAACAACATCGCCCATATTCCCAAATATTGTTTATAAATACTTGGTTTTAATTACAAGGGGTTGATTATAAATGATAATGAGCATAGTCAATCTCTTTTTAAAGAAAGAAGAAGGGGAATAGTATATAGGAATGAATACTTTGCATTTGTATGGATTTTCATTTATTGATACAACTTTAAGGTCAATTTTGTGATATGTATATGTGTACTCTTGTTTAGGTATTGTGTTGATATAGATATTTTACCTATAATAGTCAGAACTTATAATTAGGTTAGTTAGGTTTTCTAGATTTACAGAGATGTATTTGAGATGTTTAGGTATTCTTCAAAACTTTCAAAGACATACAGAAATATGGCATTTAAATGTTTTAGGGTTTTTCCTGGCAGTGAGACACAACTGCTCCTGGCACACCAATTCTGTCAGAAGGAAGGATGGACATCGAAGAAACTTGTTAGAGTTTGCTTTCAACATGGCAAGATTAATCATTTGGGCAAGAAACTGCTCTTGTCTGGACTGTTTGTTGCTGTATAAACTGGTCATTCAGGACCCACAAGAAAGTGACTGCTAAACTTAGAAGACAGTACTGAAGGGTTCCTTTTGAAATGGAGAATTGTAGACACACTGTGGCCTAAGGCCTGAAGATAGATGCCCCCATGTTACAGAGGAACTTTGGGTGACAGTCAAGGTAGCAAGATGTCCTGTCAATTCTAGAGTTTATATATTTTCCTTCTGTGGTCTTGATAGAGTTGAAGACAGATAGTTATGGTTATAGTTTTCTTCAGTTATTGTAAAAGATAAGTTGTCCTTCATTTTATTTAGACAGAAAAGAGGAGATGATGGGGAATATACTTCTGTGTATGTTTATCTTATTGATTTTTGAATAAAATACTGTTTGGCCAATGGCAACAATTTAGGTAGGCCTAGGAGTCAAAGAGGAGTCTGGGAAATGTAGTGGAGAAGTGGTATTCCAGGCAGGAAGTGACATAGGAAGGAGACTCATATTTAGCAAGGAAAACAGGAAGTGTCCCTTTTTCCCCCTCTGTTCTTCCTCCAAGCGGCAGGATGTGATCCACCGGCAAGGAGGGACACCAATAAGGCATCCGATAAGATAAATCTTATAAAATATATAGCTGTATGATAATTGAGACTGAGCTAACAGATGAGAATCCTAGTCATTGGCCAAGCAGAATTGCACCTAATATAAGTCTCTCTATGAATTATTTTGGGCCCTAACTCAGGTGGGCAACTGGCATAGAGAGCTCACATGGCTGTGGCACTTGTTGGCTTATGGCGGAAAGATTTATCGTAACAGGTCTGGCCTTACTGTGGTTGATGAACTCAATGAAACTCCATCGGATAAAACCAATCTTCACTTTCTAAACAGAAATTAATTACAAAGAGTTTCATTGCCAGTGGAGCATTGTGTCCATTTCCTCATCTCATTGCTAGGGTGTTGCTGGTTTGAACCTGTTCAAGCCCTGAGTATTCTGTCACAGTAATTTTCAGCTCAATGTATCAGTCCTGTTGTATTTAAATGATGTCATTTTCTCATTGTCATCTATTCCCTCGGGCTCTTACAATCTTTCTGTCTCCTCTTCCAAATAGATACCTGAGTTTGGGAGAATGGGTTTGATTTAAGAATTCATAATTAGGGCTTAGTGCTCCAACGTTTTTCATTCTCTACACCTTTTCCTTAGTGTGGTGTTCTGTGCTAATTGCCATCCACTGTAATAAAAATCTTCCCTGATGAATTTTGTGTGTTGCATTAATCTATGGGTATCATTAATCATTTTATTACTAAAGGGATGACAAAGTTATCCCTTTAGTAAAGGTAAAGGGTAAAGTAGAGAATAAGAGGAGGGGAATTCAATATTAATAATCTTCCCTTGATTTAGAATCTCCTTAAATGTATGAATTGATGAAAGAAATCTAGGTCTCATCACCTTCATGATACATAAAATTCAACAATGAGACATTTTTTGGTACCAAATGAAACCTCCAGTACAAGAAATGTGTTACATCCTGTTAGCTTGTTAGATAAAGGCTTTGCATGACTTCCCCATCCACAAACACCCTAAGCTATTACCAAGCCTATTGGTTACCTTCAACAACTTGACGGTAATTCCATATTGCTGAAGACAACATCTACTTATAACACTGACCATGGATATGTTACCCAACTAGATTCTCCACCTATAATGACTTGAATTTTCACAGTACTGGATGTCTCTTAGCATACTACCAAAAGGAATTAAGCAATAATAAATGCTATCTAGTTACAAATTCCACCACATATCACAAAAACCTCCACACAAGATAGACTGATGCAATAGTGCCACAAATGCTGTGAGAATACAGAACCGATTTCATTTTTACTGGTATAATTAGTGTGTCAGTTCTGCCAGAAAAGGTAAAGTTGCCTCACTTTAGCTTAAAGTGCCAACTCCTTTAATCTATCCTTCCTCCCTACACTTCTCTTCTCTCTACTGCTTTTCCTATCCTGTTTTCATGTCTCCAATTTTCTCATTCTTATCTTTTCATTCCGTTTCCATCTCTATGTATCTACTTTTTATGTTGATACTATAGTTTTGAGCTTATTGAAGAATTCATGATTACATCTTTCTCACAATTGGCTTTTCTTATACAACTTAGTTTCTAAACTCTTGAAAATTTCCGTGTCTTCATGCTATGAACAAACTGAGTAAATGACCATTCAATAACATTCAGAAGTATTTACTATTGTGCATTTAAATTTTGAGTTCCTTGGAGGATGGAGGGATAATATTATATTTCCAGCTTATAAAATTACTTCAATGACTCCTGTGGAACTATTCATATATATAAGTCATCATTTCTAAAGAAGGTATTTAATATAAACTATTGTACTAAAAGTATAAAAGCATAAAAGTATAAAAGTACTAAAAGATATTCAAAAATATCATACCAGAAACAATTTGAAAGTGTATGGTCTTAAATTAACAGATATTAATGTGGACCTAGAACCATGAAATACCTTTGCTTAAATGTATAGCTTTGGTTTGATACTATAAGGGTTTGTTCCAAATCATCCAGGTCTGAAGTTTATGTTCAAAACTGTGAATTCAGTTAAAATGTAGCTCACACAAGTGGCTCTGGACTCACAACCCAAACAACTGGAAAGTGTATACAAACTGAAAATGCTTGTACTTCATTGAATGCAATCAGACCTTATCAGTCCTAAATAGGGTAGAGCTTGCTATGGAACCAAAGATGTAACATACCAGGCAGAAGAGTCATCATGCTGCTTTAGAGAGAAGAGGAAAGTTTGAGTCCAGCCTTAGTGAAACTGAAAAGTCATCCTACAAATGAGAATCAATTCTACTCTTACCCTGATCATGAAGGATCGAAGTAGTATAAGAGAAAAGTGTTTCAACCCTGTTAGCAGAAAATGGGGTTAATTTTAAGAGCACTCAGTAGAAAAGGAAAAAAGAGTTAGGCATTAGTCAAGGTAAAGTTACCAAGTACAAGACAAAGAATCATTAAGACTTTCCTGAGGTATGTTTCCTGCATTTACTTGACACCATAAAGTAAAGGTACTTTGAGCTGGACAGATGGCTGAGCTGTTAAGAGTTCTTACTGATCATCCAAGAGACCTGAGTTTAGTTTTCAGTACCGAATCTGAGCAGTCACTACAATTCTAATTACAGCTCCAGGGCATTTGACACCTTCTTCTGGCTCTGAGTTCACATCCACAAATATGCCATACACAGATGGATACATACACATACAAGTATAATAAATCTATAAAATGTAATGTGATTAATTATTGCAATCCATGATCTGTTTCATTTCTACCTCCCTACCTATTAAAGACTGTCGTACCTGAGAAGGTCCACTTTCTATAAGCTAAGTAGAATCTCATTCTAATTTTATAACTGAGAATGGCTAATGCTTTCTAGACACACTTGAGAAAAATTGACAAGAGGAAGAATTAAAACATCACAATTCAGCATTGAAGGCTAGGAACTTAACACACCAAGCTGTTGACTTAAGTTTCTGATGCATCTTACATCCCCAAATGCCTCAGGCCTGTGACTTATCCTCCTCCCCAGACTCAGACTTGTGACCTGTCATCTTCTCCCTCTCCTGTGACTTCCATTTGCTCTTTTGTCAAATGGCATCAATTCAATAAATTAAGGAAACAGATGGAGCAGCACATTAAGCCGGCAGCACACAACCCACTAAAGTAATTAAGCAATTACTTGCAAGAGCATATCCCTCCCTCAAATACAATAATGTGTAGCATTATCAACATTTTTCTTACAGAGGATTAAAAGCATTAGGAAAATTAAGCATCATTAAAAGGCTTGCCATAAAAGTACATAGTAAATTATTAAAGCTAAACCCACTTTTGATTCATCAACCTGCTTTTTATTTTATTTTGTTTAGTGAGGATCAATTTTGTCAGGGGAGGAAAGGGAGAGAAAGAAAGGTAAAAAGGAAAATTGAAGACACTGTCAAAGGCTCACCATACTGGCATTCATCACTGGTAAGCTGCCAAGGAGATGCTATGAAAAAAGTGTAAAGAAACACAAGAGAGGGGTTCAGCTGTGAAGACTGTGCTGTTACATAAATTCATTTCCAGTATTCTACAAAGAAAGACAGCAGCACCCAGCAGGTGAAGACAATCCAAGCACAGGCATACACACAGGAACACAGACAACACAAACATGCACACACATTCCTGAACACACACAGGAGCAAACACACACACATGCCTGTACACACACACATACACACACACACACACACACACACACACACACACACACACACACACAAACACCTGCGCACACACAGAGAAACACACACATCACACACACACACAGGGAGATACCTGCACATATACACACCAGAAGACACAGCACATACACACATACAGACACATAGTTGTACACACAGGAACACACACAGCACAAACATGCACACACACACACACACACACACACACACACACACACACACACACTCACACATCCCTGCACATACACAGGAGCAAACACACACACATGCCTGTACACACACACACACACACACACACACACACACACACACACACAAATACCCGCGTACATACACAGAAAAACACACATCACAAACACACACAGAGATACCTGCACAAATACACACCAGAAAACACAGCACATACACACACACAGTACAAACATGCACACACACACACACACACACACACACACACACACACACACACACACACACCTACACATGGGAACACACACACACCTCTACTGTTTCATGTCCGAAAAAAAATGAGGAACCAAGTAAAATGAGGCAGAGAGATATATACTCAATTTATTAGATCGAGGTTTTTTAATCGTTGTGTATCAAACACAGTACAGGTATAAGACTGACCAGTCATGTCTTAATCTGTAATAAGAGAATAACATACCAAAATCCTTAAAGAATAATTAATAAATCTATAAATTTGTAGAATGAGTTTTACAAACACAAATAAGCACTAACCACAACTATTTTTTAACACATTTGCTGTGTTTTGCTGTTTTTAACTTGGCAATGTTGCTGGTGCATCTGCTTCTATGTGTAGGATGGAAAAGATAATCAATTAAAATTCCCTCTGGTATTGGAAATGAACAAAACATTAGAAAAATGGGGTGTTGTCATGAAAAAACCTTTTTATTGAGGAAGAGTTTCCCTACCTGATTACACAATGTAACTGTAAATATCACTTAGAGAAAGATATTACAGGCAACATATATTAGACATCCTGTGATTTTTTATGTGTTTGTTTTTTTTTTAAATAATAAATGTATAGGAAGGCACCAGAATACTCAGGAGAAATGCTCTTGCAGAGGACCCAAGTCTAATTTCCAGCACCCATGTCATACAGATGCCAATTATCTGTGACTCGAGCTACAGAAGATCCTACACTCTCTTCTGAAAGCAAGGGAACCTTTACTCATTTGCACAAAAGCTCATACAAGAACACAAATACATGAAAAATTAAAAACTTAAACATAATTTTAATAAGAAGGTAAAGAAGAAACTTCCAGCTTTCAGAGTTTGTGATTGTCATATCATACTTTGTGTTATTACAGATGTGCTGAATAGTTTCATGTAGACTTGCCACAGAATGAAGCCTTCTGTGAGGAATGAAGATCAATACAAAAATGCCTTCATAAGAATGGCCTGTATGCAAGTGAGTAGGGCATTTTCTTAATCAGAAATTGATAGGTCAGGGACCAGCCAAACTTGAGTGGTACTATTACTGGGCTGGTGGTCCCGGTTTCTATGAGAAATTAGGCCCAGAATGTCACGGGGAGCAAGCCATTAAGCAGCACTCTTTCATGGCCAGTTTCAGTTCTTGCCCCCAGATTCATGCCCTGTTTTATTTTCTGACTTGACTTCCCTAGGAGATCAACTGTTACCTCAAAGCCTAAACTGAAATAAACTCTTTCCTCCCTAAACTGTCTTGGTCATGATGTTTCAACACAACAATACAAACCCTAAGGAATTTAATAAGAATATAGCAGTACAGCTAGTTTGGGTTTGTTGTTGTTGCTTTTTCTTTCTTTCTTTATCATTTTTCTTTTTTGTGCTTATAAGAAATGTAAATTAAAATACTACTTCAGTTGAATTTTCAGATCATAACTTAATACTGCAGTCTTTTCCAAAAAAAAAACAAACTATAAATGTGGAAGTTTATCAGCCCTTGAACCTAAATACTAAGCCAAAGAGTAGCATGAAAATGATCCACTCAACAGAAACCTCTCTCTCTCTCTCTCTCTCTCTCTCTCTATATATATATATATATATATATATATATATATTGACCTTTTTTATATTGACTAACTTCAGGAGAGCCATTGGCCATTGGTTTTATGGTATCAAAATTGAATACACAAGTCCAAAAATGATGAAGTTCAAGGAATTATTGACATAGAATGTTTAAGACCAAAGTAACTGACCCTTTTGAGGAGGGGAACAAGTAGAATATCTTGACACATTCTGAGATACCATGGAAGCTGCTCTTTCTATAACTTGGTAGAAAATAAATCACCATTTTATTTTTAATATCATAGTTTTGAATACTAAACCTATAGATAAAAAGCATAATAAATTTATTTTCATATTAATCATACTAATGTAAGACTTTCCTTAATCCTGTCTAATATTTCCCATGATCCTGCCTATATTCCTCATATTCATAACATCTACAAATATATAAAAATAAACTCTTAACACTACACACACACACATACACACACACACAACTCTCTTTACCCCAATACTCCCTTTGTGTGAGATAACTGCATGCAAATTTAATATAATTTGGAACTTTGAATATACTGGGCATGGTGACACAGGGATTTAAAGTCAGAAATTGAGTTGGAGAAGCAGGAGGGTCTCTGAGAGTTTGCGATCAGCCTAGTCTTATAGGAAGTTTTGGGTCAACTGGGGCTAGACAGTGAGACTTTGTCTAACAAAAGTAATTACTTAAAATATGAAGTATAATGAGGGGAGACTAGGTATAATTGGTTATCTCACAGTTACTTTTGCTGGACTGACCACTAGGCACACAATTTGTCATACACCTGTCAATCCTATTGGTTACTTCTACACACTCAAACACCAATCAGCCTCTAAAAATAGCTTAATTTGTTTTTCAACTAAAAATGATTCAGCTTGTATCTACATGATTGAAGTTATGAGTACAAAATTATCACAAGTATTTGATTGATCAGCTCTTGAATCAAAGGTCACAGAATCTTTGATTTGACCACATTTCAGGTTTTATTGTCAGAAATACACTCCTAAAGCCATTTACCGTTAGACATGATGTATTGTTACTTATTTGACAGTATTGGTGTGAAACATCACCCAACAATGGCAGGTAGACCAAAGTGAAATTGGGGACAACCAACCTCAAAGAACTTTGAAAAATGCTTCATAAGCATAGTTTGTGGAAAAATCATTTTAGATGCACATAAAAGGCTGTGCACCTTTCAACATGTCGAAGAAGATATTTTGTATTGCTTAGCAAAATAATACAGACTTCTTTAGCGGCTTGCAGAAGTAAGATTACAAGGGACTATGACAGCCTGAAGACAATTTAGCTGATAAAAATCTTGAAAAGAAAATCAAAGTTTACATCCAAAATAAAGAGATTGTTTTAAGATGCTGAAAAGGTTAAATAAAACATGCTACATGGAAATGATGCTGTCAGATAAGAAGTCAAGTGGAAGTCTGATGTCTTGACAGTCTTAATATAGCTTGCCAAGATTGGTGCAAATGAAAAGGAAAAGTACAGATTGTATCAGGTGGAACAAGATAAGCTTCCTACAGGGAAGTATAAAGCCATTGTCTCACATACCTAGAAAACAAAGAATTCATCTTTCATGCCTATTCTAGACTTGCAAGTCTACTATTCCTGTCATTATTGCCTAGCAATAAAAAAGAGAGGGGGTGAGAAGCTTATCACAGACAAAGTGACTGACGATAGAGAAGAATAGAAAGCATTGTGGTATTTCCATTCTTAATTGCTAGCTTTGCTCCAGAATTGTATCACTTCATATATAGTTACACAATCGTAACCACTATAAGATGTGTGGTCCTACCTGAGTGCAGTAAATACAATACTATATATATATATATATATATATATATATATATATATATTTTGAAGAATTATATGATAACATTAAATGACGGTAGTTCTTCACATATACACTGATATTTTTAAGTTTTGATTCAAGACAAAGAACTCAGCAGTAAATAAATATTAGAGTATATGAAAGAACTCTATAGTCACTCTCAGTTTTGAGAGAAAATAAGTAGATAGAATAGTTGCTAAGTGACACTACACTCTGAACAGAAGATACCTGTATCCTGTACTAGCAATAGCTTTCAAGTACAGACAGAGAAAAAGTGGGAGGTAGACCAGCTGTCTGTGAAGGTGTCGTGTTGGAAATTATTTTCTTTAAAAAGATTTTGAAAAGCCCCAGGAAGTCCTCAGAGTTCTGATCTCATTTTTCTTTCAAAACCCCCTGCTTATTCTTATGTTAATCTATGAATATTTTAGAAGGTGCCATCGAATAAACTTTGAAAGTAATGCTATAACATATAGAGAAGGCTTAGTACATTTGAAGATTGAGATAGGGTGGACATTCTTTTCACCTGGTACCAAGAATATTCTTCACTTTTTGACATTTCTCTCTTGTCAATGATAGGGGAATGGCACTGTGGTAAAGAACACTTTGATGCAAGCTAATCATATATATATATATATATATATATATATATATATATATGATGCTAGGAACCAGAGGGAAGAAGCACTATTACAGGTTAATGACCTGTGGAGGGCATACTTCACCTTCATGTAATGAAAAATAATGCACTAAATATTTAGCAAGTTCCTGTGGAAAAGGATTTAGTCTTTCCTTTTTGGTGTCATCGCTTTAATATACTGTAGCAGAGGATCCTACAGTGGAAGGGCAAGTTACTTGCTGAAGATTACATACTTTGTGTCAGACTGCAGAATGGATCCAAGTAATCTGGGGTGATCATTATAAGTTCATCCATTTTATAGGTGGGGAATAATATTCAAGTAGTGTCAAATTTAATGTTGTGACTAGATTAAATTATCTTTGCAGATGCTGACACTTGCTTGCCGTAATTTCAAGGGAAATAATTCACTTTATCATTTTGGAAATAACTGAGAGATAACAAATGTCTAAAGTCAACTTGTGTACTAGTATGCTATTTCCCCCATTTATCATAAGGTATACAATAATTAAGGACTGGGGACTTCTTTTAACATAGTGGGATAGTGAGTCAAATAAACACCTAAAAGGCATTACTGCAGACTTTCTCCCATATACTGAAAACAAAATTGTGCTACTCTAATTTGGGTGAAACTTTTGCTTCAAAATCAATTTTATGTTATAACATGCCACTAATTCAAAACTCTTCCTAATAAACCAATTTTGAATAAAACAACACAAATTATGGAAAACAGTCTTCAAATAATCAGAAGCACGGTGATGAAACAAATTGTTATCTGAGCAATAAAAGACAGAACCATGTAACATACAGGAAAGGAAGGAAACCCAGAAGCCAAGAATGAGAAAGAAGAAGCAGTCTGCAATTAAGAGAGCAATGGCACTCATGTATTGCAGTGAACCTCACATCTACTTCACAGAGGTTTTGAGAATTGCATAAAATAACAAATTAATACATATGGGGTAAAGGAAATTATATGCAAGAACTTTAATTAGAAAATAAAGATAATGTATAAGTGCAACATTTAAATTTTGACACATCAGTCTTGACATAACAATAAAAAAGAGGTCCAAATTCCTTTTACACGGAACATGTTAAATGTATATCTGAACGATAGCTGACTTGGTAATTCAGCATAATAAGATAAAAGAGAAAGGAAACAATAACCAAAATAACCAAGGTGGGAGAGCTGACCCTGTCCCTTGCTGGGCACAGTATGGCAGCAGGTGTAATGGTGACTGTTGGCTTACCAAGTCAGCTATCGTTCAGAACCAGATCCAGGCCTTTGAGTTGGCCTACAATATTTATCTCATTTATGAGTTTCTAGAGAACATAAGGGGGCTGATTCTGTGAAGCATAGCCACAGGATCTCCATGACTCTCTGCAACATCACAATGTCTGAGATGACTCCCAGTGATGATCCAGTCTTGATTGTGTAGCAGAAGCCAGAGTCCTTGAAACAGACCAATGACACATTGCAATGAACATGTATGGCTGTTTGGGCGAAAGGTTACATTGTGTAACACAATGCAGCTTCTGATGCCATTATGAAATACTTCTGATGGAGATGTGGGAGGAGCAGAATGGTATGTGTCACACTGGAGACTTGATGTCTGCAACAGATGTGAGAGAATGCTGTGGTTTATAGAGAAGCAGGTGGTTACCTACTGGACTCCATAGAATGGTGCAACAAGCTGGAGCTTGAGTGGACTCATTCCCCCCCAAAAAGCTTCCCAGAAGCATGATCAACTAGCTGTTCCCAGCAACAGGATGCTTGAGATGAGTAGTGGTTCATTTGTTGGATTTGACCTCCCTGAGGTATCTACTTGGTCCATACTTATTCCTAAGTGGAGGCCATGCAGGTCAGAGGCCACTGATTAGGCAAAGGACCATGTCAGATGTCCATGGGCATTACTGCCATGGGAGACAAGGCAGTGGTCCTTGGCGCTGGCTGATGCCAATGACCAGTGGATGCTTGTGGCACCTGCTGTTGTCAGAAGCCATGTGGAAGCCTATGATCCATGATCCTCCTGACTATGAAGGGCAAGGAAGCTACTCTTGCTGTGATGTTGCTGACTACAGAGCACAGCTGTGAAAGGAACATAAAAAGACTCTTTGGCAAACTTTACCTCCACTCCAACCCCTGTCACTCCACAACACACAAATAAAAAGTGACATCCTAGAGAGAAAGCCATCAAGGAGAACACAATCATAATTGCGATGGGGATGCTGAAGTGTAACTCTCCACAACTGATGGCTCCTGGCAGGGGTACAGGTGGAAAAGGACTCAGCTTCCCTTCAGGGGCTGGCCACTAACAGTTTGACCATGCTCCCATGACTAAATGGACAAAATAAAATGAGTGGTTTTCCTTTTTAATTGTTTTCTTCTTTGTTTGAGGAGGGAAGTCACAGGGAAGGGGGCAGACATGGGACAGCTGGAAGTGATAGTGATCAGCTTGCATGATGTGAGTTTCCCAAGTAATCAATAAATAACAATATTATGCTTAAGAACAATTAAACAAAGTGACTACAGAGACCTATTGGAAACTGATGAGTTGCAGAAACCAAATTAGTTTACTTCTGGAAGAAGTAGTAGCAGAATATGTTTACTGAATTTTGAAGAGTGAACTAAAAAAATGTTAGATGTGGTATGATCCATTAGAGAGGTGAGAGTGAGGGATGAATTAGAGGCTTTCAGGAAATAGGGAACCTCAGCTGAAGAATATTCTCTATTTTAATCATCTGTTGGCATGTCTGTGGGATATTTCTTGGTTTATGATTGATGTGGAAGGGTCTAAAGAAATAATAATTTGTCAGAACAGTGTAATCATCTTATAAGTCTTAACATCATTACAAAACCTCCCACTCTGCCTCTAACTCGTTTTTCTTCCTAAGTACTGTATGTGGGTCCTTACTTTCTTTGAGAAATGCTTTCCAATTGACTCTCTTCTACATATCTACATTTGGTTGGTAAGCAACCAAATAGTAAATACATTCAATTTAGTGAAGAGCTAAATTAAAGAAACTTACTCAGGGATGCTGACATGTTTCTTAATCCTTTTGTTGCCTGTTTTGGCATACCATAATTTCTGAGCAACTGGCCACAGTGAATCAATATAGGACAAATTGCTTATGAATTTGTAGTATGAAATATGGGCCCTATTATTGACAGAAAAGCTAGACAGTGTCTGGTGTAAGTTAGAGAACTACTGCCAGTTGCCTTGAGCTCTAGAAATTCATGTTGGTCTTCTCCCTGAGTATTGTTTTCTATAGGTACTTTTGTATTAATATACCAGAACCAAAAATCTAGGATGGATATTTTATGTGCAGAGGATAATTGCCTTTCTTATACATCTATTTGACATGGATAATTCTTTCTCATGTCACCAGAAAACAGGTATGACAGCAGAACATGCCCATTATTATCCTTCACTACATGAAATACAGAATATGCAATCTATCTTTATTGCTTTTTTATTGATAATAACAATTTTCAGCCTAAAAGCATCATTTTTAACATTAGAGTTCAAGTTATTCTACTCAAAGGCATATCTCCTGAATTTTTACATTTTCTTTTTTTTTATTTGATTCAGAAACAAGATTGTTTTACATGTCAATCCCAGGTACCGCTCCTCCACTACCACCCCCCAGCCTAAAACCCTACCTATAACATATCCACCATGATCAAGTTGGCTTTATCCCAGGGATGCAAGAATGGTTCAACATACAAAATCTACCAATGTAATCCACCATATAAACAGACTGTGGAAAAAACAAACACACACACACATGATCATCTCATTAGCAATTCTGCTAAAATCAGGGGCAAGACAAGGCTGTCCACTCTCTCCATACCTCTTCAATATTGCCCTTGAAATTCTAGCTAGAGCAATAAGACTACAAGAGGAGATCAAAGGGATACAAATCAGAAAGGAAGAAGTCAAACTTTCACTATTTGCAGCTGATATAGTGTACATGAGTGTCGCAAAAAACTGTACCAGGGAACTCCTATAGCGGATAAACACCTTCAGCAAATTAACAGGTACAAGATTAACTCAAAAAAATCTGTAGCCCTAATATATACAGATGATATATTCATGGAGTAAGAAGTGAGAGAAACATTACCCTTTATAATTGCCACAAACAACATAAAATATCTTGGGGTAACACTAACCAAAAAAGAGAAAGACATGTTCTGTAAGAAATTTGAGTCTCTAAAGAACAAAAAATAACAAAGATACTGGAAAATGGAAGCATCTCCCATGCTCCTGGATAGGTAGGATTAACATAGTAAAAATGGCAATCTTGTGTTTTCATCAACTGAGTGCCTTCCAGATGAGCCTTATGACTGATATTCTCCACCTATATTCATCACTTCTATAATATTACATACTGTACTATATTTATTAAAAATAAAATATGTAAATATGAAACAATTTTTCTAAATATCCTGTTTCAAACTTCAAAAATTCAATACAGTTACTGGTTTCATTATTATTTCCAAATAAATGCTAATCATGCTCTCAAGATAATATTGAAAAGACAAAACCTCATTCTCCCATTCTCTCCTTCTGTCTTACATCTTTTATATAAAACATGAGGTATAGCCTTCTCTGCTTAGTTTATGTTTCTAGTCATTCACTGAAAAAACAAGTAGCAGCTATCCTAAACACTTCAATTTCTATAACAAGATTGTTAAAAATTAATCGAGCTGTGCTTCCATATGAAAGTAATCTACTCTTCCACTTCTCATTCCATTGAATTTATGCTATGACCCAAGCAAGTGGACATTTTTTAAATTTACTGTCTTATTCTCTTCTTCCTTTTAGCTTAAATGATTGAATTAATTGTTCTATTTTACCCTCATCTCTCCAAAACTCCATTATCTCAAAAAAAATGCTCCCAGCCAGTTTTCTTCAAAATTTTATATTTAGATTTTTTTGAGGAATATTATTTATTTCCTTTTGTTTATTATGTTTATTATTGCTCATTTTCATTATTTTATTATTTATTTCACTTATACACACACACATATATGTATATGTATATTATTTAAGAATATTTATTGTAAGCATATATATGTATATATATGCATATATATGCTTAAATAAACTCAGTGCATGTGTTTCTGTATGGAAATATTAGCACAAGATTTCATTAGCTCACAGAGAACAGAAAAGAGAAGATACTACTCTAAAACTGGAGTTTTAATGTGTTTCTGACCTTTGTTTACCTCCAAATATCCAAGGACCCATTTATTTTTTATTTTCCATAATATTGGTAGTAAATGACAAATAAAAGGTGAGAAACAAGAAAAGAGATCTTTGCTCCAAATTTTGGGTCCAGCATATGGATAATTTATCATCTCTTAATAATAAGACATACCTTTGTAAATTAAGTTTTGTTCAGGTCAGCTGTTTTTGTGGGTTTCTCTAGCATGTTTTTGACCCCTTTGCTCATCACTCTTCCCTGCCTGCAACAGGATTCCATGAGTTCAGTTCAGTATTTAGCTGTGGGAGTCTACTTCTGTTTCCATCAGCTATTAGATGAAGGCTCTAGGATGTCATATAAGGTACTCAGTCATCAATCTCATTATTGGAGATGGGCATTTAAGGTAGCCGCTCCACCATTGCTTAGATTCTTAGTTGGGGTCATCCTTAGTAGATCTCTGAACATTTCCCTAGTGCCAGATTTCTGTTTAAGCCTATAATGGCTTCCTCTAATATGGTATCTCTTATCTTGATCTCTTCTTTTCTTCTTCTGACCCAACCTACCTGCTCCATCATGTCTTCCTCTCCCTTGCTTCAATTTATTCTAGATCATTCTCCCCTCCCCCATGCTCCCACTTTGCTCAGGAGATCTTTACCCTTTCCCCTTCTCTGGGGGACGATGTATGTATCTCTTAGTGTACTCATTGTTTCCTAGGCTCTCTGGTGGTGTGGATTGTAGGCTGACAATCCTTTGCTTTGTGTCTAAAATTCATATATGAGTGAGAACTTACCATGGTTGTCTTAATGGTGACTGGGTTATCTCTCTCAGGATGGTTTCTTCTAGTTCCATCCATTTACCTGGAATTTCAAGATTCCATTTTTTTTCCACTGAGTAGTACTCCATTGTGTAAATGTAACACATTTTCAGTATCGATTCTTCAGTTGAGGAGCATTTAGGTTGCTTCCAGGTTCTGCATATTATAAATAATGCTGTGATGTACATAGTTGAACAGATGTCCTTGTTCTATAAATGTGCATCTTTTGTGTATATGCCTAAGAGTGGAATTGCTGGATCTTGATGTAGACTGATTCACATTTTCATGAGAAAACACCATACTGATTTCCAAAGTGTCTGTACAAATTGGCACTCCCAAAAGCAGTGGAGATATGTTCCCCTTTCTCCACATCCTCTCCAGCGTAAACTGTCATTGGTGTTTTTTGATTTTAGCTATTCTGACAAGAGTAAGATGATATCTCAGAGTTGGTATGATGTACATTTCCGTGATAGCTAAGGATGTTGTGCATTTTCTTATGTGTCTATCAGTCATTTTAGACTTCTATATTGAGAATTGTCTGATTAGTTCTATACTCCACTTTTTAATTGGATTATTTGATGTTTCCGAGACCCCAGACTGATAGTTGGGAAACCAGCATAGGACTGTTACAGACCTCCTGAACATAGGTGTCAGTGAGGAGGCTTTGGCTATCTATAAGTGTTCTGGTAGTAGATAAGTATTCATTCCTAGTATACTAATGGACTTTGGCACCCCATTCCACATAGAGTGATACTCCCTCATCCTAGACATACGGGGGAGGGCCTAGACCCTCCTCCAAATGATGTGACAGATTTTGAGGATTCCCCATTGAATGCATCATCATCTCTGGCTAGCAGAAATGGGATGGGATAGGGAGTTAGTAGGAGCAGGGGAGGAAGGGAGGGAGAGGTACCTGGGATTGACATGTAAACCAAGTTAGTTTCTAATTTAAATAAAAAAGAAGATTATGTTTTGAATTGTTGCATAAGAAATATTTAGTGTGAGGGGAACTGGATTGATTTCTTATTACAGAAGTCAAGAATTTATATGCAAGCCTGCCTGCTGTTAAGATGTCAAATGCCTAGTGGCTTCAGGGTTCCTCCTTCTACTCATTATTTTTAACTGTGTCTTGGAAGAATTCCATCTGCATGTCCAAACATCACATCAAGATCAGCAATAAAACAGTTGACATTCCAAGAAGGAATGAGAATGGGAACATACAGAATGGGGTACAGACTTTGTACTGATTGCATGAGTACTGAAAAGCATACCCCAGTAAAGTTTTCTTAACAGCTTCATTTGCTGATGCTTTCACATGCAGCAGAAAAAATTTACTCAAGTACTCCAATGCTGGGTTACTTGCCTGCCTTTCTTTAGTCTCTCTTTCTTTCTTTCTTTCTTTCTTTCTTTCTTTCTTTCTTTCTTTCTTCTCACATTCTCCTCTCTCTCTCTCTCTCTCTCTCTCTCTCTCTCTCTCTCTCTCTCTCTCTCTCTCTGCTTCTCTTCCCTGCCTTTATCCCCCTGTCCCCTGTCCTCCTCTTTTATTTTCTTATACAGTGATTTTATGCATAACCCTGGTTCTTGAAAAATCTCTCAAGTGGGTGAAGAAATGAGTATCCCTTCATTCCTGATTTAAAGTATTTACAGAAATTCTTTGCTGTGCTGGGAACATGGTGGTCTCCTAACTATGGTTCATGTGAATCTAAGGTATTTCTTATAAAAATTCCAAATCCTAGATGACATACCATAAATTTGAAATATAACTAATGAGTTTATAAATGGCTCAAATCCTCTAAATGTAATTGTATTGTAGCATTAATTAGGAGCTCAAACACAGTCAAGGTTACCACTTGAGTTTACAAAAGACATCACACACATGACATATACATACATTATTGCTCAGAGACTGTTTCCCTTCATTCATTTGATATCAAACTGTTTAAACAATAGACATTAAATAGTTAACATGTCCTCTAGGAATACCATTCTGAGGGAAGGCTGAAGCCCTAGTTCCAATCAAATGAAGAGCCAATTTCCCTGGAATAAATTCCAGATAATTCTGACAACTTGTATTAATACATGAATATGTTTCTTTTTTTTCTTTTCTATAAAAGTGGACAACACCTACATAATAGACAAGAAAAAGTCCTTCCTGACTTGGATGTTTGAAGCTGTAAAAGTGCATTATCCTGTATTAATATATCTCCTAATAGTTTAAGAAAGGGTACACTTAATAAAAATGATTAATGGAAAATGGAAAAAAACTAAAAAAAGAAGCATTATATGTATACAGATATTGTGTCTATTAATTAACATTAACTTAGTAAGGAGTATTAGTTGTAGCTATGTTTCATTCACTTATTTTCAGCATTTTCAAATGATGAGCTGATATCAGGAGAAAGGAAAATCTCAAACTAGAAGATTGTTTTTCCTTTTCCTTTTTGTGTATTAATTTGTTTGTATGTATGTGATGTGAGTGCATGCATGTGTCCATGTGTGTGCATGTGTGTGCATGTGTGTGCATGTGTGTGTGTGTGTGTATGTGTGTGTGTGTGTGTGTGTGTGTGTGTGTGTGTGTGTCTAATTGTATTTTATGGGTACAAGATGCAAATGACATGGCCTATATGTGAAAGGCAGAGGATAATCTTTGTATAATGTCCTTGAATTTCCACTTTGATACAGAGTCATTTCACAAATGCTGAACCCATGCCAGCTTGCCTTCAAGGTTCTAGAGATGCTTCTCTCATCACTTCCACCTCCCCTCAGGCACATTGAGATTATAGATGGTTCCACTTTGTGTTCAGCTCCAATATGAGTTCTGGGAAATCTACACTCAAGTTAAAGGCTTACCCAGGATTACTTTGTCTTTTCTACCTCCAGTCATCCCTTACCTACAGTAATAGTTTTCATTACAACAGTTTCCTATTTATTTTTCCTTGGGCTTACACCATCAAATTATATTGTTGTATATCATGCTTTTGGTTAAATATTGTCAGATTGAAAATACCATAGATATGGTTTCTAAATTGATCTGTAATATTACCAAGTTGATTGATTTAAAATGTATATTGTTTAAAATCCCATACCACTGTTGTAATGTGTTTATATTTAGATTGTATTTCATTATTCAGACACAATTTCAATCTCATTAGAGAATATTACAAAAAGTTCCTCCTTCTCATAAAAATAATAAACCATTGAGAGTTGGATAGATGTTTCAGTGTGTAAAAGTTTGTAGTAATAGGATCTTGCTTTGGAAACTGGTACCCACTAAAGTCCCTGGGAGTATGATGACAAAATACCTAACTCATGCTTCATTAAGAGACTGTGCTTGAACAAAAGAATGCAGTGAAGGAAAGAGCAAAATCCCAACAGTTCTCTCTGGCTTTGTGTGAGTGAAAGCCCATGCACAACCGCAAACACATATGCATATATACTATTCTCTTATATAGCATACATCCATGCATATACTCACATGTAAATGAATACATCCACACAAATGTAAAGACACACACTCACACACACATACAATTACATGCAATCACACATAAGGATTATGAAAATATTTTATTAGCTCTTTAAACCTTAGTGGCTAGACCATTTATTCTGTTCTTCTGTTGAAGTACAACAAATTGTTAGAACATTGCCATCACAGGTAAGTTAGCATAAAAACTGCATTATGAAATATTTTAGTTTTAATTCTACTACTGTTATATATTATGTGAAAGTTAACTTATTGTGTCCCAAATATCTATTCTGGTTCATTGAAAGCTTAGCAATCTTAACATGATTTACATGTCCTTTATCTGTATTCCCTGTTTACTTTTCACCAATATTAACTTTTCTTGTTCTACCATAAACATGTTACAGTGTAACCACACCTATACATTTTAGACACAAACACACACACACACACACACACACACACACACATGCATGTATTTTTTTCTTTCTGAGACTGGGTGACCACATTAAATATTATACATGTAGTCATGAAAAACACTACAGTACCAATGGTTTCTGTTTTACTTTTAACCATCATACATTTTTCTGTTTTTTCCCCATATGGTGGATAAATTTTATAAAAATGCAGTTGATATTGAAAATGTAAAATTCAACCTGAAGCTCCACAACTACAGAATGACTTTTTTTTTTGAGACAGGGTTTCTCTGTGTAGCTTTTGGAGCCTATCCTGGCACTCACTCTAGAGACCTGGCTGGCCTTGAACTCACAGAGATCAGACTGCCTCTGCCTCCCGAGTGCTGTGATTAAAGGCGTGTGCCACCAATGGCAAGCTCAGAATGACTTTTCTAACTGTATAGAATTTCACTAAGATTTATGGATCCAGGATCTTGTCAAGTGTTTCTGTAAATGCCTATATCATTCCAAATGCGTGATAGGTTTATTGGTAAATTCTTAATAATGAAGTGATTTTATCTCTTATTAAAAATAATCTATATTTTACAACTTCTAGCTAAGCAAAAATTAGATTTAGGAACAAAAAAATATTGTCACAGCATCGAAAAGAAACATTTTCAGTTTTCATTGTCTCTACTAAAATTTGGCTACAAACTATGTTTGTCAGTCAAAGGCTGAGAGCTGATTGGAAACTTGCCACTTCCGGAGGAGAAAATACTTTAATGGATATACATTTTTTTTTCAGAAAACCAGGATATGAATCATATTTTTCAGCTAATAAGATATTTAAGAGTCTGTGTTCACTATATTTCTTTTGTGTCAAAAAGTTGGACGTGAACAATTAAAAGGCAGAAGATTTTCAGTTCATAGCTTCAGAGAATTTGATCCATGGTCACTGTGTTGTGTGGTTTTGTCTTACAGTGAGTCACTTGGAAAGTCTGGAACATAGGTAGACAGAAGTGGCATTAATTCTCCAAGCTGGGAAGGAGAGTGGTACCCAGAATAGGAGAAAGCCCTAAGCGTCTTGTCTCCAAAAAACACTCCCTTCAGGTTTGTTTATAAATTTACAATGTAACCCAGCATCTAATAAAATTATGAACCCATTAGTAGTCTAATCAATTGGTAAAATCAGAGCTTCTGTAAGTCAATCATTACTCAGTCTTCAAATTCTGAATAGTGTGGAAAAAAGGCAAAGAGTTTGTGAATCTTTGGGGGCTTTTCATAACTAAACCACTTCAACCATAACAACATTCACTTAAAATTAAGAGAGACCTCGCTAACTATAAAATGTGTTGTGTGTGTGTGTGTGTGTGTGTGTGTGTGTGTGTGTGTGTGTGTGTGTGTGTGTATGTGTTTGTGTGCTGTGTGTGTTTATGTCATATTTCCCTAACTGTGTTATCTGTATTTGTATCTTTCTCTGACATATTACAGCAACACATCAGAGATGAAGACAGACAGACAGAGAGAGAGAGAGAGAGAGAGAGAGAGAGAGAGAGAGAGAGAGAGAGAGAGAAGTAGCTGGAAGAGACGAAGGGAGAGAAAGAGTGGGAGCATTGTTACATGTTCAAAATAAATGGCTAAGTAAAACTTTCTTCTTTTCTCCAAATGATAAAAGTTCTAAGTCTCAAAAGTGTTCATTTGCAACTTTTTTGATAGTGTTATATATTGACTATTCAGTCAACTAATGTGAAAATATTTATGAGCTAAACAGAAAGCAGGAACTTAAAATCCAAACTGAGAAATAAATAGTTTGCTGAAAAGAAAGATTAACTGATTTTCTTCCTTCCCTGGAGTTTTCGAAGAAGTAAATAACTTAAAATGCTTTTCTTTTTTCTTCCTTGTCTAAAGATTTACCACTGAGCAGGATGGATTATAGAAGTGGCTATTCAGCTTAGCATTGACAATTTCAAAATTGCTATCACTACATTCTTTTCCCCTTTTACTGGAAATCATTTTTTTTCTCACATAATATGTCCTGATTATGTTTTCCCTCCCTCTACTCATTCTGGTTTCACCCCTCCTCCACTCCCATTCAGATGCACTCTCTTTCTGTCTCTTATTAGAAAAAAATTAGATAACCAAGTGATACTAAAAATATAATATGGCATGATATGATTAATTGATGTATCAAAACAAAAATTGACACATCAGAATTGGATGTGTTAAAGGAACAGAGCCCAAGAGAAGGCACACAGTTCAGAGACCTCATTTCCACACTCAGGAATCCCATAAAAACATTAAACTGGAAATCACAATATAAGGGTGGAGGACCTGACACATACCTCTGTCAACTTTTTGCTTGATGCTTGAATTTCTGTGAGTTAAATAAGAGTTTTTATCAGTTGATTTATAGGACAGTTTTTCTTCATGTTCTCTATTCCCTTTGGCTCTTATATTCTTTGGCCTCCTCTTCTGAAGAGTTCACTGAGTTCTGACTGGAAGAATTTGATGGAGACAGCCAAATCAGGAATGTGTATTCCAAGGTCTCTCTGTCTCCACTTTAAGTCTGGTTGTGGGTCTCATTTGTTCTCACATACAGTTCCATGTGGAAGTCATCTCTGATGATGGTTTTGCAAGACACTTATCTGTGAGTATAGCATGCAATTAGTCATAATATTGCTGGATTTCTTTCTTTATTTATTTTCAGAATAGTAGTATTTGTATTACCAAAGACCTCAGTGTTATTTAGTGTTAGTTTTTTACTCACTCAAGCAGTATTCAGTATGGGTTCTATCTCAGGTAGTGAGCCTTAAGACAAATCAGACTTTGGTTGGTTCTTCCAACAAACTTTGTGATTATAGATCAAAAAGGGTTTGTGGCCAGATTGGTGTTTAGATTTGTTTTGAAAGCTTGTAGTGTACCTTCATTTGCCCAATATACCAGTTCTACTTCTCCCTATTACTGAGTTAGCTTCAGAATTGACACCTAGCCATCAGTTTATGGAAAGAAACCTATATTCATTAATATGTTTGGAGGGAGATTCTCATGGAAACTTTTTGTTCAATAACTAAAATCATAAAGATTATTTGATAGAAATCACTAAATAATGGAGTTACAGAGACCCAACTGAATATCTCTTGCCACTAAAATGAAGCGTCTGGTCCAGGGATTGCGTTACATATAATTGAAGTTATGACCCAGATTAAAGGTTTGTCTTCCCCGCTCAAGGTCTGCATCAAAGGCATGTTGTTTTCCAGTCTCAAGATCCAAATCACAAGTGTTCCCTTCATTTCTGGACTATAGTTCATTCCAGATATAGACAAGTTTACAATGTGGAGTAGCCATCACAAACAAAAAAGTAAAGAAAACCACATTTTTATTTCTAAGTCTCAGACACCTCACCTTAGATGATTTTTTAATAATTTTATCCATTTACCTGATAATTTCATTTTTTACATGGCTGAGTAATATTTGTGTAATTGTGCCACATTTTCTTTATCCATTCTTCTTTTGAGGGACATCTAGGTACTTTCCAATTTCTGGCCATTATAGTGTAATGACAATGAAAATAGTTGAGTGTTTTGGGGCTAGTATGAAGACTCCTTTGAGCATGTGACCAAAAGTGGTACAGTTGGATACTGAGGCAGATCAGTTTCCATCTTCCAATGGAACTGCAACACTGATTTCCATAGCAGCTGAACAACTTTGCATTCTCACCATCAATGAGTGATTGCACCCCTTCTCTGTCAGGAGTCATGTGATAACTTCAGGAGACATGGCCTGAGAATAGCAGGAATGACTCTCCCTGTGGCAAGGCCCTGGAGACCATTACCCACTGGACAGTTTGCTGCATATTTCTGGGCATGATCCCAGGAGCATATATGCTACCTGCTCTCCTTGCTTTCACTGTGTTAGCCATATCGTTGGTTACCTTTAGTTTCACTTTCTCAGTCATGGTTAAAATAATTCTTACAAAAAGAAAATTTCCCGCTGATAGCTCTCCTCTGAGAGAGTTGGAGGACATGTTGTTAAAAATATGCACTGGACCTGAAATACCTCCTAAAACCTTTGATGTTTCAAGTTGACCATGAATTCAAGCTTTTTAAAACAGGACATTGCCTTTCTAGCACACCCTAAAGCTAGTCTGAAAGAGTCACAGTAACTCATACAGTTTAATATTACAAATTTGCATGACTGTCCTGGAAAGAATGATTTTAACCACAAAATCTTGGGGAAATGCTAATGAGTGGATATCAGGAGATAATGGGAACAGTCTAGAGTCAGGGAGTGAAGTAAAAATCACAGAAACTCATAGTTCTCTCATTTCTAATAACTGCCAATACCATAAGAAGTTAAGAGAGATGGACATAAGGACAAAGGATAAACTGCCAACTTTTAAGAGTAAGTTTCCAAGTTATATTGGCAGCATTTGCAGTTATAGTGTCAGGCAGAGTGATATATGGTAGGGTCTGGGAACTCATAATCAATTCACCAACTGAAACTGGATCAATTAATTCTGTTTTCTGTATTATTCTATCTCCTTTGAGTTTATACCACGTGTTTCCCTTTATCCTATATGCAACATAACTAAGTGTGCCCAGTTAGAAAACTTCCTTTGTGTCTTGTAGCACTGCTTCTGTTTCTAAAATTGGAGCAAAAAGTTAATGGTTATTGCTGGGAAAGTTGGGGGGGTGGAAGGGGAAAGAAGCAAAGGAACCAACTGGTAATTATTGTAATCATTTTTAGAAACTTGGAGTTTTTGCCCATTTTAAATTGGCTTATTTGATATCTTGTTTTCTATTTTTAACTCCTTTATGCAGTTTCAATAATAAACCCTTATTGGGTGTTTAGTTGATAAAAGTCTTATCCCAATTTTGTAGACTACCACATGATTGTGTCCTTTGCCACAAAGAATTTTTCCAGTTTCATGAGGTACCAGATATTTACATATAATTTGTTTTACTTTTAATCTATATATCTATAATCTATCTTTTTATTTATTGTTGGTTTTTCAACATAGGGTTTCTCTCTGTAGATCTGTCTGTCATGCAACTTGTTCTGTGAGAAGCCTCTGCCTTCTGAGTGTTAGAAATAAAGTCATGTTCCGTCACACCTGGCTGTGAGGTTCCATTTATCAATTGTTGATATTACTGCCTATGGTAACATTGCTCTGTTCTGAAAGTCTTTTCCTGTGCCAATAACTTCAAAGATACTCCTCAATTTCCCTTTTATCATGTTCAGTATATTTAATATTAATGCCTTTGATCTACTTGGAGATATATTTTGTGCAGGGTAATAAAATGAATCTATTTGTGTTCTTTGACATGCAGCCATCCAATTAGCCCAACACCATTTGTTGAAGATGCCAACTTTTTTTCAAATTGTATTTTGGAATTTTTTAAAAATCAAATATCAGGTATTCACAGGTGTGTGGATTTATTTCTGTGACTTCAATTGGATTTCAATTCAATGTGACTTTGTGCCAAGACCATGCTCATTTTTAATGCCATAGCTCTTTAGTCCCACTTGACATCCAGGATAGTGATATCTTCTGCAGTTATTTTATTATTCAGGATTGTATTGATTATGCTCTTTTTTTCTGTGATTTTTTTTATTTTTGCATGTGCTTTGATTTGCTTCTGAGTGTTTCTATATGAAGCTGAAAATTGTCCTTTCAAGATCTGTGAAAAATTTGTGCTGGAATTTTGATGGGGATTCAATTAAATAAATTGAATTATTTTGGTAAGATAGACATTTTTGCTATGTTAATCTTAATTATGAATGTGCATGGGAGATCTTTGCATCTTCTGATCTTCAATTTCTTTCTTCAGTGCCTTAAAATTTTTATTCAACTCTTTTACATTCTTAGTTGGTGTTATTGTAGTGATATATTATTTATGCTCTATTAAAGTTTGACTGCGGATTCAGAAAATGAAACTCAGCGACAAGCTTTAGAAGCCAGGCAGACACTTTGAATCCCAGTAGTCAGAAGGTAGGTGGTAGTAGTAAACACCTATAGTCCTAGGACTCAGTATTAAGAGGTAGAAGGATTTTGTTTCTCACCAGGTCCCTCAACATTTTAGGCCCAAATAAATACACAGAGGCTTATATTAATTATAAATTGTTTGGTCAATGACTCAGGCTTCTTTTATTTATTTATTTATTTATTTATTTATTTATTTATTTATTTATTTTGGAGCCTGTCCTGGAACTAGCTCTGTAACCTAGGCTGGCCTCCAACTCACAGAGATCCACCTGCGTCTGCCTCCCTGGTACTGGGATTAAAGTCATGTGCCACCATAAGCCAGCAAGCACAGTCTTCTTATTGGCTACATCTCTCTTAGTTATTAGCCCATATCTATAAAACTATGTATTGCCACAATGCTGTGACTTAACTGTAATGTTCAGGCATGTTACTCCTTCAGCAGCTACATGGCATCTCCCTCACAATTACATTTCTGTCTTTCCTATTCCCAGAATTCTCCTAGTCTAGTATCCTTGCTTATAATTCCTTCCTGGCTGCTGGGAATCAGCATTTATTCATCAATCAATAAGAGAAACATATATTCACACATTCAGAAGGACATCCTCCTAAGTTACTCTAAGATATTTTGTATTATTTGAGAATATTGTAACTGGTCTTATTTCCATGATTTCTTCCTCAATCCATATGTCATTGTATATAAGAGGGCTACCAAATTTTATGAGTTAATTTTCTATCCAATATGCTGAAAGTGTGTATCAGCTGTAGGAGTTTCCCAGTGGAATTCTTAGGGTCATTTGTGAAAACTATCCTATCACCCACAAGTAAAGATATTTGATTGCTTTCTCACTATTTATATTACCTTGATCCCATAAAGTTGTATTATTTGTCTAGCTAAAATTTCAAATACTATATTAAATAGGTAAGGAAAGCATGCACAACCATGCCTTGTTCTTGCTTTTAGTGAAATTACTGTATGTTTCTTTCTATTTGTGTTGATGTTGGCTAAGGGCTTGTTATAAACTGTCTTTATTATGTTGAGGAATGTCCGTTGAATCTCTAATATCTCTAGGTCTTTCATCTTGAATGGGGTTGATTTTTTAATCCAAGACCTTTTCTGAATCTATTGATATGATCATAATTTTTTTCTTTCAGTTTGTTTATGTGGTCTATTACATTTATTGACTTTGTATGTGAAATTGCTAAGAAACAGCAAAGAGAGCAATACAGCAAGCAAGCAAGCCCATTAATGTTTTGTTTATTTTTTCTTTTTCCATTTTTAATTTAAATTAGAAACAAGTTTGTTTTACATATCAATCACAGTTTTCTCTGCCTCCCCTCCTATCCTGGTCCCCAATAACACCCTGCCTGTCCCATAAGCTTTCTCATCCCCAGGGAGGGTGAGGCCTTCCATGGGGGATCTTCAGAGTCTGTCATATTCTTTGGGATAGGGCCTAGAGCAACCCCCATGTGTATGTCTAGGCTGTCCTCTATGTGGAATGGGCTCCTAAAGTCCATTTCTGTACTAGATATAAGTACTGATAAGTACAAGAGGCTCCAAAGATTTTTTGAGGTCTCCTCATAGACATTCACATTCATGGGGTCTGGATCAGTCCTTTGCTGGTTTTCCAGCTATCAGTCTGGGGACCATTAGCTTCCCTTGTTCAAGTCATCTGTTTTTGTGGGTTTCACCAGTCTGGTCTTGACCACTTTGCTCATTACTTCTCCTTCTCTGCAACTGGATTCTGTAACAATATATCTTTCTGCCAAAGTCCCCCCAACCCTGCCTCCACGTGGTTGCTTTCCAGCAGTCGTCCAAGTTCAGCCCACAGCTTTAAGGCTCCAAATAATATACAGAGATGTATATTAGGTACAAATCCTGCTTGTCCAAAGAATAAGTTTTCTCATCTGCTAGCTTAGTCTTAATTATCAACCATAATGATAAGACTTATCTTATGGAGGACACCGGCAAATGGTTTTCTGTCTTTCTGGGCTCACATGGCAGAGCACAGAGCAGGAGGAAGAAGAACAAGAGAAAGACTTCCTTCTTGGCCCTGCTTATATATGAGTCTGCCTGCAAAGTCACTTCCTGCCTGGATCCCAAGATTTCTTTATTAAATTTCACAGAATCTGCCTTGATTCCAACTCCCACCAACCCTGCTTTCCTATTGGCCAACAGTACTTTATTTATCAACCAATAAGACACATCTACACAGGACATTCCCCATCATCTCCTCTTTTTTTGTCTAAATAAAAAGAAGGGTAACTATAACCATGACTATCTTTCTTCAACTCCATCAAAGACCACAGAAGGATAAAATATAAACTCTAGAATTGACAGAGACATCTAGCTACCTGGACAGTTACCCAAAGTTCCTCTGTAACGTTGGGGCATCCATCTTTAGCCCAGGGGCCACAGTGTGTCTGGCACACTTTTCCATTTTGGCAGGAACCTTCAGGACTGTTCATCTTGTTTTGTAAGTTCAGCAGTCACTTTCTTATGGGTCCAGTTTATACAGCAACAAACAGTCCAGGCAAAAGCAGTTTCTTGCCCAAATGGCTAATCATTCCATGTTGAAAGCAAACACCTTAATGAGTTTCTTCAATGCCCATTTTCCTCTCAGACCTAATTGGTGTGCCAGGAGCAGTTGTGTCTCCCTGCTATAACAAATCCTAAAGCATTTAAATGTTATTTATTCTGTAGGTCTTTGAGAGGTTTGAAGAATATCTGTCCATCTCAATTACATCTCTGTATATCTAGGAAACCTAACTAACCTAATTATAAGTTTTGACTATTATAGGTGACTATGTAATCTGTATTTAATTATGCATTACATTTTAAAATATCTGTATAAACCCAATACCTAAACAAGAGGAGAAATTTACATATAACAAAATTAGTCTTAAATTTGTATCAATAAATGAAAATCCATACCAATGTATTCATTCATATATCCTACTCCCCTCTTTTCCTTTAAAAAGAGATTTACAGTGATCATTACCATTCATAACCAAACCCATTTAAATGAAAACAAATGTTTATAAACAATATTTGGGAATGTGGGTATCGTTCATTCCAAACTGCTTCTTGTTGGTTGGGGGACGATGAGCCTACCATGGGGATCATGATAAAACACAGAAATCCTGGCTATAGTCATCTATGACTGCATCATCTCAGTTGTTTTGGATCAGTTTGGCCACTGCTTCAGTGGGTTTTGCTTGATCAAACCATATAAGTCTGGAAGTAATCCATAGCTTTCCAATTTCTGTGGAAACACAAACAAAAACTCTTTTCTCAAGTATCCTGTCATTAGACTTAAATTTTGAAGTCAAAGCATTTTTACAATATGTAAGTAGGATTAATTCAGCAGCATTTATAATCAAATGGATTTTAGCAGCTTTTGCTCTTTCCTCAGCAAGCAAACAATTTAAAGACAATGATATTGCATATAGTACCCTGACTCTGTGTATTTTCCATCTTTACTTGGCCTTTTCATTACTCTATTTCTTTTACTTTTATTTTTTTTCTTTCATGAGACAGGGTTTCTCTATGTAAATTTGACTGCCCATGAATTCACTCTGTATACCAGCTGGCCTTGAAGACACAGAGATATGCTTGCCTCTGCCTCTCCAGTGATGAGATTAAAGGTGTGAGACACCACATCCAGCTACTCTATTTTTGCCTCTGCTTCTGGAGTCCTGGAATTAAAAGCATGTGCCACAACAGTGAGCTACTCTATTTCTTCCTGTTTCTTTTTCTCTCACAAGACTACATATATTTTTAAACACACTGTAAACCTTTAGAAGTTTTTCTTTACCTGAATCTGTATTTATTGTAAATTTTTACCTTTTTCTTGCCAGACAGTTTCTTATGTGCTAAACAACATGGCCAAAAAAAGCAGCTGTCTTTCCATGATGGCAGGCATACATTTATTGCCAGCAGTGAGAGTTGTGCTCACTGCCTTGGTCTATGCTGCCATCAAGAAGCAGGCTCCAGCTTGGAGCTGTGGTCACTGCCACTGCCAGCTGCATGGGGCATGAACACATGACCCTGAGATTAAGAGTTTCATGCTCCACTGTCTGAGCTAGCTGGCTTTTTACAAAGAGCCTGAGGTTTTTTCCACTTAGGCTGAGTCAGGAAACCTCTCTTAAAGGAACCACTCAAGTCTGCTTGTCTCTGGCAAATAGAAACCACCTGAGAAAATGCTGTTACCAATAAGTTGTGCTTGTCTTTCTTCTTTTGCTAATAAAATCCCTTTTTAAGCTTTTGTGAAGCTTACATGGAAGTTCGTAACATTACTTCCAGCTGCCTGGATTCTGTCACTGCTTGGCTAGTCATGGGAAGGCAGCTTGCAGTGACTTCTGTTCGGTATTTAGCAGTTGGTGTCTGCTTCTATGTCCATCAGCTGCTTGATGAAGACTCTAGGATGACATATAAGTTAGTCAACAATCTCATTACCTGGGGGAGGAAGCATTTAAGGTAGCCTCTCCTCTGTTGTTTAGATTGTTAGTTAATGTCATCCTTGTAGGTCTCCTGACATTTCTGTAGTGCGTAATATGTATATGGATCCCTATTATGGTATCACTTATCTTGCTTACCTCTATTCTTCCCCCGACTCAACCATCCTGCTGCCTCTTGTCTTCCAATAGAAACATTTTAGTATTTTGAGAACAGAAAATGTGAAAGACAAAAATAGCACAGGGAACACTTCACTAAATGACTAAGTGTAGTGTTGGAACAGGGAAAATTTACAAATGAGTCTGGAAAACATTGTTGTTATAGAAAGGTCATTTGAAAAAAAAAGGGTAAAATTATAAAAATGAAATGTCACAGTAAATTCAGTTAGTGAAGCATAAGCTGTACATGTTCTAGGACATGAGTGTGGATCTACAACACCCAATAAATAGCAGACATGATGGTACTCACCTGTCACCCCAACATTTGATAGTGAGAGACAGGTAGATCCAAGCAAAGCTGGTTAGCTGCAATACCTGGATCATTGACTGCACTGTGACTTCAGTGAGAGATTCTGTCTGAATAAATATAGAGGAAATAAATAAAGTCAGAGAATTGATCTCAACCTCTGTACTTTGCATTTGCATACATGTGAACACACACACACAGACATACATACACTACAAAGAAGAATTATAAAAATTAATAAAAGTGTAAAAATTGATAGAGGGTTTTCAAAGATACAATTGACAAGCATTAGCACATTAGTATAAATCAAAATTTATCAAATTGTAGGCAGAAGTTATAACACACAGCTTAGGACTACACACTGCTCTTACAGAGCACCTGAGTTTGGTTTGCATCACCTATATCAGTCAGCTCACCACCTGAAATTCCAATTCAACAGGGCTCTGAATCCTATGACCTCCTCAGGTACATACAATCAGATACACATATCTATTCAGTAGTAAGAATAAATACTTAAAAAATATATCAATTTTCTTTAAAAATATATGAGATTCATCTGAAATGGCTGAAAGACACTTAAGAAAGTGCTCAAAATCCTTGGCCATCAGAGAAATGCAAATCAAAGCAACTCTGAGATACCACCTCACACCTGTCTGAATAGCTAAAATCAAGAATGCCAATGACAATATGTTGGGGAGGATGTGGAGAAAAAGGAACACTCCTCCATTGCTGGTGGAAGTGCAAACTTGTAAGACCACTTTGGAAATCAGCATAGGAGTTGCTCAGAAAAATTGGAATCAGTCTATCTCAAGATCCTGCAATTCCTCTCTTGGGCATATACCCAAATAATGCATGTCAATACAACAAGGTCATATGTTCAACCATGTTCATAGAAGCATTGTTTACAAACTGTAATAGCCAGTAATAGCCAGAAACTGGAAGCAACCTAGATGAACCTCAACTGAAGAATGGACAGAGAAAATGTGTTATATTTATACAATGGAGTACTACACAGACAAAAAACAATGGAAACTTGAAATTCAAAGGCAAATGGATGGAACTAGAAGAAAACTTCCTGAGTGAGGTGACCCAGTCACAAAAAAGACAAATATGGTGTGTACTCACTCATATATGAATTTTAGACATAGAGCAAATCCAGCCTACAATCCTCTTCACCAAAGAAACTAGAAAACAAGAAGGACTCTAAGGGAAAAATGCATGGACCCCAGTAATGGGAAAAGGCAGGAACTCCTGAACTAATTGGGAGCATGAGGGTAGTGGAGAGGGAGCTGCCAGAATGAGAGAAGAAGAGGAGAGGAGAGAATAGGAGAGGAGAGTAGTAAATGGACCAGCAGAAATATTGAGTTGGAGAAAGAAGAGAGGAGAGCAGGATAAGAGATACCATATTAGAGTGAGCCATTACAGGTCCAAGGAGAGATCAGGCACTGGGAGATCTCCAGAAATCTACAAGGACAAAATGAACTGACAATCTAGGCAATGGTGGAGAGTATAACCTAAATGCCCTTCCCCTATAATGAGACTGATGACTACTTTTTATGCCATCCTAGAGCCCTCATCCAGTGTTTGATGGAAACAGAAGCAGACACCCACAAGTATACACTGATCTGAACTCTGGAACTTATTTGCAGAGGGAGGAATGAAGATCAAAGGGTTAGGTTCCAGGCTGGTGAAACCACAGAAACAGCTGGCCTGTACAAGGGGGAGCACATAGAACCCAGACTGCTGACTGGGAGGCCAGCAAGGGACTGATCCAGACCCCTAAACATAGATGTCAATTAGGAGGCCTCCACATTCTACAGCACCCCTAGTAGAGGATTAGCATTTTTTTCCTGGTATAAGAAGGAACTTTGAGAGCCCATTCCACTTGAAGGGATGCACTCTTGGCCTGTACACTGGGGGAGGGCCTAGGCCCGGGCCAGGATGATGTGGTATATGTAGGGGAGCCTCCATCGAGGGCTCTACCCTGAGTGGGGAGTGGAGGGTGAAGGCGGTGGGAGATAGGTTGGGGCAGGGGGAGGGATTGGGGAAGGGGAGGGAGAGGGAGAAGGGATTGACATGTGAAAAATATTTAGAACAAAACTTAAAAAATACAAAAATATATGAGATTCATTTAAATAATAACACTAAATGGGTAGAAAAACAATGCTTTTGTCCATTAAACACATATTATCAATGAAAAGAATGAATTTGATGAGCATTCTTCTTAACAAAACACAATGCTAACAGAAAGAAACTAGAAAAGAAAGCCTCAGGTCTACTATGATAAAATTTTTAAGTTATACAAAATAAATGAAACTGTAATAAAAAGCAAATTAGTGATCTTTCATGGTACACTAGAAAGTGCTCAAGTTTATTGATAACAGAAAACAACAGTCATGATTAGATAACACCTACTATTCTTTAATATTTATATGTAATTTGTGTAATGGGTTAGTCCTTTTCTTTTTTTTTTTCTTTTTGGCCTGAAATTCACACTATCAGTTTCCCATTTTCCCAGTTTTCCCACACTAACAGTTATGGACTGTTAATAGGTCATGAAATCAATGTTAGAGTGTTTACACCTTTTTACTACCATGTGTTTGCAAATTGTAACTGTAAAGTAATGGTTGATATATGTGGAACATTTTCTATATTTTGTGATTCATTTAATGATGATAATTAACACAAAAGCATTCTGAAGAATTTATCACCACTATAATGTCTGTATTAAGTATGAGAATAACATTGCATACATACATAATCTAATTTAAAGTGATTTTTCCTAGTGTGTTGTGTTTTCATGGATTTCACTTTAGATATTAACTTGCTAAAAATGAATAAACAATGGCAAAAGGAAAACTAACCAGAAAACTTTTGAGATGAGGAGGAAGTATTGAGAAAATAAAAAAAAAAATGGCAAAGAGAAAAACTTTCAGAATACTGAAAATACTTTATAAATACTTTATCATGTTAAGTAATCATATAGTATTCCTTGCAGAGGCTGAGATGCCTCCAAGAGCAATAGCTAACAAACACAGCAATAAACATAAGGGAATGTGGTTTTTTTGGCAGCACTTCCAATCCATATTTTAAAAATAGAAGTTGAATAAAATTGGAGGTTTTAATAATTTTGCTTCATTATTTTAGATTCAAAATTATAGAAGGTCTTGAAAAGTTATGTTAGTATAAGAATGCTTTCCTAGCGTACAAAAACCTATTCAGCTTAATCCTGAGTTGATTGGGAATGTTCTTCTGTATATATATTTCTCTTGTTGGTTAATGAATAAATCACCGATTAGCCAGGCAGGATGATAGATAGGACAAGGAGATAAGGAGGATTCTGGGAAATGTAGGCAGAGGGGGTCATCATGAGATCCCAGGGAGTGACATAGCTGGGCAGAATAAGTATATAAGCAGGGACAAACAAAAAATCAATCACTCTCTTCTCTGCTGAGATGCTGAACAGTCAAGATGCAGGATGCCAGAGGAGAAAGAGGACCCTGGACCTTTCTCTGGTAAGATAAGACCACATGGATAAAGCTTAAGTCAGAGATGGTGATGCTTCCAAGAGTTCCTTTATTGTATAGGGCTGCTTTGGCTATCCTGGATCTTTTTTTTTCCACATAAAGTTGAGAATTGTTCTTTCAAGGTATGTGAAGAATTGTGTTGGGATTTTGATGGGGATTAAATTGAATCTGTAGATTGCTTTTGGCAAGATTGTTATTTTTACTATGTTGATCCTACTTATCCAAGAACATGGGAGATCCTTCCATTTTCTGGTATCTTCTTTAATTTCTTTCTTTAGAGACTCAAATTCTTATGGTACAGGTCTTTCACTTTTTTGGTTAGAGTTAGCTCAAGGTATTTTATGTTTTTTGTGGCAATTGTAAAGGGTGATATTTTTCTGATTTCTTTCTACATGAATGTGTCATCTGTTTATAGTAGGACTACAGATTTTTTGAGTTAATCTTGTATCCTGCCAGTTTGCTGGAGTTTTTCAGCTGCAGGAGTTCCCTGATAGAGTTTTTAGGGTCACTCATGTACAATATATCATCTGCAAATAGTGAAAGTTTGACTTCTTCCTTTCTGGTTTGTATCCACATGATCTCCTTTTGTTGTCTCATTGCCCTAGCTAGAACTTCAAGGACAATATTGCAGAGGTATGGAGAGAGTGGAAAACCTTGTCTTGTCACCAATTTTAGAGTAATTGCATGGAGTTTCTCTCCATTTAATTTGATGTTGGCTCTCAGCTTACTGTATATTGCTGTTATTATGTTAAGGTATGTTCCTGTCACCCCTGATCTCTCCAAGACCTTTATCATGAATGGGTGTTGGATTTTGTCAAAGGCTTTGTCAGCATCTAGTGAGATGATCATGTGATTTTTTCTTCCTCAATCTGTTTATATGGTGATTACATTGATGGACTTTTGTAAGTTGAACCATCCTTGCATCACTGGGATGAAGCCTATTTGATGATGGTGTATGATTTCTCTGAGGGGGAGAGGGAGGTAGGAGAATGAATAGGGGTGAAGAGGAGCGTAAGGAGGCGTAGGGAAAGCTGTAGCCATGCCTGCTTAGATGACATAGAGTGAGAGTTGGTCAGGTGGCTGGCTTCTGCTTTCAGTTTTGGCTTTCAGCTTGCTGTACAGACTGCTGCCCACCGGCTGGCTAGGTCACTCTGTAAGTAAGGCTTTTTCCCTATTAAAATCCCTTATATTTCTACCTGGCTCCATATAGGTAATTTCCCTCAATAACTGGTGTCAGGAGCGGGGATGTTGTCCCGCATTTGGGAGAGTCTGCACGTGTCCCCGGGACTGCCTGTGTAGGCCAGGAAAATGCCCTCTCTCCACAGGTGCTCCTATCTCGTAGCCACCCTGCTGCCCAACACAAGTGCATTATGGCTGCCGCTGAGCTGCTCAAAACTGACTGCCCAGCTACAAGATTTCCACAGACCTCTCTACAGTTACTATTGCAGTTTCTAGCTGCAGGGAGGGTACCAGCTCGGACTGCGGCCTACATGCACCCTGAGGCCTCCTGCCCTAGAGCCAAATAGGCCTTGGCTTTCAGCAGTGGCATCCCCTGGCCGCTGTAGTGTAATCATGTTTCTTCAGTAATTGCGGCCACAAAGGCGAATACTCTCTCAGATAAATGCAGCTGCTTTTGTGACCTCTTTCCACCACTGTCACCATCTTGCCTAACTGACCACTGCCAAACCCCATGCTGAGTAGCTGAATGCCTTCACCACCTGCTGGTCAAAGGTAGTTACTGCATCTGGAGTGGAATATTTATCATTTGCTAAAATTGGTAATATTTTTGCATATTATGTGAATTTAATGTTTGAGGAGTACACCAATCTGTCAATTACCAGCCTATATGCCATAATGGCAGTTAGCTTGCTGGTACAAATAATATTACTACCCAGAGGACCAAGGAGCATGGATAAGGATAACCACACCACCAAATTACAGGAAATAACAGCTTTATGCAAGGAGGTTTTGGAGAACAGATTAGGTCAGACCACAGTTGTTCAGCAATTAGATGATAAGCTTGGCTATGTTTCCAATATGCTAAAGATAGAGCTGTCTGTTACAGAAGATGAGATGCCGTGTATTTATGATAAGATAAACACAGAGAGATCCTGCATGTCTGAGTCATGAGAAGCTAGGCTCTCAGAGGACAGTGATGAGCTAAAGAATATCTGTAGCCAGCTAGAAACTCAGATCGGTGCTCTTACTCAGAAACTAGGTGCAAAGGTACAAAATACCCAGGATAGGGTTGAAGAACTGGACAATGCCATTCAATCAATTATTGAAGCATCTAATGTATCAGATCACAAATTTGAGTCTAGATTTGAATGTTTGGAAGATAATTTACAGTATAGGGCTGACAAATTACATAGTTCCATATGGCTGATTGTTGTGGACTCAAAATCAGCAAATCATGAGGTCTAATCTAGACTCCAATACCTAGAAGGCAATTTCCATACCATTCAGATGATGCCTAAAGACGACCTATTAAAGACCTAGAAAAACGTGTAGAGGAGCAGTTAGAGCAATTTACAGATTCACTAACATGCTTGGAATCTTTTATGATTAAGGAGATTGTAACTTTTCATAAGGATATCATTACTAGGCTTAAAGATCTTTGGGATGCCTCAGAAGCACAGTCACTCCAATTGAGGCACCTACTCCACCCAGGTTTCATGACTATTCTTCTAAGTTTGTTACTCATACACCATTAGTCTACCCAGCTACCATGGTAGAAAATTCAGCTTCTATTAAACACCCTCAGGGACAGATGGCTTATGTATGGCAACTTATAGAGCTGAAGGGTCTTAAGAATATTAAAGAATCATTGTCTCATATGGTCTCCTATCCCATATGTAAAACAGCTATTACATTCATGGGCATCCTTTAACAGGGTGATGCCCACAGACTGGGAAAGACTCATAGCAGCTGTACTTGAGAAATCATTCCAAATCCAGTGGAAGGTATTGTTCAGGGAGACAGCGAAGCTCCTTGAGTGTCAAGGCATAAAGGAAGATTTTGAAGCCTCCCTAGATAAGATTCTTGGTGAGGGTATTTATGCTAACCCACAGGTTCAGGCTGAATATGATGACCTTATACTGTCTTTATCCAGGAAAGCAGCATTAAATGCCTGGGATATGGTTCTTGAGCCAGGAGAATGCCTAGAACCTTATACCAGAATAAAACAGGGACCTACAGAACAGTTCCAGGACTTTTTACAAAGGTTAACTATTCAGTAGAATTACAGGTAATAGATCCAGAAGCAAGACAATCAATTATATATACAATAGCTTATGAAAATGCAAACCCAAAATGCAAAAGAATAGTTTTGCTTTAAAGATAAGATCAGCTCCGCTAGAAGAAGGGTTTTTACATGGAGCCAACATTGACTATAATGTGAAAGGTACTGCAGCTTGGGTAGTAGAAGCTATCTCAAAATCAACAGTAGATTAAAAGTTCTACAGGTGAGGATGCAAGGGCTTGGGAGGGAGGAGCACCTTACAGAGGCCAACATAGGTACCAAGAGGCTAGAGGTTACTACTACTATGAACCAGAACCTTGGGTAGGAAGAACCTTCCTCAGGAGACCACAAATGCACCAGGAACCTATATGTTTCAGCTGTGGTAGAATGGGACATACGAAGAGAAAATGTAGACAAACAAATTCTAACAATGCCTCATTCAGAAGTCCACTGCCTTCTTCATTGTGTAGAAGATGTGGTAAGGGCAGGCACAGGACTGAATGTAGATCGACCATGGACATGCAAGGAAACCCGTTAGGCCAGGAAACGCTCAGAGGGGGCCTCAAGAAGGTCATCACATTGAGAAAGGTCCGGTCATTCCCAGTAGCAGTGGGAGAAAATCTCTCATGGGAGGAATAGATAGTACTTTGCCTATTGTGAAAAATAATACTGCTCTAGATGGTAGTCTGAATAGTGATGAAGAATCAAATCTGACTGGACAAAATGAGAAACCCATATTTTGGCAAATTTCTGTTAATGATAAAAGACCTCAGTTAAAAGTGAAAATAAGTAATAAAGTTATTTCTGGCTTAGTATGCACTGGGGCAGATGTGACTATTATTATCTAAAAGTCTTAGCCTCAGAAATGGCCTCTTAGACTTGGTGAATGTACAATTTGTAGGGATTGAAACTCTAGAGTTCGACAGAGTGTTAACTAGGTAGTCTGCATAGGACCAGAAGGACAGAATGTGAGAAAGAAACCATACAAGGCAGATATAGCTATAAATATCTGGGGTGGTGATCTCTTACAGCAATGGAATACTCAGATTAATATTCCTCCAGTTTCAGATACAAAATATGTACAATCATTAGATAGTAGAAAAGATCTGGTAAGGTGCTATGGAAACTGTTACAATCCATCCATGCTGTACAGAAACTAAGTACAAATGATGGACCTTCAGAGGAGCCAAAGGTGCTGCCATTGAAGTGGTTAACAGATGAACATGTTAGGGTAGGACAATGGGCTATGACCTCTGAGAAGCTGGAGGCATTAGAAAAGTTAATACAGGAACAGCTAGATGCTGCACATATAGAGGAATCTACCACTCATTGGAATTCTTCTGTATTGTTATCAAAAAATGTCAGGTAATTGGAGAATGCTGACAGACCTGAGAGCCATAAATAAGGTAATTCTACCAATGGGCTCTCTTCACCCTAGAATGCCATTGCCTTCCTTGGTATCTAAAGGATGGCTGCTCATACTCATTGATCTAAAAGACTTTTCACAATACCATAACAGGAAATTGATAGACAAAAATTTGCATTTAATAATTTAATAATTCACAGTCAGTTAGGAGATATCAGTGGAGGGCTTTGCCACAAGGAATGCTAAATAGTCCTATTTTGTGTCAACACTTTGTACAGCAACCTTTGGAAATAATTTGTAAGAAATTTTCACAATTTCTTGTTTAACATTACATGGATGACATTATTTTATCAGATTTTAATAAGGAAAGTTTGGAATGCAAGTATGAAATGGTGAAGGAAGTCCTGGCTAGTTGGCGGTTACAAATTGCCCCAGGAAAGGTAAAAAGAGGAGATTCTATTAACTATTTAGTTTACAAGATTGACTTACAAAGAATCGGACTTCAATAGGCACAAATTAGGAGAGACTGTTATCAAACTCTAAATTTTCTTCGGAAATTATTAGGGGAAATTTCTCAACTACTGACGATTATTGGTGTAGAAGGCAATGACTTAAAGAATTTAAAAATGGCCCTTAAAGGTGATAAGGACCTAAACAGTCAGAGAATATTATCTGCTGAGCAGAATAAGAGTTACAATGGGTAGAAACAGAATATTGGATGCGCACATAGATCGGATAAACCTTGATTTAGACTGTATTCTGGTTATCTTGCCATCCAGAGAATACCCTTGTGGAATTGTGATGCAGAGGGAAGACACTATATTGGACTGGATAAAAAGTAAATGACATATATAGAAAAGATTTCTGATTTGCTTTTAAAGGGAAAATTAAGACTTCGTCAACTGATGGGAAAAGATCCAGCAGAAATTACAGTACCTTTAACTAATGAAGAAATTTCCTCCTTGTGGAAAGATAATGAACATTGGCAAATAACTCTGAATGACTTTTTTGGGAATGATTAACAACAGCTATCCCCAAACTGACAGAATTAAATTCCTAAAAAAGACAGTCTGGATTCTTCCATGTATTGTAAGACAAACTCCCATTTCTGGAGTTCTTACCTTCTACACGGATGCCAACAAATCGGATAAGGTAGGTTATAAAGCAGGTGATGTAAGTAAGTAGTTCAAAGTCCATATACATCTGTACAGAAGGCAGAATTGTCTGCAATTCTCATGGTGCTTGTAGATTTTACAGAACCTCTTAATATAGTTACTGATTGTCAATATGTAGTCATATTACACATTGAGACTGCAGAGTTGGTTCCTGATAATACAGAATTAACCTCATTGTTTTTACAATTACAGGAAACAATCAGAAACAGAAGAAATCCTATATACATTACCCATATCAGATCCCAAAAGGGGCTGCCAGGCTCACTAGTATAAGGGAATGATGAGATTGATCATTTATTAATTGGAAGTGTGCTAGAAGCCTCAGAATTTCATAAGAAACATCATGTAAATAACAAAGGTTTATAAAAGACTTCTCCATTACTTGGCAACAAACTAAGGAGATAGTGAGAAACTGTCCTACTTGTTCTTTTTATAACCAAACTCCATTGCCAGCAGGTTGTAATCCTAAGGGCATTCAGAGAAATGAGGTTTGGCAGATGTATGTTTTTCACTTTGCAGAATTTGGAAATTTGAAATATATGCATCATACTATAGATACATTCTCAGGGTTCCAATGGGCTACTGCTCTTAACTCTGAAAAAGCTGATTCTGTTATTACACACCTACTAGTGGTGACGGTGGTTATGGCTATACCTGCACAAATAAAAACCAACAATGATCCAGCATATGTATCTACTAAATTGGAACAGTTTTTCAAATATTATAACATAAAACATGTTAATGGTATGCCACACATATCTATGGGACAAGCAGTGGTTGAGAGATCTAATCCCCAAACATAGGTTGCATAATGCTTTATTAACACTAAACTTTCTTAATGCCAAAGAGAAAGGGCAAACAGCTGCAGAAAGACACTGGACTAAGGAAAAAACTGCTGAGTTGAATCAGCCAGTATACTTCAAAGATGTACTAACCTCTCTATGGAAACCAGGATATGTGTTATTATGGGGTAGGGGTTTTGCATTAGTTTTCACAGGAGAAGAAAAACTTTGGATATCATCAAAGTTGATCAAGATTCGAGTTGAAAAATACAAACCTCTTGACAAGGACAAGTGACAGGTATTCTACTAAGTTATATCTCATAAACTAAATAGAAACCTCCCAAAGCACAGGCAAGTGTTTTGCTTTTATCTTCACAGGAAAACTCATCTCCAGAAGGCAAAGGATACTTCATGAGTAGATACTTAAGAAGAGAAGGTAGCTGTAACCATTAAACAAAAGGAACGTGCCATATGGTAAATTTTACAGCTGTCTCTCACAGAACTCTATTTCTCTTTATTTTCTAGTCCTTATTCAATTAAACCAATGCTGGATTTAGAGGTGGATTTGGCTTTCCTCCTCTAAAATCCAAGCACGTTACTGAACTAAACTTTAGAGTTTCTGTATTGTATCAAGAAGCCAACTGATGTAATAGAGAATAAGTGAAGAATTTGGGGACTGTCTTTGTCTTTTCTTGGCTCTTTCTTTCACAGTGTACATCCTCTTGTAATAGTTATTAATCCATGGTTGCCTTTCTCAGTATGTGTACACACAAAAGCGAACATATCTCTGCTAAAAGTTTATGTTTGAGTCACACAAAGCCAATGAATACCTGCCTGGCAGCAATCCCTGGACTCCCTGGAAAGAAAATGGGCCACACCTCCTCAACTGCACTGGATCCAACTTTCTCCATTTCAATGGACCCTCTGGCCAGAGCTTTGGGTATTGAGTTCAATCAAGTTGAGGATTTCAAGCGAGATCTTCGATCAAGGGAATCCCATGTATCATGGACTGGATATAATCCATTCAAGACTTTCACTACATTAACATTTTCTTCCTACAGGACCCCACAAGGATGTCCTTGTCCCATTTCAGCAGGAAGTATCTTGGAGAATGGTACATCCCTTTCCCCCATTGATGTCACTTAGGATAGTGTATATACCTAGTTAGGGATAGCTTCCTATTGTTTATGGTTGTGATTCGAAGGTGTTCAGGCTTGGACACCTCATTTAGATGACTCTATGGTTTAGTGAAAATAGACATTGTTAGGGTGTGACATAAGCAGATTGTTGTATCTTCTGATATTTCACCTTTATGAGAGTCAATTTTGGATACTTTAAACTGTTAAATTTTAACCCTCATTTAGACCAAAATTTTGTAGGGGAAGCTGTAGCCACACATGTTTCGGGGCTGGCTAAAGGTGTGCCTGACCACCCCTGAAAGGGCATGGTCAGGGTGATGTAGAGTGAGAGTTGGTCAGGTGGCTGGTTTCTGCTTCTGGTTTTCACTTTTTGCTTGCTGTACAGACTGCTGCCTTCCAGCGGGCTAGGTTGCTCTGTAAGTAAGGCTTTTGCCTTACTTGAACTGAAGTGAACTGGAATCCAGTTGCAGAGAAGGATGAGTGATGAGCAAAGTGGTCCAGCCCAGGCTGGTGAAACCCACAGAAACAGCTGACATGAACAACAGGGAGCTCTTGGTTCCCAGACTGATTGTTGGGCAAGCAGCAGACCCCAGGAATGTGAGTGTCAGGGAGGAGACCTCAGAAATCTGTGATGACTCCTGTAGTAGCTCAGTATTTATCCCTAGCATAGGTAATGGACTTTGGGAACCCATTCCACATATGGGGATACTACCTGTGTCTAGACACATGGGGGTGCACCTAGACCCTATCCCAAAGGATATGATAGACTCTGATTAACCCCTATGGAAGGCCTTACCCTCACTTGGGAGCAGAAATGATATGGGTTAGGGCGGTGGTAGGGGAGGAAGGGAGGGAGAGGGAACCAAGATTGACATGTAAAACAATCTTGTTTTGCCGGGGCATTAGTGGTGCATGCCTTTAATCCCAGCACTCAGGAGGCAGAGACAGGTGGATCGCTGTTAGTTTGAGACCAGCCTGGTCTCCAGGGTGAGTGTCAGGATAGGCTTCAAAGCTACACAGTGCAACTCTGTCTGGAAAAACAACAAAAAAAAATTTGTTTCTAATTAAAATAAAAATCTGCAAAAACCATAATGATTTTGTAGTTAATCAGGGCTGGCAGCATATGCCAGCAATACTAGCACTTCAGAGGCAAAATACAAGCATCACAGTTCCAAGGCCAGCCTGAGGTACATGTTTAAAAAGACAGAGTCAATGTTCAAGCTTACTGAAGTGACTTTTGCTTCAGCTCTTTCAGAAGGAAAAAGAGTCTCTGCTATCTCAAGTTTAACCAGCCATAATTAGAGCCTTGAACTGCAGGCTGAAAGGAACCCCCAAATCTATATTCTTTCTATGTCAATATTCAGAACAATTTTATTTTAGTACACCCTTTCATTCTCTTCAGCAGTAATCAAGGTATTTTTTCCAGGTCAACTTTGACTGGTAGAGAAAATAAAGAAAAAAAAAAAGACCAAATGGATATACTTAGTTTTATAGTAAGGGGTTAATGATTAAGAATAAGAAACCTCAGTGAAAGGCGAACAGTTCCATAATTAGTATAGCATCTGTGTGTTTCTTTGGGGCAGAGAAGGGGGGTGGGACCTAGCAGGGCCAAGAAAACCTCAAGTTACACTGAGTACTTAAACAATGTGCACATGGGAATTATTAAATTACAAGACAGATACACATGAACATCACTTCAGCAGTTCTAAAAGTATCATTTGCTTTATTAAATATACCATAATTTGACACTAATATGTCAAATTACTCAACCATTTATTTCTCAATCATAATGTCTATTTCAATCTCAAAGCATTTAAACATATCATTAATATTTGCATGTTTTTGTGCCTGTGTGAGGGTGTGTGCACACATGGTGTTCAGTGAAGGACAGAAGACTGGGTTAGATTACATGACACTTGAGTTCGAGTTCATAGCAAGCAATCTGATGTGGGTGCTAGAAATGAACTTGGATCCTCTGAAAGAGAAGCAAAAATTCTGAACAGTTGAGACATCTATCCAGCCCTCTTATTTTCCACAATAAAAGATCAAAATAAATCATGAAGATAGAAACACAAATAATTTTAGTTATATTATAGAATGCAATAATAGAAATATGTGGAACATGTGAAGGATTAAAAATGAGCAAGTTACAAAAAGTTAGAGTATACATAATGCATGAATGTGCACTTAAACTCATCTTCATCTTGTGCACTTTCCAATTCGTGGTATTTCCTACTTCACTTGATATTCTGATATTGTTTGTGTGCCCTTTGAGCACTTCTGACTTTAAATTATCTTATTTTTAATTATATGTGTGTTAGTGGTGAATCAAAATATAAAATGTGCCTTTTAGGCAGTAGTGGCTTTAAATTATCTTATTTGTAATTATACCACATGTTGTGGTGACTATAAAGTTAAGAATATAATAAGTATGTACAGTTTGATATATAAATATCAAATGATAAATTTATATATGTGTATATAAAATTTGACAATTTCAAAATTCTAAATACATATAAAATGAAATAATGTTTTGTTAATTTGTACATGTACAAATATACATTTTTATGTATATGTATACAAATTAACAATGTATTGAATTTAATATATATATATTAAAAATATTGATTTTGATAATTTGTCAATTATCTATATAATTATCATTGGTATAAAGTTCTGGAAATTTAACTTTTCTACCCATGTTAATATTTATTTGTTTCCAACTTAAGAAATTAAAATAAGACAGGTGGTTGTGGCACACACCTTTAATACCTGCACTCAGGAGGCAGATGTAGGTGGATCTCTGTGAGTTCAAGACTGACCTTGTCTACAAGAACTACTTGCAGGATGGCCTCCAAAGCCACATAGAAACCTTGCCTCAAAAAAAAAAAAGGGAAAGAAAGAAATTAAAACAGGGGAAAGTTTCTAAATAATGGCTATAGATCTATTACTAAGGTATTCCTTTTAAATATTTATACTCTATATCATCATTATGTTACAAAATTCTTTATTGCTCTCTCACTTAATATAATGGACATTTATTTTGATACTCTTCATATATAAATATATTTTATGTGTACATATGCATATTTTAAAGGAAAATTAAATCTGCATATTGTAATATTAATCTTTGTGTTATAAAACAAATGAGATAATAATAAAACTTGGCTTACAATTTTTTAACTTCCTCTTATCTTCATTGTGTGTGTGTGTGTGTGTAGTTGTTTGTGTGTGCATGTCTGTATCTCCTCATGGAAACACTTGTGAAAGTCAATTTTCTCCATTCACCACAAAAGACCCAGGGATCTCATTCAGTTAGCTAGGTTTGGAGAAAGAGCAATAAATAATCAAACTGTTTGACTCAGGTAAGATCCTTTGCACCTACATGTCTCCTCATAACTGCAAGTAACTCTTAATTCAGTTTTGTCATAAATATATATGTAATATGCATAGAACTACATAGAAGTATGGTGGGAGCCATATACCTTGGCATGAACCTTTAGGCCCAACTTGGCAAGCCACAGGTTTATAGAACTGTCTTTTAATGATAAATGGCTTCTAGAAGCATGAGCACCCAGAAGAAACAACATGACCCAGACATCAATCCACTTACCTAAGCAAGCCTCCCTCCTCCCACCATTTACCTAGGTAACCCTCCCTCCCCACCACCCATGAACTTATTACCAAGCCAATATCCACCTTCTATATTTTTCTGACATCCTGCTTAAACTAACACCTGGCTCTTGGCCTTTTCTCCCACTCCCCTTTACCCCATACTACTGACTATAAGCCAGTCTAGAAAAATTAAAATTTGCCACTTGATCAGAATCCTGTCTTGTGGTCATTCTTTCATGTCTCTTGTCCCCATTCCCCTCCCTGGACTTCTTGCTCTAGGTTGCTGTCTCGTGGGTAGGGACAACTACACAAGTACCCATTAAAAACATTAAATAATTTGTTATTTGAAAGGATGAATTGTCTTGTCCATTAAGTTGTTGATTAATATTTTTCTTCTCTGTGGGCTTTCAGTGTCTGAGGATTGAGGCTCAGTGTTTCTTTCTCGAGTCTCTCCTTAATATTCTTCACAGTTGTGATTTTACCTAATCTCACTCTCTAAATTTACCTTCACTATACTGTGTGAAAGGTGCATAAAATATTACAAAGGTAAGCTTCTGTAGTTATTGCTCCTATAATTCTAGAATGTCTCTCTTTAATATCTGTTGATAGCAAATGTCTTCATAATTGTTTAGGCTGAAAATCATGAATGCCTTTTTTATGCCTGTGCCACAAAAATATGCCCATTTTCTTTGTTCAGTGTATAACACCTACACCCCAACAAGTTCTTGGCATATAATTGATAGGGGAAGGGCTTCTGTGTGTTTGTCTTACTGGATGATAAATAAAATACAGTTTGGCCAATGAAACAGCAAGTTAGACAGTACTAGGAGTCAAAGAGGAGTATGGGAAATGTAGTTGAGATGTGGTATTCCAGGCAGGAAGTGACATAGCAAGGAGACTCATATTTAAGCAAGGAGAAACAGGAAGTGTCCATTTCCCCTCCATTCTTCCTCCAGCAGTGCAATATGATCCACTGGCAAGAGAGTGTGCCAGCAGAAGGCATCCTCTATAAGATAAGTCTTATAAAATATGTAGATTTATGTTAATTAAGACTGAGCTAGCAGATGAGAATCCTAGTCATTGGCCAAGCAGCTTTATACTTAATATGTCTCTGTATTATTTTGTCCATCCATGCGGCTCTAAGAACTTGGGCGACTGGCAGAGACCGCCGATGGGTGGCTTTGGCGGAAAGATTTATCATTACATATAATGTTTCATAGGTATTTTCTGAGAAAAAAGCATGTAGACAGAGAGCACAGGTCAGGTATTAAAATGAATTCTGAACACGTAAGTGCTCATATTCTAGCTGGTGAATTTTAATAAACATTGTGAGAGCTAGATGAAGGTTTTATAGAAGGAAGTGAAAGGTAAATCAATTGAAAGAGAAAAGTAAGCTTACACTGCAAAATTCCCTACTGTAATGGAGAATCACAATATTATTCTGGAAAAAGTGATACGAAAACTCTTTGGATGGCACAAAAGACTGTAACTATACAGAATTATACTACAACAGAATGTCTAGCTAAAATGTTGACTTCCTGTGAAAAATAAACTTGCTTATTAGAAGGGAGATTTTATACCTTAGTAACTTTGAAAAATCATGCTCATTAAAATACTTAAACTGTCGGCTAGCTCTCAAATTATTTTAATTAGAGACAATGACAAAATTTATTGTTCTTCCTAGTCATTCCATTTAAAAGGTGTCCAATGTTAAGACAAATGAAGTCTCTCATGGCTTGTGTAAGAGATTTCAAGGCAGAAAATGCTGCAGGTTTGTGTATTAAGAAATCATAAAGCTCAATGAACTCTTTAGTATCAAATATAACACACACATTCAAACACATGAGCTTAGGTATAGTGTCTTTATAATTTTATTTCTTCAATATCAATATTATGCCTCAAATCACATCTTACTTTTATTATGTGAATTATAGATCAGCCTTTGTTTTACACATTTCTCTCACATATAAATAAAGCAATTTTTGTAGGATGCTCATATCTTAATAACAGAGAAGAAGGTGCATGGCTTCTTCAATGTATAAAATCTTGATTCTAAAACCTCCTTAACAAATTGTTTGCTTGACCACAAGTTTTGTTCATGATTATTCTGTTATTCTCCCCCACTTTTCCATCTTCATGCATTTCAATCTTTTGGATTTGCATAGTAAGTTGTTTAGTCGCCAACATACTGAGTTGTATGTACATACATGTATATATGTATGTGTATGCACAATCATGTGCAAGTAAAATTTAGCCGCATGAACTTGGACAAATTTCAAAATCTTGGTGTGTGTGTGTGTGTGTGTGTGTGTGTGTGTGTGTGTGTGTGTGTAACAGGGAGAAAGAAACCATTGCTACATGATGACTCAGTCCTAAGAACTCTGCCTGACTGCCCCTTTTCCTTGGTAGCCTTTGATTAACATAACCCTCTGGCAATTCTTTACAGCCTTCAGTAAGTACATTTCCTAGTAATTGAGAAAGCTTTTGCACAGCTGTCAAGAATGAACTATGCCACTCTTCTTTACCATCAACTCAGTGATGTCCCTGTTCTTTGGGTATCAGCAAGAGGAAAGGTAAAGCAAGTAAACCTTTAATTATGGCCAGTATGCCCTGTTAACTCACCTGTGAATTCAGAAGGAGGTTTTGATCTTCACTTCAGCTGGGTAGTAATCAGACCTCTTTTAGCTTCCCATGGGTCTTTGACACTTTCTGAATAGTGATCTTTAAATTATAGCTTCATCTGGGCTGCTGCGAGCACAGAACATACCCTCAAATTACAAGTCTATTTGTGCTGCTTGGCAAGTACATTTATTAGCATTAATGTATCAATTATTTTTAATTAGTTCTTGGAACTTCCCTTTCACCAATTGCAAAGTCATTACATGCAATTTTTCAAATGAAAAAAATCAGACTGCTTCCTATGCACCCATACACTAGTTCCTTTCATTTTCTACCCCCTCAAAACACTAATTATACCCTACTATTTATGTACTTCTTGACCATTTACCTGCTTGTCATATAACCTGTGGATATCTTAACAGTGAGGCCAAAGCATGCTAATTATGACCATTATCCCCCACTGACCTCACGATGAATTCTGTCTTCCTCCATCCTTTTTATATAGTTCATGAACCTGCAAACAGAAGCCTATGTTAGGAAATACCACCCCCACCACACATTCATATGCACAAACATACAAGAATATAAATGGCCTATGTTGACAGTAGCCTTTGTAATGCACAATGGTTTAAGGTTTGATGTCAGAGAAGAACATTTTTTAGGATTTAACCGCAGAGCATTTCCAGGTAAATGTGATAATAATTTTCTGATCCAAGTAAATCTGCATGCTTATATATGACTATATGAATTTCCTTTATAATATATTAACTAGACAATGAATCCTACAAATATCTTAAGCAGATAAGCACTTACTTTTGAAGCAGAAGATGTCATCAGTACTGCTTGAAGAATGAACTAAACTTGTGAATAAATCAGAGGTTTGCTCATATGAACTTGTGATTCAAGTTGATTTTGATAATGGGTATCCTGCACATTCCATTTAAAACTTTCAAAGGGCTTGTTTTTCAATATTTATTTATTTTGTATGAGTAGGATAAATTTGCCTCCTAAGATCCATATGTGTGTGTTCATCAGATGTGTACAAGTTGTGCACAGGGTCCAGAAGGCAGTATAATATCCACTGGAATTAGAGTTACATGTAGTTGTGACCTGCCAGCTGAATTCGGGTAATCAAACTAAGCTCCTCAGAGAAAACTCTGCCATTGGTTGCAAACAGCAAGCTGTAGTAAAAAGCAAGTGATCTTAACCACTGGGTCCTGTCTCCAGTCCCAGAAAATATGTTTCAAGCTTTATTAAAGGGTGTTAAAAAAGACACACCAGATAGGGTTTAATTGATCTCAGCTTTGGTTCAATTCTTAAACTGAAATGTGAGTTGACTTATAATTCTTTACTGAAGTTGAGAGACAACTGAAAGTTATTTGTGACAGTATAGATCTTCTTTTAAAATAATAAAATAAAGTATATGAGGCAAAATAGAACAATTTAAAACAAAAACTAACAGATGGTAATTGGACAAAACAAACAAACAGAAGGAAAAGAGTCCAAGAGAAGGTACAAGAAACAGAGATTCACTCATTGAAACCCTCAGGAATCCCAGAAAGGTATTAAACTGGAAGTCATGATATATATACAAAGGACTTAGTGTAGACCCATACAATCCACGTATATGCCCTTAACTGTCTGTTAGTTCATATTAGTTTTGATTATGTTGATTTAGTGAATCATGTTTCTTGGTGTCCTCTAACACTTCTAGCTTTACACTATTTTGGCTCCAATTTCCTTAAGGTCCCTTAGGCCCGAGGGGAGGGATGTTATGGAGACATCTTTTTTAGGCCTGAATGTTCCAAGGTTTTGCACTCAATGCAAACTGTGTTCATTTTCTGTGTTCCAGAAGGAAGCATCGCCAATGATCTATGGGTATGGTAGAATGTCCTTAGGAGACTTATTATTGATACAATTAATTTAGAACAGTAGTATTTGGTTTTACCTTAGACTTTGGGGTACCTAGTCTCTTGTTCTTGGATACCCAAGCAGTGTTTGATGTAGGTTCCATCTCAAGGAGTAGACATTAAATCTAATTAGATATTAATCGGTTACTTGCACAATCACTGTGACACCATTGCACTAGCATACCTTGCAGGCAGGACACCATTTTAGATGAAGGGTTTTTGGCTAGGTTTGTGTTCACATTTCACTAGTGATAACATGCAGAGTACTTTCCTGTACCAAGGATGCTAAAATGTATGGATGAAGGCTCTTTGTAGGCACCATGTGAAAGGGGCATATGACCCCAAAAGGGAATACAACCCACAGGTTGAGGATGACAGCTCTATAAAAAAGAAAGAAAGAGCACCTAGAGGAGGTAACTACTATACTTGGGAAAACTTTCAATAGTGAAAGGAGAAAGAAAAACTTTTTAAGTCAAGCAGAATATTTCTATAAATATAGTTCTACATAAAGCTAATGCAGAAAGAAAATGTCAGCCTGAAGAGGTTACCTATACCCAAGAAAAGCAAAGAATAAATAATCCCAGAGTAGCAAATCAAAAGAAGGTTGAAAAAATAAAAGCACACCTCAAAAGGTAATAACAATAATCAGCAAACTTTGTTTATTGAGAACTCTCAACATCAATGGTCTGAATTCCCAAATTTAAGAAAATGAAGGAATAAATAAACAAGAAAGAGGCTAAGATAATAGATATGAGAACTGTATCCATCCTTCTGCTGCATCAAAAGCACACCTTGCAATCAAGAATAGACATTACCACAGATACAAGGAAATTGAAAGAATAAACTGCATGCTATTTGACAATCATGTATTAATGCTGGATATGAACCACAATAGAAGTATCAGAAAATCTACAAACATGATGAAATTGAAATAAATCACTGTTGATTGAAAACACTGTGTGACTAGAGAACTTAGAGTTTTTAGAATTTCATTAACATAAAAGCATAGCATACCAAAACCTATGGGAAAAGTAAAGGCAGTTCTGAAGAAAGTTCATAGCACTAAGTAACCAAATTGAAAAGAAAAGATACATATTCACAACTTAACACAATACCTGAAAAGCTCTATAACAGTGGTTGTCAGTCTTCCTAATGATGCAAATCTTTAATATGCTTTTTCATATGATGGTGATTCACCACCCATAAAATTATTTGGTTGCTAATTCATTCTGTAATTTGGCTATTATTATGAGTCATATTGTAAATATCTCCATAAATATTATTCTTGTAGTTGGATTATTTTGCAAATTTCCATGGGAGTCCTTTGGTCAACAACTCAGTATGATGTAACTCGATTCATATTCTGGAAGTTTCATTTGGTGACAAGATATGGATAGCTGGTAATTGTTCAAAGGGTTTCCATACTACTTGAGTCATGCTTTGGTAATAAGTATAGGTTACACCTAGACTCTCAGAAAGTCTTGGACATACATGTTATGAATGCAACCAGGTTTGTCATAAGTAAATAAAAAAAGAAAAGTACATATGAAAATACATTACCCCTTCCACACACATACACACACACACACACACACACACACACACACATATATATATATATATATATATATATATATGGCAAAGAGGGGGTCAATCAATTTCAGTATATCTTGACAATGTGCATTTAAATTACAGTTCATTAATTATTTAAGAAGCTTACTCAAAGGCAACAGTGAGTTAATTGAAGATACATGATTGGAATCAAACTCTTCTGTTTAATGATTTGGTTTCATTTCTCTTTTAATGTTGCTGTAAATGTAGGATGTCAGCTCTAGACTAGTTTTTACACATATAAAATTATATTTTTGCCAAATCTGTTTATAGATCCAATGCAGTAACAATTAAAATCCCCATTGTATACTTCGAAGTGGAAAAAAAAAAAAACCACTATGATTCACTTAGAAATTCAAAAGACCATGGATAACAAAAAGAATCATAACCAAAAAGAACAGTGAGAGATTAGAATCTAGATCTTAAGATATTATAAAAACATTATGTTACTGGGACAAAAATGGGCATGGAGACCATGATACAGGATGCTTTAAATTTCTGTTAAAGTGAATTGAAATTGGGAACTCTAACCTTACTTCTAATCTCCACTATATTCTGTGTTTATTTATTTTATTTTCCCTCTTTTCACAGTAAAACTCAATTCAATATTTTCTACATATCTATCAAATTTGAATAAATCTATTGTCAACAAATGTTTACTTCATATTTCTCTCAAGTATTTCTTTCTATTAATGTATTACTGGTCATAACAATTTCTGAGCTACCTATTCACACCTGAGATCTGGTTAGTTAAACTTGTGTCCATTTATTTCCATGATCATGTCACCTATTGCCAGATACTTGAAGAAAATAATCTGGACTCATCATCTGAAGTCTCTTACTAAATATTTATTACTTACTTGGCTGTTAATAGTCCAATAAATAGACATACTTCAGTTCATGTTCTCTTGATACAGCAAAGAGCCTTGAAAACATAAAGAAAAGAGATTTCCATGTGCATTAATTTTTGAAGTTGAAGAGCATAGAACTGTTATTTTCTTGGTTTGTAGAGAAGCTCTTGTGTTGTTTCTGATTAAAAGAAAGTAACTGTAGTGTGTGTATTTGTGTGTGTGTGTGTGTGTGTGTGTGTGTGTGTGTGTTTGTGTGGGTCAAAGAAAAGGGGAATATGGAAAGGCTAACATACTTCAGAATACTCTACTTTAAAATAATTTAAGGAATATTAAAAGATGTATTTATGATGCGTATGTATATGGAGGGGGACACACCTGATAATGAATGCATGTCGAGGTCAGAAATGAGAATAAATTAAGAGAGTCAGAGGTCTCCTTCCAGAGAAATGTCTGTCCCAAAGACCAAATGAAGGCCATCATTTTTGGCTAGAAGTACCTCTGCTCAGTAAGCCATCTTGCCTAAACTGTAATAATTTTTTCTCAGGAGATGTAATTCATTTCCACAGGGAAAAAAAGAGATTACACTGATCATTAGTAGAAAGTCTCCTCACTTCTGAATCATACCATCTACCCACTCTCACCTTACAGAATTGCTTTCAGATAAGTTTTGATTTCTGGGGGGGAGGTGGGTGGGGGTATAAAATAAGCATGAAAATATAGGAATATATTATGAGAAAGCAATTAAACGTGTGCTTGATTAAAGGGCAAATGATCAAGTGGGGAGCCTTTAATCATACTAGCTAATATATGCTACATTAAAATTGGCAATACAGTACAATGGTGTAGTGAATTAAATGCAAGAATGAGACTCAACATTTTGTATGACCACTAAATAGAGTAACTTTGCGATTCAAAACAATGAAGAAAGAATGGTGATTCATTGTCACCCTAGCATATGGCTAAGTCACTCATTCAGAAAAGAACAAGCTTTCTAAATGCATTTGTTTGCAGGGACATCATATAAGAAATACTATTCAAGTACCAACATGACTCAATCCTCCACATGCAAATGAATATTTGAAAACTTGATGATATAACAAACCTGGACCATGGTTGCGGATTACTTCAGGAATAGCCAGGCCAGACATGTAAAATGATTTTATGGTTGGCATATAAGTAGCCATATATTTCCATTCAGAAAATAAGAATAATAAAAGGTATTGAACCAGAGTCCACAGAAATCAAAAAAGAATCATGATCTTGGGGATAATGAAAATTTCCCACACATCCCAAAGCAATGATACTATAGCATCTCTTCCTTTAAAAACATGAAATAAACCATTTCAAGGCATAGAAAATGTGCTTCACTGTACCTTGAAAGGCAATTTGTGGAAAATATTATCCTAAGAAATAATGAGTCAAAATACTGAAAATAACATACTCTTTCATGTGTGTCCGATGGGCTTCATGGATTAAGAGTTATCTCATTCCACTCCTTTCTTTGGTCTTGCCCCTTTCTTAACTTTTTCTGCTGCTTTAAACTTCAGTAGTAGATACATTGTGATAACTACTAATTATTAACAATCCTGTTGTATTAAAACAACTTGCATTTAAGGTATTGTGATAACGTGAATCAAAGTAAAACAGGGTCTGATGGAAAACTAGAGTGTAAGTTAGTAAAGAATTTTAACCTGCTCTTTTCCCTTTCCCCTTCTCCAGGGGACCCTGTATGTCTCTCTTAGGGTCCTCCTTATTTCCTAGGTTCTCTGAGGGTGTGGATTGTAGGCTGGAAATCATTTGCTCTATGTCTAATATCCATATACGAGTGAGTACATACCATGTTTGTCTTTTTGTGACTTGCTTACCTCACTCAGGATGCTTTTTTTCCAGTTCCATCCATTTGCCTGTGAATTTCAAGATACCACTGGTCTTTTTCCTGCTGAGTAGTACTCCATTGTGTAAATGTACCACATTTCCTCTATATATTCTTTACTTGAGGGGCATTTAGCTTGATTCCAGGTTCTGGCTATTACAAATAATGCAGCTATGAACAGAGTTGAACAGATATCCTTGTTGTATGAATATGCATTCTTTGGGTATATTCCCAAAAGAGAAATTGCTGCAGTTTGAGGTAGACTGATTCCCATTTTCCTGAGAAATTGCCATACTGATTTCGAACATGGCTGCATAAGTTTGCACTCCCAGTAGCAATGGAGGTATATTCCCCTTTCTTAACATCCTTTCCAGCATAAACTGCCATTGTTTTTTTTTTTTTTTTTTTTTAGCAGTTCTAATATGTGTGAGATGGTATCACAGAGTTGCTTTTATTTGCATTTCCCTGATGGCTAAGGATGTTGAACAATTTTTTTAAATGTCTTTCATCCATTTTAGATTCCTCTATTGAGAATTGAGAGGGGAGAGAAAAAGAGAAAAGGAGGAGAGGGGAGACCATGAGGGGTCAGGAAGAATAAGTCAGGGAATGAATAGAGGAGATCAAGAACAGAGACACATTAATAGAGGGAGACATTATAGGTCTAAAGAGAAATCTAGCAGTAGGAAAATGTCCACAGATCTACCAGGATACCCCAACTAATAATCTAAGCAATTGTGGAGAGTCTGTATTAAATGTCATTCACCTATAATGATATGGATGACTACCTTATATGCCATCCTAGAGCCTTCATCTAGTAGCTGAAAGAATCAGAAGCAGAGATCCACAGCTCAGCACTGAGATGAACTCCTGGAATCCAGTTTTAGAGATGGGGCAGTGATGAGCAAAGGGGTCAAAACTATGCTGGGAAACCCACAGAAACAGCTGACCTGAGCAAGTGGGAGCTCATGGACATGCACCAGACAGCCGGGGAACCAGCATAAGACTGAACCTGGCCTGATGAACTTGGGTGTCATTTAGGAGGCCTGGACAGTCTATAGGGTCTCTTGCAGTGGAACCAGTATGTGTTCCTATCACATGAATGGACTTTGGGAGCCCATTTCTCCATGGAGGTATACGCTCTCAGCCTAAATATATAGGGGAGGGCTTAGGCCCCATGCAAAATGATTTGACAGACTTTGATCATTGCTTATGGAGGGCCACACTCTCCCTCAGTAGTAAATAAGGCATGGGATGGGCAGGGGTAGAGGGCTGGGGGGGGAAGGGAGTTGGTGGGATACATGGGAGAATGGGAGGGAGAGGGAACTGGGATTGGTGTGTAAAATAGGATTGTTTCTAATTTAAATAGAAAATATCAAATGGAAGAAAACAATAAAATACAATTTTATCTTTAAAAAATAATCTTATGGTTTAAAATGCTCTCCAAATGCACAAGAATACTGGGTAAAAAGGAGCAATGATAATAAGATTCTTCATTTAGTTACTCATTGTGTGTCCCTGAAAAATCTTGATCTGCCTTCAAACCTGTAAAAAGAGAAAAAATATCAAAATTTCATTACATAAAATACAATAGTGTATGATAAAATATACTACATGTTTGCTACTGTGCCTAATTTCAAGGAATCTCATGTTCAATAGATATTGTATTGATTCTAATGTGGATCAACCTTGTCATTTTCATTATTTTATTATCTACAAAGAAAGTTGAGTTAAATGCATATTTGGTAGGTCAATTGAGTTTGGGATTATATGAATGACGGATGTAACATACTCCCTTACAATAATTGGAGATTGTGTGGTTTTGTTATCATGAAATCACACAGAATGTAGAAACACCACAAAGTATTTACATAGGAAATAGAAAGAGCTAAACATCTGCATTGATTCTAAATGAAATATAGTTGAACATGATTCACTGGCTTGGATTATGATCAGAACAGCCAAAGTACTCAATGCAAAAAGCCATATGGTTTCTATAATTCTCAACTTCAAAACACTTTTTATGTTTTACCTAACACAAAAGACATATCTCCTGTTCTATAATTCCCATATGAAATTCTAAGAATTTTATAACAGGCCCCTACACATGAACTCATCTGACACCATGATGGAGGTACTATTCAGGTCATGTCACCCAGCATGTAGGCAGCACTACCTACCATCATGAGAAAAATGACCTACTCCATTAGAGTTCATAGCTCTGTTAAAGTCCCTAAATATACCATTGTTACTTTTGGTTTGTATAGTTCTTCTTGCTAAATGTTCTTGCTAATTGAAGTATGAATTTGTGCCTAAAAGCAAATGACATAAAGTATAGGGACTGTAGTAGTGACCTGAACACAGCTAATAAAGACTTTCTCTTGACTTAAGCCCACACTTGATTAGTCTTCTTTAGATGATATCTAACAACAATTTCAGAGGGATATGGCAATTTCTGTGTGGCCAATAAGCTAGCAAGTATGCTGCTCATACCTTGAAATGTCCACAGTGTTTTTAACAACAACTTACTCTCAGAATACCAGTGAAAGATTCAGAAAAACATGGAGTTAATCAGAATAAATTATTTAACAGAAATGATTGGATAATTGGCTGCTGAAAAAATCCTACAGTGTCTGTTAGTAAAGGGCAAAGAAATTTACTTTGATAACTGTACTGAGCTTAAATCTAATCATTGTTTCTAGCAAAGAATGGGACCAGGATAGATATACTCCTTATGAATGATCAAGATGTGGAAATGTTTTTGTCCTCTTTATAATTACATGGAGCAGAATCTTAATTCCCTACAGTTTTCAAGTATTGATTACAAGAAAGAAGGTTGGATATATGATGACAAGAGATGGCATTGCTATTATGAACATACAGTAAAAGTAAAACATGATGGTAAATAGTCTATGCACAGCACACCTTAGGACAGCTTTATCTTTTTAAAAGGATTTTAAAAATGTTTTATTGGACATAGTTTCATCTCCCACACAATACATGTCAACCACAGTTTCTCTTTCTTCCAGTCCTCCCATCTCCTGTTGCCAACCTCCCCTCTCACCCAGATCCATTCCTGCTCTGTTTCCCTAGAGAAAATTGCAGGCTTCCAAGAGACAACAGCCAAACAGTACAAAACAAGAAAAAGGAAAAAAAGCAAAATCACTCACACCAAGGAAAATGCAAAACAATGAGGGAAGAGTCCCAAGAGCAGGCAAAAGTATCAGACTATATAATTAACAGTGTTGCACACACACACACACACACACACACACACACACACACAAAATCCGCCAAGCTAGCAGCTGTAATATATACACAGAGGACCTGTTGAAGATCTATGCAGGCTCCATCGTTGCCATTTCAGTCTCTATGATCCTGCAGGAGCCCCTCCCCTCTTGGTTGATTCAGTAGTCCATTTTTCCTGGTGTCTTCTATCCACTGACTCCTATAACATTCCCACTTCCACAGGATATCCCAAGGTTCTCAGAGAGAAAGCCAATGGAGAGCTCCAATTTAGACTGCCTTTCTGCATAATGCCTTGCTGTGTATGTCTGTGTCTGTTCCCATATGCTGTTGCAAGAAGCATTTATGAAACTACTGAGCAAGGCACTCATCTATAAGTACAGCATGATATCATTAGGAATCATTTCATTTTATTTTATTTATTTTAGTTTTGCCACTCTTATTTGGTTTTACTATAGGTCTCTGGGATATCCAGTCTCTGATTCCTGGCCATCCAGGAACTATTGGCCATGGGTTCCCACTCATGATGTGAGCATCAAGTTAAACCAGATATTAGTTGACCACTACCACAAGTTCTCTGCCAACATGCCTCGACATATATTGCAGGTAGGACAGATTGCAGATCAAGGTCTTTGTGGTTGAGTTGGTCTTCATGTTATCCTTTCCATAACCTGCAGAGCATCTTCTTGTATCAAAGAGACTAGAACGTAGGAGGTCAAGGAACCATGTAGGCACTACTCCAACCTCTGGATGTTCAATGAACTGTGTGGATATTGTCCTAGGTAATGTCCGCTGGCTATCAGTTTTCAGAGAGTGACCCTCTGTAGGACAAATTTCTTAGGAATGTAAATCTCACAGAGGCTAATTAAGCATCTGCATGTGATGAACTACTCAGCAAATGTAGTATGTGTTTTCTAAATAAATGATTTTTTTTCAATATGTCCCCATCTATTTGGTTGTCCAATAATATAATATTTAAAGATGGCATTTAAGCCATAGCAACTGGATTTGAATTTTTGATCTACTATTTGAGAGACTTTGCATCTTTGGAGCCTAGGCTACTTTTTGAAAAGTCTGTTTTTTTTTTCCTTATTCACTCCCTTCAAAAAAAATTCCTTTAGAACTCACATTCATACACGTGCTTAGGAGAAGATGGGGACAGAGTGGGTCCAAGTTGGTATGGGGTTCTAAAAACTTGTAGGGTCTACAAAATCAATTTCTGAGTACCTTGTTGAAAACTAGCTAACTATTCCAAGGAAGTAGACTTGGAAAATAATCTCTATGTAAGTATCGAAACATCTATAATGTCTGTAATATTTTAAACTCTTAATGCTATTGTCCTTGGTAACTGCTTAAGTCAAGTTCATGGACTAAATAGATTACAACCAAGTATCAGTTGTCCTTTCTATGACAACTAATGGGATCTTCCTCTTTTTTCTTTTTGTCATCGTCTAAGTGTATACTACTTGTGCACAAATACATAGGAGTCTAGAGTCAAGTTATTTACTGGAAGATTTAATCATTAAATCAGAAGATTTATGTCCAAAATCTAATAGGTTAATACCTATAAGAATTTACATTTTAAAAATACTGAACTCATGAACTATTTGAATAATATTAATTTCTAAATTACTCTAATTATTTCACTAATCCTGGTAGAGAATAAGTATGCACAAGGAGTGATGGATTTGATGTATGTTTCGTTGAGAAACAAAAATGACCTATTCATGGCTGGGCAATGGCTTCCTGCACCACTCTTTAATCAAGAACTGTCTCACTGATTTGACTACAGGGCACTCTGGTGGAGGAAAATTCTTATACAGGATTCTTACTCCCAGGTTATCTTAGCTTGCTTCATGGTTACACCACAAATTATAGTAACAACAATAATAAACAGCACACACACACTTTCATTCTATTCTGTTATTTAATTTACAAAGTATCTTTCCTTATGTCCCCTAAAGATAATTTCATGGACTCTAGATGTATTATAACCAACATTTTAAAATATAGTATTCTCTTTGGTATCATTCAACCAGCACTGGACTGAAAACAACTTTCAAAGCAAAAGTACCCTCAAAGGCTCAATTTTTAGTAATATACACATTTGTCATTACACTGTTTTCTTCTACAGCTTTGAGAACTTAGAGGGACTCATCAATATTGGTAAGTCATCCACCCAGGCAGTAATGCCAAACTCAAATCTTACAGAGTAAATATGTTTTAGCTGATCTGGGCAAATAACAGAGGAAAGTAGTTTTAGAAATTCTGAAGGATTGGTATCTACAAATGAAATATTGTGATAGATTCAGAGTGGCTGTGAGTGAGATCAAGAAAGGCTATTGAAAGTTTCAGGCATTATGCTGGCCTGCCTCTGTTACTTCTGCCATTCAGGCAGTACCCTGGTCATCCCAGGATTCCATGGGAACTAAGTCTGCGTGCAGGTGCAAAGGACCCCTTTAAAAGACATACCCATGCCCAATTATGTTCTCTCTACTCTTCTCCTCTTCTCTTCACTCTAATTCTGCTTCTCTTCTCTCCACCTCCTCTCTCTTCTCTTCTTCCACCTATGCTCTCTCTGCCTCTCTATGGCTATTGGCCTTGGCGGTAAGCCTCTTCTCTCTTAGTATCTACTCTGCCATGCCTATAATAAACTCGATAATATGTCTAATTGTCTCATCTTGTGTCTCATCTTACACTGCCTGTTCTTTTATTTCTAATTTAAGCAAAAGAATAACAGATATAATGGGATCTTGTACAAGGTAGATAGTTGATATAAGACCATAGAGACCTTATAACACCAACCCTATTATGAAAATTCTGATTTTTTTAGTTTTGTTAACCTCTAACAGTTATGTGTCCAAATGACTTTGAAGAAATTCCTTTCATTATTGAGGAATTCAATTTTTCTCTTCTTTAAAATTTTAGAAATTATGATGTACCTATAATTTACCAAGTGTTTCTACTTTAGTGTGATAACATTAATTATAATGGATATTATATCATCTGTATATAAAACAATATGATGTAAATTGCACATATAATGTAATATAATATAAAATATATTACATATATTAGTGGTAAAGACTATGGGGGAGTAGGACTCACACTGAAGGAAAAATACTTCCTAGCTGTAATAAAGAAATTTTATATTAAATTTATATGATCCAATAAGAACCTGGAAGAATTTAAAATTACTATTTAAAAATTAGTATGGAATGTATCATGATAAGTAAAAGACCCAGAGACTGATATTGGGGTTCACCTTCAAGCAAAAATCGAGGTAACCAATACTAGCTTTTACCCCTACCACAGACTGAAAGGCAATTTTGGCTCGATTGAAGCTCCGACTGCAATCCCACACAATTCTCTCCTCAACATGGCTGGCAAATTCTGAAACTTCAATGTTTTCCTATCCTCAATGAGACTGGAGATTGAATGCTGAGACTTAGCCTACTAAAGTCCCTGCTCTTATCTTTTATACTTCTCTAGTGCTGGGAATAAAAAGAGCTGAGATACTCTTTGTGTGAGCTGTTTCTCTTAGCACTGGATCAATTTCTTGTAGTCAGTGTGGCCTTTAAGTAACAGAGATCCATCTACTTCTTAATCCTGAGTCTTGGGATTAAAGGTGTGTTCCTTGCTTCTATGACTAGCTGCTGATTTACTTTCTGAATCCTCAGGCAAGCTTTCATAAATCATAAATAATGTATCACCACAACTCCCTTTTTTCTGATACAAAGAGAAGGCTACAACTAACATAAGAAAAACTATAAACAATAATTACAATAAGTGTATACATTATACAGTCAATAAGTTCATCAACAATATGTAGTTCATTTGTATTTTACAAATTCAGATAAAATACCTGTTCCATTTGCATTTGACAAATTCAAAGAAAAACTTCATTATCTATCCTATCATGGTGAGCCCAAAATCTTTTACCTAAATTATTTTCTCTTCTATTTGACATTATCAAATTATCCTTTTATGTCTCTCAGATTTTTACATTTTACACCTCTTTAGTGAATTTTTCTGTGTCTGGTAAATTATGAAAACTCTAACTATATAACTATAACTATAACTATAACTATAACTATAACTATAACTATAACTATAACTATAACTATCTAGTCTTTAACTCCCTCAGAGACCTGAGAAAGAAATATTAATTGAGTAAACTGGAAGTTTGATGAAATGATTTCTAAAAAATGTGAGAAATGACTAAAAAGGCTGCCTGCCTGCACAGTCACCCAAGGTTCCTCTGTAGTGTTGTGGCATCCATCAGTCTGTAGGTCTAGCATCTCTGGTAGAATTTTCTGTGAAGCATGATTTTCTTGGGGAGTATTCTGCTTTGTTTAAAGTTTGCAGTCACTTGGTTTTGTGTCCTTGTTGTCCAATTTGGACAGCATTCTGTCAGCAGTCAAGGCAAGGGCATTTTATTGCCCAGTGGTTTACTTTTTGCCACAAAGAAAGTAAACTCTATGTGAGGTATTATTTTATGCCCAAAATCTTCTCTTAAATAGACTGGTCCTGACAGAAGCAGACATGTCTCATTGCCATAAAAAAATTACCCATGTTATGAAGACATTTAAAATGACATATTCTGTAGATCTCTGAAGTGTTTCAAGGTGACCTGTCTTTCAAAAATATATCTCTGTTTGTCTTTGAAAACATAACTAATGTGATTACAAATTTGGTTTTAAGAGATGACTAATTATTCACCTACATATTCTTATTTTCTTATAGAGTTGGTAATAATTTTCAATGACTAGAAATTTACATTAAATTGATAGATGAGCTGTAATAGGTACAACATATTGAACAATATCTTAGAAAGGTATGTTCAGTGTATGTTATGAATTAATTTCAAATTTGTATAACATATAGTATTTGTATGTAATAAACCAAAGTCCAATCCAATTTAAAATATTTAAAACCAGTAGTTGCTTTGCAAAAGTAGATTCAATAATCTCCCTTTTATCTCATCATATCTATACTTTTGGTGGCATATGGATTTAACTTAGGAGACAGAGGCAGGCAGATCTCTGTTAGTTCAAGGCCAACCTGGTCTACAAAACAAGTTCCAGTGCAGCCTCCAAAGCTACAGAGAAACCCTCTTCTAAAAAAATTAGTAGATACAGTAATCTACTTTTTTTAATCTTATCCTCCCTTTTTTCTTTTCAAAAGTAGACTCAATAGTCTACCCTTTTAGTTGTAATCTCTGAATCCATTTTTTCAAAACAATAGCTTTAAATATAATCCCTGTTGTACAACTTTATTTCTGAGTATAACCAACAGCATTTTTTAACTAATCTCCCTAAATAATGACAAATATCTACAACCTATTTAATGACTAAAACCACTCACCCCACCTCTTGGTTACACGGGTATTGCTTCCTGCTCTCCAAGGGTGATGGCATCTTAGGGTTTCCTGAAAAGAAAAAAAAATGGGGTTAACTGTCTAGCTGTGTCATTTGTTGTCCAGTCTCTGTATAATTGGCTTGATTCAAGTGCTGGCTTGAGTAGTCTGTGAGGCTAGATCATCTCAGCTTGTCATCTCAAAATTATTCTGAGTAGTTTGTAGTCCAAAGCTGTTTTTATTTGGTGTTGTTCAGCTTAATGGTGTTATCATAGCTCTGGTTAAATTTTCTTTGGGGGTTTCCTCCTTCTTTTTCTTTCTTTCCTTTTCTTTTGATTGTTTTGTTATATTTTTGAAGACAGTGTTTCTCTAACAGTCCTGGATATCTTGAACAACTCTTTGTAAATCTGTCTAACCTGAAAGTCACTAAGATGTACCTGTGTCTGCCTCACAAGTGGTGAGATTAAAGGTATGTGTGACCTCCACCCAGCTATACTCAATCTCCTTTTTGGAGACATCAGAGATCACATTAGGTGAGATTATTTCTTTTCTTACTAATTTTTTCCAAGTAGTTATCTCTTCTTCTTTGGGTGCTTATGTGTCCAAAGGTCTTTAAATTCCTCAAGAATATTGTTTTAATTTTCCTGAAAAGACAGAATCAAAACTGTTTTCCAAACCTAAATTTGGGGAGGTTCCCAATCTAATATTTATAAATCCTGACTTATGTTTTTTACTGAAATTATCATTTTGTCTTCTAAAGCTCTTCAAACATCCAGAACAATGTTTTCTTCCAATAAGAATTAGGTTATTTAAATCTTCTGGGAAGGAGTTTCATCTAGGTTGGTAAGAAATGAATAAACTGGTTTTGGCATAGGGGCTTTCAAGAGCCCATCATCAAAGAATGTCCTGAAGGCAATGAATTACCTTGAAATCCATGGTTGACCTACATTCCTTAATCCAGGGCCTACCGTTTCCACAACTTTGCATTATCTAGAAGGGAGGGGCATTCTGTTTGGATAATGTCTGCCACAATTAAAATATTTGACATTTCGATCTTTCTTTAAACCACTTGAAATCACCTCTCCTATTCATATGTCATCCTCGAATGAGCTTCAATATTAATTGTATCTCTGATCCAATCCTACAAATGTTCTGATTTTGCTTTTAGAGTCTCAATAATTCTTTTGCATTGGGCATTAGCAATTTCAAAAGTCTTAGTTTCAATTATTTTTTTAGCTTCTGTGTCCAATATCATTCTTTTTACTACTAATGACATTCTTTGTAAGAAGTCCATGGATACTTCCATGGGTCATATATAACATTTGTAAATGATTCAATTTTCGTTTCTGCTTCCCTAATTCTGTCCCAAGCATTCAAAGCTGCTGTATGGCATAAACCCAAGAGGTGATAATCATATTGACATTACCTTTATAAAGTGACATAATCTCCCTTTTCAAAAAGTTGATCTCGGGAAATATCTACACTTCTAGTTTTAGGCCATGTTAAATAATCTTAGCCTCTTCTCTGAACTAAGAATCCCATTGTAATTGTGCTCCAAGGTCTAGGACAGCTTTAATAGAGACTATCCAATCCATAGGGATAATTCTATTACAATTTGTCCACTTCATGTTTATTATCCACTTCACAAAAGGTAAATGGAAGCCATACGAGAGTACAGCTCCTTGAATTTCCCTAAATCTAATATTGTCACATGGTTCCAAGTAGCTCTCATAGAATCTGTTAATTTGGCACTTCCTGTAACATAAATGGGTATACTAAAAGGCTAAAGTGGCTTATCCAATGTCTTGATGGCTTAATTGTTTCTTCATTGACTGTCACACATACCTTAACTTTCCTAATACTGGTTTCATCCATAATTGCATGTTGTAAAGACTTCATTGCTGGAAATGATAATGACTTATAATGAAATATTTGAATTCACCTTGGTTTCCTGTTTAGAGGCTCATTATAAAGACACTTTCATTTATATATTCATGTGTGTAAAATTTCAGTGTTATGACTAATATAGTTCCTTACATTATGGATGTGGTTATCACAAATAGGTTTCATCTATGAAATAGATGGTGAAGGTGCATAGACAATCTCACTTTTTGGTTTTCTTATGGGAATATATGTGTATATTCCACAATTACATTAAGGAGTGGTTATAACACAGAAAAAGTGAGGTACAAAGTGCATGACACAGCAGCTGTTTCCTCCTGCCTCCATACCAAAGAATTTTCTTGAAGCAGGGGTTTCACAACCATACAATTAGGGAAGGCATATAGTCAAAGTTGATTATAATCTGCATGATCTGATAAATGCAATATTTTACTATTTAGAAAAAATACACTTCAAACTAAAAGTTTCCTTGGAAAAATTCTATCTCCTTTTGTTATAGTTGGTTTTAATTGTCAACTGCTTCAATCTAGAATCACCAGGTAGGGAATATCAATGAAGAAATGTATAAACAAAATTTGCCTGTGGCCATGCCTTGAAGAATTTTCTTACTATGCAAAATGGAGGTGTGGAAACCCTTTCTGTGTGGGCATAGCCATGTCATGAGCTACTATCTTGACTCAATGGAAAGAAGAGAAATCTAACATGAATACTAACATGATCCATCTCTGTTGATTAGGGACTGCTTATGTAATCTGTCTGGTTTCCTCAAGCTCCTGCAGTGATGGACTGTACACTAGAATCCTGAGCCAAATGAATCTTCTCCCTTAAGTTTCTTTTGCTCTAGGGTATTTTATCAAGTCAACAGTAAAGAAATAATACAACATAACACCTACTAATTAAGGTCTTAATTATTTAACTAAACATGTGTATAGCCTTAGAAGGTTTTACACATATGTTTTCTTTAAATGTCAATCATTCTTAAAGCCTATCTTTCCCCTCTTTTCTCATAATGTTGCTGATTCATACTCAGTGAAGTTAAGAGGAAATATTTACTTACAAGATCCCACTACAATTCAATCTTATCCATGTCTTACATTTTGTAACTATTAGTCAAAGTCAATATGCATTTTGAATACAAGAGCTAACCTGCAAGTCCAATATGGTCTGTAGCTTTATTTGATAACAACCAGATGAAGAATTGGGCATTTAGATTTCCATATTTTTAATCTTCCTTTCTTTATTTTTATTAACATCCATAAATGAATTAAAAGAGTGAGGCTTTCTTAGGGACCTTTGAAATGTGCACTACAGAAACTTTATATATGTGAAAATGCAGATATCTAATAACCTTTTTTAATACATAAAATTAACATCTGATTTTATGAATATCTTACTAGCTAGAAGCAATAAATTTCTCTGTTTATGCATGTTTCTTCTACCTTCATTTCTTTGTGTTATTTTTTAAGATTTTGTTATTTTCCTGTTTTTAAAGAAAGAGAGCAAGAAGGCATGGAGTTGGTTGGGTGGCAAGTTGGAAAGGATCTAAGAGGACTTTGGGGAATGGAAACCATGATAATATTAAGTTGTATGAAAAAATCTCAATAAAAATAAAACTGAATAATAGATGGTTTAACAGATAATTGAGAATTGTATTTCATGCTTTAAGTGCTATTACAAAATACATCCATTATATGCTATATGTGTACAGGTTGAATTTCTTCTTTCATAGTATTTCTAATGAAAGGAGGCAAAACCCACTAGAATCAGATTCATACAAATATGACCACTTCTAAATAATTTCATATAACCAAAGTATCTAAAATTCATTTTAACAGTCACAATTTCAATGTGCAAAATATACAAAATTAAGTATCTCTAATTATAATGTGTCTCATATTTGGCCCCCAAAGCTAATATTAGATTAAATCAGACCAGTTAGAAACTTATTTTGTTTTTCTTTTTTTGCACACAGACAAAAAGACAGACAGACAGACAGACACACACACACACACACACACACACACACACACACACACACACACATACATTTACACTTTTTAAGTAATGCTATTATAACTCAAACAAGAATCAAAAACCTGATACATTGGAGGGGAGGAAAAAAAGTTTAAAAATTGACTTTGTGATATAACTCTTGAAAATCGTATTGGTCCTAAACTTGTTCATTCCTTTGAATGTTAACTGCAATAAGTGATTTGTATGAGGCTATGACAAATATTTTCCTTCCTTCCTTCCTTCCTTCCTTCCTTCCTTCCTTTCTTTCTTTCTTTCTTTCTTTCTTCCTTCCTTCCTTTCTTTCTTTTTCTCTCTTACTCATATTTAAGCTGATTCAGGAACATGTCTTACTATGAGTTGCTATATGGCTGAAGCTGCAGATGACAAGGGGCTGAGAGCACCATCTTGCCAGATTTAGGCTTTAGTCCTGGAAAACCATTTGGGGAAGAAAGCACATGAAGTCAATTTTAATGTTCATGAACTCTTAAGTGGATCTGCATCCAGCAAGCATTCAGACAAGACATTTTCCCTTGTGATGCCTTGTTTTCTAACTTGTACCAGACCTCAGGCCAGACAAACCAGGTGTGTTCTGTTATAATACCTGAGATGAAAGAGTTTTAAAATTACTGACACTTTCATGAGCTCAGTATATGTGGAAGCAATAGGAACCTATGTGTCCCTCCCAGGACATCACCTGCTAGGGGTAAGGTGAGGCTTTGCTACTGTTTTGTATGCTACACTATGAATGTGCTAACTTACTTTGAGGATCCAGTCATACAACTATTTGACACTGGACTTATTTGAAGATATATTTCCACATGAGACATTATACTTTGCAAATTCCTTTGCACACAATCCCTGAAATACATGTTGGGTCAAAATATAACTCTTTATTTTAATTGGAAGTTCAAAATGTCTATGAAATGTTCTTTTGTACTGCCAGTACAACAAAGCAAAATATAGTTTTGAAAAGAGAATGAAAGCCAAAACCACCATCCAGTAAGCATTTATAAAGTTTGCTCAGGTGCTCTTGTCAAATGGAAAGAATAGTTTTCAGATTTAGTCTTACACTATTCAGAATGATTCCTCAGCTATGGCTATCCCCAGATTTTTCTATCTTTTAAGTGTTTGGCTTCTATCCCTTTCTTTTTTCCCCTAGCTGTTTGTTTTTATTGCATCTAAAAGTGACAAGTCTCTGAAGGTCTTATAATTGAATTATCCATTTAAAACTGCTGGAAATAATTACCATTGATTAGGGAAGAAGGCTGATAGCATTTAAATGTTTCAAACAAAGTGATGAATGTGATAAGATGTGGCGATCAGACTAAGTGGAAGTGACTTCACAGTGTGCCGGATATTGGCAAATGTTCATGTAGATTATTTATAGATGCTAAATATGAAGTCCCTGGGAAGGATGTTAACTCTTCCAATTAGGCAGTTCTGAAAGGTCAACTCTGGAATTTGGAATCAGCATATTTGTCTTTTAAGCATAAAGGCAGTTAGTGGAATGTCACATTGTAATTTAGCCTTAGCTAATGTGCTAGACCAACAGATGTACCAGCAAGTAATTTTTGTTGGGGAAACT